>NC_136073.1:474560462-475160462 GCF_964261635.1 Lissotriton helveticus | reverse complement strand
ACTGCCTCACATCCCTGCACAGTTCGCCCCTTAGCATTGTGGTAAATGCAGTTCACAGTAAACGCTTACTTGAATATTAGCTGTAGTGTTTCACCAAAGATGGGGCAGGTTAGTGCTGTAAATCTCTAGATGTGTTTCTGGACATTATCCTCCATCAGTGGTGATGCACCTGTGCACCAGTGAGAGGTACTGAGCCATGAGAGGATTGTGGCAGTTTTCTCAGCAACCCCTGATGAAATTAGTTTTTTATCTCTACTGAATGCGGAAAAGACGGAGGTGTTAGTGGTGGGGAACAATCCCACGAGATGGAGGGAGCTGAACTGGCCAGACTCTCTGGGCCTAATACCTAATACCAAATCAGACAGAGTTCAAGAGCCTGGGTTTTGTGATTGACAGCAAGCTCTCCATCGAAGTCCAAGCAAAGAAATAGGCGTCAAACTGCTTAGGACTACTCAGGACACCGAGAACATAAGTGAGGTGGCTGCAACAACCATCACGCAGAGTAGTGGTACAAGGCCTAGTAATCTTGAGACTCAACTATGGGACTATGGGAACTCCCTATAAGGCTCCACATAATACAAAATGCAGCACCATGGATCCTTCTAAAACTTCCCAAGCATCAGTCAGCCACAACGACCCTGGTAAGTCTACATTGGCTTCCAGTGATCAAAAAAATATAACTTAAGTCAATCTGCATGGCCCATCTAGAAATGTACAAAAAGGGACCCTGGCTGATTCAAAATATGCTAACACCCTACATCCCCACAAGAACACTGCATTCCAAAAACCAACATCGGTTAGCAGGACCCAAGATCAAGAAAACCAGGGTTGACTGGCGTTTTTTCGCCTTCCTTTTGCCAAAACTCTGAAACGCTCTTCCACTAGAGTTAAGAATAACAACTTCCGAACAAAAATTTAGGAAATCCCTGAATACGGTCCTCTTCAGCTAATGAACTGCTCTAAGTTTGCACTGTCTAGATACTGTCTTAGCGCTGGAATGCCCTTCTGGGTAGCCACCCACTTAAGAAATCCATGAGAATAGAATAGACTATGATGACTAGGGCCAATTGTTGCTCTTTGTCTTTTATTCTTACTCCTTTAGTCATGCTGCAAGATTTCTCTCTACGTGACATGGCCACTCTTTTTCGCAGAGGCCGCCGCACCCTCCCGCAGGGGGGGGGGGGAGGCTTAGAGGCCGGCGCCATAACCCACGCCGTGCCCACCGGTGAGGAAACTGGTTCTGGGCGCCTTAAAGCGCCCAGAAACCAGCGGAAGCGGAGTACGCACCAGCCCGCTCCGGCCAGAAGTGACCCGTGACCTGGGCGCCACTAAAGGGCGGCCAATGGTCACCCTGGCTTGTTTTGAACCCCCCAATCAGGGGGTTCCACCGGAGGCCCCTATGGAAGGGTCAAGGGGATTTAAGTCGCCGACTCTCCAAGCAAGGACACAACTTATTCGAGGAGCTGGGAGAGCGGCGCAACAACATAACAATTGCAGCCCCACCCACCCACACCTAAGGAACAGCAAAGTCACAGTGCTGGACAATGGCAGGGCGTTTGAGGAAATCCTACAATGGTTGGCTAAGGAAACACACCGGCAGGCGGTGTGTAGGAGGAGGGCCACTCACTTTTGAATGCCACACGGCAGGGTGACGTGGCCGCACCAAGGAGGGGAGTAGCAGGAGGAGACGGCACTCGCGGCCCAGACCCGGCCGGACGGCAGGGCGCAAATGGTAGCGAGCTGGGGACCTAGCTCCAGAGAGAAAAGCTTCCCTCCACGACACGCAGAAGGCGTGGGCGACCAACCACTGTAACACCAAGGATTGACAAGGAACTGGTTTTGTACAGTGCCATTTACGAACTGAGGAGCACACAAAAGACTGACACCTGTTCCCACAAGATGGTGTCATGGATTGTATATGACATGTATGATTGATGGGTACAGTTCGCAAATGGAAAATTGCATAACCAGTATGTGTTTCAATATTAATAAAACTGCGGCCAACAACGACCATCACTAATAACCGGTATTGTTGGCTGACATTATTGCAAGAATGGCATGCGGGCATGCAAGGGGGGGAGAGGCCGGGGAGATGCTGTTGGGATACCCACGGAATGGGCACGTGCAGGGGTTATGGCCTCTTGGTTCGAAATTTCCTTTCACTCTGACCAAAGCTGCTTTTGTCAGTGAGCAGTGTACTTTTCTGTTCCCCACCTCTGGTGCTCTCTTCTTGTTTGTGTGCAGTGCATGCAGCCAGGCAGGCAATCCTTCACGTTTTACAGCAGTGTTTGGTATGATCAGATCCTGACATGATCCTTTTCATTGGTATTGAAGACAAGTCTTTTGTATGTGCTTCTTCATGAGAACCCAGTCCTCGGGCTTCAAATTCCGATGTGCAACTGTTGAGGGGACCGGGGTTTCTTGTTGGACCTGAAATGATATAGAGTCCACTGCATTTATATTTGCAATAGTTCACGTTTATGTCATCAAAATATAAAGCAAAATTTCAATAAGAACAGCAGCCATTCTCATTGGCCTGCCTATGAGGGTCTCGCGGGTCTTACTCCTGTCTTTCTGTTTGGAGTGCTGCGCGTGCTCATGAGCACCAAAGGAAGGCCATTGGGCCTTTTTACGGTAGTGGATACACACACTTTAGCCAATTTTTTCTTGATCACTCCATTCAGTCTCACCAACAAGCTCGAGGATTTGGGTAATATGCACAGTGCAGTCTCTGGGTTTTGCTCACACCCTCACAAATCAGTTTCCTAATCTCGTTATTAAAATATTCGCCTGGTACATTCTCCACACACAAAGACACCATATTCTGGAATCTGTTCTTTGAGCAACTAATTTGCCACAGTCTTTGCATCACACCTGCGCATTGGGTAGACCTCCACCCATTTAAAGAAAGCAAACATCACCGCTAGCATAGTTCAATAAAATCAAGTTGCAGTCTCACGAAAGATCTATATCCTTATAGGAAATCACTCATCGAAGCTTATCTGCCATCGCAACTCTCCCTAAATTACTTTGGTAGTACCACCAATCCTCCTGGTACACTTTTCATTTTGTCCACAACCCTTCTGTTTCCCTTCATTCTTCTATCAGGGCTCTATGCCTTCCTGTGTATTCTTATTCACTCAGAACGTTGTGCAGACACTTCAGGAACTGTTGGAGCTGCCTGCCCTGCAGGGCATTCAATGCATAATAGCAAGCTACAGTATCCCGAAAAGTATTGCCTCTCAAATCTTCATCTAACCCTCCCTGAAGTTCTGCACACTTCATAAAAGTTCTCTCTCCAGGTATTTCCAGAGTCCCTAATAAGTCAGACACTATGAGACTATTCCAGATGGGTGCTCTTGAAAATGCCAAGAACTCCATTCTTGAACCACAACTAGTCAAAATTCTAAATTGCCCAAACATGTGTCAGTCAGTAATCAGTGCAAATGAATACACAATTATCCTTTGCAAGGCAACAGGCCCTTGAGTACAAAATACATTTGATGTAGATATGACTTTTTCAAACTTACTGATGGTGTAGCCTGCATAAGCATCCTTCAATAATTCAGCATAGTCTCTTTAACCAAGAAGAACAGTTCTTAGTCTTTCAGCAGCTCATCGTTAGCCTTCATTCCTGGTCATAGAGCACTTGGGGCCACAAGTATCAACATTTGTAATAGCGATGACCTAATTGCAATTTTCTGCGAATCACAATTAGGTAATCGCTATTACAAATGAATGAAACTCAGATTTTCATTTAGCGATTCCCAGGGGGTCGCAAATTGACCTATCTCATTCATATTAATGAGGTAGATCGCCATTTACGTCCCCCTAGTAATCGCTAAAATCACTGGGATGGTGGCCGGCTTGGGTCAGCAGACCACCATGTCCATGATTGCTTTTAAATAAGCAATCTTTTTTACAGCCCGTTTACATAAAAAGGAAAACAGGTTGTGTTTAAAAAGAAATACTGCCTGTTCTTAAAAAACGTTTTTACAACCATCCCAAAGGGGAAGGGTTCCTCGGAGACCCTTTCCCATTTGTGAATGGGGTACCACCATCTTGAAATTGTTGGTAAATTGCAAATATTTTGCGCCCGGTCACAAAACATTCACACATACCGCTGCGATTCGCTATTTGGAAGGGACGCCCTAAACACGCCCCTTCCAAATACCGAATTGCAAACCTATTTTGCGATTCAGTAACAGGTTACAGAATCGCAAAATAGAGGCATGTAAAAAAATCTTTTTTGCGTTCCCAACAGGACGATTCTGCGAAATCGGGCCATTTGCGAATGCAAAATTGGTTGATTGATGTGGCTCTTGGTTAGTAGAGGTTACCAGCACATAACTAACCATGGCCTCACCATCCCCAGCCATTAGTTAAGCACCAGGAGAAGTTCTGAAGAATGACCAGGATGTTGTCTCGTCAAACCTGATGAGGGCCTCCTTGGCTCTCCTGCTCTTTGCTTTGGCAGTTTCACACTTTGTTTTGATATGCTGAGATTCCAGCAGGCCAGGCAGTCCTGGCTTTTAACGGCTGCCTTAGTGATCAAAGTTACCTGATTTGACCCCTGAAGCCCTGGGGTGTTGGAAAATGGGAAAGAATGTTGCATCTGACGAGAGCCCAACACCTCAGACTCTTTTACAGTACTTCAGCAATGAATGATCATACGAGGGTGGAGAAGGGGCCACCATTACCGTAGTCCTTTTTCCTATGTTACCCAGTTGATATACAAGATGGAATTCAAGATGGAGTCAATTAGGTTTCATAATTTTGTCCTAAGCGCTCACACTGCCTCAGATGGAGGAATGCCTACACAGTTGTATGCAGACCATTGATTGGTGCATTTGATGGCCGTGTTTATAATTATGACATCTCTCAAGATGCCTGAACTCAAGTACCATGTTTGTCGTGCAGATTCCGTGTCTGTAGTACACATTTGTGTTATATTCATAATTTTGAAACTCGTGGCAGCCTACTATAATATAAGCCACTGATAAATTAGATGGAAAACAGTAATCATTGCACCAAACCAGAACGTGTAGATCTCTCTGCGTATGTGTACTTGAAAGCAAGAATGAATACGTGATTGAATGAACACTTATTCATGTATACATCAACATGTTAAACACGATCACATCTAGGAGCTTAGCTACTGAAGAGGTGCAAGGTATAGTCTTAATTTAGAGCAATTTAATTCTGCCTAGGCACAAATTCGATTTTTTTTTTTAATTCGGGGAAACTCAAACTATATTTTTAGCCTTTATTTCTGTCGAATGTAGATTTTTTTTAATCTCTGCTCTCGCATGCAGGTGCCTGCAGTCTGTGTGATGTTGGCCCTGGCATTTCTTTTTATCTCATTAAATATTAAACACAAACTGGATGTGACATCTGTCTGGGATTCATTCCGTCCATTAGCCGCTTTTGAAATGAAATCTAAATGACACGTGCAGGCCGGCTGGGTCATCTGTTTGGGTACTGTTGGGGGCCCATTAATAAATAACGGAGGTAAAGTTCATAATCTGTAACAGCACTGATATCCCCGGCCTATTAGCTGAAATGTTAATGCCTCTGGCTCCGACAGTGCTCTTTCTTCACTGCGGGCAGCGGGGAACATTTTGAAAATGGAGCAATGAGGAAATATGTGCCGAACAAACGTACAGTTATTCAGGGGCCAGCAGGCTGCCAGCCTATTATTAAAAATAAGAAATAGAAATGCTTGTCCCACGGCAGAGGACTGGGCCAGGGATGCTGGCTCCTGCCAATGGCTGCTGGATTAGGAATCCAAAGGGACCAAATGCCTGACAGAAATAGCCTCTGCAAGGAAGCAGTAAGAGCTTGTGCGCTACCTACTGGTCTTTTATCAGAACTGACGTGTTTTAATGCGGAAGTGAATTGTTACTAGATTTATGTGCCTGAAGCTTTTTGTACGGGGTAAGGCGGTGTTCGCTTTCAATATGCATGTCAGGGGTGTAGCTAGAGCTTGTGGCGCCCGGGGCTATCCCTCAGATTGCCGCCCCTTGGGGGGAGGTGGAGGTGCTGGGGAAAAAGGACGGTGAGCACACTGGATGCCACGCCCTCCTAGCAGGGCCGGTCTTAGGAATTTTGGGGCCCTGGGCGAAATGGAAGATGCGAGGCCCTTCTAATTTTCATGTGACATCACATCCGAGGCCGGCGGCGGGGCCCCCCTTAGAAACACACACACTCTCGATATTATTAGACGGACGGAAGAATGCACTGTGCTGTGCTCACCACTGCGCAGCGCTTTTCCCCAGGCCATCATTTATTATTCCCGCAACTGCGGGGCCGGCGGCGGGGCCCCCCCTGAGCGCGAGGCCCTGGGCAGCTGCCCATACCGCCCATGGCTAGGACCGGCTGTCCTGCCTGCAGATGCCTAGGACTCAACAAGCAATGGGGGACAAAGATTGGCCTGTCTTGTGAATTGTAAATTGATGTGTACTCCTATTCTCATCACATGCAAGTGAAAGGCCCTTTTTAGGGCTCGGCTATAACGCGCTTGAAAAGCGCGCGTTCTCGCCAGAGAACTATAGTCGGCGTCTCAGCAGTCTGAGAACGCCGAAGGGAGACAAGACCTGGCCGCGCGCAGCGTTTTCCCATAGGATAACGTTGTGCGCGCAGCCATGTCTTGTGTCCACAGCTGCATGGCATACCGGATCGCGTCGCGCGCCTCTCTGGAATGCAGGGGGAGTCTGTAGAGAGGCGCGCGGCGCGATCCGCAAAGACTCTCCCTAGATTACCAGATGAACACAGTCAGCAGGGTAACTATTCCAGTATGGGGCTTTTCTTTGAGTTAACTGTTGCTTTCACGGGCGTTAGTTGGTTCTAGGGACCACAGCTCACACAATGCAGCAGGTTGTGTTGAATGAAAAGCAGGGCAGGTGCACATTGTAATTGGTTGCACGGAATCATTTGGTAACCTTTTGTCCCCCTAATAACGCCGTCGTGGTCACATTAATCCCTATTGTTTCAGCTGAGTGGAGTGTACCTTTCTCAGAGTGCACTATCATGGAACCGAGGCTCGGTACCAGATAATCATTAATTAGCCCAACCATATACGCCACACTGGGACAGCGAGAGGGGCGCCTTGCTGGCCACAGAGACACAAACACGGCAAACAAGCGTGCTTCACTGATAGAAAGACGATAGATGTGTAAACTGACCACACAGTCGCCTCCCGCCGTCCGCAGAAGAAGGCATTCATTTTAATAGCGGAAGCGACTGTGTGAAACCTCTTCTGTCCGTTTAAATGTGCCCCGGCACCCTGGATGCCCCGCCTCCTCGGTGACTTCACCCTCCCAGGCCCGCCCCCCTCTGGAAGCCCTCCCGGCTGCTCTCTGTGTCCTTATTTCACTAGCAGTCTGTGTGATTTGGCTATTTTTAGTAGCTTTGGCAGCCTTCCAGGGAAGTCCGGGTCCTTTCCCCCCCACCTCCCTCTCTCCCCCATCCCTAATGTTTTTGACCCCGCTTCCTTCCTTTTGGTAGAAAGGAGTTTTTTTTTTATTATCATCATTTCTATAAAATAGAGGGGCCTCCGGGCTGGTGCCTGTGTTTCTCTCTGTACTTGTTTCTGAGCGGTCTCTGCCAGCAGCAGCAGCAGAAGGTGGCATTGTCATAAGTGGAGCAGACGGGAGCAAGGAGAAGACAGAAAACAAAACAAAAACATCAATATACAATCTTAAAAGCAATTACTAGTCGAAGCCTATAGGGACAGCTTCCTATATCGTGGATGGGCACTTTACATAGAAAACGGTTTTAGGCATTACAGTGAGTGATACATCTGTGCAGATGATAAGTACAGTGAAAACTCCGCCTCCACCAGACACCTTGCATGAAAAGCTGGTGCCCTCGCGCTCTGCTCTTATGTATTTTTGGCATTGGCATTTGTGTAGCGCACAATCTGCCGTTGACATGGCATCGCAGCGCCTGGCCCGCGTTATACTGTGCTATGTGTATGCATGTGCACTATCATTTGTCCTTTTTAGGTCTCGGCTATAACGCGCTGCAGACACAGACACCACCACTCCCATGCACACACAGACACCACCACTGCCGTGCACACACGGACACCACCACTGCCGTGCACACACGGACACCACCACTGCCATACACACACGGACACCACCACTGCCATGCACACACGGACACCACCACTGCCATACACACACGGACACCACGACTGCCATGCACACACGGACACCACCACTGCCATGCACACACGCACACCACCACTGCCATGCACAAACAGACACCACCACTGCCATACACACACGGATACCACCACTGCCATGCACACACGGACACCACCACTGCCATGCACACACGGACACCACCACTCCCATGCACACACGGACACCACCACTGCCATGCAGACACGGACACCACCCGTGCTTAATTTGTAAAAAAAAGTGCCAGGGCTTTCATTTGTAAAAAATTAAGTGAAAGGGCACTCGTCAGGAGGCTACTGTAGTTTGCCATACACATTACGCGACTTTGAGCTATTGGCATTGTAAATGACAATGACTTTTATTTATGTTTTTGTTTTTAAAACATAAATAAAAGACCTTGTCATTTATAATGTCAAGACCTTAAACTCGCGTTCATTTACAATGCTAATAGCTCTAACTTTTGCAATGCCGAGACCGTTGCATTGTAAATGCTTGTTAGTATTTCGGGCTATTTGGTCACATTGTGTTAAATGTTCCTGTAGTACTAAAGCAGCAACTTTTTAATGTAAATTATACCCTGGCTTAAAGAAACCTTATAAGTTTAAAGTAAACATATCTAAAATGTCAGTAATAGTGTTTTAAACTTCATTCACACAACCCACTCTCCTGCAGTACGTCGTCTATCCTCTTTCCTTCACATGTTTTGCAGGCTATATAATCGATAACAGCCATCGGGGCACCACCACATTCATCCCACCTAGAGGCCCAAGTTAAACTAGAAGGTGCGCCATAATACGCATGCAGTGTTTTTTAATGTATTTATTTATTTATGCGTTTTTATATAGCGCAGACTTTACCGGAAGGCGTCAGAGCGCTTCACAATAGGAACAGAAAATTACAAGTGAAAAAATTACAAAAGCAGACGATAAGTTACATGAGGTAAAAGTGACAATTGTGAGCAAACAAAATATATGAGGTAGCACACAGTGCATTACAGGAGGAAAGAGTGACAAGTGTGCAGGTTACAGGAGAAAACAAAGTACATTTAGAGGTAATATACTGCAGTAAATGCTAGACACTCAGGCACAAGAAGAACCGTTACGTGGGCAATGGTGGCACTTGTGCAAGTATCAAAAGCAAACAAAATGTGAGAGGTAGCAACCAGTGTGTTACAAGAGAAATATACATTTGCGGTTTCCATAGAAAGGATAACGTTCTAAAATGTATTTCCATCCTCATATAAACACACGTTAGCTGCCTTACATAAAAATAGGAAACTTCATTTGATCATTGGTGGCATGAGTAGGATTTAGATATTTCAGGGAATTACGAACGTTTTAACAGTGCCGTGGGAAAAAACAGAAGCGCCTGGTGAAAGAGCCGAATGAAATGACGAGGAGAGGCAATCCGGTGCATTATATCTGGTGAAGAGAGCCTCTGAAGTTTAATGAAATAAAACAGATGTACGCACTTACCCTCCCGACATTGCAGGTGATTGCTGTGTTTTTTCCTACCTTCATCTGGTTGTCAGGCCCCACTTCACAGATTGGCCTTTTCTCTGACCTTGCTGGATTTTGCGTAGTGGAGTCTAATCCCACCCTTCTCCATCTCCTCACAGAGGGGGGTGGGGTTTAATGCCATATAGAGGAAGCGCCCTTGCCGAGAGGAACAAACGCAGAGTAAAGCCGCGCTGCAGCCTGCACTCCTTTTGACCTACGTTGGGTAACTGCTGCAGAGTGCACACAAACGCGGGACTCAGTTTTTGGCAATATAATTGAAAGCACAGGGCTTTCAATTATATTGCCAAAAACTAAGTCCCGCGTTTGTGTGCACTCTGCAGCAATTACCCAACGGAGGTCAAAAGGAGTGCAGGCTGAAGCGCTGGCGGCTTTGCATTTACTTTTAAACTACGGCCGCGACACGGGAGGCTCGTTGCGGCCGCCTAAAAATGGTGCCGCCTGGGGCGGACCGCCCCCCCCCCCGCACCCCTCTAGCTACGCGGGTGTAGCATGTCCTGGTGGGACAGCTGTAGCAACCAGTGGCGTAAAGAAACTTGAGGGGAACCCCCTGCAAAGTTCACAGAGGGCCCACCCCATGCTCTGGACAGAGTTAGGAGCTTTAAGGACAGGGACCTCACCGCACGTGCTGCGCACAGTGCCAGAGGGGCACCCTGTATCTCGGGAGCCCTTCGCACCACGGGTGCTGCTGCTGGCTCCACACCAAGGATTTAGGTGGTTTGGGGAAATGTGATGGAGTGATAATGTATTACAAGGAATAAAGTACCTGCTGCCGTAGATTTTAAGCATATTGTAAGTCACCTTCTGCCTCGTTCCGTTATATGGTCATGGATAGGGCCGGACTGGGAACCAAAACCAGCCCTGGCAAAGTGCTCGGCCAACACACACCCCCCCTCCGGGGGGTGTTGGGGGTGCCGCCGAGCTCTTTGCCAGGGCCGGTTTTGGGCCGATTTTGTTACAGGGCCGATTTTGCAGCTATGCACGGCTTTGTAACAAAATCGGCCCCCATGAGCCCAAAACCGGCCCCCACCCGTGCGGCGCACTGGGGGATTGCACGGCGCACTGGGGGTTTGCACGCTGCCTGCCACGGCCAGTCTGGCCCTGGTCATGGAACTCCTCATAGAGTTGCAATACCCTTATAATGTATGGCAGGGCCTACCATATCCCATACAGTTCCCCAACAGTTTAACGATGGCCTAATGTATGCCCCCCTACAATTCACTTCTAAGGACGCTACAGATAGTTCCTCTTGTTTTATTCTACACAATGCATACAATAAAAAATGCATAGAGAAAATAGTGCAGATGTCTGTGATAGTCCAAACAGGCATGGGTAATTGCGGATTTGGGTAATATATTTAAAATACTTGTAATTGAATTACCTTTTCAATATACCTGCATGGATTGAAATATATTACGTCCCCACAATACCAGTGCTTAATTTTAGCCGGTGGTTTCTGGTGCTCAGCACCAGCACTTAATTGGTTTCCGGTGCTTGGCACCGGTACTTAATTGACAACACCACACTTAGAACAGTCAGCGCTGCTCATCTAATTTAGAGATGAGCAAAACAACTGTTATTTATGAATACAATATACATAAAAATATTCTAATATCTGCCCCCACAGTCATTCCTTTAGCTTTGGGGACCTCGAATAATCTGAACTGTAGCACTTGCTGGTGAGAGAGATGGCTAGTAGTTGTTTTGACAGCAATGACAGGGCAATGGGTCCTGCAAGCTGCTATGGCCTCCTGGTCAGGGCCCTGGCACTTATTATCTTACAAATTAAGCACTGCACACAACACCTCCCTTTGGTTTGTTGTATATGTAGAGGACACCATGCCTGCATTTAACTATTTATAAAAAGTGCTGTCCCTGTCCCCTTACAGCAGACCATTAACAAACAAGATCCCTGTGCATGCACACTTTGCTTGTCTTTGAGAAAAAAGGCTGGTGTTTGTGGAGAGCCTTTTGGGGAAGGGGGTCCACTTCCTTAGCGCTCACCGACCACAATCCCTCATATGCTATCATCCCTTCACATCCTTCACCACTCATTCAACATTTTAGCTATATTTTGTCACTCCATTGCCCCTAAGCAGAGGTCTGGTTATGTTTCTGGAGTTACACACATCCTCTTCCTATGGTTGCCACCTAACTGGTTTTGTATGGACATAAGCTGTCTTTTAATGTCCCGGCCAGTACAGCAATTAGAAAAATCACATTGGTATTCTTCCCCTTAGTAGTTCATACTTTAAACAGGTAAAGTAAGAAGAAAACACTCTAAATGTGGTCTACAGTTGTCCAGGTGACACCTGATTGAAAAAGACAGAAGGCCATATTCAGCCTTTGCAGAATGTTAAATTGTGAATGGATGGCTATATTTGTCTATTGGAATTAAAGGTAGCAACCTTACCTCTCCCCCAATAAGTTCTGTGCAACCTCTTCCCCTCTCAAAAAAGCAGTGCTTTACAGAAGACTCTTTCTGTGAGAGGGAGTGGGGGTGGTGTATCTGCTCTTGTAAGGGGCCTGGCAGGCTCGAAGTGAAAAAGAAACAAAAGTTGTTATTTTGTTTCTCTTCACTTCTGAGTCAGCTTAGAGCAGCTCAAAGCAGACTGCAAACTGCATCTGCTTTACAACAAACACACACCCTGGACAAACAAGCGGAGGTCCCCACCCCCTTCAGAGTTGGGGTCCCCTGCACTGCGGGGACTGCAGGGGTGTCCGTTACGCCACTGCATTTCATGCAGACTCTGAACAAAGTGCTATGGATTGACATAGAAAGAGACGACCTAGAGTGATGTTTACACCAGTTCATGAGGGCAAACCGGTATATACCACACAGGAGTAGGTTATGAACACCCATAGACTTGTTGTTCAAGTGGCCAGTCAGAAACCGCATCCCTGGTGGAACATTGTGGAAACCAGCCTATCTGGATGTAGCAAGAGCGAAGCAAAAACAATGAAACACCAATGACCATGCCTACCGGCCCCAAAGAGCTGAGACTCCCAAGCTGAAAGTGGGCGACCATGCAGTTATTAAGGGCAGACATCCTGAAGGGAAGTTCAGAATGGCTTTTGAGAGAGCCTCATGGCATACAATCAAGGGAAAAGGATATGGTCCTACAGACTGCCGACTTTGGCGCTGGAAACCAAGGTTCAAGCTTCGGGGTCGCATCCACATCCTGTGATTCTGGGCAAATCCCTTAACCTCCCTGTGCCTACTAAAAAAAAAATGTAAAAAGGAATATGTCCTTGTGTAACGTAACCGGCGCTCGTGTAAAGTGCTCCAATACCTTCGGGTCAAGTTTGTGCTATATAAATCTGCAACAAAAAAAAAGATCCGAGGCACCATTTTTGCAGCTAGAAGAAAGAAGAAGACTGTTACCAAAAGCATCTCCTGGACCAAGACAGTGGAAAATCTTGGGCAATCAATTCAAGAGGGCCCACTAGAGTAAAACATATCACATTTAAGTAGCTCTGCACCTGACTTGGATTTGTCAATTGTGTAGGCTCCCCCATTCCTTCAAAAAAGTCTCTAAATCTATCATCCAAGGAAGATGGCAGATCTAAAGTGGCTTTTTTGTTGTCAACCTGGATGGGTGGTGCAGATTTCTCAATTCAGACGGCTAAATTGTGGTACGCTGTTGGTAAGAATGAGGAAACTTATAAATCATATTGTATTATGGTAAGTGCCAGGATAGGGGGATGAGTGCATGGGAAGAGGTGTGCTTGTCTGAGTCTGGGGGAAGGGCAGGGGAGGTTGCCTGTGTGCATGCAGGGTGAGTTGTTTGCTAGTGTATGTGCAGGTTGTGCTTGTGTGCAGTGAGTGGTGTTAGTGAGCGAGGATGCAACACATTAAAACCAGAGCTGTTGGCATTGCTAGTGCTTGCCTAAAGAGCAAGTTATAGGGGGTCTTCGTTCAAAGTAAAGCTTGTAGGGTGTGCAGTTTGGGGTTCCAATTTATGGGACAATTTGGGGAAAACAGTGCATTCTAAAGAAAACAACAGTGGGCCAGTCACATTTGTTTTGAAATAAAAGGACTTAAAAACAATTTAGACAAGATATTTGGGGTCCACCCAATTTGAAAGGAAACTGTGCACATGTTGGGACTGGTCGATCATCCAGCCATGTTCCCAATGGCCAAAGCATTCCTTCCTCTACTACCTATAGCCAGTAAGGCCAGTAACCTTGGTGTTGATGGAGCATAAAAGTTAAATAACGATTGCCTCTATCAATATTCAGCGTTAAAAGAGATTTACGATAATTTTTGATGAAATCGTAATAATGACTGACATGAAAAAACATGAGGTTTCCTACTGCATCGTAAAAGCATGCAGAAGTATTTTGAAAACATGGAAATATGAAAATATAAATAAAGATGGAAACAACAATCGTCTACCTATGCATGTAATCCTGTTTCAGAAACTAAACATAGCTAACATAGAAAATGTGCTGACGATAACTTCAAAAATGTGACAAATGGAATTAATGCTTATATAATGAAACACTTGAAATGGTTAAATGCTTAGTTCAGAGATGCTTAATAACATGAAGATTCACAGCTTGCACTTAGTATTGTGTGACAAAAATGTGTATTTCAGAAGTGACACGTATACTATTTTGTTCTGACAATGATAAACATGCGAGTAGTGCCTCATATTGACAAATAACTTCTAAAAGAAGAAGAATGATTGAATTAACTAAGAAGATTGAAATATTCATATTAATGTGTGTTTTATATTAATCATAACATTGTAATGATTCAGACAAATTTCGTGTAGGCCTCAGATGCTTTTCTTTCCTTGTTTGAAAGGCAGAATCAAGCTGAAGTAATCACTTTACACGCTGTGAGACCTTTGTGAAGTTTATTTCCTGTGCTCTAAGACATAGAACTCTCTTTTGATTCAGCATTGGCAACACTTTTGACAGAAATGTATTGATAAAATGACAAACCCAGAGAGAGTGTCTGGGAATGGACAGACAGTGTACAAAGTGAATTTTCTTACGTCCAAGGAAAGGATGGAAATATAAAATAATTGAATCTGATGATTTTGCAAAAGGATGACTTAATGTTTCTGGATTTTATAGTAAGGTATTTATCACACCATGAGCAGCACACTGTGGAAAACCAATGGAAATCATATGGAATGACTAAAGGGATACTTTGTGGGCATAAACTGGAAACTTTTGGAAGTATAATTGCCCCCAGGAGTAGGAGTCGCTGCTGGCTGTCATTTTCTATTTCCCTGCCTGGCATGCTATCGGGACTGAAGTCTGATTTTCCCTTTAATTCCAAACCATTTGAACTGAACTTTCCTGAACTGACTCGAACCTGTACTTTGCCAGCTGGTAAACTGAGCAGGTGTTAACTCTTCAGCTGAAGGGTTTACTGACTCTTTCCTGAGGCACGTTGTGTTTCGACTCTGCATATTTGGTTTGTATGACCTGAAAGCTGACTCGATTTTTCCCATGTTTCTCTCTCATTCTTTTTCTAGGTAACCAGCAAATATTTTCTTCATTGAATCTGTATGGCATTGTGTGGCTAATTTTACTAAATGATTGTTATTAAATCTAATGATAGAATGCGATTTATGCTTCTAATCATTCAAATTGATGCTTAGATAAATGATTTACATGAGCAAACATTATCGTATTAGAGTAATTCTTGGAGTGAACCTTCTTGTCATAAGTCTTGTGAAAACACGATAGGGTTATTTTCAGCCATTTTAGAGTTGGTCATCACGCGGTCACATAATGCCATTCTACATGTCGTAAATGGCTGTAGCAATAACAACCCGGGAGAATGGACTCCGTAGGCTGCAGGGGTGTCCTGCTCATGAAGTGGCACCCTCTCACTTAGAACCAAGCACCCTGCCTTCAGGATTGTTAAGGCCTGCTATAGGGGTGACATATAGGTTTTAAGTGTAGGGACCCTTAGATATAGTAAACCTATATCTTACGTAAGTGGTGCATGCACCAGCTTACACAGGCTGCAATGGCAAGCCGGTAGGTTCCATTTTGCATGGCCTCTCATGGGTGGCATAATAAATGCTTCAGCCCATGGGAGGCCACTGGGGTACCTATGCCCTAGGTAAATGGGTACCATATACTAGGGACTGACCAGGGTACCCCAGTAGCCAATCTGGAGTGTACCTAAGTACATGAAATAACAGTTTAGGGAGAAAGCAGATAACCTGGGGCTCCTGATTAGCAGGATCCCAGTCAGACTTGTCAAAAACAGTATCACATGAAGCAAAATGTGGGGGTAACCACAAGAAGCAGATCCTACTTTGCTACACATGCATTTGGCATTTTCTTATTCCAGGTCCTCAGATGGAATTGCATCACGTTCTCTAAATATCCAAGTTCCTGTTAGCTCACATAAAAGATCCACTGGAGGACCAATGGCAGTTTTGGGTTATGTTATGGGCCTAGAGAGTAATTGATCTAATTGAAGTAAATGTGAAGAGATAAAATAATTCTTGCCCAGCTTTCTGCTGCATCAGTGTCATCATGTATAACATGCGCCCGTTAATTGCGTCAACCAGATATTTCAATCATTACACATTTTTTCTAGGATAGTGAAATGCATGTTCCCATTTCTAGGGCTCTTCAGTGGGACAAGACAAGTACTGCTCTCAGATTATCCCATCTAGACAGCATTAATGGCATCTGAGGATTCTTCTGGCTTCACCACCAGCTCACATGGACATAAAATGTAGCAACAAGGTTGCCTGTTCAACTTTGACCTTGAACCTAGATCTCTCCTTCCTTACAAGCACTGGACTTGCTCCCAGTAGTTATACATATATTAAGTGGCTTGGAGCTATGAATTGTGTAGGCTCCCCTCTTCCTTCAACAAAGGCTCCAAATCCATCAAACAAGAGGATGGCAGATCTAAAGAGGTCCTTCTAATTGTCACTACCAAACAAAAAAGTTCAAAGCAGGAGGGTCCTAAGGAAATTTAAAGACCACACAGGATTTAATTCCCAATAATTACACTCAAAACTGTATGAAATCCTTTGGTCTATTCTGAAAGATAGTGAAAGAGTGTGGCGAACCACAACTGAATGATAACTGAAGAAATCAACACAGAACCAATGGCTAAAAGCCACAGAAATAACTGTGGGCACTTTCCTTTTCAGGACGAAATCCGATTACAGGTTCAACTGGAGTCGGAGTACCGACGGAGAGAGCGGTGCCCCCTTCTGGGGCAGTCGCCAGGTAGAGGTGGGGTTGCCTACCCAGCAGTTGCGGATAATTCTTCCCTATGGAACAGACGAACTGATAACAGCGTCTGTTTGAGTATCCTTTTTTTGTGTTCAATCACTTCAGGACGAAATCCCTCACTCACCAGAGGTGACATGCTTCATCATATGGGATTCTCCTCTCAAAGAAAACCCCTAGTTCCTTTGAGGGCTACAACCCCTTCTCTGAGAGGGAGGAGCTCAGGGATGTTTTAAAGGCCTATGTTAATAGGATATTCTAAATCCACATATAGAGAAAACAGTGTGAGTGAGGGCGCAGCGCAAAAAAAGGAAAAATGTGAGGGAGGTGAGACTAAAACTAGCTAGTGAGCGTACAACAGTATTATTTATTCCAATAGACCCACTGCCAGCATTAAAAACAGTGCAACAGCGGTAAGGATTTAAACCGCATTGGTATGGTGGAAAATGATAGTCAACATGTTTTATCCTTAAAGCCCATTTGTGGGCAGGGCTTTCATCAGGACTTATAATGATGCTGCTGTGTTAAGTGCTTAAGTGATTGAACACAAAAAAAGGATACTCAAACAGACGCTGTTATCAGTTCGTCTGTTCCATAGGGAAGAATTATCCGCAACTGCTGGGTAAGCAGCCCCACCTCTACCTGGCGACTGCTCCAGAAGGGGTCACCGCCCTCCCCGTCGGTACTCCGACTCCAGTTGAACCTGTAATCGGATTTCGTCCTGAAAAGGAAAGTGCCCACAGTTATTTCTGTGGGTTTTAGCCGTTAGTTCTGTGTTGATTTCTTCAGTTATCATTCAGTAGTGGTTTGCCACACTCTTTCACTATCTTTCGGAATAAACCCAAGGATTTCGTACAGTTTTGAGTCCTTCTAATGGTCAACCTGGATGGGTGGTACATCTTTCTCCATTCAAACGGCTACATTTTAGAATACTACTGGTGAGAGTGAGGAAACGTATACACCATTGTGTATTCATGGAAGCAATACAAGCCTGACTGTTTCCACCACGAGTTTGAACGCCACCATGAAGCTACTATATTGCAATTTGTTTTAAATTATGTTCTTACACTCATATACCAACATGACTGACTACAGGTTGTGACTGTGTGAATATTGAACGTTTGTATCCTGATGTATGCTCCCCTCTGCTATGTGGCAAAAATTAAAAAAATTCTCTCATGTGGGAAATGGGGAGAGGATGTAGCCTTACGGCTAGAGCGGTTGACCTCAAAGCAGGGGGAACAGGGTTCGACTCTCTGAAACGACGTTCAAAATCCTGTGAATCTGGGCAAATCACTTAATCTCTCGGTGCCTACCAAAAAATGAATGTGTCCGTCTGTAACAAACTGGTGCTCATGTAAAGCGCTCTGATACCTGATGTTCTAGTCTACTTCGCTCTATGTAAAACTCTAAAAAAAAAAAAAAGTTAAAAAATGGGCTACTATCCAACAATGTGTGCAACATCTAACTTCAGTCTACCAACTCCAGCTAGTTGGTGGGTCCAAGTCTAATAAGACTCCTTGGCCACCCATAAAGTAATCATTCGTCCTGTAGATTTATCAGTGGAGACAGTTCCACCTTAATCCTTGTAAATAGCTTTAGCCTTTTCCTCGTTGAACCAAGCATGACAAAAAGACTACTGCCGTTATGGTAGTCTGCCACCTTGGCAAGATAATAATTTTCTATCATTTTCACATATACTGTATGAGTGTGACCCACATTCAAAGGTATGAGAATAGGAATAAACACTGGTTGAATCACCCCATAAGCAAATTAAAACTGTACAGCATTAGGTAAGACCCTGTCCTAATATCCAGCTTACCTGAGGAATCACCTAGAGTTCTACACAAAGTAAAGACACAAAATGACACAGCTACCTTGCAGGGGTAACAACCTCCTTGACAGACATTTTACTATAAACCAAAATACCTTTGCATGCGGACTCCACTGGTTAGAAAACTAAAAACAAGTGGAAAAAGCTTCCTTTGAGCTCCCAAAAGGCTTTAATTTCTGCTTACAGTTCTTTGGTGGAATTCACAGAGAGCCTCAGAGTGAAACCATGTGTAACAAGCATTTGCAATGCAATCTGTCTCCCTTTGGGACCTTATATGTAGTTAGCTATGCAACACATTAGCCTGGTTGCTAAACCGATTACTGAATCCGAAGCCTGCAATGACGAAGGACAAAGACAGAAGCCAATGGCAAATATGGACGGAGAGTGGGCAGGGCTTCTCTTCCATACTCCACTACAGCAGCTCGCCAGAGCAGTGCATGTGCGCTGACTCAGGCTCAACCTAAAAATGGGCTTCCATGGTCGGTCTGCAGAAGAACAGATGTAGCGATTGCTTCCTTGCCAAGGCTTTGGGCCATATCTGCGATGACATCACTGAATGGCTAATTTTTCCCCAAAACATTAATCGAGACAAAGGATTTGTGGAGTGGAGGCTCATTTCTGTGGTTGTGCACTCTCTGTGAAATCACTTAACTAAGCATGGTTTTAATTGGGCTCTAAAATGTATCAAAAATGTGAAAACGGACTACCTTGGAATTTTAGAGGTACATGTGTTCAAAGGGAAGGTGCATTAAAACCAATAGCAATTATTGATTGGTGGAAAGTACTTACACCTCTTTGTGCTTCTGATGTGGGTGCTCTAACTTGGAGATGGCCCTGATGTGAACACAATCATTCAAGACACAGGCAGAGGCTGGCGGACAGCATGAGAAGGACATATAAAAAGGGAAGAGACTCAAACCGGTTCTGCAAAGGCAGACAGAAAACCACCATTGTCATCTGCTAACTCTATATAAAAGTAGGACATACTGATCCACTTGCTGACCCAGTTCCAAGTTCTCTCTGATCAAAGAAAGAGTTCCCATAAAGTATCCAGAGGACAGCCAGGATTGGCGCCTGCCTGACAGCCACATGCCAGAGGTGAGAGGACTTCAACTGGAGTCTGATTTGGAGGAAGAACTGTCTGACTAGTCCTCGGAACGGAGGTAACCTTGCTTGAGGTAAGGGAAAGGAGTGAACAGACTGTGCAGGAGTTGACAGTTGGAAGGGGCTAGAAGCAGTTGGCCCTGGTGTACGGGTCGATCAATCAAAGACTCATTGACAGAGAACCAGTTCCAGTGATCCTTGGAGGATCACAGTGCTTCGGAAGCATTACCGGCGGCCTTCCTGTTTCATCCGTCTCATCACTGCTGAAGCACTTAAGGATGTGTGCTTGATTGTTTGGCCGACTGAAGCTGGGATCAACATCTGCTCACGTCGGTGGAACCCGCAGCGTGCCTGCAACCCCGAACAGCTTGGCCAGGACCCTGCCAACTCTGTGAGGCTCCGCCAGCCTCAAAAGGGAAAACTACAAACATACGGTGAGTGAGTGCCTAGCTACGCACTGAGACAACTACACTGCTCTAAAGATCAAGGCCACTGCCTCAAGGCACTATCTTCTGAACTAGTGCCTGGGAATCGATGTGCTGAAATTCCGAGAGCCCGATTGAACTGCTGCAATTGTTCTCTCAACAGCACCTAGACGGACTTGGTTGTTGTCAGAATCTGCATCTGGAAAAGAGGACTCTAAACTTTCTCTACCTCAGGATTCCCAGGTTAACTGAAAATGTACTCACCAGAGGAATCAGGCTTCGTAGGCCCACAAAGCCCTTCAGCAGAGAGATGCTGGTGCCCAGCAAACACTCCTCCAACCACCCACTGAAGACTCACCATGGGCCTGCCACCACCTCACCAGAGCAGGACTGTGCACTTGATACTGTGCACCACCAGTAATCCACACCCCAGCGGGAGGCTTATTGCGACTCAAAGCCTTTAAGGAAAAAGAACAGTGAAAGACTATGTGGGCTTTTCGTCTGCAACAGGACTATGTGCTAAGAGAGGGGAGACAGCTATGCTCATGAGTTAGAGACTACACATGCAAATCCCCAGCCCATAGAGTGGGCGGAGGAAAGGTGTGGTCGACTGCCTAGAAGTCGCCCACCCTGAAGCACGAGGGACCCGTACCAGAGTATCGGGTTTGCACGTGTGACGAGGGGGTCCCGGACCCCCCAGGCTTACCTGTGTCCCATCTCTTCACACAGCACACCGAGACCTGGAAGACGCCGCATACTGTGTATAACCCCGGACCGGATGTGGCGGCGGACTCCTGTTTCTTTAATTGGGTGGAGCTGGACCCGGAACACGCCCTCCCTTCCGAGGTAAAACCCTGCCCAGAAGATCTGCAGGTGTGTTATTCACCCGGAGGTAGCGGAAGCGATTGGCGTGAGGAGTGGCAGTACGGAGCAGGAGAACGAGAGGACGAGAGCGGAGACCATCGGAGGCGAGAGGACGAGAGCGGAGACCATCGGAGGCGAGAGGACGAGAGCAGAGACCATCGGAGGCGAGAGGACGAGAGCAGAGACCATCGGAGGCGAGAGGAGGCGAGAGGCGATCCTCGGGAAGAGGAGAAGGCAGAACGCGGAGACGAGGGAAACCCCCAGCTAGGAGTGGAGGAGCAGAACGGAGCCCAGCCACGCTTCAAGGGAAGTGTGGCTTGAGCAGGTACGGTCACGCTTTGCGGGCTGGGCGGGTCGTAGGTGGGTTAAGCCACCCTGAACCACCTGTCGTCCCTAGACTTAAACCCTTCCCTCACAATCACTGCACTCTAAACCTGGGTTGGATAAAATCACGTGTATTCCTCACTCCCTCTCCTGTACACCCTCCTGGACCCCAGCCTAACTGCGCTTTCTTTCTTTCCCCGGTACACTGGACGGGACGGGAAGACCCCCAGAAGAGAGGAGGCCTACAAGTCCCAGAAGACCCCGGGAATATCGAAGAACCAGTTCTGTAAAGCGCCTGGATCGTCTGTCGGAAGACACGGACACGCCACTCCCCTATTACCGAAAGGCCATTCAGAAAAAACGCTCATACAAGTTAATAAAACCATCCTTACCCAGAGTTCCTTTGTCCGTCAGTCTGTTCGAAAGCCCACAGCACGTTATTGTGTTAAGTTCCAAAGCTGTGTAAACCACAATACCCTCTCTGAGAAGCCTGCAACTGCATGCCATCACCACCACTGAAAGTCAAGGGCTGCTGTGGTTGTACTTGGCCCAGTCGGCTGTGCCATCGTAAGAAGGACCCTTGGACACTAGAGGCGAAGAACCCCATCTCCCATGGCTGTGGCCCAGTAGCCACTGCCTGCCCCTAGACCCACAAACCATGGGTGACTGACCCTCAGCTTTGAGAGGCATGCATGTGAATGAGCACAGCAGGGCAAACTACCGAAAGTTAATACCCTGCTCCTGCCGTCGCTGGAGAGCAGCAGCAACACACTTATGCAATGCAAACGTTAAGATGTGGGCCCTTCGGTCTCCTGCTAACCTCACTTCTTATAAACTGCTGTTACGATGCTACCGGAGAGGACACAAACTTCTGAGCATGCGTGGTCACATTTATTGCAAATTAAGCAGACTCCAGTTAAAAATCTCTCTCGTCCCAGTAACATCTTGCGCCTCTTACCTTTAGGTAGTTGGTGATAGATGTGCAGCGTGTCCGTGGGCACTTAACGAACTCCGCCGCTGCCTATTTCATTCCCTCCATGCTCCGAAATACAGATCACATACTGGGCTCACGTAAGGCTCTTTCAAGCATCCTCGTAGCCATGACGACCATAGACCACGCCCTCCAGTGAATGTCAAGTCTTTTTTTCATCTCATTGGTGCCCTGGGGAGAAGCGCTATCTTTTGTTGTCTCCAAGCCTATTTTACACATGACAAATTGCCCATCACTGACTTAACTATGCTACTGGATCCCACTGAACAGTTTCCTGTTGGTGCCCCTCAACTGAGACAGTCTACATCAGCTGAAACAGTCTACATCAGCTGAAACTAGCCTTTCACTACAGCGTTTCACAGCTACGCAACAACATACAGGCAGCACAATGTTGTGACTGAGCTTAGCGCATAGTAAAATCAAGTTTGCTAATGCGTCTTTTCTTCTTGTTCTTTTTCCATCCAGGTGTGAGACTAATGCGGGATATTATTTGCGGTGAGGTCACAGAAGGAGGATCAAGTGCGCTGGCAAGACAGGGTCCTGGAAGCCGGGAAACAGGTAACTAGCAGGCGAAGAGGCTAAGCGAAGGGGAGAAGTGTGGACGGTCTTTAAATAGGACTGCTTTAGAACATTCATAAATGTCACATTTTAATTGTTTGTAACAAGGAACAGGTTCGTATAATTAACTTGATGATGCTGCCTTCTAGAAGGTGCTTTAGAATGTTCACAAAGGTAACATTCTAATTACTTATAGCAAAGAACAGGTTCATATGATTAATTTGATGAGGCTGTCTTTAACCCCTTCCATGCTCATGACGAGCTGAGCTCGTCATGAGTTGCACCGCTCGCATGCTCATGACGAGCTCAGCTCGTCATGTAACGCGGTATTTCGAAAAAAGCCGCACAGCGCAAAAATTACTGCCGCACGCATGCGGTTAAGAAGGTATATTAGAATGTTCATAAAGGAAGCATTCTAATTGCTTATAGCAAGGAACAGCTGCAGGGGATTCATTTGATGAGGGCTGTCTTCCTTAAGTTTCACATTGAGGTCATCCATGCCGGTTACTTAATGCTTATTCTGGTGAATTTACTGGCTGTTTCCAAGGCGCCTGAAACCTGACCTTGAATATGCATGGTAAACATTTGGAAAAGCTATTTAGCCTTTCCAAGCAAACCGGGGAACACCAGCTAGCTATTGCCAACAGCATGTAATATGGTCAGAAATCAGGATACAAGACATTTGTTCATTCATAAGTGTTGGGAAGAATTAGATGAGTCATGCCGGTATATTGTGCTAGCCAAGAGAGGTGAGCTGTAGCAGTTATCCTGATACTCATCTTCCACTTAATAATAATAACAAGACATACCATGTGTAAACATTGATTGTCCCTGATCCTCCTAAGCTGGAGAAATGGCTGGTGCAAGTGAAGAAAGTCTATTTGATGGATTTAGGGAATCAAAACCACAAGAGGAAAGCTGACTTATAGTCCCCTGTGACTGAATGGCATGGTTGAAAGTTAGACATGAGGGGGTCCTCTGATTAAGAACACCTTATGTGCTCTCTCTCTTTTTTCATAAAGATCAGAGCAATGGCCTTAGAACCTTTGCAAAAGGAATTGCCACTCCTCCACCTTAGATGGGTGGAAGTGTTTGTGCGGCTATTATTGATGATTCGGTCAAGTAAACTTGGTGATGAGGACACTACAAATATGTGCAATAATGCAAAGGTTTTGGTAGTACTTTATGCAGGTATCAAAACAATTTCACATGTGTTAGAAGCAGATATAAAATGTGGTTTATTCATCTACACTTATCATATTATATTAACAAAAGCCAACAATACACAGTTTATAAATATATTTATTTTCTTTACCACAGTGGTGTAATCCATAAGGTCTATTCTCAAACACATATGTCTGGATCATATAATCATCTGTTTTTTATTCAAGTCAGTGTCCACAATCAATATTAGGAGAATATAGAGGATCTATATGAGCATTTCTATTATACCAGGTATCGTTTTCATGGGTCTGGATTAAAAATCATAGTACATTTATCAGTCCATAAATATAGGAATTAAATAGGTTTAATCACATAGCAATATTTCGGTCTGCACAAAGGTTCATTCTTACAATATGACCCATGTTTGGCAGTGCTATCATTTCTGTAGATATACACGTCTCTATAGCGCCAAGACACCCTCGGGCAAGAGTTTGCGCTTTATAAATCACTTTTATATTCATTTTCATGCTGATAATTCTTGTCTGTCTGTGACCACAAAAATTGAAATCACTCCAACAAAGTAATCAGTCATTATAAAGACTAACAAGTACTTATGTTCTTGTCTTTACCACTAACTTATAAACATTGTTTCGATACATATATTATTTTGTTACATAAGAGTTGATTTTTACAGTGAAAATAAATACAGCTAAATTCAGACGTACAAATGTACACATATTTCCAATCAGGTAATATCCCTATTATTTATTTCATAAATAAAGTATTTTATTCAATCCTATTTTATTGTTTGAGCACCCCTTCCACCACAGGTCAAAACATGAATCCATTATTGACAAAGTAATCTATTATATATGTGCTCTCTGAGATTACTAAACCTAGAGTCTCATCTTTAAAGACAAGGAGGAGATGTGTCCATTGTGTTGAATATCACAAAACACTCATGATTTTTAACTGTTTTGATAAGGAGCACTTAACTGATAGTGAGATCCAACGGCCTGACAAGGGAAGGCTCGCTAGAAACCCAGGAAAGAAGAGAAAGACAAAATCAGAAAGGCGGGGAAACAGAAAAAAGACTAGAAAATACATAGAGGGCAGAGGAAGAAAGAATAGACAGAAAAGAGGGACTAAGGAGTGGGACTTTCCCAAGGCAGTCTGGGAGGATACAGGATGAAGCTGAAGAGGAACAGTGAGGGAAGAAGGAGGTGGCGGACAAAGAGTAACAGGAGTGACCTGCACAGCAAGAGATAGTGATGGAGAAAAGAGAAACTACCAAGAAACGGAGGTTGCATCCAAGGAAGCACAAAATGCATCTAAGAGAGAACAGAAAAATGGTGGACGCCACCTGCTGGGTATAGCCCTTGTATTCTCCACAGTCCAGGATGGCTGTAGCATTTCCTGGTGGGAGTCCATAAGCACAGGGGGAAGTTGGTAGGAACAGGAAAGTGGAGAAAAAGTGATAAGAGTAAGCCTGGGAAAAGACTGATGGCCGTTTTGCACCAATTTCCTGAGTAGGGGAGGGAGAGTAGCCCACATAACCCATCACCAGAGAGGTTTTTTTGTGTTCTCTTTCTTTTATTCTGTTTGGGCTTAAAGAGTCCACAAAATTACAACAGGCAATGTCAGCCTTTTGATACTTACTGACTTTAATTGCTGCCATTGTCTAATGCCCGTTACAGACAATTGTTATGTATGTTTATTATTACAACGCGGCCGGCCCAAAGTGGTTGTAGGCGGCTTGCTGTGTTAACACCTTGACTGCTGTGATTGTTACCTGATTGATAAGACAGATGCATAATAGCGCTGCCGGCCATAGATTGGTTGTAGGCACGATGCTGTGTAACCGTATAACCTACTAATAAAGGTTTTTGAAAATAAAAATACATTTTTTTTAAAATGTCAGCCTTTGAATAAAGGCACAGGAATTTATAAACAGTCAAAGGTGGTTAAGAGACATCAAGGCTCTCACAGCGTTAAACTGCCCCTTACCATTGCAGACTCTGCTAAATCCCTTTGAATAACCCTTGACTGCAGCTTGAATATGCATGCCCATATCAACTCAATGGCCAAAACCGCCACATTCCATCTGAGCTACCTAAGAAACTTGAAACCCTTCCTCGACACTCCCGACCTAAAAATGGAAATCCAGGCGCTAGTCATCTCCAGACTAGAATATGGATTCTCCACCCTCGCAGGTCTACCCAATAGCTCTTTGGCCCCACTGAAAGCCTGCCTCAACGCCACTGCCAGCCTCCTAACAGGTTCAAAGAAATTCGACTAAATTTCTCCCCACTTGAAAGCTCTAAAATGGCTTCCCCTCGAGGCTAGTATCCAACTTAAGCTGTCTTGCATCACTCACAAGGCTCTATACTCTATTTCCCCGTCATTTCTTGCCCAGAAACTCGTGATATCCGGAGGAGCTAGAAATTCCCAGTCTGCCAGAGAACTCTTGCTCCAACCGTCACACTTCCAGGAAAAGAAAACATACAATTGGGCCTTCTCTGGGCTGCTCCAAGAATTTGGAACTCACTCCTGCCCGCTATCAGAAGACTTCTCTCTCTGGCACACTTCAAAAAAGAGGCCAGTACTTTCCTAATGGGCAAAGTCCTCCCCTAACACTGGCATTACATTGACCTCAATGACCTTGTTCCACCCACAATTACGGCATTATCCACGGTACTTCCGGATGGTACCTACCTGACACTAAGACTGCTTTTTTTGATGTACCTACCTGTTTATTCCTACAGGTATCCTGGGATTGAAGTTGCCTGTTTTTTTTTTATTTATTTCTTTTTCTTTGTATAATGTATCCTCCTTTTTTTATCCCAACTGTATCCATAGTCCTTTGTTTACCACATGTCAATCTTGTAAAGCGCTCTGATACCCTCACGGATCTGGTTTGCGCTCTATAAACTCTAAATAAATAAATAAACATAAAGAAGAGTTGACTGGCAATCTTGCTCAGTACAGTTATTTTTGGGGTTTTTTAGGACTACTACGGTAACATGAACAAGGAGTGGAACCAAAAACCTGCTGAGATAGGATTCGCGAAAGGACTTAGATTGAAAACCTCTTGTATAGGAAAGGAAAAAGAAAATGTGAATTATTATTATTTTTCTGTTGGCATACACTAACCCTGGTTATTTTTCTCTAGATTTTCTTTCCCTGAGAACCACCAACCCAGAAGAGGAAAGAGGAGCTGTGTCTACATAGAAGAAGGATTCAGGGGCTACTAAGCTATCATTGTGGATACTGCTATACATAAAATTAAAATGCATAGTGGCTAAGTCTAAACCTATTGTCAATAAAATACTGCTTGAATATGATATCTGGGTACTGAACTATTTAAACACCCACCCTTACAAAAAGTGTTGTCAGAAGTGAGATTATTCTTGCATCCTTAAATGGAGCCTATCATCCGCAAGTTGACTGAAGGTCAGAAGAACTTACTTACAATGGTCCCTAAATGATTTATCATGATGGCCCAACAGGAGCCAGAGAACATCCAGCAAAACCTGCAAACTCAGTGCCAGCAAATAAGCCAGGTCTCCAGTGTGAAGATTCTGCTTTTGGGAAGGTAGCAGATATATTATCCTGAAAAGAGGACATGCAACATGCCTTCAATAGTGTTAGAAAAGTATACAGATGGCAGCTTTTTCTTCATAAACTTTAAAAGAATCACCCCAAGTGCAGCTTGGCAGAGAAGTGGGGACAGTACCTACAAGCAGCATGCCAGGCTACTAACCCAGTACAAAAGGGGGTGGTGATGGACGGAGCACCTGAACCAATCAAACACTCACACCCAGTCAAAAGATCTGGGTTTGATCCATCACCGTTCTTTAGCCCACTCTGCCACCCCAGTTCAGACATGGCTATATGCAAATCAGTCTGACCCAGTGCCTCATGGGAACAGTCCAGCCCGAACTGCCAAGCCATGCCTTCCCTGGACTGGAAATAAGCCTCCGAGGACAGGTTTCTGGCATTCCAGCCTTCTTCAGCCCGGCTTGCTTGAATCCAGTGGCAAAGTGAGCAAGGGACTCACGTCTGAGCATACCCTGCCACACTTATGGTGGCCAAAGCGGTACAAAAGGGGGTGGTGATGGACGGAGCACCTGAACCAATCAAACACTCACACCCAGTCAAGATGGCGCCCTTGATGCGACGATGTGAGGACAATGTGTTCACGCCCTGGCAGCCTTGCGACGACTCTGTACTTTGGAGCTGCGACAGGCCCCGCGACACGCTTCTCCGGCAATGCGATGGCGACCCTCTCGATGGTGACACGCTTCTCCGGTGATGCGACAGCAGACAGCTTCGACAAAGACACGCTTCCTGGGAGATGCGGCGGTGGCCCGGCGATGCAACGACTACAGCTGTGGCAACGTCACGCTTCTTGTCGTTGCGTCTCGCTTCCGGCTCCCAGCGACACGCAGGCTTCTGCAGATAGAATTCCCAGCAAGGAAATTCACAGGGGAACTGGAAGTGAAGTCTTTTGACCCTGAGACTTCAGCAGGAGGTAAGCACAAGTTCAAGACCTTGGAGAATATTCTGTAAGATGATGAAAGTTCCTTGTCCTTTTTCTTGGCAATAAAGAAACCACTGCAGGCCAATCCAGCAAACAGCACACTGGCAGAGGGGCAGTCGAAACTCATGCAGCTTCCTTGGTTCTTCTCCTTGGCAAAAGGTTAGTCTTGTTCCCAGAAGTGATCTAAAGTTCTTGGGTCTGGGTCCCAATATTTATACTGCTTTTCTCTTTGTTCTCTGAAGGCAGAGGGGCCTTTGCCCAGTCCAAACCAGTTCTGGAGCACTTTGTTGTCATGATTCCTTCTCTTCTTTCACAGTGCATGGCAGAGACATCAGCCGCACCCCAGGGGGTGGAGCCAGCATTGTGGAGGGAAGGCCCAGCCCTATTCAGGTCCCAGGTGCAACACCTTCCTCCCATCTAGATGCAGATCTCCCTATTCACCACTGGGCTGACTCATTCTGTCTCCTGGAATCCCCCCGCCCTGTCACTCAACCTCCAGATAAGGAATACACAACCTAGCAGAGGCAGGCCTGAATAGTTAGACAAGAAAAATACCTACTTTCTAAAAGTGGTATCTTCAAACACAGAATGTTAAAACCCACTTTACTAAAAGATGTAATTTATCATTCTGAGTTCAGGCATACTAAATTCGAATTTCTACCATGTTCTGTTGTTTAGCGTTTTAGGACCCTAGTGTAATTTACCGATTCATGCCCTTATATAGGTATAATTCGGGGAACATCCTTTTCTTTTTTTTTTTTGTCCCTAAATAAGTTGCCTCTGATACTATTCTATTGTCCTGATATACTGTGCTATTATTCTGAACTATCTGTGTCTTCCACTTATTTATTGAGTACCCCGAAATCTTACTAAATATCCTTGCCTCCTGCTCAATTTCCATGATAGTCCTCCCTGGGTCTGGTGTAATAATTGCCACGTCGTCTGCGTAGGCAAATTGCCACGTCGTCTGCGTAGGCAAACGGGGAACATCCTTTTCAACGCAACTTTTACAACGAAGTACCTTTACAACGCAACCATTACAACGCAACTTTTACAACGACTTGCGCTGGGGGGCGCTCTAGGATAGGGAATAGTTTTAATTTACAATCCAACACCTTCCCTACTGTCCACAAGGACTGGAGTTGGAATTGTAAATTAAACTATTCACTATCCAGCGCCCCCCAACGCAAGTCGTTGTAACGACTTGCGTTGTGAAACTTGCGTCGTAAAGGCATGCATTGTAATAGCATGCGTTGAAACATCATACATCCGTATAATTCACCTTTCCCTTATGTAGGCATAGAAATCATAACCATATTTAGACATAACCCATCCAGTCCAAATACAGGCATGGCTACTTCCACTAGTTCCAAAAAGCCACAACGATTTCTTGGAAAACTCGGCTTCAGCAGTCAGGGACATCCCCTTTCTTGAATACTGATTTGTCCTAGAAATCATGGAGTTTTCAAAGAACTACAATTCCCTTGGGGTTCTTTGGTGACGTTATTATGTCCGACTTTACGTAAAACCAGGCACCTTCAAGGAATAAATATGCCCACACTTGCCCTAGCAAACACACGGTTGTTCGGAGCAATTCGACTATCTACAGCAAGTGCCGAAGAAAGCCGACCCTCCAGCTGACGCACTGACAGAGAGGCTGCCTTTCTCTTGCCGAGAATCCAACTCCAGTGTTTTTGGGCTCCCGTTGCGGGGTGTTGGGAAATCGAGTCCAGAGACAGAGATACTAGACCTCCTTCATTCTAAACCAAGGTACGGAGCTGATTAGACCCTAAGAGAAATCTTGGATAGATTCTTGGCAAAGAAACTAAACCTATGCTACACCTCACTTACTTCTTCCCTCGTACTAGAATTTTAGAAGCACCAGTTGAGTACTTTTAGTCTTTGTTATTTATGTATGTATTTTATTGCTTAGAAACCATACCATGCTTTTACGGTATTATTTTATAATACTCTTCTTGCTGTACGCATTATACTTTACAGCCAGTATTATGATTGTAGCAGTTCATTTCTTCTGCATGAGAAAGAAGACTGTTCAATAAATACTTTTATTGAAAACGCCTGTCTCTCTATTTCTCTTCACCTCTGATGAAACGAAGCATGTACGATTGACTGAGTAAAATATCTACCTATTGTTTCCACGACTCTGCAGATACGTTTTATCTTGGGGAAACAAAGTTGTCATGTTTATGCGGTTGTCAGAAACGAATTCCTTCTTGTGTATTCGAGAAAGTTTCTAATGACCTCTGAGATAGCTGGCACTCACAATTAAGTCTAATATATTCGATAGAGACCTAGTCGACCTAAGTCCTACGTCACATCTATAGGATATATTATTCCAATGCGCAGAGCCTATTGGGAATATAGGAACTGCACTACAGTTCCCAGAGTGAGTTAGGATTATAAACTGTAATAATCTAACTGCCCATTCTGGCCTATGGAGAACAGGTAGCCATGCAATAGTGAAAAACGAAAATGGCTGTAATTCACTATTAGGACATGCTAGATAGACCAGGGCATGCCCTACCTTATACTTACAATGCACCCTGCCGTTGGGCCTACCTTAGGGGTGTCTGATATGAAGAAAAGGGAAGGTTTAGGGACTGGCAAGTGGGTGCACTTGCCAAGTCAATATGGCAGACACAGACTGCACACAGGCCTTGCAATGGCAGGCCTGAGACACATTTTACAAGCTGCTTCTGTGGGTGGCACAACTAGCGCTGCAAGCTCACCAGCAGAATTTGATTTACAAGCCCTGGGCACACATGATGCACTGTACTAGGGTCTGACAAGTAAATCAAATAATCCAATTATGGAATCACTAATTAATACATCAATATAACATAGGGAGCACTAGCACTGTGGCACTGAATAGCAGTGGCACAGTGCCCAAAGCAAATAACCAGCAAAAACATCTCAAAAACAGAGGAGGCAATAAGTAAAAATGGAAGGGAGACTCACGCCAATGATGTCAGGTCTAACAGCATCCATTTTAGTGAATCATGTGTTAGCCATGTGCTCCTTCCGTCTTCACTGTCGGCTGCTTTACTATTCTGCTTGAGTCATCAACTTTAGTTAACTCCTTCAGTACTGAGCCAGAGTATTGTGCATGCTCAGAAAGGCTTGTAGCTGTTTTTATAGACATCTATTTGCCCAGCCCACACACGACTTTGGGGGGAGAAGAGGCTGTGTTGCTGGTATGCCTAGTGGTTTTGAGCTGGTAACATCTAATTGTTACCGACCCCTGAGTGGTTTAGATTCTAACGATTGACTGAACTTTGACCAGGTCTCCTCGCTGCATGAAATAAATACTGTATCTTGTGATGGAGAGTTAGATGGAAATGTTAGAGGACTCCCTGTCACTGTAAGTGAGTACTATGATTGCCGTACCATATGCGGTGCAGTGGGTGAATCTGCTGGGTTTACTGAGGGTCTCTTTGTAGCTGAGAGGTTAAGTGTAACTCACCCTAATTCTAACGATATCTTGGACATTCAATGTATTAGCCCAACTATCACTTTTGTCGATACCGTGCAAACATCCGCTGGGCACCCAAGCTGTTTTATTGCCAGTTGGAATGTTGCGGGTTTATTGTCTAAAGAGGACTGCTTGGGGTGGAAAGAATTTGTTGGTCTATTCGATATCATTTGCCTCCAGGAAACTTGGTGCAAAATTTTTACCTGTTATAATGGTTTTGTTTCTTACCAATTGCCCGCTACGGCATCAACCTCCGGTAGAGCCAAGGGAGGGCTTTTGGTTTTGATTTCTGTGAAAATTCCATTAATCGTTAAAAAACATGTTTCAGTGGGGGCTCACTCTCAAATTTTATGGTTGACACACGATGAAGGAAGAAACATCCTTCTAATCAATTTTTATGATAAAATATTCGACGGCACCAGGCACTTGGTGGTTAATGCCTTAGAGAGTGCACTGGCTGATATTATAGATGGTTTGAATGTTATTTTTGATTTTATTTTGGCAGGGGATTTTAACACTGCTGTTTCCCCCCTTTCTTATCAAAGTACGTGTGGGGTTACCAATCGTGTTGGGGACGCTGATCTCCATTTTCCACATAACTTGTTTGGGGAATCTTTGAATAATTTGTTAGCAGCACATGATATGGAAATATTGGAGAATGAGAAGAACGATTTAGGGGAGAGTATCCCCACTTTCTCAGGTAGGGCGGCAAATACTGTTATAGATTTTATATGTATGTCTTCTAACCTTATCCCCTGGAGTTTGGCCCCTAGGGTCGTGGATATCATGCTTAGAGCCCATAACTGTATCACTATTGAAGTCACGCTCTGGAAAGGAAAACCTGTACCGGACTCGGGTATTATTGCTAACATTGAACCCCATAGACCGAATGGTACTAGGTTAAGATGGAAAGGGGATAAAGCGGAATTGACGTCTTATTTAATTATTATTAACTGCTTATTAGAAATCACTGCGATCCTTGAGCATGCTGACATCACTGTTGATTTTATCGGATTTTTTACTAGAATCAATTCCATCATTGACAATAAGTTTACTAAAATAGCTGGGTCTAAGCCTAACCAACGAAGGGGATTGTTTGACCACGCATGTACTATCACGCTTAAAGAGCTCAAAGAGGCTCTGGCAGCCAAACCTAGAGTTAGGAGTCAGGTGTCCCAGCTCAGAAAAGATTATAAGATAATACTAAAGCGAAGGAAGGCGGAGTTACGGCTTGAGGCCTGGGATAAATTGACTCTGGCTGCAGAATCTAAAAATTTTACCCTATTTTGGGCTACTGTTAATTGCCCGTTTCTCAAAGATGAGAGGGTACCAGAACTAATTTCTATGGTTAATATGGAAACTTGGATTTCCCACTTCTCTAACATCTTTGACTCTGATAACGCCTTGAGTAATAATAGGGATGGTTGGCCCACTGTCCCTTTGAACATTACTATTACTGAGGTTATGAACAGTATCAGCGCTAGTAAGGGAGGAAAGGCTCAAGGACCTGATGGGGTGCCCATTGACGTCTATAAGACAGCCCATGAGGTATGGGGCCCACTGCTGGTTAAAGTTTTTAACGCAGCGGTTTGTCATGGGGTACCCCCAACCTGGGAAGAATCAATTATTATTCCCATCTTCAAAAAAGGCGACCGGGGGGATGTGAAAAATTATCGTCCAATTTCCCTATTGGATTCCTCGGTGAAAATTATGAGCCGGGTACTTCTGGTTAGACTGGAAGAATGGGCAGAAACTAACGGGATCCTGGCTAACTGTCACTTTGGGTTCAGAAAAGGGCATGGGACAGTAGAGCAATGCTTAAATCTCGAACTTTTAATCGGGAAATATACCCAGGCCAAGAAGGGCCCTATTTACCTCTGCTTCGCAGATTTGAGCAGCGCCTTTGATATGGTAGACCACGCAATTCTCTGGGCCAAATTGATTGAAATGGGGGCACCCAAGGGTATCGTCTTTTTTTGGCCCGACTATGTTAAATTACGTACTAGCGTTCGATATGGCTCTAATGGGGAGTGTACCACCAAATGTAAGATCGGGAGGGGTATAAGGCAGGGGTGTGTTTTAGCCCCCCTGCTTTTTACTCTCTTCATCAATGAGGTGGACTCGATATTACAGGCAGTAGTGGCAGATGCCCCGAGAGTAAATGATTTTAACGTCCCCGTATTGCTCTACGCGGACGATGCCGTGCTGCTGTCTAGGACCCCGATAGGCCTACAACGCTTGATGGATGGGTTTTCGCAATTTATCAAGAGTAGAAAGCTTGTGATTAATAAAACCAAAACCTATGTTACGGAGTGTGGGCCAGGGCCGAGTAAGCCCCAATCTTATTATATAGAAGGCAAAAGGGTCCAAAAAGTCGACAATTTCTGCTACCTTGGGATTACCTTCTCCAAGAATCGTAGCTGGGCCATTGAGCATAAGAATGTCAGGACTAAGATGATGAGGAGTGCCAATGGGGTGTTTACTTTTGCCACCAAACTAGGGAACAAACGGATAAAAGACATGCTTAAGATCTTTCAGTCCAGATGTCTCTCCGTAGCCCTTTATGGGGCAGGGGTCTGGGGCCTGGCCCCAGCTGGGAGCCTCCAGGTGGAGGAGAACGCCATTTTAAAAAGACTTTTGTGCCTGCCAAAATCTGCCTCTAACGACTTAGTCCATAGAGAACTCGGAATCCAATATTTAAATGATTTGATTCTTCTGAAACCTCTAATGTTGTGGCGCTCCATTTGGCTGAAAGAAGAGACATCTTTAACTAGAGCCATTATCAATGATTGTCTCACTGTTGATCACCATTTAAAGATCCCATGGATTAAATATATCATCAACAGCTTTCAGGAGTTCTATGGCCTTAATATTATCACTGATCAATGTGGGGCTTCAGACCTTTCTAAGTCTGAAATGAAGAATATCTTTTTTAATTACAAATTAGAGAGGTGGGTTTGTAATGAAGGCAAGCTACCCACCTGTGTGTTTTATAACAGCATGAATGAAATAGTGGGCTACCAATCGTATTTGACCCAAGTGACTGGAGTTTCCCATCAGTTTGTTTTAACAAGGTTAAGGATGGGGATTGTGCATAATCTAGTTGCTTTCCTTTCCCCGAATAAGCACCCTGCTGGTCCTTGTCCGTGTGACAACACTTCTGCACAAAGCACTATGCACTTTCTTCTGCTGTGTCAATTGTATGGGAATTTTCGTAAAACTTTTGTAAAACCTATGTTCGTCAAGTTTGGTGTTAGAACAGTACATGATTCTATGAAATTGCTTTTTAATCTGCACCATCCTGATGTTTGTTTTTATACTGCAACAAATGACAAGGCTCCCTATGTGTTGAGAGTATGAAATCTCTGGTTGACAGTCACCAAACACCTAGCCACCTTACAGTAAAAAAACCACTATGAAATTACATGCAGCATAAATCAAAACATTCATAAAAGGATGTATATTCAGTACATTTTATTAGGGGCAACACATATTAAAAAAGGAAAACACAATTGTTTAGGCAATAAAAAGACACAGTTGTCTAGGCAAAGAGAAATTAAAAATAGGACATTGGCAATATCCCTACAGTTAAAACATGGCAAAATGCCAGTTACAATGATCACAGATGATAGTTGATCACAGTACTTATCCAAGCTAATTGGTAATACAAATGAGATATTTGTGCAGAAAAACTTGTCGACGCAGCGTTTCGGTTTAGTTGCAATTTTTACACCTTCTTCAGGACTGTTTCTTAATGGGTAGTTTTATCAAAGAACCCCGTTATATTGGGTTTAGAAGGCAGGTTTTGATGGTGTGCACTTCTTGGGATGTGTACTGGAATCAGCTACTAGCATCCGAGTGGGATCGACATACTTTGGTCGCGGTTATGCTATCATTATGGAACCAGGGGAGCCACCGTTTCTAATTTTGGTAGTTGCAGAGTAAAATCAATTAAAAAAAATAAGAATCCGATGCCCATTCAGCCTTGATTGCGATACTGCTCATCAATAACGGCATGAAGTACTTCTTAATTGTACTATGGTCTCTATTTCCTTTTGGTAGGTCGTGATTTAAAATAGCGGCCTCCCTGCTCCCTCTGGCGCGAACAAATACTGCTACTTTCCTGCTAAAAGCAATCAGTGCCAGGAAAAGCATGATTTTTTAATTATTTATTCTGTCCCTGCCTGTATATTATGCTTTCTTTTAAACATTGATTGTCCAACTGTAAAAGTAATTGTTCTGTACCTGTTATTTGTTTGGTATTTATTATATGTGTGCTTTTATGTACATGTCCTTTGTTCCGAATAAAGCCTTATGAAATGAAATGAACTCCTTCAGTACTGAGCCAGAGTATTGTGCATGCTCAGAAAGGCTTGTAGCTGTTAGAAAGCACCTGTCTTAAGTGTACCTGTCAGACTATTTCAACTGATGTAAGCAGTTTTGTTACCTGGACTTGGCCCTTTTGGCAGGTTCACCCCAGAACTTTTTGCTTTTTAATATGACATGATGTTAGTTGATTTCGGGTCTCTGCGCACTAGAGCACTGTGGCCCAGTGTAAAGTGCGTGCTCTCTCTGAGTGTGTGTGGTGAGATTGGCCTGCCCTCCCATAGGAATGCATGGGGGATATGAGTGTCCATGGTAGTTCCTGATGTGTGGGGAGTGCAGGGTCGAGTTTGATATGTGCGAACTCGTGAGATTAAATGCTGCGCGTCGGTGTGCGCAGATTTATTGTGACTAGTGAAGAAGTGCCACTTTTAGAAGTTGGCATTTATGTGTGCAGTGAATGTGAATTGACTGTCTGGCTTGTGATTGACAGGAGCTGGCTGGTGTGCTTGGCTCCAGGAGTCAGGATGGGTCTGCCTGGTGGTGAATGGGGAGATCTGCATGTAGATGGGAGGGAGGAGTTTGCACCTGGGACCTGAATAGGGCTGGGCCATCCCTCCACAATGCTGGCTCCACCCCCTGTGGTGCGTCTGATGTCCCTGACCCATCCTGTGAATAGGAGAAGAGAAGCTGAGCAAAACAAAGTGCTCAAGTGCTCCCAAACCAGTTGCATCTGATTTTCACTAAACCCTGTGCTGGGTGACAAAGGATTTTGCTGTATAAATAAGGGGCTGTGACCCCATGAATTTGTTCTTGTTTTAACTTGAATCTACCAGGGGCGTGCTGCTGCTGGAGCCCAGTGGAAGGCTTGTCTCCCTGTGCCCTGCCCTGACCCTGGATGCCTCGAGTTCTTGCTTGGATCCTAACAGGAGGGGGCTTGCTGCTGGTGGGGCCCAGGAGGGACCGCCTTGGGGGCGGTCTCCTTGATGGAGTGCCCTGTGTGCTGGCCCCTGGGCCCTACACATTGCCCCTCCTGATGCCCAGGACTTCTGGGACCTCCTGCTCCCTTTTCTTTGCCCCAGTTTTGATGCTGCCTTTGTGCGCCTTGGGAGTGTGGAGATTTGGCTCCAAAATGAGCCCTGGAGCTTGGCGGAACCGAGCTGCCCTTTTCCCTGAGGGAATCCCCGGTGTAGGGATTCCCCCGAGATTTCCGGGACTTTGCGGGTGCCCACCCCGCTTATTTGTGTGTTCTTTGTTGTGTAGGTGCCCACCCTGCATCTTGCCATGTTTCTTGCCACTTATTTAATTATTTATCTAAGCGGGTGCCCACCCCGCTGGGTATCGCTAATTAAGAGGGAGCCTACGCCTAGTTTTTGCCCCCGAGAATCACCGCCGCGGCCCTTGCAGAGAATCGGAAGTCAGGAAGGCCCGCCCGGGACATGGGCGGGGCCTGGCACCCAACTAGAAGAGACCGGCGTGAGCTGTGATGCGGGGATCCCATGCGGAGGGGAGAGCCCGGTGGTGGCGGCCGTTGGCAGGAAGCCCCGGGTCCCAGGCGGGGGCCCGGGTTAATCAGGAATGGCGAACCGCCAACGGCAGTGCGGGGCTCCCAGGAGACCAGGGGAGCCCCGCAGGAGAAGTGCTGCCGCATCTAGAAGGGAGGAGTCCCCTGCACCGGAGCCCGGTGAGTAAGGGCTGGGCAGGGGACATAGTCGCATCCCGCTCCCCGAGGGAGCAGGTCTGGTTGGAGGTGCCAGTGCAAGGCACCGCATCAGAACGGCCCAGTCTGTCAGCGGGCCGCTCCTACGATTGAGCATTTTTGTGACTTAGAGGGCCAGAGTGGCCCAGGGGCAGTTTCAGGCCCCACAGTTATTTCCAGAGCCCGAGTGGCTCCCACAATTGGTTACTGGTGTACCTGGGCCCTGAGGGGCCCATGCTTTTTTTCTTCTTCTGTTTTGGGCATATAATTAGTTTAGGAGCCAGAGTGCTCAAAGGGACATGGTTATTTTCAGAGCCTAGATGGCTCCAACGTGTGGCACGTTCTTCTAAGGCATATATTTAACAAGGTGAGAGAGTTAAGGGATTATATCCACTGCTGTGGATGGAAGGGTACTCCCAGTCCCCTAGGTAAGTAGCTATACAACAATATGAAGGAGTACCACCAAAAAATAAGGCTGAAACAGCCAGTATTGGTGGGATGAGACACTAGTGTAAAAGAAGAAGTCCTCCTTTGTTTTTAAGGAACCCCTCACTCACCGACCTGGTCGGTGACATGCTTCATCATCGGGGCCACCTCGACAGCCGAGTGCCATCAAGGTGTGCTGCGACACCTGGAATACAGTGGAGCGGGTATGTGGGTGATGAATGTAAAAAATAGTCAGTGAGTTAAAAATTGTCCTGGTATAACTTTTACCAAATATATTTTATTCTGAAGCTACTGGACAATATTAAAAACAGTGATGATACAATAAAGGCTTTAATCAGACCTAGTGTATCTTTGGTATGTGCTGGGTCTACATGTTTCAAACCATATGGGATTACCGGTTTTTCATCAGGACCAAAAAATGATGTAAAGGAATTGGGTGGTCAGGGTACACTAACACCCTGCCATACCTGCAACCCTTTCAGACCCAAAATAGCGATTTGCTAAGTGGGTAAAAGATAGTAACCCAGAAGTGGTTACAAGCAAAGGAACAAACCTGTAAAAGAAAGAACATTATCACTCATAAAGGTTAATTACGTGCCTGTAACGTAGTGGAGTGACGTAGTCCGTTCTGTCTGTGACTCATTCCACATTCAGTGATGCGAATAAACCATGGTGCGGTGTGTCAGCATAGTTTTCTATATTTATAACCAAGTGTTACTTGGTAGGGCACACCTATCAATATGGGTGTGAGTGAGCACGCATGCGTAGTTCTATATTTTAAACCACTTCTGTCACAAGTTTGATAGTGCGTGCCTCAGTCATAATTCTATCCTTTGTGTCAAGAATTACCGACGTGAAGAAATGCCAACTTGATCCAAAACCACAAATAACATATAACAAAACACCACAATACACACATATTTTTAGAAAAGAAAAACACTTACTCCTCAATGGAGGAAGGTTTGCCTCACGGGGATATGAGGGGAAATACAGAGTTCAAAACGTATTCTGCGTGAGAAGGATAAAGGGACATGAATAGTGATTCAAAGAGGGTCTCCAGTATCGTTTTTTTACCTCCTCGGTAGTTAACAAGGGGGGGTTGGGAATCCGAGGTATTCTTATCAGGGCGGATTCTACTTACAGTTTCTCCGTTCCGAAATGGGCCGATAACCTACTTCTCTCCCTCCGTGCACCCGCACTGGAGGAAGAATCGGCGTCTGTTGTTAAAGGGAACCGCCATTGTGTGCGGGGAGGGCGTGGCCGGTACAGTAGCGCGCGATGACGTCACGTGCGTGCGTGATCGTCATACGCGCGTCTAATTGCCATGGCGACAGGTCAAAACAAACTCCGTGAACGGAGACAAAAGGAGCCTCCGTGATCGGGGACAGTTTATATTAAAAAGGGGGGAGCGTAATGCTTAAACTTCGTGTGTGGAAAAAAGGGAAGCACAGTTTGGACATATTCAAGTAAGGAGGTTAAGGTACTGAGCGATTCGCTAGGTGGGGTCTTAACTTAGCGCAAAGTATACTCTGGTCAAAAGTGATGATTTAGTAAAACCTGGCAAGTTACTGAGCAGGCAGCCATAAGGGATATTTGACATAACGCGCTGCTCACTGCAGGGTGGAAAAGAACTCTATATGGAAGTTCGAAGTTTATATTCAGAACTCTATGTCTGGAGTCTGAATTAACCCTTGTTAAGGATTAAAAAGGGGGGGCCCAATCAGTACCTACCGCAGGCAGGTGGCACAGGATTATAGTTTGGCAGATGGCATAGGGTTACAATTTGGCAGATGGCACAGGGTTACAGCAAATTGGGATATTAGAGACCCGGTGTCTATGAGAGGACAGAGGCCCAGGGGATATTATCATTAAGGCCATTTTTGTTTGTAGATAGCCTGTACACCCATCTTTGTTCTTTCTCGTACAAGCGTTTCTGTATGTTTGGTCCTGGGGATATCTGCTCAATGACGGTCCAAAACATGTCATTCGTAGTATGACCTTTCTCAAGAAAATGGTCCGTCAATCGAGTCGCATTTTTCTTGCAGCGTATAGTGCTGCGGTGCTCGCAGATTCTCTGCTTTACCTTCCGGGTTGTCATCCCAATGTATCTTTTTTTGCAAGTGCACTCAATGAGATAAACTACATTTTCACTGTTGCAGTTGGTATGTGCAACTTGCCTCCAGACTTTTCCAGGCTCTAGGTCAAGGGACTTTGTATTCTTGGTTAAGTGGCATACGCTGAAATCTCCGCAGCGATAATGTCCAGTCACATCCGGAAGGCCCCATGCTCTGGTGATTGAGGGGGTGTTTGGAGCCAGTTTCACTTTAGGTCTGGTGTTGACAAGGGTGTCTTTCAGGCTCATAGACTTCTTGAAAGAAAAAAGTGGTTTTTCCCAATGCAAATTGCCAGTGTTTATGATGTTCCAATGTTTTTTTATACTTTTGGTTACTTGGTTGGATACCGAGTTGAATGTGGTCACACATGTCAGCGGTATTTCTGTGTCAACTCTTGTCTTTTCTTCCAGGAGTACTTCCCTGGGCTGGTTCCTGGCCCTTTTCTGGCATTTGTTTATTATTTTCTTAGGATACCCCCGGTTATCCAATTTTTCAGAAAGATCATTCGCTTGTTCTTTGTAGTCAGATAGTTGACTACAATTCCTGCGGAGTCTCAAAAATTGTCCGTAGGGTAGGTTTTCCCTGAGTGGTCGAGGGTGGAAACTCTCAAACCTCAAAAGATTGTTTTTCGCCGTTGGTTTGTAATGGGTTTTAGTTTCCAGGTGATTGCCTACCTTGTTAATTACTACATCAAGGAAAACAATTTCTCTTTTGTCATAGTTACTTGTAAATTTAAGGTTCCTGTCGCAGGTGTTGATCCAAGCGATGAATTGTTCCAAGAGCTCAGTTGGTCCTTGCCAAATAGCAAGGACGTCATCAATGTACCGCCTCCAGAAGGTCAGATGTTCGCGGTATGGAACAAGCGAATGATCTTTCTGAAAAATTGGATAACCGGGGGTATCCTAAGAAAATAATAAACAAATGCCAGAAAAGGGCCAGGAACCAGCCCAGGGAAGTACTCCTGGAAGAAAAGACAAGAGTTGACACAGAAATACCGCTGACGTGTGACCACATTCAACTCGGTATCCAACCAAGTAACCAAAAGTATAAAAAAACATTGGAACATCATAAACACTGGCAATTTGCATTGGGAAAAACCACTTTTTTCTTTCAAGAAGTCTATGAGCCTGAAAGACACCCTTGTCAACACCAGACCTAAAGTGAAACTGGCTCCAAACACCCCCTCAATCACCAGAGCATGGGGCCTTCCGGATGTGACTGGACATTATCGCTGCGGAGATTGCAGCGTATGCCACTTAACCAAGAATACAAAGTCCCTTGACCTAGAGCCTGGAAAAGTCTGGAGGCAAGTTGCACATACCAACTGCAACAGTGAAAATGTAGTTTATCTCATTGAGTGCACTTGCAAAAAAAGATACATTGGGATGACAACCCGGAAGGTAAAGCAGAGAATCTGCGAGCACCGCAGCACTATACGCTGCAAGAAAAATGCGACTCGATTGACGGACCATTTTCTTGAGAAAGGTCATACTACGAATGACATGTTTTGGACCGTCATTGAGCAGATATCCCCAGGACCAAACATACAGAAACGCTTGTACGAGAAAGAACAAAGATGGGTGTACAGGCTATCTACAAACAAAAATGGCCTTAATGATAATATCCCCTGGGCCTCTGTCCTCTCATAGACACCGGGTCTCTAATATCCCAATTTGCTGTAACCCTGTGCCATCTGCCAAATTGTAACCCTATGCCATCTGCCAAACTATAATCCTGTGCCACCTGCCTGCGGTAGGTACTGATTGGGCCCCCCCTTTTTAATCCTTAACAAGGGTTAATTCAGACTCCAGACATAGAGTTCTGAATATAAACTTCGAACTTCCATATAGAGTTCTTTTCCACCCTGCAGTGAGCAGCGCGTTATGTCAAATATCCCTTATGGCTGCCTGCTCAGTAACTTGCCAGGTTTTACTAAATCATCACTTTTGACCAGAGTATACTTTGCGCTAAGTTAAGACCCCACCTAGCGAATCGCTCAGTACCTTAACCTCCTTACTTGAATATGTCCAAACTGTGCTTCCCTTTTTTCCACACACGAAGTTTAAGCATTACGCTCCCCCCTTTTTAATATAAACTGTCCCCGATCACGGAGGCTCCTTTTGTCTCCGTTCACGGAGTTTGTTTTGACCTGTCGCCATGGCAATTAGACGCGCGTATGACGATCACGCACGCACGTGACGTCATCGCGCGCTACTGTACCGGCCACGCCCTCCCCGCACACAATGGCGGTTCCCTTTAACAACAGACGCCGATTCTTCCTCCAGTGCGGGTGCACGGAGGGAGAGAAGTAGGTTATCGGCCCATTTCGGAACGGAGAAACTGTAAGTAGAATCCGCCCTGATAAGAATACCTCGGATTCCCAACCCCCCCTTGTTAACTACCGAGGAGGTAAAAAAACGATACTGGAGACCCTCTTTGAATCACTATTCATGTCCCTTTATCCTTCTCACGCAGAATACGTTTTGAACTCTGTATTTCCCCTCATATCCCCGTGAGGCAAACCTTCCTCCATTGAGGAGTAAGTGTTTTTCTTTTCTAAAAATATGTGTGTATTGTGGTGTTTTGTTATATGTTATTTGTGGTTTTGGATCAAGTTGGCATTTCTTCACGTCGGTAATTCTTGACACAAAGGATAGAATTATGACTGAGGCACGCACTATCAAACTTGTGACAGAAGTGGTTTAAAATATAGAACTACGCATGCGTGCTGACTCACACCCATATTGATAGGTGTGCCCTACCAAGTAACACTTGGTTATAAATATAGAAAACTATGCTGACACACCGCACCATGGTTTATTCGCATCACTGAATGTGGAATGAGTCACAGACAGAACGGACTACGTCACTCCACTACGTTACAGGCACGTAATTAACCTTTATGAGTGATAATGTTCTTTCTTTTACAGGTTTGTTCCTTTGCTTGTAACCACTTCTGGGTTACTATCTTTTACCCACTTAGCAAATCGCTATTTTGGGTCTGAAAGGGTTGCAGGTATGGCAGGGTGTTAGTGTACCCTGACCACCCAATTCCTTTACATCATTTTTTGGTCCTGATGAAAAACCGGTAATCCCATATGGTTTGAAACATGTAGACCCAGCACATACCAAAGATACACTAGGTCTGATTAAAGCCTTTATTGTATCATCACTGTTTTTAATATTGTCCAGTAGCTTCAGAATAAAATATATTTGGTAAAAGTTATACCAGGACAATTTTTAACTCACTGACCATTTTTTACATTCATCACCCACATACCCGCTCCACTGTATTCCAGGTGTCGCAGCACACCTTGATGGCACTCGGCTGTCGAGGTGGCCCCGATGATGAAGCATGTCACCGACCAGGTCGGTGAGTGAGGGGTTCCTTAAAAACAAAGGAGGACTTCTTCTTTTACACTAGTGTCTCATCCCACCAATACTGGCTGTTTCAGCCTTATTTTTTGGTGGTACTCCTTCATATTGTTGTATACGTTCTTCTAAGGGCCAGAGAGAGCCCATGCCGCAGTTTACCTTTCACAGCTGTCCAGCAAGTAGTGTGCAGCTGCACTGTTTAGGCGCAATCCTTCCGAGAGACCCTGAGAGGGACAGAAGTGGCACAGAGGTGCCAGGCCTTCCACAGCTGCGCAGCACTTAGTGCCAGCTGCAGCGTTTAGGCCCCATGTTGTTGTTCTCAGCTGCCCAGCAAGTAGTGGGCAGCTGCAACGTTTAGGTTGGCGCAGAGGCGCACCCTGACTTTCGCTGCTTAGGCAGCAGCCCTGACTTTGGAACACAGGGCGTTTGAGCCTCCTTTTTAGATGGCCAGTTGGCCAGGGGGATTGTTACATTTATAGGGTGCCAGGCCCTAATGCGATTTATGTGCTATGCTTTTTGGGTGCTAGGAAATGTATTGTGCATAGTATGTTTTGCAAACCCTATTTGATACCTCTAAAAAGATGGTTTATGACTATGAGGTTGTTTTACCTATCTTGGTTTGTGTTAGGAAGATTATACTTCCAAGCGTGATTTATGCTCCTAGTGTAATTTTTACTTGGGTGGTTAGGGTCTAATGTATTTAGACTTCTGATATACTGTGCCTGTTATGATTTATATTACAGGTTGACGCTGACTATAGTGTCTGCCAGTGATTACTGGCTGTGTTCTAAGTTCATATATATTCTTTTACTATTTCTTTACCAAGTTCACTCTGTGATAATTCTGACAGTGGCCCACATGGCCCTGTCATGTGTAAATATTCACTTGTAAATATTGCCCCGTGCCAGTTGGCACAGTGTACATAATGTGTTTACTATTCTAATACGTTTTGAGACTACAAAGGCTATTTTTGATATAACCTTGTGTGGAGTTCTTTTTGTGGGGGGGCCTGGGATGTTGTTGCTGGTGGGCGCGTGCGCAAATGCTTTACACATTGCCTCCGGGATCAGCCTTACTGCTCGTGCCATGCTACCGAGGGGGTGAGCAGGGGTTATCTTTGGAGTGTAAGGAGTAGTTTCTTACCTGTAACTCCAGTTCTGTAGGAGGGGTATCTCTGTTATAGTCATAATCTTGTGAATAATCCCGCCCATGTGTGTGGACCCCGGAGCAATCGAAATAGTCTCTTAACTTGTCTTCTTCTGCAGTCCTGCATAGACACTTAAGAGAAAATCAAAGACAAATAATGCAGCCTAAAACTACAAGGCTACATTGGCCAACACTTCATCTCGAAGTGAAAAAGATAGCCAAATAATATTAAATTTTACACACTTTGTAAAGTTTCAAACCTAGAGAAACTCCCCTTCACAAAAATCCTTTGTCATGATAGAGAGGAAGGGTTGGACAGACAAGCCCCATAGGCTGCCATTATGTGTCTGGAAAAGAGATACCATGCCTTCAAGGAACTCTCCAGAGACCCTCGGTATCCCAGGATGCACAGCCAAAAGCCTTTTACTTTCAGTTCTTTTTGAAGGTGTATAAAGCTAGGCCTGTAGAATTCAGTACATTATCATTTCATCCACCGGGGAGGAGGGAGGGCGCTTATGACTATAACAGAGCTACCACTACTACAGAACTGGAGTTACAGGTAAGAAACTACTCCTTCTGTAGTAGGGGATCTCTGTGTATAGTCATAATCTTGTGAATAGAATGGCAATCCCATCCCAACAAACCAAACCAGTGGTGGAGGAAACAGATAAAAAACACTACTGTGCAAACAGATTTCTCAATGAGGCCTGCCCAACCTGAGTGTCTGCTCTGGCATCAGAGTCCAGGCAGTAGTGTTTGGCAAAGGTATGGACCGACTTCCAAGTGGCAGCCCTACATATGTCTGCAATGGGAACATTACGTAGCAAAGCCGTTGTAGCTGCTTTGCCCCTGGTGGAATGAGTCGTAGGCTTACCCCCTAAGGTCTTGTTAGCCTTTTGGTAACACAACTGGGTATAAGACACTATCCATCTAGAGATGGACTGTTTAGATGTGGCAAGACCCGTCCTGACCGAACCATAAGTGACAAACAATTGGTCTGACCTACGAATGTCCTTGGTCTTATCTAAGTAGAACTTCAACACCCTTCTTACATCCATGCAATGAAGAGACCTCTCCGCCGGAGAAGTAGGATGTTGAAAGAACGTAGGTAAAGTTATTTATTTATTTATTTATTTATGCGACTTTTAAAGCGCGCAACTACCCGTGGGTGTCTCGGCGCTATAGATCAAAAGTAGTCAGACAGAAAGTGGTTGAACAGAAAGGGCCATTTACTGAGTGAAGAGCCACGTTTTCAGCTGTCTCCTGAAGGTCATGAGGGTGGGGCTGATTTTGATGTAGGTGGGGAGAGAGTTCCAAAGTTTGGCGGTGGCTATGACAAAGCATCTGTCTCCCCAGTTAACTCTTCGGGTGCGAGGAAGGTTAACACAATGAGAGGAAGAGGAGCGCAGGGTTCTAGGGTTGTTTTTGGGTTTAAAGGCCTCTCTGAGAAAAGCAGGACCTATGTTATCGTCTGATTGACATGAAAATCAGAAATCACTTTAGGTAGGAACTTAGAGTGAGTCCTCATGACAACCTCAGAAGCATGAAACACTGTATAAGGCTCTTGGCAACACAAGTCCTGGATCTCACTCACCCTGCGGGCCGACGTTATAGCCATAAGGAAAGCCGACTTCCAGGAAAGATGCTGCAGAGAAGCCTTATGAATGGGTTCAAAAGTTTCCTTCATCAACCGAGACAGCACCACATTCAGTTCCCATGAAGGCGATGGACGCCTAACAGGGGAAACACTTTCTTCAATCCCTCCAAAATATCGTTAATTACAGGAATCTGGAAGAAGGATGTTTGTGAAGGGCATTTCCTATACGCAGTTAATGCTTCGAGGTGAACCTTAATAGCATGGAAATTAAGGCCAGATTGAGCCAAATGCAAGAGATATGGAAGGATGACATCTTCCTTGCAGGAGGTAGGATCAGCCTTCTTGGACGTGCACCAGATGCAGAACCTTTTCCACTTGTAGGCCTAGGAAGTCCTTGTGGAAGGTCTCTTAGCCTCCTTGAGTATCTCCATGCAGTTGTCAAGCAAGTTCAAGTGTCCATACTGTACTATCTCAGGAGCCAGGCCGCCAAACTCAACGATGAGAGGTTGGGGTGCACCATTTGCCCCCGAACTTCGTTAGAAGGTCCGGCCGACATGGAAGCCGCAGGTGGGGTTGAAGAGACCGGTGGAGCAGGTCTGTGAACCACCACTGTCAAGGCCACTCCGGAGCAATGAGGATCATTTGCTCCCTGGACTGAGACAATTTGATGAGCACTGCTGGAATCAGGGGAATGGGTGGAAAAGCGTACAGAAAGCTGTTCGACCAGCTGATCCATAGCGCATTCCCCAGAGTCCCCGGTTGGTAAAACCTGGAGGCAAAGTCTCAGCATTTGCTGTTTTCGGCGGTAGTGAACAGATCTATGTCCGGAGTGCCCCATCTTTCGAAGATGTTTCATAGCACCTCGTCGTTTAAGACCCACTCGTGGTTCCCCTGAACGAGCCTGCTGAGTGCGTCCGCCTGAGCATTCTGCACACCTGGTAGATGGGTCGCCGTTATCCTCAGTCCTCTGGCTAACAGCCAGTGCCAGATCGCTTGCGCTTCCTGGGACAGTGTGAGTGATCTCGAGTCCCCCTACTTGTTGAGGTAATACATTGTGGTCGTATTGTCCGTCTGTACAAGCAAGGAGTTGGTCTGGAAGGACGGATGAAAGGCTTTCGGCGCAAAATGAACAGCTCTGAGTTCCAGAAAGTTGATGTGGTACGTGGATTCCATCTGGGACCACGTTCCCTGGGTCTGCAGATGGTCTGAATGCGATCCCCAGCCGTGGAGAGAAGCATCTGTCACAACAGTCTGTATGGGAATGTCCTTGTGGAACGGAACCCCCTTCAGGAGATTCTCTGCTGCACACCACCATCTCAGGGGCTGTTGAGCATGTAGAGACAGTTGGATCCTGTCATACCAGCTCCCTCGTTTCTGGTCCCATTGACCCTCCAGACATTCCTGCAGCGGTCTCATGTGAAGGCGTGCATGTGGTGTGAGAAAGATGCAAGAGGCCATCGACCCCAGAAGAGAAGACACCATCCTCACTGTCGTTCATGGAACGGACATGAGAGCCTAAGCCTTCCGAAGGATTGATAAGCACCGCTCCTCTGAAGGAGACACGTTTGCTCTGAGAGTATTGATGGAGGCTCCAAAGTACTGCAGGCACTGAACCGGAGTCGGCATGGACTTGGACATGTTGATATGCAAACCCAGCTGACTCAACAGAATGGCCATCCTGTTGTAATGCAATTGTGCTTCCTGGAAGGTGGAGGATTTGATCAACCAGTCATCCAGGTATGGGTAGACAAACACCTCATTCTTTCTCAGGTGCGCTGCTACCACTGCCATTCATTTGGTGAAAGTCCTGGGTGCAGACTTCAGACCAAACGGTAGTACGGTGTACTGATAGTGGTTGGTGCTGACCAGGAATCGCAGGAACTTCCTGTGTTTCCATGCAATGGGCACATGGAAGTACGCATCGTGCAGATCTATTGCACAAAGCCAGTCTCCTCATTGCAGCTGAGGATAAATCTGGTGCAAGGACAGCATGCAAAACTTCTCCCTGCAAATCCATTTGTTTGCTTGTCGCAAATGGGTCTGAACTCATTTTTGTCCTTTTTGCGTAAAAGAAAGAACCTGGAGTATAGACCCTTTCCCCTTTGAGACAGAGGGACGTCTTCTATCGCCCTTTTTCTTAACAGGGTATCGGCCTCCGCCTGGAGTTCGCACAGCTGGTAGTGCGACGGAACCGGTGGAATGGCTGGAGGAGGGCTGACAAACCGAAGACTGTATCCATTGCAAACAATATTCAGCACCCACTTGTCCTGAGTAATTTTTCTCCACTCTGCCAAGTAATTCTGTATGCTTCCCCCCCACCGGAGCGGGTAACAGACAAGGGGGAAGTAACTCCTCAGGGCTTAGACCCAGCTGGGCCCTTATTCGCCGAGGAGGCCTGCTGTCCGCCTCTGCCCCTCTGACGTTTCTGGAAGGGTTGTCACTGGCATTGATGTTGTTGCTGCTGCTTTTGCCAGCTTGGCGACCTTGCCCACGATGATACCTCTGGGAAGAGTAACGCCTCTGGAAGGGACGGAATGACTTCCGCTGGTCTTTCGGTTTCTCCAAGCCAACAGCCTTCAGCGATTCCACTTCCACCTTCATGCAGGCCATCTCTTCGTCCGCATGAGCCCCAAAGAGGGTAGATCCCGAAAAGGGCAAATTTGCAATCCGCTGTTGCGCCTCAGACTTAAGAGAGGTAAGGCGCAACCAAGAATGTCGCCTTAAGTTTATGCCATGGCAGTACCCATGCGCAACCAGGAGAGAGGCATCCGCCGCCGAACTGATGACCTGATTCGAGACCATCATGCCCTCATTCAAAATCTCCTGGAAGTCTTCCCTCCTTTCCCTCAGGAGGAGCTCAATGAATTGCTGCAGTGACTCCCACAACCAGCGGTCATATCTGCCCAAAAGCGCCGATGCACTAGCGGCCTTCATCGAAGTGGCAGCTGTACTGCATACTTTCCTTCCTGCCGAATCCATGTGACGGCTCTCCTTATCTGGAGGGACCGTAGACGACGGCGCAGTGGAATGCTGCTTCTTGGCCGCTGTCACAATGACAGAATCCGGCACAGGATCTGCTCTCAAGAACTCTGGATCAGAATCTGGGGGCCTGTACTTCTTTTGAAGTCTAGATGGTGCCGACTTCACCGAGGCCGGCGTCAGAAACAGCTCCATGGCCGGTTCTTCCAGTCCTGGACCAAAGGTAGCAAAGGGCGAGAGAGGTGCCTGGACTGCAATGTTTCAAAAATCACAGAGGTGGAAGGGGTGGGCACAGTCAATTAGATCCCCAACTTTGCTGCACCCTCAGCAGCACATCCTGAAACGTCACAATGTCATCCACTGGTGACACTCTCGTCGGAGGAGAGTCCGACAAAGTGTGAGAATATCTCCCGTCACTGGACGAGTCCATATACCTGGACCGCGACCTTTCCCTCCGACGACGATGGCGTGACCTCGTCGAAGAGCTACGCTCACTGCGAGAGCGATGCCTCACTCTGGATCTTGACCTTGGCTTTCTGGGCCTTGCAGGAACCACCGGCCCAGGAGGCTGCGGAAACAGAAGAGGTTGCGCTGGAACCACAGGGTTCAGTTGTGGAGGCCGAGGCGGTGGTGGAGGTAGCTGTGGAAGAGGCGGAGGCATAGGTGCCCTGGGCCTTGAGGGCGAGTAGGTCCGGGAATAATCAGAATCCGGTGACCTAAGGACTCTTCTCTTCTTACGAGCAGGCCTCGGGGAGGACGCTCTGGAGGTGGACCTCTCTGAGCGCGAGCGCCGGCGCTGCCGCGACCGGGGACTCGCCGATGATGATGATGATGAGACGCTAACCACAGAGGCACTAGACACCGTTCTGGGCCTCGACTTCCTCTTCGACGTCGATTTTTCCGCCCTCGACGTCGATCTCTGCGACGTCTCTCTTCTTGACGTCGTTCTTCCCGACGTCAACAAACTCCCCGACGGTGAGTGTCGTCGCCTCGACGTCGATCCTTCTCTACTCGACGTCGATCTTTGTGTCGACGTTGAAGGCGAGCGCCTGCCTCTTCAGGACTCATCACAACGTCAATGGTGTGTCGATGCCGGTGAAGTCCTCGACGTCGACCTCGGACGTCGCTTCGACCAAGAGCCCTGGGTCGACGGGGAGCAGATGGTAGTTTGCCTTTTCTGGGCCTTTTCTTGACTAGGGAGCCCCCCAGAGGCCTAAGCACCGGCAGAGGATGATGATAGAGTCCTTCCATGACCAGAAGTCCCACCTGGTTCTTGATGTCTCCTCTGCTCCAGGCCTTGGAGACAAATCTTCTCCCTGTCACGCAGGGTCCTCCTGGAGAAAGAGTGACAGATATCACAGGAGTCAGGGACATGGGTAGAAGGGATACAGAGTATGCATACTCTGTGGGGGTCAGATTCCTACCACACTCAGGGCACTTGTCGAATAAAGCTGGGATTTCGACAATAAAGAGGTGTCAAAACTGGTCAAAAAAGACAGCAACTGGAAGAGGAAGACCCCAGACGTCGAGTGAAACACTCAAAACACTGGAAAAGCTCCAAATATTGAGAGTATACCCAAAAAGGTAGAGCTCAATGCTCCAGGGTCCTGCTAGCAGGAGCCGGAAAAAAGAACTGAAAGTAAAAGGCCTTTGGTTGTTCATCCTGGGATACCAAGGGTCTCTGGAGAGTTCCTTAAAGGCACGGTATCCCTTTTCCAGACACATAATGGCAGCCTATGGGGCTTGTCTGTCCAACCCTTCCTCTCTATCGTGACAAAGGATTTTTGTGAAGGGGAGTTTCTCTAGGTGTGAAACTTTACAAAGTGTGTAAATTTTAATATTATTTGGCTATCTTTTTCAGTTCGAGATGAAGTGCTGGCCAATGTAGCCTTGTAGTTTTAGGCTGCATTATTGGTCTTTGATTTTCTCTTAAGTGTCTATGCAGGACTGCAGAAGAAGACAACTTAAGAGACTATTTCGGTTGCTCCGGGTTCCACGCACATGGGCGGGACTATTCACAAGATTATGACTATACACAGAGATCCCCTACTACAGAACTCCCTTGCCCTAACTAGAGTGGTGGTCTCTGCTGGCTTTGTCGCAAGCCTCAGCCAACCAGAGATCCCATTTCTAACATTACCCCTCCCACTTTGTTGACTAAGTATTTTCTACTTGTCCATATGTGTGAATAGCTATTCTTGTGACACTTGTACCACCTCTTTTTGAGTTTCCACGCTTACTCTGCAACAAAAGGTGTATATAAGCACCATGGTTTCTGTATCCCAGGTACTGCCTCATATATTGCCCGAGGGTTCTGTATCGATGTAGTCCCACTCATGAGTGAAAATTAACAATTTGTTTGATATTACAGCTTCCGTCCCAATCTCTATTTTGTTAGTCTAAGGACTTGAGGACAAAGAAGAGGAGAAGGGAGAATCCTGTAACGGTGGGCCTCTGAACAAGCTCACTCCCACAGGAGGGCCAACTGTTTAATGTTAATCTCCTATACATCCCGCCGAGACTCCATGCCACAACACTCACAAATCTGGGCTCGCTTATTGTCAGTTTGCCGCCGGCAGAGCTGTTCATTGGGGGTGACTGCAATTTGACTCTCTGTTAAGAAATAGACTGAGTATCTGTGTAATTGTGTATATCCGTGTGTGAGTGAGAGTGTAAGTGGTGTATGGTTGAGTAAGTGGCTGTGTGAGTGGCTATATCAGTGAATACGTGGGCGTAGGAGTTTTTGCACGGGTGAGTGAGTCTCTGTGCCAGTGTCTGTATGAGTGAGCGGTTGTGTGAGTGGGTGTATGGGTGAGTAAGTGACTGTTAACAGAGAATGACAGGGTGTATGAGTGGCTGTATGGGTGAGTTATGAGGTGCATGAGTGTTTAATAGGCGAGTGAGAGGGTGCATATGAGAGGCAGTATGGGTGCATGAATGGGTTTATAAGTAGTTTTATAGGTGAGTGAGTGGGTGGGTGTGACAGTTACGTAAGAATTGAGTGGGTGTGTGAGTGGTTCTATGCATAAGTTACTGGGTGCATGAGTATCTGCATGGGTTTATAAATATACATGTGAGTTGTGTGGGTGTATGAGTAGGTGTATGAGGGGTTGTATGGGGAAGTGAGTGGCTGTGTGAGTATTCTGTGGATATTAGTGATATCATTTGAGATGTTATCAGTGATGTCACTGACCATGTCATAAGTGATGTAATATGTGAGGTTATAAGTAGTGCATTGCGGGACGTATGATATAGTTAGCTGAGGTAACTATAACTGATGAATGTCTATGGTATTGTACGAGTCAAATGAGAGCCTAATAATACTGTCCCTGGAATCTTTGGATTTTGTTCAGTGATTTTCTACGGTTTATTTAAGTCTATTTCCAAACTATGATGTCCCTGTAACCTTTAGTTTTTTCTGTGAATTGCTGCGGTTTTTGAAATTCTATTTCATAACTATAACGTCACTGTAACCTTTGGTTTTTAAGTGAAACTAGTAGTAGCATTTGCAGAGTGGTGGAGAAATGGGGCAGTACCTCTGATCAGCTCTCAGGAATCCAGCTATAAGAGACTTACTGGAGGTAACAGGAGGGCTTCTTGGTCCCCAATGTCACTGACCGGCAAAGGGGACTTCATCCCCCAAGCAGTAGTGCGCGGGAAGCGGGTTTGCAGAGTGGTGCAGAAAAGGGGCATGGCTTTCATAGTCCTAACAGCAATAGTGCTTTGTGGGAATTACTGGAGGTAACAGGAGGGGTGGTTGGCCTCCAAGGACCCTCTGGAACCAAGGGGACTTTATCCTTCAACCAGCAGTGCGCAAGGAGGCGCATTTGCAGAGTGTTGGAGAAAGGGGGCGTGACCTCCAATTAGTTCTCAGCAATCCCGCTGTGTGGCACTTACTGAGGGTAACAGGAGGAGTAGTTGGCCCCCAAGGACCCTCAGGAGCCAAGGGGACTTCATCCCCAAAACCAGTGGGCACCAGGAGGCACGTTTGCAGAGTGGTGGAGAAAGGGGAGCCTCCAACGATCTCTCAGCAATCCCACTATATGAGATTTACTGATGTAACAGGAGGGCTTGTTGACCCCCAGCGACCCTCTGGACCCAAGGAGAATTTGTCCCCTAACCAGCAGTGTGTCAGGAAGCACGTTTGCAGAGTGGTGGAGAAAGGGGGTGGGGCCTACGGTGACTTGCTTTTTTTTTTTTTCTTTATACAAGGGAGGGTGCCACGTGGTACCCCCTTCCCTGGGCCAATGTTGGCTCCGGGACCCCATCCCCCGGGGCCAGGCCTATTTTAAAAAAGGGAGGGAAGCCATGTGGCCCCTCCTCCCCGGGCTGATTTCAGCCCTGGGGAACCCATCCCCCGGGGCCCGGCCTCTTTAAAAAAAACATTCATTAAAGGGAGGGGGCTTAGCCAATGCATTTATTATTTTTAAAATAAAAACAATAAGGGGAGAAGGGCCTCCTGGGCTGATTTTGGCCCTGGGGACCCCATCCCCGGGGGCCCGGCCATAGTAACTAACTGTAAGGCCCGTGTGTTATGTTTGCGCTATGTAAGACTACATAGATAAATAATTAATCACATCTCTGCTTGAAGCCGAGTTTGAAAATAGAAAATAAAGCAACTTGCCGAAGACATCTAACAGATGGACGACCTCTTGGGATTAATAACAGGAAATTAAATAATATATATTTTTTTTATTATAACATTTTATTGGGCTTTTCATCAGGTTGCACAACACCAATGTCATTTAAGTTCAGTTCGTGGAAATATACAATTTGTTTGATTTTAGACATATCATTACAGTTCACATATCAAAACCATGCTTATCACATTATTCGTATAACAGTTTGGTTCCCTTAGTATCGAACAGTGGGAGCTCTGGAAGCGTCTACTCCTCCGAGGATGCTCCCAACGTCTTACAGTTCCTTACTCAGTTCTCCCCTCAATCACCGCTATCAACAACAATAAAGTATCTTCCCTTTTCCTCTGCATCAAAAATCACACAGTTGATGCAACAGCAATATTCCATGGTGTCTCCCTTTATGGACTTGCTTCAGGGTCAGACAGTTCTAGTGGGGGGTCACATAAGTGTCCTCGGTGTTCGTTCCATTTCCCCCAGATTCTGGACAACTTTTTGGGGCAACCCCTATGCACATATACCGCCTTTTCTGCTACCATAGCCGTGTCCATGTCATTCCCCCACTGTGTGCATGAGGGCACCAATCCGGAACCCCACATTCTGGCAATGTTCCGCTTTGCAAGAGCTAGACCTAGTGTCGTCCAAGTCTGCAATCCTCGATTCATATCAGTAGGTGACCAAATATTTAACAAACAACATCTAGGTTCTCTCTGTAGTTCCACCCCAGATGCATCTGAGAGTTCAGACAGAACTTGGTCCCAGTATAACTGTATCCTTGGACAATCCCATAATATGTGAAAGAATGTACCCGGGGAGCCACACCCTCACATGCAATTAGGGTCTGGAATGCGGCCCAATTTATGCAAGAACGTGCGGGAATAGTATATTCTGTGCAATATTTTTAATTGTACTAGTTTAAGCCGTGATGGAATGGAGGCCTCTCTGGCCGATGCTAGGGCATGGAACCAATCTTCATCCTCAATGTCTCCTAGTTCCACCTCCCACTTGCTGCGGAGAACTACCGTGGGGTCTGGGAGATTGTTGACCAGTTTCCGGTATGCGAGCGAAATCGCTTTCTTGTCTAGGCAGTCAGTAAGGAGTCTGTCCTCTAGGGGGGCGGATTCTGCAAGTGTTGTACCTGTCGGAATGGCTCCTTGCAAAGCATGTTTGATTTGTGCATAGCGATACCGCTCAGTGTCTGCCATCCCGTATTGTTCTTGAAGGGTGGGGAATGTGATGACCTCAACCCCCCTCCACAAGTCACCTATCTTGGAGATGCCAATAAGGTCCCATTGCCTGAAACCCTTAGTATTCGCCAGGGTACCTAGACGGCGTGTATCCCAAAGTGGTGTGGCTAGTGTGAGCACTCCCTCCCAACCCAGGGCCCTCTGAGCTGCGTGCCAGATCCTAACCGTGTGGGCTGTTGGGCCTGTAAACGTGTGGCGTAGTTTGTTGGTATATAGCGCCCTCATAAGCTGGTCTGGGGGTAATACAGTCCTGTCAAGGCGGAAGGCTGGATCCTGTTGTGGAGCATGGATCCATTGATTCACTACCATTAATTGCGCAGCCCAGTAGTATAGTTTAACACTGGGTAGGGCGATTCCCCCGTCATACCAGGAGCGGATCAGTTTGGAGTGTGCTATGCGGGCTGGTTTTCCGTCCCATAGGAGTGTAGAGATTTCTGCGTCTATTGATTTGAAATATGTGAGAGGGACCGGAAAGGGTGTGTTTTGCAAAGCATAGAGGAATCTCGGGAGTGATAACATCTTAAATAGTGCAGCCCTCCCCAGCAGTGTTAGTGGTAAAGAGTGCCAATGGGTGACATCGGATTTTAGCCTCTGTAGAGGTTTCATCAAGTTTTCTTCCACAAAGATCGATTCCGGAGGTGTGATGTATATTCCCAGGTACTTGAAACCTCTAGTGACCATTTGTAGGGTGCAGTCTGGGGGTAGCGTGGGCGGCTGACCTAGTAGGACATACAGGAGTGATTTTGCCCAGTTAATGGTGTATCCTGACACCTCTCCGTAGATCTTGAGTATGTCCATCAGAGCTGTCAGGGATGAGGTAGGGGACATTAGATAGATCAACACGTCATCTGCGTAGAGAGAGATGCGGTCCTCCCATCCCGTCCCCCATGTGATCCCCCTGATTAGAGGGTCAAGGCGAATTTTCACCGCTAGTGGCTCCAATATGAGTGCAAATAGAAGTGGGGATAAGGGGCATCCCTGCCTCGTTACGCGCCCTAGCGTGATTGTACGTGATGTATGGCCATTTGCAACCATTTGTGCCAAGGGTGCAGTGTAAAGGAGTTTAATCCAGCTACAAAACTTTAGGCCAAACCCCATTTTCCTGAGTACTGCAAACAGAAATGGCCACTCTACAAGGTTGAAGACCATTGTTGCATCTAGGGAAAGAATAGCCGCATCTTCCCGTAGCATGGGAATGCGGTGCATGAATCCATGAATGCGTCGCAGGTTAAGAGATGTGTTTCTCCCGGGCATAAAGCCCGATTGGTCCGGGTGTATTAATGCTGTGAGGTGGGGCTGTAGTCGGAGGGCTAGGAGCTTTGCTAGGACCTTTGCGTCTACGTTCATTAGGGAGATTGGCCTACAAGAGGACGGTTGGTCAGGTGGTTTGCCAGGTTTGTGCACTGAGACAATGGTGGCTAGTCTTTGGTCAGTCGTGAGTGTGCCTCTTTCCAAACAATCATTATACATGGGAAGCATATATGGAATGAGCTGTCGCGCCAGCGTTTTATAAAGTTCTACTGGTAAACCATTTGGTCCCATGGCCTTTCCAGTATGTAGTGCTGCCAGGGCCTTCCCCAGTTCCTCTCCTGTTAAGTTACCCTCAAGTGCTTGTGGGTCCTCCTGGGACAGCATGGTCAGGGGTACGTCTTGGAGGAATGCCATGCTGTCCTCCTCCGTCACCCCACAGCGTGCAGTGTATACGGTTTCGTAGTAAGTGGCCAGTTCTTCCACTATGCGTGTGGGAGAAGTCGTGTGCGTGCCACCTGAGAGTTCCAAAGTGGCAATCCATCTATTTGCCTTGTCCTTTCGCTCAAGCCATGCAAGCATTTTCCCAGTCTTGTCCCCTAATTCGTAGACCCTATGCAATGTGTCAGTCAGTCTCGTTTTTGCCATGTCCTCTGCGTATGCCCTGTATTCCTGAGACGCCAGTGTTGGGGTGTGTGCCGTTTCTTCCATGTGGTCCGATGCATGGGCCAACTCTGCAGTCTGGACAGCTGTTTCTAGTGACTCGATGGTTGCCCTCTGTTCTTTTTTGTGCCTAGTGATATTGGAGATGGCTTGTCCTCTAATCACTGTCTTGTATGCCTCCCAGAGGACTGAGGGTGAGTCTACAGAGTCCAGGTTTTCGTCAAAGTAGTGTGTGGTGGAGGTTGTCAGTGCCTCCAAAATCGTTCTATTTTTTAGATATCCCGGATATATCGGGAATATTCTTTATCGTCTAGTGGGTTGCGCTGTGTAGGTGAGTTGCATCGGGGAAGGATCCGATATCCCAACTGGGAGGTGCTCTATGACTGGTATCTTTTCAGGGGGATCGCTAGTGTCAGCATGTAGTCTATCCTGGAGAGACTATTATGGGCTCCCGAATGAAATGTGTATTGGTGGTCATGGGGATGTTTAAGTCTCCACATATCCACCAGACCCAGCGCTTCCAGGAAATCTTTAAATATGTGGTTAGACCTAGTAGCCTCACGAGGAGGCTGTCGATCTACAGCTGTGTTCAGTACTGCGTTGAAGTCGCCTCCAGTGATTAGTTCCCCCTCTGGGAGTTCGAGCAGTAGCTTACCCAGGTCTTAGAAAGCCTCTTGGTGTAGTGCTGGGGGGATGTATACTGACAGTATATTGTAAGGCCTGCCCTCCCATTGACAATTAATCGCTGCAAAACGTCCCCTGTCATCAGTCCAAGTGTGTTTGATCAGCAACGGAGCGCTTTTTTGGATGAGAATACCAACCCCGCGGGAGCCAGAGGAGAACTCTGCGTGTGTGATCATCTTGAAGCCCCACCGATTAAGAGCCTTGCATGCTGTTCCCACCAGGTGTGTTTCTTGCAGCAAAGCCAAGGTGGGTGCTTTCCTCTTCAGATATTGGAGGACCAGCCCTCGTTTAATTTTATGACCCAGCCCATTTACATTCCACAAAATGATCGTTAGTGGGGGGGATATCATTGGTTGTGATTGGGGGTCGAGTGCTGAAAGATCATGATCAGCCATAGTCTCCGGTAAGTAAGTGTATTAGTGCCATCTGGGTCAATACTCGGAACGAGGTCCGGCACTTGTCAGAGCCTAGATTACCTTCTAAGGCTTGTACTGGGTTTCCCATATGGTGTGTGTCATGTTGTGCAGACCGTGACCGGCCGCTCTTGCATGCTCGCTCCAGTCTGGTCCGCGTGTCTGAGTGTGTGGAGAGGAACCAGGGCGTATGTGGTGTGTGCATAGGAAAAGCCAACCAGGAATTAGGAACATGAAACTAAAACTAAAACAAAGTAAACTCAAAACGTATAAATCCCAAACCCCCCACCCTGCCTCCCTGCCCGGCGGACAATAAACCTTCCACCTCCCCAACTGAGCAGAGTGCTTATAGTCCCAACTGATGAAGATGGTTCTTGGGGGTGAGACTCCTGTGTCCGCTGTCGAACCCTCCCCTCCGAGAGTGATCATGCAGTGCCATTTGTAACTAGAAGTCCTACCTGCATGGATCTTTTCGTGCGTGACCAGAGTCTCACCATATTCGGCGATCCACGGTCGGTGGCTAGCCGTCTCACCTTCTCCCTGCGTGCCTGAGAAATCTTATCCTATTTAAAGAGGAGTGGGCGAATGTCGTATTCTAAGATATAGGCTCCAAAGGGATGGGTACCAGCATCAATGTCCATAGTGCGTCGTTCTGTTCTTATTCTGCTTCTTCGGTTATCTGAGGGCTTCTATCCCCGTGGTTCCGTTGCATGTCGCGATTCCTAGGCCCTCTTGCCGGCCTCCACCCCTCCAGCCATTCCTGGGTCGCTTGCGGTGAGTCAAAGAACCATGTTTTTCCTTCAGATTCCACACGCAATTTTGCTGGAAAAATCATAGAGTTCTTGAGCTGCCGAGCACGTAGTTCCTTCTTTACCTCTGTGAAGCCCCATCGCTGCTGGGCTACGGCCACTGTGTAGTCTGGATAGAAGTGGATTTCCGAGTTATCAATTTTGATCGGTGGTCGAGTGCGCGCTGCTTGTAAAATGGCGTCCCGGTCTCTGAAGTTGAAAATGCGGGCTAATATGGGACAAGGTGGAGCCCCGGGTTTTGGCTGTCCTCCAGGCACGCGGTGGGCACATTCTACTGAGAAATAGTTCGACAGACCCTTGGGTTGTAGCTGCTTGTATATGAGGTCCTCAACGTAGAGGTCTAGGGCCGGGCCGCGTTCGGATTCCGGTACGCCAATCAGGCGTATATTATTACGTCTCGAGCGGCCTTCTTGATCGTCCAGCTTCGCCCTCAGCATTGAGATTGTCGTCTTCTAGCTTTTGGACTTTACGCTGCAGGTCAGACGTGTCCCCCACAAGGTCGGTAGTTGTTTTTTCGACCTCCACCATGCGGTCAGACATTTTCGCAAAATCAGCTCTGATCAGGGAGACCTCCATAGAGATCGTGCCCATTGAGGATTGCATTGTCTTTAGGGCCGCCATGACGTCATGAAGGGTGATTTTTTCTGTAGTGCTCGGGTCTCCCGTGGGCTGGGGCGGTGTCCGAGTAGGATCTCCCCTCGTATTGTCTGGCGGGTCCTTGTGGTAGGCGTATTTCTCCAGTTTCGAGGCCTGCTGGCCTCTTGTCCCCCTGCCACTCATCACGGTAGTCGTGCTGCTCGGATTGTCTAGTGTAGTGTTCCCCAACACACACCTGGCGAGCTTCAACCCTTCCTGTGGCCGGGAGCGCTGCGTGGGACGGTTGCGGTCTGCGTTAAGCTGCTGCTTATGCTCTCTGATTAGGCCTCTGCGGCGGGCTAATAACGGCGCTATTGGGGGCCCCAGGATAAAGTCCGAGCCGTGTCGTGGTCGGTGGGTGAATGGGACGGGGAGCTGCTGTCGGGACCTTGCGGCACAATATCGGGTCTGTCTCTTCTGGTCAGTGCCATGGGTGCGTTATTCCCCCCCTCCGTCGCGTTCTCCTACACCTTCTGGGGTCGCGCCGGTACTTACAGGTGCCTTCCTGGTGTTCCCAGAGCCTGTGTGGGTGAAGGCTCCGCCTGGGTAGATGTCCCTGATGGCAGATCGGGTATTGTTGCCTCCGCCCGTTTTTCCCGGGGTGCTGCTTACATGCGGGAGACGGCGGGCGAATAACGGCGCTATTGGGGGCCCCAGGATAAAGTCCGAGCCGTGTCGTGGTCGGTGGGTGAATGGGACGGGGAGCTGCTGTCGGGACCTTGCAGCACAATATTGGGTCTGCCTCTGCTGGTCAGTGCCGTGGGTGCGTTATTCCCCCCCTCCGTCGCGTTCTCCTACACCTTCTGGGGTCGCGCCGGTACTTACAGGTGCCTTCCTGGTGTTCCCCAGAGCCTGTGTGGGTGAGGGCTCCGCCTGGGTAGATGTCCCTGCTGGCAGATCGGGTATTGTTGCCTCCGCCCGTTTTTCCCGGGGTGCTGCTTACATGCGGGAGACGGCGGCCGGCGCAGTGCCGGAGTTCCTCTGGGTTCGCCCCGCACTCGAGTCCCCGGCTCCTGGCGCCAAAACAGGCCGCAGTGTTCAACACGATGCAGCGTCTCAGGGGAAGCACGCTGGGAGACGCAGATGAAAGCAGAGTGCACCGGACGGCTAGACGCTTCTGGTCATGCCGGTTAGCAACTGCAAGGAATGCGGATTAGTTGTCGGATTTTGAGAGGAAGGCTCTTCAGTCACAGAGCTCTCTCAGATTGCGGCCATCTTGGCTGTAGGCTAGCCACGCCCCCCCTAAATAATATTTTAATTAGCATCTGTTTGAATGGCAGCAGTTACACACTTATCGGAAAATGTACTTCAGACCTGCATTCCTTCTATTACATGTACACCATTCCCAAGGACCAACAGCTTTTTTAGGTTGATTCTCACAACACAGCTGATGCAATTTTGTTTTCCTGGAACGTGGAGTTGTGCTTATTGATATATGAGCCAAGTATTTATTTCAATTTAAAAATATATATATATATATATAATTTCGGTTTTCATATTTATCGCAGAAGGTTGCTGGTAACCATGCACTCATCAATGTACCATTTACAAGATGAAGTCGCGTTTTATTAGTATACCAGCACTGCCACCCTCTGCTTTCCGGTGGTACTTCATTCAAAAAATAGGAAATTAAAATCGTAGAAAGCCTTTTCATACGCAGCATAAGGAGAGTTAGTACGTTTCACGGACAACCAGAGACTACCACTGCCTGTTTTGTCTATGAGATATTCATACCAACCTAAATCTATGAATATTTAGCGTCCCCGTTTGTATTAACTGTGTATATTTTCAGCTAGTATAAGCTAAAATAATTACAATGAGTTTCCAAAGACAACACGCATTTACAAACCCAATAGGTCCGACTTTTTTTTAAAGAGCGCCTTCAATGTTTGGCAAATTATGTGGATGATGGTTGGTTGAGTAATTGTATGCATGGCTGACTGAGCGCTTGGATGGATGGTTGAATTGGTGAATGCATGTATGAATGGCTAGATGACTTGGTGAGCGCTTAGACGGATTAATTGGAGAGTGATTGCAATGAACAGTCAGAGAAGGATACAGAGGAAATGCTTTTTTAGAAGCACTTATTAGAAACCTGGAAGTGATGTACCACTTGCCTCTATATTCAGTAAGCAAAATAAGCAGTGGGCCTAATAATAACAAGTTTGAAACAAGCCAAACCCACACGACAACAATGTAATTCCATATACACATTACAAAGTATACTGATAGGGCATAAGATCCGCTTGCCCTGCACCACAGCACAATTCCAAGGTTCGACTGGGCCATTACTACTCGCCGTAAGAGTGGCCCTGGATAAATTGACCAGTCTTTAGTTTACAAGGACTTTCAGTTGGACAAGCTATATTCGGCTTGACATTAAAAAAAACTATAAAAGCACAACAGTGGGGGAAAAAACATTGCATATAAAAAAAGGTAACAAACTCATCCCATAATAAAAGTTATATAAAAACCATCAATGGTGAAAACAGAGCATAGTACCCCTGATACAAGTGTTTGCAATCATTAAAATTAACTGCCCGCCTAGTTTCTTGGGGTCAATATGGCATACCATAGAACTTTAGACACATCAAGGCATTTCAAGGGTGTGTAGCTGTTGTATATAAAAAAAAAAGCATGGATGGTCTATATGGTCGAAATTTATACCTTCGCAGTATCGGTCTTAACAATCGAGGTTCCTTATAAAATATACAAAAAAATAACAAAGTGCATTGTTCCGAGTCCCGTAACACATACACCTATCAAGTGTGGGTGAGCAGTTATTCTCTCTGGTAAAGACACAAAACGGTGATAATATTACATCTAAACCATGTTAAGACATACCTATGTTGTGCATTATACACAAACTCCAGACAGGGTTGGAGGCCCCCACTGATGGGCAGAATGTCATTAAATAAAACCTTTAACCTCCCACATTCCCTATAACATCTTTCCTCCTCCATCAGTTTTGTAGACGTGAGTTTAATTTCCACCTTGGTTACTTTTTGTAGGGAGGAATGGTCATAAAAAAACTCCAATCTACCTAGTCTGCTACAAACAGCCTTGATATAGTTAAGCCACGGGAATTTTTCAATATAATACAAAAATAAGCAATCAATGATTATCTTCCTGTTTAAGCATGTCTCTGGTTGTGTCCAAATTCTATGCCAAAGAAGAATAGAACAGATCATAATAATTTGGTCTGCTAGCAATGCCCAGGTCCTTATGGCAGACATAAGGAAAAACACTATGCAGGATTGTGCGGTACTTCCTTAAACATGTTTTCCGCTAACAGGAGCTTTTCTAGTTTGGCATAGCTCAAGACGCCTGATCAAAAGGAAAAAAAGGAGGCACATTTTGCTCTACATATCAGAGGTGGCTGGTGAAGTTTGAAAGTGGTGAGGTGTAAAATGAAACCACCAAATTTCCATTAATGAGTGAGCAACACTTTTTCAGAGTACATAAAGATCAAAGATGCAAGTGCAGGTAGCAGCCTTTTTTTTAATACAGTATTGATCTGGTAACGATTAGGGGTTGCTTTTGTGTAATTATTCCCAATTCTAGGAAAATTAGGTGAATTTATGAATAATTAACAGAAATGCAAGTGCATCCATTTTGGATGCTGCGACCCGTTTCATTCCAAAAAAGGAATCTCTGAAAAAAGATCTGCAATTAACAGCAGCTTCCGTTCTGTTGATTTGAATTGTTCCATTGCAATAACTTTGCTATGAATGCAACATAATTAAGCGACATGATGTAATTTCAGGCATTTTGCACAAGCAAAATTCTAGAAATCATGCTGCATATCTGACATTTCTCCTGGGCCTAGTATCATTGGTGCACACGAAAATATTTGTTTTAATAAACAGAAGAAAATAAGTCAAAAGGTTTAGGGCTAAGAGTTAATTTTTATTACATGTTTTTAGGTCTGTTCATCCAGAGGAACAAGATATAGGAAAAATCATAAGAGAACATCATTTTGCACATCACGTGTTGTAGTGTTCCTCTCTTTGCTTCTACAGAGAGATGTAGTGAAATACTATAGGCTAAAGTGGGAGGGATCTATTGAGAAGGATATTCCCAAGCTTTTTATATCTCACAAAGAAAAGTTCCCATGCTTTTTGTAATGAAACAACTGCTAATACACAGTCAATGCCAACCTTGCTGTGCCTCTGGATTTATTCTTCTTGATAGACAGGGTGTTTAAAGCGGAGTTCTGGAGTGTTTTCTTTTTAATGGAAACAAGATTTGTCTTAGCACTAGGTAGAGTGTGATTGGGAAGTTCTAAAATATATACATTTTGAAAGCTCTTATTTTGCCTTATCCAGGGAATTGTTTGCACATTTCCTGGAAGTCTATTTTAAACTGTGCATAATACAATAGAAAAATAAAGACATTTTCTCAGTAATTTCTGTTGTCTCTGGTTACACACACAAACAGTAGCAATGCTTTCATTAACTGCCAGAGCATTCACAACTTTAAAATGCATCGCCCAATTATTTGAACTTAAATTATTTTTTACATTTAAGGGGTGTGTGGTATAATTTATATGCAGAAACCTTAAGTTGACAGACCAATAAAGTAGGTACAGAATATCTTGTTCAGTTTGACCCGGAGTACGTAAATGAGGCCTAAGTTCAGTTACTTGCCATGATAGAACCAAAAATGATATTTTAGAAAAAACACATACATAGCCCTTAAACATTCACTGAACGCCAATACCATTAATCCTTTACATTTAGAAAAGGCCTGGGTCTCCAAATATTAGTGGGAACACAGGAGGAAAAGATGCTTTAGCAAACTCAGTCTCCTCTCGAACCGGAACCGGAACCAGCAAAGTCTGTCGAGAAATACAAAACTCAAGCTGCACCAACTCCAATGCCCAGCTTGATGCCTGCAGCCTCTAATCCCACACTTTCTCAGCTCTTCGCAGGTTGAGGTGGTGATGGTGGCTGCAGACCCCCCCCACCCTGTGACAAATTGTGAAAGGGTGGGGTGGCTTGGCTCCAGCTCTTGATGGACATGCAGCTCATGGTGCTAAAGGGCTTCAGCCAGGGGCGCCACTCACGTTATTAGGGTAGGAGTTAAGCCCAGGAAGCAATGATTTTGCCTACCTGATTACCTCACATGCTTTAGGGCTATGAGCTCATCAGCCTGGCAATTAGTAACTGATGGCAGTCTGCCAATGCAATATAAGGTCAAGAACAGGAGAATGTAAAGCTAGGTGAGCACTTTTAAAGCGCTGCCATAAGTTTATCTTTGTTTTTAAAATACTGACAGCAATACTCTGGAAAATATAAAGCACTTTGGGGGGAAATAATAAAGGGGGCGTAGCCCCTGCGCCCATATAAGAAAACCTACCCTGCTGGCTAGCAATGAACATGGCTCCATTATTTTAGCACAACACACAACACACAACTTGTACTCCATAATGCTGTACTGATTAATGAGAGATCATTTATTTTTCCACTCAAAGTGTCTATTTATAGTTACTTGAAAGCCTTTAGAAGAAACAAAAATCAAATCAGTTTTTTAAATCAGGTGTTATTCTGCCTTAATACTTTTCTGCCACACAGTCAGTGCTTTTTATGCAAGGCATTTGTGGGTAAAACAAAATTGGCCTTGTGACTCTTCTAATCATATCGCATCAAATTCCAATGGCCCTAGGGGACCAGTAATGTACTGCTAGTGTGACACCCAGTAATTTAAAACAATTGTATGCACAGAGAGTTATTTACAATTTATCTTTTTGTTTTTACTCAATATAGCTGCTCCTGCTGGTCCACCCGTAAGACCCAACAGGCAGGAGATAGCGGCCCATCTGTGGAGGTAGAGGCTGGAGCTCACCTAGCAAGAATAGCAGTGGCTAGTGGTCCTGGAAGAGGAGAAAACAAATGCCTCTCAGCCGGGCCCCAGTGCTACCGGTCCCCCTCAGCCTCCCGGCCGGCACGGCCACCAGCCTACATCAACTGCTGCCACCCCTCCCACACTGACAACAAGCCATTGCTACACTGCATCCTGCAGAGTCTGGACACCATCGAAAGTGAGCTCACCACAATGGAGTAGAGCCTGGACAATCTCCGGACCGCCGTCCAGAATGCCCTCTTCTAGCCCTTTTTTAAATTGTTTGTTTTGGTTGGAGGGACTTGTTGTGGCTGGGTGGAGAGGGTGGGAATGGAGCTGGGACCGGGTTTCACTTTCTTCGGACATTTCAAATTTTGGGACAGTTGTTTGGGTCAGTTTGTTTGGGGAGAGAGGTGGGCATGTTGTGTGGGTGGAGAGGGCGAGTTTCTTTTTAACAATAAAATAATGGGGAAACTATTTTATCAAAATGTATGCCTGAAGTAGTTTGTTTTACTTTGCACTGCTGCCGTCAGTTTAAAGCAGCCTGTTTATGTGTGTGTAAGAGAGAGTGTACCACTTAGTTATAGAGTTATACCTTTCTAACTATTTTGACCATTAGGGTGCATGCTGCCTTGAACTATATTGTCCACAACAACCTAGATAAACTATAGTAGCAGTTAGTTACTTACTAAGTTAACAAGTTCACTTCACTCTCTAATCGTCTTACCTGAATATAGATGAAGCAATAACAGGGAAGGCATCACAACTTCACAAGCAAGGTCCCACTTCTAGTTCCACCCAGGTGAGCTCTGAATGATTATCCATCATAGGCAACTAAATGGAAATAAAAATAAGGAGTTAGTGCATTATATCAAAGCTTTACAAAGAATTGACACCAAATTACTACATGATGACACAACAAGAATTCCTGAAAGTGATAAAATAACAAAAAATAGCAATAGTAGTAGTTTGGCTAATGAGTAGCTAGTATTCTTACAAAATCCTCGAGTCGTAAAGAAATGGACTCAAAGTCTGGAGTGGACAAGCTTAGGTTAGGCGTCTATGGTTACACAACACAAGGCCTGAATGATGATGCTGACAAATGATATTTTTTTGTTCTATATCTAAAATATGGACACTTTTTATGTATGGATGGGTACATGGGGCCACTGTGGGCTATTGCTTAGAACATCCTCCAGTGAGTTGGTGTTGCTTTCACCACATCTTTACACCATCTATTGATGGTGTAAATTAAGCCACACCTCAATAAATCACACAGCCCGGGGGAAGAGGGTAGAGGCTTGATGAATGGATGGGATTTGGGGATAGGTTTGACAAAGACAAACGTTACACAAGGACAACATTCGTATGTATGGAAAAGGGGATTTGGGGAAAGGTTTAACAAAGACAAACAGTACACAAGGACAACATTCATCTGGACAATGAGCACCACATCATTTGCCATCAATCTGTTATGTAAGGAAACAAAGGATTGAGTATGCAATCAGTCCATCTGCCCCCAAGACCCAAGTTATCAGATATCTACATATTCTGTCTTCTAGGTTGGGAGTGAACCCACCTACCTAGTTCCCCAAATAGGATTGTTAAAAGAAATATTATACTGTATAAAATTAGGTGGTGCATCTGCTTTCTCCTCAGGAATGTCCATCACTCTTGGGTGCCTGTCTAGACTGGACAGGTAAGTAAGCTGGAGTGTTGAGCTCATCTTTCACCTTTCGTTCATGCAGGAGAATAGAAGGCCTGTGGATTGTAAAACAGAAACTGTATTTTAGAGTCAAGGAGAAGGAAGGAAAGCTTCATAAGGAGTGTATCAACGTAAGAAGACTCCGAGGCAGAGCAAACAAAACAATAAAGGGACTAAGAGTTTCACTTTTGTCACAAGTCCAACACACACACACAGCAGCATTTCAAAAATATAAGCACCTCTCTCCATTCCACATAGCTGAGTACTAGGTCTCAGACTCTTGGTTTACCTTTGAACTGAAGTTGATAACTTTGTGCTTCTAGTTGTTGTAAGGTAGTCCCGCATCTCCCGCCCTGAGGTCTTCCATCCTCTTCCTGACTCCGAGTAACTGTGTCCCAAACCAGTCATGACCAAGCAAGATAGACGTGTAGGGCACTGCTGTTGAAGTACAAGTAGAGAAACAGTATTGCAGAATTTGGCATAGGTTTTTCTTTGTAAACTAAAGTGACTGTTCAGTATCTGAAGAATCAGAGAAAAGGAGAGGACTCTGCAAGTAAATCTGGCAAAGTGTGAAAGGACCAACCACCTCCACAGAAAAAAAAATATCACCCATCACTCAGGTCCCAAACATTGCAAATCAGTCATCTCAAGAAAGATCCCGCATTACAGTTCAACATGCCCTCCCTAACTGTCAGCCACCACATGAATCATCACTCACAATCACTCGATAATCAGATCACTCATTTATGCAATGGTTACCTGCTCCAATCCAAGCACAGTGGTAGATACACTATCTCCTCTTTGATGCAAGCAACAGATTGGAATTTGGCAGTCTTGTAAATCAAAAAATTGTCTGGGGCAGTGTTGGAACCAGGACCACTGGCCCACTTAGGGTAGCATGGCTCGAGCTGGTAGGCTAATCCTAAAAGACAATTGTGTTATGCTTGCATTTCACACACTACATCAACCCAGTGCAAACCCACCAAAAATAACACCACACCATCTTGGTTTGGTAGAAAAATAGTTATGCTTTATCTCTTTAAAGGAAATTAGATTAGAAATGTTCCAATATGCAATAAAACAAGACAATAACCTTCTTTTTTGGGTTTGTCCATATAAGTTGCCAGAAACTTCTCTTACTTTGTTATCTAACTTCAAACCTTTTGATTTAACATATATTCACTGAGGCGGACGGCAGTTGCGCTAACACACACTGCACATTAGAAGCACCATTTTCTGGTTCCACGAATTATATCAGCATATCGGGGCTCCTTTTCAGATAGGACTTCCCCTTACTTTTGTTTACATTAAGGACTAGAATTACAGGTTAGCAGGTTATCACATCAAACTGAGTTCAGCTGTGAAACAATTAAAGACTTCCTTAAAGTAAAGTTGATGCCCCTTTCACTTTAACCCCAGTCGCTGTAACTCCTAAACTCCAGTGTAGGGTTTAAACAAGTGATCCTTCCCCAGAAGAGTCATTTTAAACTCTGGGACCTGTTTGACGAAGACAGCCACGATGATCTGTTCAAAACGCTTACAAGCTTCTCTCAGCCTCCAGAAGCTATCCGTGGCTCAGCCCCCCCAGTCACCACTTCCTTTATGCCTCCCCTCCTCTCCCGCCGCTGTGCGGGCCCAGATACCCGTTTGTTCGTCTGGTGCTTGGGTACTGTGTTCAGGAGCAGTCCGATGGAGCCGCACTACCTCCGCCTCACCGCTCAGATCTTGTTCGCTTCACCTGAGGCGGGCGGGAGCGGCAGCCTAGTTGAGTAGAGCAGGTCTCAGAAGTCTTCACGGAAGACAGGCCTCTCCGCGCCGCTTCCCCACTCTGGGACAGCAGCCAGCAAAGCAAGTTCAGCTCGCGGGCAGACGCGGAGGTTTAGGAGGAGGAGTTCCGTTCTCCTCACACGGAACAGTGCGTCACGCTGGGCGGGAGTCTCGTTGCCTAGTGACCTCGCCCGGCGTCTCTCTTTTCCTCACGCTTGCCGCGGAAATGTTCGGCTTCCCACAGAGCTCTGATTAGCGGGATGGTGTCCCCTGACAGACTCAGTACCCCCGAGCTTACAGATGCCACAAAGCGGGGACAGTGGGAGACGGGGGGGCGGGGGGGGTAACCTAAGGCGCTGGCAAATCTGAATCTTTTACGGCTCCAGCAAAGTCATCTCCCCTCACTCAGGCCACACGTCTAGGGCAACAGTCTAAGCCACGGCTTTACAAACTGTGTGGCCCCATATGTAGGTGTGTCGCGCGATGCGATGATCTGACGTCTGCCGGCAATCGGCAGAGCCGGGCTGCAGGGGCTCTTAGGAGGGGTGAAACAACAACAAAGCCCTATTAACACGCACAAGGTCTTTAAAGACCTGTTAAGTGCTCGACACGGGACCGATTAAACAGAACAATTATTGTGAGATGCTGTTAATGAAGAAGAGTTGCCACTGAATGTTAAAGCCGGTTTAAACGGCGCTGGTGTGCAGCCCAGCATGCCCACTGACTGATGGGCACGACTACACCTTTCCTTGCATACCTCAGCTTTCCAAATAATAAAAATAAGAAGTCTCGTCAAAAAACATATACATGTCTGTTCAAAATCAGTAGAAGGTGTCATGCAAAGATGATGCCATGTAAAAAAATAGACACACATTTTGACTTCCCTTTCTGTTTACAGCAGTCCGCATCACTGGCAACTGAAGAGTGTGTTTGGCTTAAAATGCACCACAATCTGCAAAATCATTGGCATTGTTCATAAAAAGACAGAACCAAAAAAATGCATTGATGGGGGATGAAACACAAGACAATAGCGTTTTTAAAATATGGATATTTTTTGTTGCGCACTGAACTGGTGCCTCCCATGCACCACCACGCCCGTTACTAACATTCCACCCTCACAGGTCCTGCGTTGTAATATGACTTGGTTGTTAATTGATATTAATGACATATGAGCAGAATCTTTATTATGGGGGCATTCTATGACAACAGCGTTTGGAAAGGGAATCATGTTATAGAACTTTCAACATTTCTCCTACAATTTCATACAAGAAAGTGAGAGACTTATTTATTCATTTAGGCTGTACTGCTTGCGGATGAATTTCACTTCCGTTTAAGCATGTGCTTCTCTAGCCTGAAGGGTCTGGTTTAGAGTTCAGGGGACGGGTTACTCCATCAAAAACGTGACTGATATCAGGCACGCAATGCCCATTGGGCTCAAAGGGCTTCAGCCCCCCCTCCCCCATTGGGTGTGGCAGCCAGGGCTGAGACAGCGTCCTGGGCACGCACACAGCCGCACCTGAGTACTTCACTGGCTGGTCTTTAAAAGACCATTTGCTTGTAAATGAGGCTTTGTTGTTTTTTTACCCCTTCTTAGAGCCCCTGCAACTCCACTGCCTACTGCTGGAAGAATTAGCCCTCCCCCCGAATTTTTTTCTTAGCCCCCCCCTGCGAAATTTGGCTCTAGTTGCACCTCTGACTGATATCCCGTCTGCCACATTACAGGAGCATTATATCCAATGGTGCTTGTAATACGGTGGATGGAATATCTTTTACGTTTGTGAAGGAGTAACCTTCCTCTAAACTTAAAACCATGCCCCAAATGTTTAACCACCTTTACTGCTAGATAGACGTGCCTTCAGAGATATCAGGAACAAATGGAATAATGTAAACAGGACCCCTTTTCCCGCCCTTCGCCCAAAGACAGTTTTCTATTTATCGCAGATGGGATTTATGGAGTGGCAAAGGGTGGTAAGGTTTCCTCGCTTTACCACATATCAGGGAGGAAAAGGAAAGTTCTGCCCCTTGTCTATTATTGTGCAAGGGACAAGAGAATGTACGTCAAAGGCATCACGACATCATGATGTAATAGGCATGCTCTTATACGTCTGACTACAGCAGGTTCTGCTAGTGTGTGGCTCGCTTGTTAAGACCCCATTCAAGATCCCATATTTACAAAGGTACCTGGATGTGAAGAATCAATCGAGCAAAAGGTTGGGCAAAGGCCCTGCCTCCATCCATATGTCGTGTCAGTAGGAGTAATTTAAGTCCCTACTTGCGCACAAGGGGTGTGTACCTGTCATTTGAAGCTAAACATGTACATCACGGCTTTCCAATCTGTGTGGCACGACACATTACTGTGTCGCGCCCCATATGTAAGTGTGTCGCGCGATGCGATGATCTGACGTCTGCCGGCAATCGGCAGAGCCGGCTGCAGGGGCTCTTAGAAGGGGTGAAACAACAACAAAGCCCTATTAACACACACAAGGTCTTTAAAGACCTGTTAAGTGCTCGGGTGCGGCTGTGAGCGGTCCCGGGATGCCACACATGACAGGGGGTGGGGGCAGCTGAATCAAGATCGAACAGTGCCAAAAAAGAGCAGCGAAAAGCTTTCTCCACTGCAGCGACGCTAGGCTTAGCATATTTTACCTGCTATTGTAGTTTCTTTTTGACAGGTGCAAATATTTTCTTAGCCTCCTGGATTACCAATGTAAACTCTAGTTACATGGAGATGTTCAGATCTTGAGGCGTCAGTGCTCCATTTTCTCTGGTCATATGCAGGGTGACATCTTTATCTCTTTAATTCAGGCGGCAGTCCGCAAGTATTGGTTGTTGCTTTACCTTGGCACAGGAGTTTGTGCTAATATTCTGTGGACTTTTTCAGTAATGAAAATAACGGATAAATTCCTTCCAAACAAGTCCAGTAGGAGAATTTCAACACGTTTCAACCTCCCACATATTGGTAGACTCTGGCAGCCCTAAAAGGGGAATATATTTCACCTGGAGCATAACGACCATAGGGAATATAGTAATCCGAGTGCTAGGGCGTGGGTGTGTGTATGTGTATGTGGGGGGGTGTGTGTGGGGGGTGTCTGTGGGGTGGGGTGTCTGTGGGGTGGTGTGTCTGTGGGGTGGGTGTCTGTGGGGTGGGTGTCTGTGGGGTGGGTGTCTGTGGGGTGGGTGTCTGTGGGGTGGGTGTCTGTGGGGTGGGTGTCTGTGGGTGGTGTGTCTGTGGGTGGTGTGTGGGGCCCGAACCCACCATAGGTGGTTCGGGCTCGCTCGCTGCGCTTCCTCGCAATACCGTGTCCCTGAATTTTTTTTCACAAAAAGGTGCATCACCAACATGAAAAGTTTGGAAAGCTGTGGTCTAAGCCCTATGTTTCTTCAGGGAACTGGGCAAAAAGGGGTCCCTGGATCTACACTGCCCCAAGAAAAGGTCCCCTGGTCGCACTCCCTGGAATTAAAACCAAGTCTCTTTCGCTGTCAAAGTTCACAGTTGAGTCCTCCTGAAGAGTGGCTCCAGATGCACTACCCACAGGCAGGGCTAGGTCAATAGGAATGGAGAGCAGCGCCCACAACTTACTTGCAATCCCTTAGAGTAGTCAGAGTAGCCTGAGTCACAACCCCCTCCTGACACTATTGCTCCAGCCCAACCATTAGTGATCCCCAAAACAAAATGGCTGCCCCATGTCCACCCTTATATAGCCTGTGCCCTGGTCACCAGAACCAGCTGCAAGGTTCTGGAACCCTCTCATGTTATTCAATGGGCCAGAACTCTGAGGAGATTTTAGCAGGCATCCATTTTGTGTTAAAAGCCCCCAGGAGCTCCTGCGCCTCACAATTGATTGGTAATGATGGTGCACCCAGAGATTTAGAGCCAACACAATAAAAATATAAATGTAGTGGACACACCAAAAAAATAGAAGGCAAAAAGAGGATAAAAAAAAAATATTAGAAAGGACCACCCAAAGGGCTGACAGGTCTAACACGCGTCCCCCCCAGCTGAAAGTGGGGAGAGCTACCCAACCCTTTGGGAGTTCTCATCACTAAGGCGGAAGTACCTTGAGAGACCGTCTGCGTTGGCGTGGTCCACTCCAGGCCGATGTTCCACCCTGAAGTCCATTCTCTGTAGGGAGATAGACCATCTCAACAGCTTGGGATTCTCGCCCCTCATTTGCATCAGCCAACGAAGGGGCCGGTGGTCAGTTTGAACAAGGAAGTGCGAACCAAACAGATATGGTCACAACTTCTTCAAAGCCCATACCACCGCAAAAGATTCCCGTTCAATCGCACTCCACTTCTGTACCCGGGGAAGCAGTCTCCTTGATAGGAAAACAACAGGTTGGTCCTGTCCCTCTTCATGGAGTTGCAATAACACTGCCCCAATGCCATGCTCTGATGCATCCGTTTGGACAATGAACTCCGTGGAAAAGACAGGAGCCGCACACATTGCTTGCTTTAGGGTGTCAAAAGCTCGTTGACACGCCTCTGTCCAGACTACCCGTCGAGGTTGTTTCTTGGATGTAAGCTCAGTCAAAGGAGCTACAATCGTGCCATAACCTTTGACAAAGCGACCGTAGTATCCTGTGAGGCCCAGAAAAGTTCAGACCTCGGTTTGGGTCTTGGGGAGCTCCCAGGCCATGATAGTCTCAATCTTAGCCTGGAGGGGCTGCACCGTTCCCCTGCCCACCAAGTGGCCTAGGTACACTACCGACCCCTGCCCAACCTGGCATTTGCTAGCCTTGATCGTCAAGCCAGCCTGTTTCAGGGCTTGGAGGACAGCCTGAAGGTGACACAAGTGGTCCTTCCAGCTGCTGAAAAGTGGCAGGAGCGTTCTTGAGCCCAAAGGGCATCACACAGAACTGGTAGTGGCCCTAAGGCGTGGAGAAGGCTGACCTTTACCTTGCTCCATCTGTAAGGGAGATCTGCCAGTACCCTGATGTGAGGTCAAAAGTACTCAGATATTGGGCAGCTCCCAGCTGGTCAATGAGCTCATCCGCCCTAGGGATTGGATGAGCATCAGTCTTTGTCACAGAATTCAGTCCCCGGTAATCCACACAGAACCTGAGTTCTGGAGTGGTGCCCGGCGGGGCAGCTTTTGGTACCAAAACCACCGGACTGGACCAGGGGCTGCTTGAAGGTTCAATCACTCCCAGCTCCAGCATCTTAGTGACTTCACTGTGAATGCTGGCCTTCACCTTATCTGACAGCCGGTAGGTCTTGGACTTCACAGGTGGGCTGCCCCTGTGTCCACGTCATGGGTACCCAGGTGGGTCCTTCCCGGGATAAGAGAAAACAGCGAGGAATACTGCTCAAGGATTTGACGGCAGTCCCTCCGCTGTTAGGGATGGTGAAATGATCACCCCTTCCACCGACCCATCCTTCTCTTGGGACGCAAAGAGATCAGGTAGAGGCACACTTTCCTCTTCCTCTGCTCCATCAGTCACCATCATCAGGATGACCTCGGGCCTCTCGCGGTGGGGTTTGAGGCGGTTGACATGGAGCACCAGATGGGGTTGCCTGGGGGTCTTAAGATCCACTAAGTAAGTGACCCTGCCCTTCTTCTCAACCACTTCAAAGGGGCCTGTCCAGCGATCCTGGAGGGCACTAAGCTCTCCAGGCTCCATGACCCACACCTTCTGGCCAGGCTCCAACTCCACAGGGTGATCATTGTGGTCATACCACTCATTCATGACTGCCTGGCTGGCTTCCAGGTTGTCGGAAGCTTGCTTCCACAACTTAGCCATTTGGCTACGGAAAGCCAGCATGTAACACCACATCCTGGGGAAGCTTCCTGGGAGTCTGTTCCCATCCATCTTTCACCAGGCTGAGAGGTCCTCTGACAGGGTGCCCATACAGAAGCTCAAAGGGGCTGAAGCCCACTCCTTTCTGTGGCACTTCCCTGTATGAGAACAGCAGACAGGGTAGGAGGGACGTCCCATTTCCTCCGCAGGCTCTCAGGCAGACTTCTGGTCATGCCCTTCAAGGTTTTGTTGAACCTTTCCACCAGACCATTGGTCTGGGGGTGGTAAGGTGTGGAGAACCTATAAGTAACTCCACATTCCTTCCACATGGCCCGCCTGTATGCTGACATGAAGTTGGTCCCCCTGTCAGACACAATTTCCTTGGGGAAACCCACTCGGGTAAAAATCCCCATCAGGGCCCGAGCCACCGCAGGTGCAGTAACGGTCCTCAAAGGAATAGCCTCTGGGTACCGGGTGGCATGATCCACCAGAACCAGGATAAACCTGTGAGCGGCCGAAGTGGGTGGATCCAATGGCTCAACAATGTCGATGCCCACCCTTTCAAAGGGGGTGCTAACGACAGGTAGTGGTTACAGGGGAGCCTTCAGCTTAACCCCTATTTTCCCACTAGCTTGACAGGACACACACGTCCTACAAAAAGTGTCAGATGCAATCTTCATCTGAGGCCAATAGAAATGGGGGACAAGCCGGGCAAAGTTCTTGTCCTGACCCAGGTGTCCTGCCAAGGGAATCTCGTGAGCCAACTCCAAGTGAGGTACTGGGTTTTTCAGAACCGGTACTGAACCGGTAACCCAGCGGTGCCAGGGACAACACCCAAAGACCTCGAGTACTTTCCTGATTCAGACACAGAAACTCAGAGTCTTCTAGGTGAAGTCAAAGATCGAATTTATTGGCTGCAACCAAGTAACAGGCGTCCTAGAAGTACAACAACACGGTGTGTATATTCTCAGGAGACTGCTCAATCTTACAAAGTCAGGCTTCTCTCTTTATACGAAATATTGTGCTTTAGGCAAACATTCTTCACATTTTAGTATACCATTCACATGTTTTCACTACAAAGGAAAAGCAGAGTCATGATGACAAGCCCACATTACAGTTCGTTCAGCCCACAACAAATTACCCGGCAAGGCCCAACATTTTCATCAGATATCGGTGGACCCCCAATAAAAACGGGCACCTCCTCCTCGTAAAGCAAGACATATGTAAAGAAACAGGGACAGGTGTGAGCAAGATTAGGCAGGGTGTGTGTGCGATGAAAAGGGTTTATGGCATGTTGTGCCTTGATGCTATCTCGTTCGGCCACTGGGAGAGGAACTGACCAGACAGGTTTGGCCTGGGGCAATGGTTCCAGCTTGCCCAGGTCACAGAGAAGTCAATTAAGGTGTACGTGTCCTTTGAAATCGAATTTGGCTGTAGTTATAAGCCTATGTGAGGGCAACTCACAAAATGGCTGCCGTACACAAAATGGAAGCCAAGGGTTCAGGACGAAAATGACGATTTTGAGGTGAAATCGTCACTCGAATATGACGAAAATGCTTGTACATAGTGTACTAGCCATTCTCGGTCTTTTGATATAAAAATCGTCATGCTACGACGAAGTTTATTACACGGGTCCAGAATTTTCAGAACCACAAACCCTCCTTTTGCCCTTATAGGCAATTAACCTATCCTCATGCTAATCTGAGTCCAGGTCTATATTCCTAAAGTCATTGAGATGTTGCTGTAACATCATCCTAGTACTTAGCTCGTCTTTTGATACAGGTTTCCTTACACATGATGTAGCACAGAGGCCACATATTGCAGGAGCACACTGCACGCACAGACAGAACAGGAAAAGAATGGCTAAGACCATCCCAATGACCATCAGAATTTTCCATCCCCAGGTGGATATCAGTTCCCAGAACCATCCCATTAACGACCAATCTCCTTTATCCACATGAATAGATTCGTAAATCTTATGTAGTTTGGAGATGGCCTGGCACCCTGTTGGAGCGTTATCTGGAATGAAAACACAGCAACTCGATTGGATCAATTTACATACCCCACCTCGGTCTGCAAGTATGACATCTAATGCAACGCTGTTCTGAAGGGTCATAAGACGGTCCGACTGGAGCTCAGCAGTCAAGTTGCTAAGGGCACCGGCAGTTTCAACTACTGTGGACTCACCCACCCTTGTCAATTGCCTTATGTTCCTGCTATTAACCATTGGTCCCCAGAACGGCAGAAAATCCTTTGCGAAGCCCCCAAATTCTTGTCCTGCAGTGTCTTCTTTACTCAAGACACCTCTAACTATCCTTGTCTTGTGGTAATCTGCAGCTGCTGTGTAGGTGGGAGGCAACAGGAGCGAAACAAAACATGAGCCCGAAAAGTCAGGGGGCAACCATGTATAGGCTCTATCATGGCAGATGAAATAGGTACCCTTAGCTGCTAAAAACGAAAGAAGTCTGAGATGCAAAAACATACGTTTCAGTACAGATACTCTTCCCTAACTGAGCTCTGGGATTCTTGCCAGTACCTTGCAGACACAGATGACCCTGATGGGGTACAATCCAAATCGGGGAAGATCTCTTAGTTTGCTGTTTCTCACTCAGAGTAGCTCCATATCCGGTCACGTTCCATCCTATGTGTACTAGTGTCTCATCTCTCGGGATAGTCTCATAGGAAATATCTTCCTTAATCATATCTACTATACCCTTAACTAGAGCACTATTCTTAGGATTGTCTGTTACAGAACGTAGGGGGTAGACTTCATGTGCATATATGAACATTGTTCTGTATGCCCACACAGAACAATTATGGCTGAAAGGCAGGACCAGATAAGGGATACCTTTGTCCGTTGTGTGAGGCATAAGACCACACACCCAACAGTTAGTCGTGTTCATTACAAGTTGGTGTTGGTGCAAGAGCTGAACAAAGGAGTTATTAATAAACTCTAATGTCCTAGCTGATTCGCGTTCAGGAAGGGGTTGAAAAGAATGTGAGGGAACAGTAGGAGGAGGTACGGGCGATGTAGTGGGTGCAAATGCCACTTGATAAGAGAATAAAACGTATCCAATAAAAAACGTCATTACACTGCATAGAACAAAAATGCATACTATCAGAAAACGTTTTTTGGTCATCATTTCACATATTCTAGCTTTAAATTTCACAGTTTTGGCAGATCTCTCCATCTCGAAAAACTCCATCCTCTCTAAAATGCTGCTCGCGATGGTCGGTTGTTTCTGCTAAGGAATGCTTCTGTCAGTCTAGGGCAACTCCCTTAGACCAACCAGAACTGTCGACCTAACGTCGTCAGCTGCACCCCAAAGACTTTGGGCAATCGCGACCCTAGCAGCGGAACCCGGATGGCGGTTCGAAAAGTGAAAATAAGCAAGTTTCTCAGATGGGAGAGCTGCATTTTCAAAAATAGCGAAAAAAAAACTTTTATTTGTCCATAGGTCTCGGCCTCAAATTATAGCGCTTATTTCCAGGTACTGTCTGGTCCTGAAACAGGAGTTCAGGCTCTGTAGTGTCCAATTGAACTGACGGTGATACAGCTGGTTGCAAAATATTGTCACTCTCTTTTTCAGTAATTGTTCCTTTTATACGTGCATCACTGAAAGGCAGAAAACGTGGCACAGATTGAGTCTCTGAGTCGGCGACACCCTCCTGGACCCACCGGTCGTACGGCAGAGGCAAAGGCACCCTCTTGCAGTGTACACCGTGGATCCAGTGCTTTTTCCCTTCTACTCGAACAGCTGATCTTGTTGACAGAAGGACGAGGTGTGGGCCGGTCCACCTGGGCTGGTCGTTCTTTGTTCGTTGGAAGTTCTTTACTAGAACCCAGGATCCAGGATCGATGGGATGACCTGGAGTTTCAGAGACCGGAGGCAGGGTGTCATGGACCTGTTGGTGTAAAACACGCAATTTAGCCGTCAATTCGTACAAATAGTCAAACAAAACAGGGTGTTCGATTTCACTGAACTTTGTGCGCCTTGGCACTCCCCATATGTTGGCCGGGCGGCCAAAAACGATCTCGTAAGGACTAAGTCCCACTCGCGAATGCACAGTCATTCTGGTGGATAGGAGTGCTAAGGGCAGAGCGTCAGGCCATTTAAGACCAGTGCTCGCTTGAATTTTGGCCAGTTTAAGTTTTAACGTGTCATTATAGCATTCTACTAGTCCAGCTGATTGGGGGTGATTTGCAGCGTGGAACTTCTGCTGGATGCCTAGCCCTTCACATACTTTCTTCATCACACGACCCACAAATTCACTCCCATTGTCACTCCAGACCATTCTAGGCATTCCGAATCTAGGGAAGAACTCTTTCACAAGGGCTTTAGCTGTGGATAAGGCAGTATTGTCCTTTAGGGGGAATGCTTCCACCCATCTCGAAAAGGCACAAACAACAACGAGTACGTATTTTAAATTGTTGCACCTTTCCATGTGGATGAAATCTAGCTGCAAAACCTCGAACGGATACGTAGGAGGTGCAAAATGACTAGCTGGAGTTGGGGTTCCCCTACCAGGATTGTGTTTCAGACACACCATGCAATTCTTGACCACATTCTCTGCACACTTAGGAATTCCAGCATTTTGCCATACTGGAGCCAACAACTTACAAATCCCTTTCACACTGATGTGAGCCATTCCATGGGCCATTGTAACCACTGCAAGCACATACGCATCGGGTAACAACCATCTCTGATGCTCTGACAATTCAACCCAACAACCATTTGTATCCATTTTACCCACACTTTCTCTCCACACACTCAACTCTTTCTCTGTAGCTTCAGCTTGAATAGACTTCACACTCTCTATCGTGTCTTCACACATTCCAACATCACCAACCCATCTTGCAGGGCCTGCAACATACATTCGGCTCATCACATTCCTCGCTGTTTCTTTTGCAACTTCGTCAGCAAATGCATTTCCACGACCAACATCATCAATCACTTTCTTGTGAGCACTACATTTCACAATCGCAACTTGCAACGGCAAAGTAAGTGATTCAAGAAGCTCATTCACCAACTGACCATGCTGAATCTTAGCTCCATGCGAAGTCAGGAACCCACGCTCTTTCCACAATCGTCCAAAACTGTGAGCCACTCCAAATGCGTATTGGCTGTCGGTGTAGATGGTTACTTTCATTCCTTTCGACAAAACACATGCTCTCGTGAGTGCAATCAATTCTGCTGCTTTAGCTGAATTATGTGGGATACGTGCAGCTTCAACAATTGTATGCAAAGTCGTGACAGCATATGCTGCAGTCGTATCACCATTCGGAAGCTTGAAGCATGAACCATCCACCCATAATGTACCATCACACTTCACAAGAGGAGTATCCCTAAGATCTATTCTCCCTTTCGTTTCTTCTTCTGTTCTAAGAAAAGAATCATGCTGTTCTGAAGCATCTAATTCCTCTACAATCGGCAACAACGTAGCTGGGTTAAGAGTGTTGCATCTTTTTATATGCACATGGCTCGCTAACAATGTCAATTCGTAACCTGACAATCGAGCACTAGTTAAGTGCTGTGTCTTGGTTCTGTTTAACAACGTGTCCACTGCATGTGGAACCATCACAATTAACGTGTTATTCATCACTAAACCAGCAGACTGTCGAATAGAAACAGCTGCTGCCGCTGTTGCTCTTAAACAACTCTGCAATGCTTTAGCTACCGGATCCAAAGTCGACGAAAAATATGCACATGGACGCTGCTTGTCTCCAAACAACTGTGTCAACACTGACAATGCACAACCTTCTTTCTCATGGACATACAATGTAAAGGGCTTACTGTAGTCAGGGGTACCCAACACAGGAGCCGTGCATAATGCTGTGCGCAATTCGGAAAAACTTTTCTGACACTCTTCAGACCAAGGAACGGGATTGGGTGTATCTTTACACGTTAATGCCACCAAAGGTTTTGCCAACTATGAAAAACAGAGGTCCTAGTAGTGAGGCATATTTTTATAGACTGTAGTCAGTACTATAAATTTAGTTCGCTCTGTATACCCAGCCGGGCCACAGGTGTTTATTTTACAAAAGATAAAGACATAAAAGTATGATATACAAACAAGTGATAGGGCACAGTCCTGTACCTATCATCCAAAGCACAGAAAATAGAAAAACAAAAGAAATACAAAAGAAATAACAGGCAAAAAGAAGTGGAGCCAACTTTGTGACTTGTAAACCATTAATTATCATGACAAGCTCACAAATACAGTTACTACACGCATTTAAACACAATGGTCATATATGTGGTACTGTAAAAAAAGGTCGACGTTTCGATCCCTAGGCTCCTAATTAAGCGGGATCCTCATCAGGACTGTTGTAAATAATTGCCTGGTTTAGTTCCAACCTGTTAATGAAAGGGGGGAGGAAAAATTGCAAAAAAAGGATCAGAACATCATCCTTAAGACAGAAGTTTGAGTGCAACCATAAAACACCTGGCAGTGCTCTTTATGGATGAGATCGAGAAGGAGGTGATTCTCACAGCCTCGAATCCATTTTTCCAGGGGATAAGACTTTGGCGCAGATACATTGACGACGTCTTCATCATTTGGAGACTCGACTTCGATGTACTGCGCCAATTTCTCCACTGGCTAAATAACAATTGTTTGGGTTTGAGCTTTACAATCTCCTTTGATAAATCTTCTATTGACTTCTTGGACCTGACGATATTTCACCAAGAGGGAGAGCTACTCACACGTCTCTTCCGGAAACCTACCGAGAGAAATACTCTCCTAGCATACTCCAGCAACCACCCAAGGGCCCTTCGTGACTCCCTTCCATACTCCCAATTCCTGCGAATTAGGAGGAACTGTTCTTGTAAAAATGATTATTTCAGGGAAGGAGCAATTTTATCGTCCAAACTTAAAGATCGGGGATATCCCCGGAGAATTGTGAAGAATGCACTAAAAAGGGCATGGTATTGCCCTAGGGATATACTTTTAGTCCCCAAAGAAAAAAAGGAACTAGAAAGGATACCATTTGTTACCACATTCTCTCCCTTGTCACACAAATTACGAAAATCAATTTTGCACCATTGGCCTGTCCTCAATGCTGGTGTACTATGTATAGAGAAACCTTTGTTCGCCTTCAAAAAAAGTAAAAATCTCAAGGACCACTTAGTGAGAGCAGCCTTGCCCACTACAAAACATCCTGTCACTCTTGAATCCGCATGGGGACTTCTAAGCATGGGCGTAAAATCCGCTCCGCTCGCGGATTTTTCGGATTTTCGGCACGTTCGCAATCCGCGAACGCTCGCGAATTTGTCGAAAATCCGTGAATCCGCTCGCGGCGGATTTTTTGCTTGGTTGCGGCGGCGCGCGGCGTGGTGCACGGCGTTCACTTTCCGTCATTTAGCGTTTGCCGAGTTGTTTTTCTCGATCATATTTTGAGAGTGCTGCGCCATTTTGGATCTTGCTGCGTGTTCCCGCGGGAGTTTGGCTCCCGCGAATACGTAATCGCGGCTTGCCACCTTGCACAGCACATCTCGCGAGAGTTCGCAATTGTGAACACGTAGTTGCGGCGGAAAGGAACAATCTCGCACTTGCGAAGTAGAGATTTCGCAATTTCGCACAAGAAAATCACCAGCAAACAGGATAAACCTTCAGAAAATGATGATTTTTATCAGAATCACTCCTCAGGTTGACATTTGCATGGCCTTTCTTTTTGCAAGGAGTCCATTTTGGGGGGGGGGGGGAGGAAGGAAGTGCCCCACAGTCTCCAACTTCCTGTTCCTGTCCAGCAGGCTCCTCCCAGTGCTTTGTTCATCTCCTGGTCACTTTCATTTGGATCTGGAGCTGGAAGGATTACTTTTTGTGGGTGCTGCTGGATATTTGGATTTGAGGCCTTTTTGACTGTCTTTGGATCACTTTTGGATTAGAAATCAACTTTCACAAGTAAGTTTGTTTGGGGCATTACAGTTGCTGCAAGTACAATTTTGGAACTTTTTCAGAAAATTAAATAAATTATATTGTGGGTAGCCACAGTATCCAGTAGGACCAGGGTTGGTTATGGGTGCATGATACAACTGTTTTGTTGAATTTAAACACCATTGAGGCCATGGATGGGCTGGGATTGTGCTGATTTTTGTCGTTTTTTTGGGCCTGCTGGTGTGGCCCTTTGCCCAGGGGTGGCGAGTGTTGCATGGGCCTAGTCTTTCTGTGGGGTGTCTTCTTGAATTTAAACATAATTGAGGCCATGGATGGGCTGGGATTGTGCTTATTTTATTGTTTTTTGTCGTTTTTGGGGGGCTGCTGGTGTGGCCTTTTGCTTGCCCAGGGGTGGTGGTGGTGCATGGACTGAGTGTGCCTGTGGTGTGGTCTCACTCTCTTTGATGTAAACATCATGGATGGCATTGGATTGTGGTGATTTCTGGCTGTTTTTTTGTTTTTTGGGGGTGTACTGTTGATGTGGACTGGCCATGTGGGTGGTGGTGGTGGTGGCCATCTCGAGTGCTGGCTGGTAACGGCAACATGTGCTTGGGGTGTAAGTGGGCCATTTTGAGGAGAGGCAGTGTCTGAGGCCTGCACTTATTTTGCCTACTTTTCATCCCTTATGCCCAGGGGTAGTGAGTGTTGCATGGGCCTAGTGTTTCTGAGGGGTGTCTTCTTGAATTTAAACACCATTGAGGCCATGGATGGGCTGGGATTGTGCAGATTTTATTGTTTTTTGTCGTTTTTTTGGGCCTGCTGGTGTGGCCCTTTGCCCAGGGGGGTGAGTGTTGCATGGGCCTAGTCTTTCTGTGGGGTGTCTTCTTGAATTTAAACACCATTGAGGCCATGGATGGGCTGGGATTGTGCAGATTTTATTGTTTTTGTCGTTTTTGGGGGGCTGCTGGTGTGGCCTTTTGCTTGCCCAGGGGTGGTGGTGGTGGTGCATGGACTGAGTGTGCCTGTGGTGTGGTCTCACTCTCTTTGATGTAAACATCATGGATGGCATTGGATTGTGGTGATTTCTGGCTGTTTTTCTGTTTTTTGGGGGTGTACTGTTGATGTGGACTGGCCATGTGGGTGGTGGTGGTGGCCATCTTGAGTGCTGGCTGGTACAGGCAACATGTGCTTGGGGTGTAAGGGGGCCATTTTGAGGAGAGGCAGTGTCTGAGGCCTGCACTTATTTTGCCTACTTTTCATCCCTTATGCCCAGGGGTAGTGAGTGTTGCATGGGCCTAGTGTTTCTGAGGGGTGTCTTCTTGAATTTAAACTCTATTGAGGCCATGGATGGGCTGGGATTGTGCAGATTTTATTGTTTTTTGTCGTTTTTTTGGGCCTGCTGGTGTGGCCCTTTGCCCAGGGGTGGTGAGTGTTGCATGGGCCTAGTCTTTCTGTGGGGTGTCTTCTTGAATTTAAACATAATTGAGGCCATGGATGGGCTGGGATTGTGCTTATTTTATTGTTTTTTGTCGTTTTTGGGGGGTTGCTGGTGTGGCCTTTTGCTTGCCCAGGGGTGGTGGTGGTGCATGGACTGAGTGTGCCTGTGGTGTGGTCTCACTCTCTTTGATGTAAACATCATGGATGGCATTGGATTGTGGTGATTTCTGGCTGTTTTTCTGTTTTTTGGGGGTGTACTGTTGATGTGGACTGGCCATGTGGGTGGTGGTGGTGGCCATCTTGAGTGCTGGCTGGTACAGGCAACATGTGCTTGGGGTGTAAGGGGCCATTTTGAGGAGAGGCAGTGTCTGAGGCCTGCACTTATTTTGCCTACTTTTCATCCATTATGCCCAGGGGTAGCTAGTGAGTGTTGCATACTTGCATGTCCCTAGTCTTTCTGTGGGGTGTCTTCAATGTAAACATCATGGATGGCATGGGATTGTGCTCATTTTTCTGTGTTTTCTCGATTTTTTGGGGTGTATAACTGAACTGATTATCTTTGTCTTCCATTGCTTTTAGGTGCACAAGACTCAAGAGAACCACCAGTGCCAGGAAGAAGTCCTGCAGCGGTGTGTGTGTGCAGCATAACGTCACGCGACGTCACGTCTGGACACAGAACCCTCTGCAACTCGTGCAACTGCTGCCTGCTGTTCTGACCTGCTCTGAAGAAGTTGGCCCCAAAAAAAGTAACCCGTAGCTCCTCTAGCAAGAAAGGTGCCAGTAAGGAGCAGAAGAAGCAAGTTACCAAGGACACTGGTGTGCCGCCCGCCCCTTTTTTTGGGAGTAAAAAAAAAAGTATGCCTGCAGCAGCAGCGGGATCTGCTGGGGACCAAGCTGGCAGCAGCACCCCCGCTCCATTGGGCTCAGTGCCACCACCACCACCACACCAACTTAAGTCCAAGCCCTTGAGTGCTGCAGAGGCAGCCAGTATAGTTCTTCAATCACCATCGACCAGTGATGTTGGCTCATCGCAAGAAAGCAGCAGCAATGTCCCTCAATCAACACAGGTTGTTGTAGCTCATCTGACGAGTGTTGAACAACCACAGCCGCAACAACAGTCACATGTGCAAGTACAAGCCCAAGTACATGTGGAAGGAGAGGCAGCGCAAGGAGATGCGCAAGCAGAGGTGCATGGAGGGTCACAAGTGCCCACAATAGTTGTTCCTCCCGAAGTAGGGGCACATCAGGAAATCGACAATCAAGGCGAGGTATCATTTGAGGAAGCCACTCCTCCTGATGATCCTTCATTGTCTTCCACACCCCTAGCAAGGAAGAGATCAAGGGTGGTGTCTACATCTTCTTCAAGCACACCTCCTTCTGATGATACGGATCAAACTTGGGAACCAGCACCACTGCCGTCTGAGAGTGAGGCACACCATGATCCGACAAAGGTAGTTAAGCGTAAAAGGAAGCTCGTCCAAAGTCTCAGAGTTATGGAGTGTGATGAGGCTCAACAAGAAGTGGCGGATACTGCTGCTGATGAAGACTCTGCCAACGACGACCCAGTCATCATAAAGGTCACTGCAGCCCCAGCGAGCATGCAGCAAACAGACATTTTGACCCTAGCCCGAAGAGCTGCTGAGCGTGATGATGGTGATGATGTTGTCGATGAGGAGGCAGTGGAAACACCACAATCATTGGAGTTAAGTAGTACACCAACTCGTCCCGCTTCCATATTTCTTTCTGGCAAGAAGAGACCTCCATCCACCTCGACCTTACTTAGTGGCGGTGAAAGTGCAAAACGTACAAAAGTTGGGCAATCCAGATCCTCCACTTCATCTGGCATTAGCTTCATGACCACCACCACCAGTATCGCCGCCTCCTCCATGTCCCACAGACACTTCAAGTCCCCAGTTTGGGACTTCTTTACTGTTTGTCCAAAAAATCCAAAGTTTGCCATTTGTACCATTTGTAAGCAAGCAGTTATTCGTGGTAAGCCAGGTACCAACTATGGTACCGGAGGCCAGAGAGGTCATCTTAGGAGACAGCACACTGTCAAATGGTTTGCGCACCTAGATGCGATCAAGAAAGGCCAAATTCAAGGAAACGTTGATGTTTCATCTGATGATGACGAGCAGGAAGAAGACGTGTCAAACACTTCCCTTACACCCAGTACCCCTGTCAGCAGCACACCCAATGTGAGGCACACTAAGAGTGTTGGAGCGAGTGAGACACCAACGCACAAAAGTTCACCAGCGAGCAAAATTGGGTCAACGAAGTCATTATCAGCCCGTAAATGCTTGGTCCAGGGCAACATTAGAACAATGCTTACTTCAGACGTGCCATATGAACGCAACCACCCACTGACGCGTCTGTATAACACTAAGCTGGCTAAAATGCTAGCTGTGGACCTTCTACCTTTTTCTTTTGTAGAAGCGGTAGGTTTTCTTGAATTAGTGGCAACGCTCTGCCCTAAATGGAAGGTTCCTAGCCGGTTCTATTTTGCCAGAGTTGCGGTTCCAGCACTACATGAAGATGTGCTGGAGGCGATTGGGGCAGCTTTGCAGAAGAGTGCTGTTCACACAATACATCTGACAACAGACATGTGGACCAGTGGCGCAGGCGCTGATTACATGTGCATCACTGGACACTGGGTCTCTTTTTCAGGTGTTTTAGCAAAGCTAAACGCAGGTGTTGACCCGGACAAAGTTTTCAAAGCTGCTCGGAAACATGCAACACTAGCCATGTTTGGCTTGGAGAAAAGTCACACAGCAGAAAACCTTTTGGAAGAGTTTGACAAAAAGGTCTTGAACATGCTATCCCCCCTAAAACGCAAGATTGGTTATGTTTCCACGGATAATGGCGCCAATGTAGTTAAGGCCATGTGGCAGGGTAACTATTTTAGAGTGCCGTGTTTGGCGCACTGTATCAACCTGGTAGTTCAAAAATTCTTGAGTGATAAAGACAGTACAGCGTTCGAGGTAATGGCCACCTGCCGCAAAATGTGCAACCATTTCAGCCATTCTTTTAAGGCCCGGAAGCATCTGAGGAGACTGCTACTTCAACGTGGAATGCCAGTGAAAGCACTCATCCAGGAGGTGGCAACACGTTGGAACTCAACCTTCTACATGCTTGAGCGTCTGTATGAGCAGTATACGGTACTCGATCAATATTTCTTCACAGAGGCTACTTCTCAGAAGGAGGAAATGCGGATGGGTGCGGCGCAATGGGACATAGTTAAAAGCCTGACAGACATGCTTCGTCCTTTTGAGTTCTTCACGCGTGCAGTCAGCCAGGAGGACTGTAATTTGGGAAAAGCTATCCCATTGTTGTGCATGCTGGAGCACCAAGTGATGGCGGTGTCTTCTGAGTTTGAAAAAGATGTACAAAAAAAAGACCATTTTATTTTGTCTGAGAAATTATTAGAGCGCCTACGTGGTGATGAACGTCTTCAAAAGATCAAGTCAGAACAGCATTACATTTGTGCTACTATTCTGGATCCACGCTACAAAAAGGCGCTGGCAGGCGAAGCATTCTTTCCTTTTGCTGATGCAGATGTTCAAAAGTACAAACATTGGTTAGCCTGGTCAGCCAAGAGGTTTGAAAAAGAACGGCAGGTTATTGAAGGAGAAGCCAGTACATCAGCATCAGCATCAGCAGGCCATCCCCAGTCACAACAATCCACTTCTGCACCTGTGGCTGGGGCACAAGTGACCTCTCAGCCGTTAAAGACACCGGCAACTGGATCATCTGCACCACACACAACAAAAACAGTGGCTGTTGTAGAGGATTGGCTAAGTTTGCTTGGGTATGGTTCTCGAAAAAATGTCACAGCCACAGCAAAAAGTAAGCAAAGTGGAGGAACCGTTGATGACCTTGAGTCGATGGTGCAGGACTATATGAATGACTCAACAGAGGTCTTTCTTAATGATGAGCCATTGCAGTATTGGCATGGCAAAAAACAATTGTGGCCACAGCTCTACAACCTGGCTATAAACTATTTGTCTTGCCCACTCGCAAGTGTGTCTTCTGAACGTGTTTTCAGTGCTGCTGGTGGCATTGTAACTCCCAAACGGAGCCGCCTCTTGCCCAAAAATGTGGAGCGGCTGACAATGATCAAGATGAATCAGCACCTCATACCACCAGATTACAAAGTACGAGAAAGCACGCCGCATGAAGACGAGGAGGACGGCAACGTAGATGAGGGGATTTTTTCTCTGTTCGGTGGCACTGACCTCATCCAGCCTGAATTCGCAGAGTATGATGACGAAATCTTGTTCTTATTCCCTGACACCGAGCCCTGAAAATGAGACAATCAATCAAGAACTTTCTTTTTTGTCCTTATTCACTTTTATTCCTGTGTGCTTTGTGTCTCTCTTTCTTTGTTTTGCACAGTTAATTTAATTCAAACTTTAATCACCTAATCCCAAAAACAAGACCATCATCAGAACTGTCTTCACTTGTTTGCTTATTGATTTGAAGGTGCCGCAGTCTACATTCCTCAGGTTCACAAGTTCTGAAGAACATGCTCCTCTATCCTCCTCCTCCAGACTGCGATTTCCCTCCAAGCAGAGTGCTGGATTACGCCCAATGAAGAAAGACTCAGCACTTGTGGGGGTGTTGTACTTCTTTGCGGGTGAGTTGACGGATTTTGGCCCATTGCTGTGAAGCTCTAATAATGGACAAAAGTGTTTTGGACCAAATATGAGGTGGAAATTTCTTGCCGTTTTTGCTGACTTGCTTGCCTTTGAGGTGCTCTTTGGCGGGGTTCCGGGTGTTTGTGGGTAATTTTTGGTGTCTGTCGAAGCACTGCTGCGACAGTCTAATCTTGATTGCATTTGCTTTTCAGGAAATCCGTGGTGGAAAACAGGAGTTATGATGATTGATGATGATGATGACCTAGCTGCACAGCGCCGCGTTTGGACCGAAGGCCGAGAGACATTGTAAGTATGAGATTTAGCTTTTTCGCTGTTTGGGGGTGTTGTCGGGTGTTTTTTTGCGGGTGGGTTGGCGGGTCTTGCCTGGGGCATTCCTGGGAAGGTCTAATACCGGCTAGAAGTTTGTTGGACAAAATCCATAAGGAAACACCAGTTTTGGCACTTTTTGTAAGTTAGGGTTCGTTAGGGTTAGCCCTAGCAGCAGGATTGCATGTGTTTCGGGGGGTTCTATTGCAACGCAGTTCTGTTGTTGTAGAGCACTGTTGGAGCGATGCTGGCTATGGATACTTTTGCTTGCTTGCAAGTGGTTTGAATACAATCCACGGTCTGTATTTGGGCCTACTGTTACTTTCAAAGTACGTTTTGTAACCATTTTTCTGCTAGGCATCGTTTTTGGAGATCTGATTGGGGTTCTTCTACATTTTTGCGACTGGCTTTAGTAAGGGTCTCGGTGGGAGCATTGCTGGGAAGGTCAAATTTTGTTCTAAAACACAGTTTACAGTACACCTACCTTGAGGGGAAAGATCCGCTATAATATTTTGGCCATACTTATTGATCCTTAAAAAGGTGACTCAGACAGAGCACGCAATTTCAAAAATATTGTACTGTCTATTAGGGAAATCAAAGTGTCACTTTTTGAACCACACAGCGTACATACCTTTTATTTATTTATCAGTGGTATTGTAATAGCACTTCCTGTTTTCCGTTCAATAATTACAGGCCGGGTTTCAGTCAACATCCGCCAGGCAGGCAGTGGACAGGGTGTCTTCTGTCAGTGGTCACCAGCCACATTGATGGACGAAGCGTCAGCTGGAATGGAGGAGTGCCGCCAATAAGAGGAATTGTTTGCTGCATGCAACTTACTTACCAAATTCAACAGGACAACTCCAACAACATACGCAATACAGATACAGTATCCATTGTTGTCTTTTATTCTATGAGTGTGACTGCATGTGCTTACCTTTAGTTTGTAACCAAAGATTGTCTGTATCTTCAATTATTGTTTGTCCATGCTCTGCTTTTTTTTTCTTCTCTCAACAAAACCTACCCAAAAAGAAACCCCCATTCCCATCCATTTTACAAACCCTAACCCTCTTCCCCCGGGCTGTGTTGTTTTGCTTGATGTCTGACTAAAATGACATCAATAATTCCACACACTTGCTGGGGAGGATAAGGTCATAGCAACAGGCTGGTGAAGGAATACGAGGATATCTTCTAGACTTACTCAGCTTCAGTACTATATCTTCTAGTAGTAGTAGCCAATGTCAAATAAATTCAACGCAAGTACTAGTTATACTTGCAAGCAAATACTTTACCATTTGTTAGGCTACATTATGGCACTGTTCTAGTGTACTGTCACCTGCTATTTTCTCGATCGTACCGTAACCGTTGTAATGCTACAGTAAGGAGGACAAACAAGGTTTTGTTTTCTTTTTTTCCATAGGCATGCAACTGCCACTGTGTCACACCACTAGTACCACCGCAATGAGGAAATGTCACCCGCCCAGGATTGACAACGTTAATCCCCATTTCACCTGGAGCCAGCCCTGGGCCTAGCACTAATTTCTAACACAAATTACAGGTAAGATAAGCGTTTGGTGGGAGGTAGTATAATGGAGTATTATTTCGGAGTAGACAAGAGATTGACGGTTGTACTACTAAAGTCCTACGACTGTTCAGGAAAACAAAGTTACTGTTACACCCCCGCCCCCCACCCACCAGACTGAAAAGCAGTAAAAAACAGGTATGGTCAGATAAAGTTTAAAAATATATTTATTTAGCCCTAACAAAATAATCTCCCTCACCCACCCTAACCCCAACGATTGTCTTTGAAACGTCCCAAAACGATCCCAACTCCCAAATCCCACCCCCCAAAAGTCTATTAAAAAAGGGCAAGGGACACTCCACTACTGGAGGGTGCTGGTGCTGGTGCATGATGCGGCATGGGCATCATACTCCTTGCGGAGGGTGGCAAGCTCGGAGCGGAGGCCCTTAACCAAGTTCTTATACTTCAGGACCTCCTGCTCCAGGTTGGACATGCGGACTCGTAGGCGGCGTTGGCGTTCCTTGCAGCTCCTGTGGGGGGCAGCTGGTATTTCGGTTGCTTGGCGGTGGCGGTCGTCTTTCTTAGCCCGGCTCGGTCCCGCTGGCTTAGTCACGGAGGAGGATGCAGTGGTCACAGTCGAGGATGTCGTTGTTGCCCCGCTCGACTGCGTGTCCTCCTCCTCCTCCAGGGCCACCAGCCGCCGATATTCGGCGACAGTGGCCTCCAGCCTCCATTGCCGGGCCAATCTAGCCTGCTCCCTCCGTGTTGTTGATTTGGAAGGAGCAACTATATGAAGAAAGAAAGACATAGTCTGTAACCAATGCTCCTTATTAATAACACAAAGTGATTGAGCCGAAAGTTGGGTCACAGAGTACAAGTAGCAAATTGAAAGCACAGTACATAACTATTGAGGACAGTATCTATGTAACCTCCCACTTCTGCATCCTTGCACTAACATTAGTGGTAGTTTAATGAACAAATTCTACGACCACTATGGACTTCCATTACAGTCGACTATGACAGTACACCAGTCTTATTCTTCTTCTTCTCTCTTGTTTAGGGAAATTGGTACGTTATCTTATGCAAGCCGGCAGAATGACATGGACAGCACAGTGAACTTGCACCCGAGAAAAAAAGTTGCACACCATGATGAGTGAGACAGACTTGCGTTACTGTACCGGTACAGTACATGCAGGTGGTGAAGCTATTACTTTTCTATTACGGGTGGCACTGAGAATACTCTGTTACAAGGGCTACTGCTTAATTAATTTACCTTTCACCCTACAGTGCAAATGAGTACTAGAAAAGGAAAATGAAGAAGCTAACTAATTTGATTATCTATCACTTCACATGGGACGTATTTGATGACATATGAGATGACTTTAGGTGCTTTGCTTAATATTGAGTGAACAGTGATACACCCACACATGAATGACGTACTACAAGTAAACTAAAGTTATTAAGAGAGGTACGGAGTGTCCACCGTAATAACCAGATATATGCTGTGATTGCAAACGCAATACAAAGTACTGCTACTATTCATGGTAGTATTGGACACATTTACAATTTCTTTTCCTTGCCTTCCCTGCACTGGAACGGACGTGCGGGTGCGGTGGTACATGCTCTTCAAGGTAACACTTACTTCACCTGGCGACCATCTACTCTCTCTAGATACACATGTGCTATCTAAGAGTCAGAGAATACCATGCTCCAGGCATCCATTCAGTCAAAGTATACGCACACATACAGTTTCTGTTTCACCCACCCAGGCTGCTGTCCTTCCACCCATCCTTGCTTCATCATTGACCCAGCCATGCACCATACCATATTCTTTCCTTCCCAGCCACCTCGGGGGCCAAGCAAACACATATCGTTCTTCTTTGCCAGCCATCATACAAGTTCGCGTCCCACTTACTTACACCCTTCTTTCGCTTTTCGTTCATCCCATCCATCACGTTCGTCTAAGAACTTATTGGGATTCTTCTCACCAAAAACTTCACAGCTAAGTCGAAGTACATTTCGAGGAGGCTACTACCTGGTTGATTTGTAATTGTAATACACCCGTGCAGAAAGCACACTATGCAGTCTTCAATCTCAATAAGTAAGGAATATATAGCTTACCTGTTTCCGCCACCACCGTTTGAACCCCCACAGGAACGTCCGCCGGCTCTTGCACCGCCTCCTCCCCAGAGTGCTCCGAGTCCTCGCCCCACACAGCCACCTCCGCGCTGGCCCCGTCACCAGATGTTACACCTACAAAGTACATTTAAGAATGTTAGAATACACCACTCACTACTATATAATATTTGGTCTAGGAGAAATGTTAAAAAAACAGAATACAATGTAATAATTTGTGACTGTCTACTCCATAGTAAAAATGTCCCATTTTCCAGGGAAGGCTGTTTTCTTGCTGCACTTTTATGCACAACTGATGAATGCTTGCTTTTGATTTTTAACACGCACCACTTTTTCTCCTAACAGACAGAAGCTTGACTCCTAAGAACACGACCAGGATCAAGTTCAAACCAGGTGAGAGCTCGGCTCGACCACAAGAAATGTGTCCAATTAATCGTCAGCACTAACCACTTTTCCGTTTTCAGTTAAATAGTTTTATGACAAAGTAGATTTTAATAAATGTGTTTACTTTTAATAAAGCTTTTAAACTTAAATAGACTCTGTGGTTTTTGTTCCTCCAGACTAGAGGGGATGAGCTAAAGGTTTTGGAATTTTTGCAAGCATGAGTGCCTCTGACACTTCTTGACTGTGCTGTGACTCCGTACTACTCTCTTGTCCTGCGTACGATAATCTGGAGATCATTGGGGATCTATAATCGGTGACTTCGGGAGCTGAATGACTCTGCCACACTATCTAGTCAGTAAGGAGACAGTGCATAGAGGTATTGCTGAATAGAATGGGAGTCCAATGGAATTGCCAAATGTCCAATCTTAGTTTACTACACAGACAGACTAATAAGAATAGTCTAGTAATACCACAGGGAGTCATATTCGAGGCAGGATAAGAATTTATATCCAGTCTACAAGAAGATCAAAGACGATTTAGAAAAAATCGAATGAGGAACGCTAGGAAAAAATAGGTACTGTTTATTAAAATGTAAACTTACTGGGGCCAGCAAAGGAGCCCTCGCCTGCCCGATCCTGGCCTGCATCCTCAGCACCCTCCTCCTGTGTCCTCTTGCCCTTGGGGGGAGCTGATGTACAACATGAAAGAAAGAAAAAACAGAAAACATGGATGAGATTTTTCAACCAAATCAAACATTTCAAAAGAACAATAACAAAATATTTTGAAAAAATAGCAAATAGATAGACAACTATTCCACGGGATCTATCTCATGTGGTATACTACGTTATTCGTATTGCCTGATTTGCGGAACGTTGACTTAGAAAGTTCCTATGTAACTCAATAAACAGACTACTAAAGAGGTTTGCCTAGGCCTGGCACTGCAGGCAGCAGTGCGCAGCACGCGAAGTGACAGACAAAGTCCATCCTGCTTGCAGATCAGTGAATACTCAAACTATCAATCCACCCGCCACCACCGCCACTATTTCTTCTTATAGCCATGTGTCTAAAGGAAGGACTGGACTTCAGTCTGTTGGGGCTGATTTAGAAGTCCCTTGCGGAAGTTGCGGCTCATTTTCCTCCATTGTTGCGTGCCTTTTGTGACGCAGCGGCAGAACAAAAGACTCGCCATGGTGTTGGTGCGGCGTATATATTAAAAAAAAACACATATGGGCATATGGGCGATGCATCACGTTGTAAAGCCCTGCGCCATCAGGGGGCGTTCCGGCGCAAGGGAGGACGTACCTGCGCAGGAACGAATCCTAAAAGTGGCTGAGGGAAATCTACAAGATGTCAGTCACTTTTAGGACAATGATGCATGACTCAAACCCTGCGCGCTTGAAGCCGACGTACGGCTTGATGCAGCATTGGGGAGATAGGGTACCCCAGAGCATTGCTGGAGCTGCGCCATCGTTGGCACGGTACTCCAGCAATGCGCTGCCTTTACGGCACAGATGCGTAAGGCTTCTGTGACGTTTTGGGCCAATGGGTGGTGGTGGCATGGCACACAATTACTGCCGCATCCCTGCTACTTTGCAGGGATGCGCCGGTAATTGAAAATATGACCCTTACTGTCTAGCATTACGCAGTTCTTATCTTTACACTACACTCATACATAATTTCTCAGGCCAATGAAATGCTTCTGAACACAACATACAAAACAAAGAAGCATAGTAGCAAGCAAGGCTACTGAGAAGGAGAGCAGTGCACCTGAAATGCATAGAAGATTTTGAAATATAATTTACCTCAATGTAATCGGCAGCATTATTGCTCTTGGTAAAGAACAAAGATTTGCAAATAACAGAGCAGGATAAAACAGAGTAGTAAATGTACTACTACTACTACTCACCAAGCCCGGGGACCTCTACGCCGAGCGCGTCCAGCAAGTCCCGCTCCCGGTCCATGACATCGGTCCAGCGGTGGGTGGCCTGGTTATATGTGCGCCGGACCCAAGAGATCTTGTACATGGCCCGGCACACCTTCTCCCACCGCTTGCGACGCTCCCGGATGCCATAGCCAGTCGCGATCTTGCCGCCTCCCAGGATCGTCTTGGGGAGGCGGCGCTGGACGTGGAAGATCAGTGCCGCCACTTCCTCCGCGCTGAAGATCTCCCGCGGGACCACTTGCTCCCCCCTTAGACGCCCGCACGGGAGCGGGGTGCGGGACCCTTCCCCTTCTCAGGGTGCTTCCCGGCTCCCTTTACCATGGCTGGGCAGAAATAGAGTTAAATGATAAACAAGAAATTGAATAGTGAAGAAGAAAAGAAAAGAGTTTAAAAAAGTAGTTTAAAAGTAACTAAAAGCTGCAGAAAACACAAAAATATAGAGCTAGAAAAATAGAGGGATAGATAATAAGTAAAATTAGATCAAAAAAACTTCAAACAAGCAAAGGATGGCAGAGATTGAGAGAGGATAGAGAAAGCATGCCCAGAACCATAGCAATGAATGAGAAACAAGATGGCCGCGCCCGTTCACGACCGCGTGGGTAAGTTCGCGCGAGATTTTCCTTGCGAGTACGCGCGAAATTGTACTAGCGAGCAGCACACTTTGCGAGATTACACATAGCGGCCGGAAACGGAATACGTCACGCAAACAAGATGGCCGCGCCCGTGTATGACCGATAGGGTAACTTGGCAAACGTATAGCTAGAAGCGCCTCGCGAACACGCGCAAGATCACGCGAACATACACGTCGCAAAAAAAACAATTTTGTATTCGCACGTATTCGCGGCTTCCGAAATCGATCTCGCACGGATTCGCGCCCCAAAAAACGCGCGAAATTGCAGAAAAAAACGATTTTAGCTAAACTGAAAGCAATGAGCAGGTGCAAAAGTTCAAACTTAACATTAATAACATTCAAGGTAGTGCTTCCTGATGGGCCCCTCCAGAGTTTGCAACTATTCTATGACCCTGCTATGACCCAAACAGCAGGCTCATAGAATAGCTACAAGTAGACCATAAAGGTCCTGTGAAAAAAAAATTTCACTGCAACAAAAAGCAAATTACAGATAAGGAAGGAAGCAGGTGCCAGCCAGACTGGAACTTTCAAAATTACTGACACATTAATGAAACACAAATTAATTGATGGCAGTTGAAGAAGGGCAGGTGTGCTTGCTTTTTTCAACCACCATAATCTACAGTGATAAATAAACCTAATGGGTGGCAGTGAGGATGTACCAGAGGGTGGCATGGGTGTCCCAGAGGGTGGCAGTGGTGAAACAGAGGGTGCTGTGAACCTGTGATGATAAACCAGACGTAGAAACAACATAGTCGCGGCCGTTGCGAGCCGAAAAGTAAGTTCGCAATTGCGAACTTGTCCCAAAATCGGCGCGAACGCGCGCAAACACAAAAAACGGGAAAATCCGCAAATCCGCTAGAGTTCGCGGATCTTTGCGGATTGCGAATCCGTAAATTCGCAAGTTCGCGTACGCGAGATCCGCTAGATCCGCCCATGCTTAGGGACTTCCCCCTGTCATTGGGCACTTCAAATGTGGTGGCTGTACTGTATGCGAATTCACAATTGAGGGCAAATCAGTGACATTTAATAATATAACATCTGAGTGCAACTGTGTTTCGAATTGCAATACATGTAATGTTCTTTATTTAATTCATTGCCCTTGCAAGAAAATCTACATTGGCCAAACAACGCAGAAAATCAAAACACGCATCTGTCAACACAGAAGTCGAATCAGATGCAGGACACCTAATGCCCCATTGGTGGACCATTTTACCAATGCAAACCACAACGAGGATGACATCAGATGGACAGTCCTAAAAGTACTGACTTTACCATCAAGAGGCGGAAACATGTCTAGCTTATTGAACAAAGAGGAACTCAAAAGCATTATCCTATTTGATGCAATGCACAGTGGCTTGAACAGAGCGGAAGACTGGACCACTCTGCTCTAAGAGCTCATTAGACAATGAATGAAAAGAACTATTCCTACAAACTGAATGTACATATTTAACGGTTTCTGAAATTCTATGACAAGCAATCAATTTTTGTTGATATGTAACTGTGTATTATGGTCACCTATCACTTCACAGCATGCCACCTTGTGTGCACCCCCCCTTCGTTTACCTGCAAAGACTCACTTTATAAGTTACACCACTCCACTCTAAGATGGCCGTACTTCGCCTCTAAGGTCTAATATGGCCGCCACTCCCCCCGGGTAGCCTTAGTCCGTCCTTTATTTTTAGTTCGTGCTAGAACCACTCTGCACGTCGGGCCACACATTCAGTATCCTGCTCGACCATCCAGAGGTACCGACCATCGATTAACCACCGTGTCAATCGCCAAAGGTAAGGTTCAAAACCCACACCGGTTCACGAACCGATCCCAGCCTTGGACATGGTTTTTATAAAAAAAAATTATTCTCATTCCTTCCCCTTTTTACAGGGCTCATTTCCCCACCGCGGGACGTCCCTAACACTGAGAGCACGAAAACGGGAATCTTCTTGCGGCTTTCAATGGTCCTTCAAATATAGCGTGGCTCTTGACTCGACCGAGAGTCTAAGGAGTTAGTCTAAAGTACGGCTGTACTGTATTTTTTTTTATTTTTTTATATTTTTTTCCCCTCAAGGTATGTTTTGCCCCTAGATCACCTATCACTCATATTCACTCGATCCACCGTAACACTGGCTAATTTTCATCCCTACCAATTTCAAGCCATACCGTTGGTTTGCCACCGTGATAACTACCTGAAAGCCCTTCGGCTCCTGACCCGACCAGCCTCCGATAACGAGACGCGGTTAGTTTATACCATGACCATGCATGTTCCATTGTACGTTCGGTAGGCTAAGCAACTTATAAACCACATGGCCAGGCTGTACCTTGGCCTTTGAACCGAATAGGCTCTGCTGCGGTTGGTATTTTCTTCCAGGACCATGCATGTTGCATTGCACTTTCGGTATGTTAAGCCACTTGTAAACCACATGCACCGCCAGGCTGCACCTTATTTTGCGAATCCCCGTGCACAACAGAAATCGCCGTTTTCTGATGCGGGTCACAGTACTTAAGGAGAACCATTTGTTACAACTGCGGTAGCCAATTCTCAATAATCAATGTCTTCACTGCGCCGTAATTTCTTTAAAACAATTCTTGCTTTTTCACATGATGTTAAATGCATAAACTCCTAGAACCGTAATTTAAAATTATTTTCTACACGTTCCTACATGCACCTGAAAGTCTATTGTATAAGCGTTAATGTCATGCTGCTCTATTTTATGGTTGCACTCAAACTTCTGTCTTAAGGATGATGTTCTGATCCTTTTTTTGCAATTTTTCCTCCCCCCCTTTCATTAACAGGTTGGAACTAAACCAGGCAATTAATTACAATAGTCCTAATGATGATCCCGCTTAATTCGGAGCCTAGGGATCGAAACGTCGACCTTTTTTTACAGTACTACATATATGACCATTGTGTTTAAATGCGTGTAGTAACTGTATTTGTGAGCTTGTCATGATAATTAATGGTTTACAAGTCACAAAGTTGGCTCCACTTCTTTTTGCCTGTTATTTCTTTTGTATTTCTTTCGTTTTTCTATTTTCTGTGCTTTGGATGATAGGTACAGGACTGTGCCCTATCACTTGTTTGTATATCATACTTTTATGTCTTTATCTTTTGTAAAATAAACACCTGTGGCCCGGCTGGGTACACAGAGCGAACTAAATTTATAGTACTGACTACAGTCTATAAAAATATGCCTCACTACTAGGACCTCTGTTTTTCATAGTAGTCATTTACCCATGGTCCTAGTTTACCTAATGGGTTCCCTTGTTTAACATAACAAAACCAAAGGTTTTGCCAACAGGGAAAAATTTGGTATCCATTGTCTACAGTACGATGTAATACCCAAGAAAGCACGCACTTCTCTCTGTTCTTGGCACACTCAATTTTGCTATTGCCTGAATTCTTTCTGGGGTCAGTTTCCTTCCCTCCTTCGATAAGAGATGACCTAAGTAGGTCACTTCTTGTCGACAATATTGCAATTTGGAAAGTGACACCTTGTGATGCAATTCACACAGATGACGCAACAATGACAACGTGGCTTCTTTACAGATTTCCTCAGTATCTGCAGCAACAAGCAAATCATCAACATACTGAATGAGGGTAGCGCCATCAGGTAAAACAATCGTATCAAGCTGTGTTTTTAAAGCTTGACTATATATTGATGGACTTTCACAGTAGCCCTGGGGAGCGCGTTTAAAGCGGAAGCTTCGACCTCCTAAACTGAAGCCAAAAATATCCCTACTCTCCTCGGCAATCGGGATGCTGAAGAAAGCATTCTTCAAGTAAATCACCGAAAACCAAGTCACAGAAGCTGGAATCATAGTCAATAGGGCAGTAATGTCAGGAACAACTGGAAATTGTGGCACAACTATTTTATTCACCGCTCTAAGATCAATCACAAATCTGTAAACAGGTGGCTGGGGAGGGTCAATTCGCTTCAAAACAGGCAGAACAGGACTATTGCAAACGTTGCCTCTTGTCTCTTCAATTACATCTTTTTCAATCAGATCATAAATGATCGCTAGCAACGCTTTTTCACCTTCACTAGAGATTTTGTATTGGGGAATTCCTGGCATTTTAACATAGGCTTTCAATGTCACAACATATGGTGGTATTTCCAAAAGACCCACATCATTAAGGCCAGTAGCCCAAAGAATATCAGGAAGAAACGACAATTCTGTCGGAAGTTTATCCCTTGACAAATACATTGGAGAAACCACTTTCTTACCCAGTGTAAGTTGTACTCCCGAAGGAGAACAGTACAAAGTCGCATACAATCTTTTTAACAGATCCAATCCCAACAGGTTTTCACCACAACCTGTTGTCAGAATAAGGGGTGCTTCTAATTCACAAGGACCAACAGAAAGAGACATAGGACTAGAAATCGGGTTTCTAACCGGGGCGCCAGAAAAACCTACAGAAACATTCATTTCGCCAGACAAAGGTGCGCCAGGGAGTTTGGAGTGCATAATAGAACTCTTTGTAGCACCAGTATCCAACAGAAAAGGTTCTGACACACACTGATGTAATCACCTCAACGTAAGGTCCACTCTGATCTACTGGAACTGAAACAACTCCCTCTCTTTGTCTATGGCTGTCCTAGCAATCATTAACTTCCATATGCTCATCTTCTGCATAATAATCATCAGCATAGTACTGAGCTGTCCTACCAGACGCGTTATTCTGCTGATCAAAACTATTCATAGAATTTTGAGGTGGAAGGGAACGTGTGTTCTGATGGACGTTTCCACGTCCTCTACCCTGAGGTGCTTGCTGAACACCTCGACCTCGTGTACCAGAAACACCATTCGCGCGCTGTAACAAAACAGGGCAACTATACTTAAAATGACCCTCTTCCTTGCAATACGAACACTGGTTGGGACCTACAGGAACACGTGGTTGAGTATACTCTACTCTTTGCCTTTGAAACTGTTGAGGTTGCTGATAATTATTCTGATAGTTACTCTGAGCACCACTATTCTGGCCACCACCACGTGGCGGATACGCTTGCTGTAACAGGACCTTAGTTTTCAACTCTTTAGTTTTCTTCTCTGCTCTATCTTTCTCATCTTTATCTCGATTTTCGTAATATTGTGCAGTAGCCAATATCTGTGCTGAAGAGGAAACTGACGAAGAACTCTGAATCTTTTAACTTTTTACACAACTCGGGAAGTAAATTATGCACAAATGTATCGACGAACAACCGTTGACAACCTTCTGTACTCATATCTTGACCACTATGGTCGACAAACGTCTCTTCAAACCTGGTGAAGAAATCTGACACCGTTTCATCTTTCTTCTGCTTACACGCAGACAATTTATCCCAGTTTACACGCATCGCGGGCATTATAGTTTTCATGTAATCAATGATCCTACCAGGAAGATCGGCTACTAAAGGCTCGTTTTTAGCACCACCAACTTGTCGGCCATAAGCAGCAGCAATATTAGCCCATGAGTCACCTAACTCCTGATCATGATCTGCATGACGAATCTTTCCCCATAAAGGCTGTGGAACAACATTCCCAAACAACATGTCTATATCCGCTAAATTCATAATGCAAGAACCTGCAGTCTGTGACAGTTCCTTGTAATACCCTGCAGGATTCTTACGGGGATCAGGCAATGTCTGTTTAAGGGCCAAAACTTCAGCTCGCTTCCATGGAACATGTACCCACACACGCTGAAAGTGTGGCGGAAGAAAACAAGTTACTTACCTGTAACTTTGGTTCCCCAGTATTGGTAACTTTCATAGATTCCCATGCTTTGTATCATTCCCCGTCGTCGGACTGGGAGTCTCGGTAATAAAAAATATCATAGTAGTAGGTACAAAAGAGAAAGAAAGGCCTAGGCCTCATTCTCTTTTGTAACATATCAGCCTCTTTTTGTAAAAGAGACCAAACTCTAGGCGTCAGCCAATCAGAAGAGCCTCACCCTTAGAACCTTCCTAAAGGAACCTCAGAGCCTCAGATTTTCGTAGCCGTAGTGTGCTAGACACCATAGTTGCTGAAGGCTGAGCTTTCCCCGGGGAGGTGGGTGGGCGCATGGGAATCTATGAAAGTTACCAATACTGGGGAACCAAAGTTACAGGTAAGTAACTTGTTTTCTTGCCCCAGTATTGGAACTTTCATAGCTTCCCATGCTTTGTATCAGAATAGCAAGCAGTAAGCATCATAAACACATTTTGTATAGCAGTATATCATAACATTAGTCAGAAAATTACAAAATGTGTCACCCATGGAAGGTGGGATAGAAAGGAAAGCTCACCCATCACTTGAAGAGGTTTCTCAGGACAGCCTGGCCCACAGCCGCATCATCCTGTTGCAATGACTCTAAGCAATAATGCTTAGTGAACGTGTGCACGCTGCTCCAGGTAGCAGCTCTGCAGATGTCTTTGATATGTACCCCCGCAAAGAGGGCCGTAGAAGAAGCCACTGATCTCGTCGAGTGAGCACGGATCTTGCCCACTAGAGGTTTTCCTGCTAACTTGTGGCAATGCAGAATGGCACTTGAGATCCATCTCGAGATCCCCTAATTAGACATAGGGAGACCTTTGTTTGGACCGCCGAAAGCAATGAACAATTGAGAAGATTTTCTAAAGCCTTTGGTGCGGTCCATGTAGAACTTCAGACAGCGTTGCAAATCCAGAGTATGCAATATCTTTTCTGCTGGAGTGACTGGGTTTGGAAAAAATGTCTTTAGAATGACCGGCACATTTAGGTGAAAGTCAGTGGGAACCTTGGGAATGAACCTTGGGTTCGTCCTTAAGATGGTAGTGTTCTTTTTGAACTGCAAAAACGGTTCCTGGATAGTTAAGGCTTGCATCTCCCCCACTCGCCTCGCTGATGTGAGGGCCAAGAGTAAAGCTAACTTCCATGATAAGAATTTTAGGTCTGAGCGGTGAATTGGCTCAAAAGGTCCCTTCATTAGTTGAGCCAGGACTAAGTTCAGATGCCATGCTGGAGGAGGAGATCGCACTGGCGGATAGACCCTGAACAGGCCTTTGAGGAATTGTTTGACAATTCTTGCAGACCACAATGAAGGACCAGAATCAGACCTTCTGAATCTCGAAATCGCCGCTAAATGAACCTTGATAGTAGAATGGGACAGATTAGACTTAGCTAGCGAGAGTAGGTAAGGTAGGATCTGATGAGGTTGTGACGTGAAAGGATTAATCTTTTCCTTCTTGCACCAGATACAGAACCTTTTCCACTTTAGTCTGTATGTTTTGTTTGTGGACGGAGCCCTTGCCTGAGAGAGGATGTCTTTGACCTCCTTGGAAAGAGGAACATTCATGTATTCTCGCTGGTCAGGAGCCATGCAGTCAGGTGCAACGATCTCTAGTCTGGATGCCAGACTTGTCCTTCGGACATTGTAAGGAGATCCGGAACGTCCTGCAGCGTTATCGGAGGTACTAGCGATAGCAGATGGAGCTCGGTGTACCAAAATTGTCTTGGCCATGCCGGGGCGATAAGGATGAGCTTGCAAGGTTCCGTCTTCATCTTCCTGAGGAGACGAGGAAGTAGGGGAATCGGTGGAAATGCATAGAGAAATCTCCCCGTCCAGGCTATCGACAGGGCATTGCCCAAAGAGCCTTGGTGATGGAACCTGCTGGCGTAGGCTAGGCACTTTTTGTTGGCCGGCGTGGCAAAAAGGTCCACCTCCGGTGTGCCCCAGGTTTGAAAGAGTAGATCTATCACTTGTTGTTTCAGCTCCCACTCGTGACTGACCGAGGCGAGCCTGCTCAGCCTGTCTGCGCCCTCGTTGAGCACTCCTGGTAAGTGCTCTGCCTTTAGAGAAATTCCGTGAAGAATAGTCCATTCCAGAATCTGTTGAGCTTCCCGCGACAAGGGGAGTGACCTTGTTCCTCCTTCCTTGTTCACATAATGCATAGCCGTGGTGTTGTCCGTCCTGACTAGCACCTGTGAACCCTGGAGACGCGGAAGAAAGGCTTGAAGGGCTAGCCTGATCGCTCTCAGCTCCAACAGGTTGATGTGTAACTTTTGGTCGCTTGGAGACCAATGGCCGCTGACTTGCAGGTCCTGCATCACTGCTCCCCATCCCTCCAATGACGCATCCGTCGTCAGTATGTGAGGTGATGGAACGCTTGCGAAGGATAGACCTTGGCATAAGTTCTGTGGATTCGACCACCAAAGCACTGCCTCCTTCATTTCTCGAGTGACCGTTACTTTGTCGTCGAACGATCCCTGCACTTGTTGCCACTGGAGGTCCAGTTGCTCCTGAAGGGGGCGCATCCGTAGCCTGCAGTGCGGGATCAGGGGTATACAAGATGACATCACCCCCAACAGCGACTTGTAATTGCGTACAGAAAGACACTTTTTTCTTTGAAGGCTTCCTGCTAATCTTTGCAGTTTCTGTACCCTTTCTCGAGTAGGAAATGCCTTTGAGAGCCGCGAATCCAACAGCGCTCCCAAGAACCGCGCTGTCCGTGACGGCTGCAGCGTGGATTTCTCCATGTTCAAGGTGAGACCCAGATTTTGGAACAGAGTGGTGCAAGCCTGCACCGCGTCCTGCGCTAATGCTCTGGTCGGGGCCTTTAGTAACCAATCGTCCAGGTAAGGGAAGACCTGGAAGTGGTGTTTGCGCAGAAATGCTGCTACAGGTGCCAGCACCTTCGTAAAAATCCTTGGAGCAGAGCGAAGGCCGAACGGCAAGACTCTGAACTGAAAATGGCTCTTGGCTACTGTGAAGCGTAGGAACCTTCTGTGCGCTGGGTGAATCGGGATATGGAAGTACGCATCCTCCAGATCGAGCGTGGCCATATAATCCCCCGGGTTGACCATTTTCAAAACGTCCTGTAGGGATACCATCCTGAAGGATAAGGAGATGAGATAGGCATTTAGCTCCCTGAGGTCCAGGATGGGACGCCACTTCTCCTGCGTTTTCCTCACCAGGAAGAACCTGGAATAGAAACCGTGGCCCTGTTGATTGGAGGGGACCGGCTCTATCGCTCCTTTGCGGAGCATTTGTTGTACTTCTCGCCGCAGGAGATGTAGATGTTTGGAAGGGATGGCTGATGGGGGTCTGGGTGGAGGGACCTCCGTAAATTCCAAAGTATGTCCCCGTCTGATGATATTGAGCACCCAGCGGTCCGATGTAATTTGGGACCAGTTCAGAAGGAATTTTGACACCCTGCCTCCAACTGATGATCTCACGGAGGAGGGAGCAGTAGGCAGAGCCAGCAGGCCGCTATTGGCGTTTGGACGAGTCTCGTCCACGGGCAGTTTGCTTGCCCTTGTTGTAAGGCCGTGAATAACCAGAGGACTGGCCCTGTCTTTGTTGGTATGACTGGCGATTCGGCTGGTACCCAGAGCTGTTGGAAGAATAGCGCTGTTGTTGGTATGCTCCTCTATAGGTGCCACCTCTGCCTCTTGTGCCCCTAAAAGGAGTTTTGCGGTACTGGAGTGTTCCCAGCGATCTAGCTGTTTCCGTGTCCTTCTTGATGTCTTGCAGCGTTTCGTCGATCAATTTGCCGAAGAGTGCCTCGCCATCAAAAGGTAGATCAAGAACCTTGGTTTGGATTTCTGGCCGAAACCAAGTCGCTTTTAGCCACCCTTGGCGTCTTAGTACTGCTGCTCCTGCCAAAGCCCTAAAGGACGTCGTGGCAATGTCCATGGCACAATCTATTATCTCCATGGAGACCGCTTCACCCTCTTGCAAGGTTTTCTTGGCTTCCGGCCCGCTTTCCGGTGGAAGCTGATCCAAGTAGGGAGCTATATCGCACCATAACTGGCGATCATATCGTCCCAATATTGCCAAAGCATTGGCGGCGCGAACCAGAAGGCTAGCAATGGATGAAAATCTCTTGCCTGTGTTATCCATCCGTCGTCCATCCTTGTCAGGAGGTGCTGTCAAGGGAGCAGAAGGGTTCCGTGACTTCCTTTGCGCCGCTTGGGAGATGACAGAGTCCGGTTTGGGATGACCTGTCAGGGCAGCCGGTGCATCATCCGGCGCTTTATACTTTTTATCAAGGCGCGGTAGTACAGGGACCACCGTCGCTGGGTTTGTCATGGATTTCAAACCCTCCTTCCATAGATGTTCCACAATTGGAATGGACCTCGTAGTCTTGCGGAGAGTGTCTTTAAAATCATACAGGAAACAGTCTGTGGTTTCCGCAGGCAATACCAACTTAAATCGGCCGGCTGCACGTTCCATCAGTTGGTGAAAACTGCCAATGTCAACAGGAGGAGAGTCACCGAGGTCCTGGTGGGGCGACGCTGGATCCGGGATGATGTAGTCGTTGTATTCATCCCCTTCCTGATCCGTGTCCTGATTATCACCGGACGACGCATCCGTATCATTATCATGATCCTCATCCGGATCCTCCGCTGTTCCAGACGCAGTCTGGGGTACTGGCCGCTGTGGTCGAGGAGGAGTTTGCACTGGGTGTGTTTGAGGGACACTTGAAGAGTTGTCCTTCACTGGTGTTGACGGAGTAGACCTCCTCGGTGCTGGACGCTCGGCCTTGGACTTATAGTCTTGCAACATCTTGTGCAGGTCATGCAGGAAGGACGTCGGTACTGAAACCATGCCTTGTGATTCACAGTCCAATAAGTGGTCTGTTTGTGGGTAGTAATCTCCACCTTGTTCATATGCCCCCTCTGAGTCCGTCTCTTGACTTTTAATGAGAAGCTGAGATGGGCTATTTGCATACTCAAAGCTATCCTGACCGTCTCCCTCAGAGTAGTCCTGGTCTAGCAACGTAGTTGGGGGTAATGAGGTCACCCTCCTTGGGGATGTCATTTCTGGCGTGATCTTTGTGAGAGAGATTGTTACCCTCCTCTCTGCAGCCAGTATCGTTGGTTGGGCCGTCGACGCTGGTGAAATCCTCGTCGACGAGATAGGAATAGTAGATGTCGTCGTCGACGCCACCGACGACGAGCCCGCCGTCGATGTAGAAATTGTTGTCGTCGAAGCACTCGTCGACGACATGACCGTCGTCGAAATCGTCGACGACGTCGTCGTCGGTACTGCCTTCGTCGACACTGTCGTCGACGACGATGGTTTCTTCGTCGACGATGTCTTCGCCGTCGTCGACGATGTCGTCGGCATACTTCCCGTCGACGCCGCCGTCGTCGTCGAGGTCTTCTTAACTGACGACGAAGCCTTCGTCGTCGACGTTCCCGTCGACGAGCCCGTCGACGGGACCAATTGGATCTTGGTTTCCAGTTTTGTCGTCGACGGAGCCACCGTCGACGAAGTCTTCGTCGTAGAGGACTTGGAACTCCTCTCTGAAGAGTGTGAAGAGGGTCTTTTGAAGGCTGGGTCTGTCTTCTCACCCTTAGGAGGCGAAACCAGTTCTGCCTTGCCCGACCCACTGCGGTGGGGGGAACCTCCTGAACCCCGGCCATCAGAGTCCCTGGGGGTCTTCTTTGAAGCCTTAGAGGGGCGCTCCACAGAGGAAGATGGGGAACCTCTACCCCTTTTCACTGACCTTTTAGAGGAAGCACAAGACACCGAATCCTCCTCATCACTGGAAACTCCATGTTTCCTTTCCTTCTGCTTCTGCAACCATGTAAGTAGCCTTCCAGCACGATCTCTCAAGGTCTTGGTGGAGAGAGTGCGACAAATCTTACATTCCTCTGCCCTGTGATCTGGATACAGGCAGTAGATGCAATCTTTGTGTTTGTCTTCCACAAACAGCCTTTTCTTCCCACAGGTGGAACAGGGCTTGAAAAGGGCTTTTTTCTTCTCAACCTCAGACATCTTGAAGAAGAAGAGTGTCCTGAAGAAAAACTGAAGAAAATCCTGAAGAAATATCTGTAGAAATGGGTTTAAAAGAGTAGAAATAGAGCAGAGCTCAATGGAGACTCCCTAGCACAACGTGCGGTAGAAAATCTGAGGCTCCTTCAGGAAGGTTCTAAGGGTGAGGCTCTTCTGATTGGCTGACGCCTAGAGTTTGGTCTCTTTTACAAAAAGAGGCTGATATGTTACAAAAGGGAATGAGGCCTAGGCCTTTCTTTCTCTTTTGTACCTACTACTATGATATTTTTTATTACCGAGACTCCCAGTCCGACGACGGGGAATGATACAAAGCATGGGAATCTATGAAAGTTCCAATACTGGGGCAATAACCGGATTCGCATTCGCGTCCCCATCTCTCCAAACCAGGGGAACTTCTCTCATGGGATATTGTCTCCCCTTCTTCTTAACAGAAGAATCAGACTCAAACAACGACCTAGAAACACCTTCAGTCCTAAGCGACAACAACGTCGCAACTGCTTTCTTAACATCTGAACCCACAATTGTGCCTTTTGAAAACTCGAACCGTACATGGCTCAATTGGGCGGATTAGATTCCAAATCATTGTCCTCTAAATCTTCACATAGAAAACCACACATTTTCTCAAAAACGTATCTCTGCTTCGATGCTTCCCACTGATGGAAGACATCCATAACAGACTTTAGGTCATATTTAGCCGGTTCGGTCATCCATCTATGTGCCAAATAATTCAACGTTTCCTTCTCCCTAGAATCAAGCAGTCGGCTACGCAACTGTGTACGCTCTAAAGTAGGAGTCGTACTTGTCGCCCCAAAGAAAGGATATAGAAGACTAGTGACAGTGCTAGTCACTCTTTGTCGAACAGACGGAGAAGTCAATGAAAAGACAAGCGGGAAAGCAGGGTGAGGCAAGGCAGATGCAGAGGCAGTGTCAGAAGGAATACCAGGAGTGGTAGTCGATATAGTAGTCAAAGTTGTAGGAAGTATAGGAAGAGCAGATGTAAAAGCCGGTGGCCCTTGAGGAGTCTGCACCGGAAGAGCAGGAGCCAGCTGAAGAGCAGCTGGTTGTTGTGGAGGAGCAGGAGGCAATGCAACCACAGGTTGCGCAGCTAAAGGTTGCGGAGGTGCCGTAGCATTCTGCGCATAAGGGGGTGGCGAACTTAACAAATGCGACATTAGGGGATCTTTTTCAAGCTCTTTTGCTGCATCTTGCTGAAGAGGCGGCAACACTGGATAGCATTTATCGATCACCATTTTACGTTGCCTGTGCAACTGCTCACTCATCTGTTCTTCTTCATTGTCTTTAAACTGCATAGCAGCTTGCATTATCGAAATACCTCTTTCTCTCTTATTTTTCTTCGCTAATTTAATTTCCTTCTGTTGGCTTCCTTACGCCATAGGCGGAAAGAGTCAAACATTGCCGGCCGGGCTTTCTTCTTGAAAAGTTTAACTTCGAGGTTATCTAAGATTTCCGTGTCAAAGCTACCATATTGGGGCCATTTTAAAACACCATCTTTTCTGGTGTATTTGATCCACACTTCATTGTATGTGATGGGGCCTACTCCATGTTTCACATATAATTCATAGGTTGGAGTTCCAATCGGAGGAACCGGACACGAGTCCTCCAATCGGGAATCCCTATTATTACAACCAAAACAAAACAAATTTCCAAGTCTGCTAAGACCAGGCATCTTCGCTCTCTAGTCTAGCTTCAAACTTCAAAGGATTATCGATTACGATATTCTCGTGAATACACGAGTCCTTCGGCTTTGGTACTTGCAAGTTCCAAATCAAAGATCCCGAAGGGATACCCAAACTAAGAACAACTAAGGACTGAGAGACGCTCCACTTATACTTAACTGAGATATCGATGACGTCACCAGAAGACTCGTCTATCGTTTCGCTCTACCAAACATCAAGGGTCCAAATCAGGGCGATAGCCAGGGCAGCAGTCCTTCGTAGCCGTCGGTAAGCGGTGAACCTCGCAGCAAAGACGTTCGGACCACGTCGACATGCAGGGGTCGATGAAGTAGCGGCCTTCCTCCAGAATTTTCACACGAAGCTCCTCATAAACCTCAGGCTTGGACCGGTACCGTTGGTATCGCCCCACGTTGGGCGTCAACTGAGGTACTGGGTTTTTCAGAACCGGTAACCCAGCGGTGCCAGGGACAACACCCAAAGACCTCGAGTACTTTCCTGATTCAGACACAGAAACTCAGAGTCTTCTAGGTGAAGTCAAAGATCGAATTTATTGGCTGCAACCAAGTAACAGGCGTCCTAGAAGTACAACAACACGGTGTGTATATTCTCAGGAGACTGCTCAATCTTACAAAGTCAGGCTTTTCTCTTTATCCGAAATATTGTGCTTTAGGCAAACATTCTTCACATTTTAGTATACCATTCACATGTTTTCACTACAAAGGAAAAGCAGAGTCATGATGACAAGCCCACATTACAGTTCGTTCAGCCCACAACAAATTACCCGGCAAGGCCCAACATTTTCATCAGATATCGGTGGACCCTCAATAAAAACGGGCACCTCCTCCTCGTAAAGCAAGACATATGTAAAGAAACAGGGACAGGTGTGAGCAAGATTAGGCAGGGTGTGTGTGCGATGAAAAGGGTTTATGGCATATTGTGCCTTGATGCTATCTCGTTCGGCCACTGGGAGAGGAACTGACCGAACAGGTTTGGCCTGGGGCAATGGTTCAAGCTTGCCCAGGTCACAGAGAAGTCAATTAAGGTGTACGTGTCCTTTGAAATCGAATTTGGCTGTAGTTATAAGCCTATGTGAGGGCAACTCACAAAATGGCTGCGTACACAAAATGGAAGCCAAGGGTTCAGGACGAAAATGACAATTTCGAGGTGAAATCGTCACTCTAATATGACGAAAATGCTTGTACATAGTGTACTAGCCATTCTCGGTCTTTTGATATAAAAATCGTCATGCTACGACGAAGTTTATTACACGGGTCCAGAATTTTCAGAACCACACAAGAGGAAGGCTCGGTAACGCTGAGGAACTACCAAGGCCCGTGACGAACCGTGCACCGGAGCCTCGGGTTCACTGTAGAGAAGACCATCCTCCCAGTAGATGTGAAAGTTCGCGGTAATGTTACCTGCTGCCTGGGCTTCGGCCCGACGCCTCAGTCCCTCAAGGGTAGGGCACTCCTTCTGCCCCTGACAACTCTTCCCTGGTAGGTCCTCCCTCCACATGCCATTCTGCAGGGATAGGTAAGTCCTTCAGGGAGACAACATCCCCCTCCGTGGACTCCGGGACCACCACCTCAGGTGTCCCATCCATCTCACGGGGTGTGGACGCCGAGGCAGGTTTTCCCTGTCCCCGGGTCTTCCCCTTTTTGGCAGATGGCTGTGCCTTTGTTCCAGGCTTCAGCCCTTGCGAACTCCCCTTCCGGGCAGTCGCGGACCGTGTGCTTGCACGGGTCCAATCAGGTGTACCCAGCATCTCTGAATGAGTCCGGAATTCCACCTTTTTCCAAGCATTGTGCTCCAAGTCATTCCCCAACAGGCAATCGACTGGCACAGCAGGGCTCACCGCAACTCGTAAGAGACCCGTGACCCCTCCCCACTCAAAGGGAACCTCGGCCACAGGATAGTGACCTATTCTGCCGTCAGCCATTGCGGCGGGGTGGAGTACATTTGGGATCACCTGCTCTGGGGACACCAGCTGACTCCTTACTATAGTCATACTGGCACCCGTGTCCCTCAGAGCTTCCCCTCTCTGGCCATTGATGGTGACCCACTGCCCATACTTGGTGGTATTTGGGGGCACCTGGATCTTAGGAACCATCTCGCTGTCTCCCAGGGACACTAAGGTTAGTCCCGCCCACTCACCTCCCTTATCTAGAGGCAATTCCTCCCCTAACACTAACTAGGCACTCCCGGGGTTTTTCCTCCAGTGGGAGTGGGTGGTCTCTTTGAGCACTTGACATCTCCTTTATAGTGCCCAACCCCACCACATTCATAGCAGCGGACAACCCTTGGCTGCTGACTATGGTCAGGATAGAGGGGCTTTTGTGGATTAATCCTAGGAGTGTAACCTGATCCCTTTCCTTGCAAACTGTTTTGGGGGCCTTTTGAGAACTCCTTTTTGTCTCCCCCCTCTTTCTTCTGGGGAGCGCCCTGACCAGTCCTTTGGGAATCCCCTCCAGTCCCCTTTGAGGACACCCGGGTACTAGCCCAGATGTCCGCCTCCTCTGCAAGCTTCCTAGGGCTAGTCAGCTTGCTGTCCACCAGGTGTTGACGCAGCTCCAGAAAACATTTCTCGTGTAGGTGCTCCTTTAATAACAGGTTGTACAACCCCTCGTAATTAGTCACCTCACTGTCTTGCACCCAACCCTTCAATGCCTTTTTAGCGTAATCCAGAAAGTCTACCCAATTTTGTGTAGCTAGTTTGTGGCTGTTCCGAAATGTTTGCCTGTATTTTTCAGGGGTCAGCCCAAACTTCCTAATCAAAGCAACCTTCATGGTGGAGTAATTGGTCTGTTCCTCCTGCTCTAAGGCTAAAAGAGCATCCCTCCCCACTGGAGGCATATACTTGTACAGGCCACCCTCCCAATGACTTTCTGAAATCCCATGGGCTCTTAATGAGACCTCATAGGCAGCCAACCATGTAGCAATGTCGTCTCCTGCACTAAAACTGGCGACTACATCTTTGGGCAAATAGGGTCTGGGTTCCCTGGTAATTTCCTTAGGTACGCTGCCACCAATAGGATTGCTGGGGGTCCCTATCTGTAGGGCTTTGAGGTCTAACTCCCTAAAGCGAAGCTCACGGAGAAACCTCCTTTCCTCCCGCTCCTTCTCCAATTGGGCTAATTCGAATTGACTCTTCTCCCTCCTGTCCGCTAGTTCTACTGAGGACAGGCTCCTTCCAGACACACTACTGCCCGCCCTCAAAGGTGTCCCAGGACCTGTTAACAGATTCCCCCCTTTGGTTTGGTACAGCATGTCCACTTCTATGATGGTGTCACAATCCCCTTCTTCCTCCTCCTTTTTCCCATCTAGGTGAGCTGCCACCCATGCTCTCAAGCTGGTGTGGAGTTCCAATTTCTTCGCACCCCGCTTGAAGAACACCACCTTCTCCTGGCAAAATTCCCTAAGTTGGGCCGCTGTGTAAGTCTCTAACTCAGCCAACTCAAACTCCATTTTACCAGGCGGGACCTCAGACATTTATTTGGAGTATTCAAGAAAGAGGCGTCAAATAAGGGCTACTTCAACCCACCACCAGAAAGGAATTTGGAAAAAACAAAAACGTCCAATTAGGAAGACCACTAGGAGAAAACTCCAGATGTAAGGTGCGTGGTGCACACTAAGTTGCTGTAGGGTGTGTTCAGGCACAAATCCTATCCCACCGCTGAGCACCAATTTGTTGGAACCAGGACCACTGGCCCACTTAGGGTAGCATGGCTCGAGCTGGTAGGCTAATCCTGAAAGACAATGGTGTTATACTTGCATTTCACACACTACATCAACCCAGTGCAAACCCACCAAAAATAACACCACACCATCTTGGTTTGGTAGAAAAATAGTTATGCTTTATCTCTTTAAAGGAAATTAGATTAGAAATGTTCCAATGTGCAATAAAACAAGACATTAACCTTCTTCTTTTATGGGTTTGTCCATATAAGTTGCCAGAAACTTCTCTTACTTTGTTATCTAACTTCAAACCTTTTGATTTAACATATATTCACTGAGGTGGAAGGCAGTTACGCTAACACACACTGCACATTAGAAGCACCTTTTTCTGGTTCCACGAATTATATCAGCACAACGGGGCTCATTTTCAGATAGGACTTCCCCTTACTTTTGTTTACATTAAGGACTAGAATTACAGGCTAGCAGGTCATCACATCAAACAGAGTTCAGCTGTGAAACAATTAAAGACTTCCTTAAAGTAAAGTTGATGCCCCTTTCACTTTAACCCCAGTCGCTGTAACTCCTAAACTCCAGTGTAGGGTTTAAACAAGTGATCCTTCCCCAGAAGAGTCATTTTAAACTCTGGGACCTGTTTGACGAGGACAGCCACGATGATCTGTTCAAAACGCTAACAAGCTTCTCTCAGCCTCCAGAAGCTATCCGTGGCTCAGCCCCCCAGTCACCATTTCCTTTAAGCCTCCCCTCCTCTCCCGCCGCTGTGCGGGCCCAGATACCCGTTTGTTCGTCTGGTGCTTGGGTACTGTGTTCAGGAGCAGTCCGATGGAGCCGCACTACCCCCGCCTCACCGCTCAGATCTTGTTCGCTTCACCTGAGGCGGGCGGGAGCGGCAGCCTAGTTGAGTAGAGCGGGTCTCAGAAGTCTTCATGGAAGACCGGCCTCTCCGCGCCGCTTCCCCACTCTAGGACAGCAGCCGGCAAAGCAAGTTCAGCTCGCGGGCAGACGCGGAGGCTTAGGAGGAGGAGTTCCATTCTCCTCACACGGAACAGTGAGTCACGCTGGGCGGGAGTCTCGTTGCCTAGTGACCTCGCCCGGCGTCTCTTTTCCTCACGCTTGCCGCGGAATGTTCGGCTTCCCACAGAGCTCCGATTAGCTGGATGGTGTCCCCTGACAGACTCAGTACCCCCGAGCTTACAGAAGCCACAAAGCAGGGACAGTAGGAGACGGGGGGAGGGTAACCTAAGGCGCTGGCAAATCTGAGTCTTTTACGGCTCCAGCAAAGTCATCTCCCCTCACTCAGACCACACGTTTAGGGCAACAGTCTAAGCCCTATGTTTCTTCAGGGAACTGGGCAAAAAGGGGTCCCTGATCTACACTGCCCCAAGAAAAGGTCCCCTGGTCACACTCCCTGGAATTAAAACCAAGTCTCTTTTGCTGTCAAAGTTCACAGTTGAGTCCTCCTGAAGAGTGGCTCCAGATTCACTACCCACAGGCAGGGCTAGGTCAATAGGAAGGGAGAGCAGAGCCCACAACTTACTTGCAACCCCTTAGAGTAGTCAGAGTAGCCTGAGTCACAACCCCCTCATGACACTATCGTCTCAACTCCAGCCCAACCAGTAGTGATCCCCCACACAAAATGGCTGCCCCATGTCCACCCTGATATAGCCTGTGCCCTGGTCACCAGAACCAGCTGGAAGGTTCTGGAACTCTCTCATGTTATTCAATGGGCCAGAACTCTGAGGAGATTTTAGCAGGCATCCATTTTGTGTTAAAAGCCCCCATCCTCCATTTTAGCAGGAGCTCCTGCGCCTCACCATTGATTGGTAATGATGGTGCGCACAGAGATTTAGAGCCAACACAATAAAAATAAAAATGTAGTGGACACACCAAAAAGAATAGAAGGCAAAAAGAGGATAAAAAGAAAATATTAGGAGGGACCACCCAAAGGGCTGACTGGTCTAACAGGCAGCCATCCTAGATGATAAAAAAAATTTAGAAGGATCATAGGAGTTGTTAGACCTGGCATCTTTGGCGTGGTTTCCCCCTATCTTTTTGCCTCTACCTCCTGTATTTTTTATGCTGTGGTGGACTTCGTTTTTGCTGGTTTAGATGCTTTGGGCACTTTGCCACTGCTGTACAGTGTCAAAGTGCAAGTGCTCCCTGTGTTATTATGATTGGCTAACCATGATTGACATATTTGTGTCACCAAGAAGCCCCTAGTAAAGTGTACTGTGTGTGCCAGGGCTGGTGATAAATGCTACTAGTGGGCCTGCAGCACTAATTGTGCCACTCACCTGAGTAGCCCTAAAAATGTTTGTGAATTGACTGTCTGGTTTGTGAATGACAGGGGCTGGGTGGCTCCCAGAGTCTGAGTGGGCCATCCCTGGGCTGAATAGCTCCATCTGAATCTAGAGTAGTGGGAGGGGAAAGCACCTGGACCCCAATAGAGCTGTGCCTGCCTTCCACAATGCTGGCTCCACCTCCTGCTGGGCGGCTGACGACCCTGCCCCTCTCTCTGAAAGGAAAGGAGAGGCCAGGAAAACAAAGTTCTCAAGGAACACCCAGAACTGGTTCAGACCGGGCTCAGAGCCCTCCTGCACAGAGGGAACAAAGACTTTTAGGAGTATAAGTACAGGACCCCTGACTACAGAAAATTAGATCATCCTGGAAACAAGAAGGAACCTCTGACAAGAAGGAACCTCTGCCAAGGAGAAAGCTGGAAGACTGAAGAAGGACTGCCCTGCTGTGTGATGCTGGACTGACCTGCAGTTGCTTTACTGCCTAGGAGAGGGGAAGGACTTTGTTGTTGCTTTGTCCCCTTACTTGAAGGAATCTCCAAGGGCCTGTTGTGAGCTGGCTCCCTGTTTTGAAGTCCCAGGAACAAAACACTCTGGTGAGAGAGCTCTGTCCTTCCTAGAGTGCTTGGGCCAGTTGCGGTGCCTCTGGAAGTTGTACCTGTGCTGGGAATCTGGAAACTAAGATTTGAGAGACTTTGCTACAGAGAAGTTATCCAATTGCTCGCTTGAGGAGCGCATCCCCGACAGTCCGAGAAAATTCCCGCCGCTACGAAGGCCGAGATCGTCGCAGCACCTGTTTCCGCTGCCGGAGACGTCGCATCCTTCGTTTACGGGAAGATCACCATCGCTGCGAGCATCGTCACAGAGCCTGTCATCGCTGGGTGAGATCGCCGCAACACTTGCTGGCGGATCGCATCACGTCGCTGCGAGTGTCGTCGCAGAGCCATCGCATCGAGGAGCTGCGAGAGGAAGATCGCCGCTGGGTCACGCATCGTCACCACCCCTATTAATTAATTAATTATGTGCTTATATAGCGCTGGAATCACTCCCGAAGGGGTACCTCCGCGCTTCGACCGCTGCGAAACCCTTCCTGGCTTCCCTGAGAGATGGTACCTTAATGGGTATCTCCAGGGTGAGACCAGGCATCCCCGGCGGTCTGGTGGGGCCGTTAGTGAAGATGAGGCAAGCTAGTGCCCAGAGTTGCCGAGTGTGATCGCTGATCAGAGTGGGCACCGAGGCGAGAGAATTATCGAGTCCGCTGACCCTGGTCCAGAAACCTGCCGCGTCGGGAATCGAACCCTGGTCCCGGGCCGTCCTCTGCTCTCGGGTCTGCCGCCTCTAACCAGTGAGCCACACTACTCCAGATCATCGCATCGTGCCTTTGCGAGAACAAACTTCCTACGGAACCTGCACAACGGAATCCATACAAGTCATCGCCTTACTCCCCATATAGACTGGATTCGTCGCAGCACGCCCGCTGCTGCAGCGGGGCTGTCGCCAACGCCTCCCCTTGGTCTCAGGAGCAACGCATCGCTTGTTTTCCACCGCACCAGCTTCTGCTTTGGAACTTTGTCGCATTTAAAGGTACTGTTGGGCTAAACGTGACGCAACTGTGAACTTTTCACGCAACTGTGGATTATTTTTATCGCAACTTGAAGAATTCTTTCGCAACCATATTCTTGAAATGTGTATGTTGGATTTTTGTCATTTTGGTCTTGTGTAGTTTAGATTAAATACCTTTATTTTTCTAAACTGTTGTGGAGTCAGTTTGTGGTGTTTTCACTGTGTTACTGTGAGTGTTGGTACAAATACTTTACACATTGCCTTTGGATAAGCCTGACTGCTTGTGCCAAGCTACCAAGGGGGTGAGCAGAGGTTATCTAAAGAGTGTTTCCTCCTTACCCTGACTAGAAGCAAGGGTCCCTATTTGGACAGAGGTACCTACCTCTGCCAACTAGAGACCCACAGTTCTAACAGGAGTGGACTTTACAGGTTAATTTGTTTTCACTAAGTACGTTTATTAAGGCCAATCACCTCCGGGGAAAAAATGATCGCCCATCACTCGGACCCCAAACATTGAAAAGCAAGCTTCTCAGATAAGTTCCCACATTACAGTTCAACACACCCTCCCTTATTGTCAGTCACCACATGATGAATCATCATCACTCTCACAATCACTCTCTCACCGTTGCAATAGTTGTAGTTACCTCGTCCAATCCAAGCACGGGTATTTTAGGTATTAGGTATTCATCTTTGATGCAGGCGACATGTAGGAATTTGGTACTGGTACTCTTGTAATCAACAATCTTTTGGGGCAGACCTGCTAGTGCTAATGATGCAAAAAGGGATAGGCAATAGGCACACAAGGGGACGGGCAGGCATTATCCCCATTGTCATGAGGAATTTTGGAGGCTTCCTCAATGCACACTGGTCCAACTGCAATCCAGCAATACATGTAACTAAATAATGGCGGGGCAGCATGATTCTGACACTAAAATAATAATGTACCACTAGCTAATTTTTTTTTTTTGCAAAGACATAAGTTCAATAAGAAATAATGTAAAAGTTATATAGGGGCACTGGCATACTCTAACATTCAGGTGATCACCCGAACTGGCAGAGACATCATACCACCTAGGATTATAAGAGCTCCATCACAACACACCGCTATACCTTTGGCTCCAATATTCCAAAATCACACCACCAGCTGCAAGGTAAACTAAATGATAATAAACTGTAGGTCAGCAACCAACCACGCAACAGAGTTGACTGAGGCCATACTGAACTATGACATTGTGAGAAGTTGGCCTGGTGTATGCTATCCACTAATTAAAGTAGGCACCTTGCACCAGTCCAAACAACCCTTATGGTGACTTAAGAGGTCAAAGATAACATTGGAAAGCTATCCAAGTGGTAGCTGTGGAGAGCAGCCTTCAGGCTTAGTCTTGAAAGAATGTTAAGCAGCTTGTTTTACCAGAGTGCAAACTTAGGGTATTGGTTAAATGAAAAGAGACCCACAAAGTAGTTATAAAAATATGTATTTATTAATAGAACACTCTCTTGGTACGACACTATATCTTCTACACAAAAATATCACAAAACACACAATACTGTAGGACAGAAACAATAGTAAAAAGCACTAATACACAGTGGGCCCGAGGGGTGACCAAACCATATTCTACAATAGTGGTATAAGAACTACAACTCGAGTCAAGACAGTGTCTAGAGGATGTAGACTCGCTGGGACACCAAAGAACCACCCAAGGTGAGTAAGTAGGGACACCACGGAGGCCGGGTGCAGTGTGGGAACACAACCGTGTGTTCGGTACAATTCTATGGGGAAGTCGCAGTTTAACTTTTAAAGTTTAAAGACCCTTCCCAGTGGACTTAGAAGAAACCCCGTGGAAGTTAGGAGATTGGAGAGCCACCCCACCCATGGATACAGTAGTACCAGAGTTACCTATCCCAGGGGAGCTGGGTGCACAGGTTTGAAGTGGCGTTAGAAACAGCTGGCGATCTCAATGGAGGACTGCGAAGAAGAGCCACTACTGGAAGGAAGAAAAGTGTCAGCTGGAATCCAAAGGTGGATTCTGGTCGAAGAGTATGTGAAAGCAGAGGGGACAGAGCCTGGGTCACTCAGGAGTGACCAGGGGCTCAGTAGACCAATGTCCACCGATATCGGGTGCTTCAGGTGCGTTGAGGGGGCTCTTGACTCTGCAGCCACACAGACCAGGAGATGTTGAGGATGACCAGGAGCTGCATACAAGCTGACCCACGAAGAATGTCGAGTGCCGAGGGGTCGGTGTCCGGTGGGAACACCAAAAAGCCTTGGCAGTGCCAACCCAAACAGAAGGTCGAAGAAGGTTACAGTTTGGACCAGCAAAGTCCAGAAGACTTACCAAAGCAAGGGGAGTCAGGGCAGGCCTGGAGCAACCAGGGGAGCCCAAGAAAAGCAAAGTTGACCCTAAAGTGGACTCTCAGGCTGGAAGCAGAGGAGTCGCGAGGGGACCTCAAGCGATTTCACCAAACAGCAGCCCACGGAGCACATGGTGCGAGGAGGCCAAAGTTCTTGGTAGAAAATGGTGCCAGAGATTGGGGCTACTCAAAGCCCAATAAACTTGCTCGGGGAACGCCAAAAAGCATATGCACAGGGGTATGGGTATGGCAGCCTCCACGAGGGAATCTGTCCTCAAACTTCGTAAGAGGGCAGCTCAGACCTCAAGGGACGTAAGAACCCATCTCCTGTGTTGCTGGAACTTTCAGAGTCCGTAAAAGCTTAGGAGCAGCAGAACGGTCAGTCGTAATGTGGTGTCTGCAAATTCAGGGGAATGACTCCTTCACTCCAAGGGAGAGATCTTTGGTTGTCCTTGATGCTCCACAGGTCCTGCATGGAGCCTGTATGGTGCACGGGCACAGATGATGCTTCAGACTGAGAGGGAGACGAAGTTCAGTGGTTCCTGGTTCAGAATCATGTCCACGTCAAATCTAGGGTCCTACAACCAGCTAAGCCCTTTTGTGCCCACGGGAGAGGGTTAGACAGAATCAAGGGACCCTCCCAGGGGAGGGTCTGGACAATGGGGCGGTTACTCCCATGTCATTTGTCCAGTTTCGTCCCAGAGCAGTGGCCAACAGCTCCCAGGACTGGTTTGAATTGGACTATGCACAGGGACACCAAATGTGCCCCTCATGCAGACTTTCGGTCACTGGCAAGTGCACCCAGCGAGCCCTAATGCACTAAATCCTGTCCGGGAGGTGGTCACACCTCCCTGTGACAGGATGCCTATTGTTCCACCTTCGTCTTCTCTTGGCTCAGCAGCAGGAGGGCAGAAATGTGTCTCTGGTCGGCAGCAACCATTTTGTGCTGCCCGGGACTAGAAGGCTGGTACCGGGAACACCAGGGACCCAACGAAGCTCGCTTCTGAGGGATGGAATCATACCTCCCTCACCAGTTACGGTGTTGGGGTATGATTCCACAATGTTTGACAGCAAACAAGTTTGGAGTTGGTCATCACGTTGTCACATAATGCCACTCTATAAGTGGTAAATGGCTGCTTCACTAACAACCTGGGAGAATGGACTCCGTAGGCTGCAGGGGTGTTCTGCTTATGCAGGGGCACCCGCTCACTTAGAACCAAGCACCCTGCCTTCAGGATTGTTAAGGCCTCCTATAGGGGTGACTTATAGGTTTTAAGTGTAGTGACCTATAGATATAGTAAACCTATATATTAAGTAAGTGGTGCATGCACCAAGTTACACAGGCTGGAATGGCAGACCTGTAGTTCATTTTGCATGGCCTGTCATGGGTGGCATAATACATGCCTCAGCCGATGGGAGGCCTCTGGGGTACCTATGCCCTAGGCAATAAGAGAAAAGTTCCCTCCTAGGCCACAGTTATTCCAAATCCGTGTATATCATATTCTTCATATACAAGAGACAAATATGCACTAACCACAATATTTCATCTTTTTCAAAAAATATATGTCATTTATTTATTTATTTTATTAGATTATTCTTTTGAGTATTAGCATTGCTCTCAGAAATACAGTACATAATTCATTATTAAATAACACAAAAAGAAACTAAATCACAAAATCCATATAACACAAGAATATTTTTGACACAATACATACTAAAAGAGAAAAGAACCACTATTTACAATCACATTACAAAAATTTTTTTTTTTTTTTTTTTTTTTTTTTTTTAAATCTAAGACAAGAAGTTATTTATATACAAAAAAGAAACAATTCATATGTCCCTAAAGGTTCTCACATACCCAAGCAACAACCACGCTCATGCATACACATTCACATATACTACAAATGTAAAAAAGGAAACTGGGTACTAATGAACAGGGAGCCCCCTGTCACTAGAACGGTCTCAAAAAGATTGTGAGACCCGCACTCTGGTAGTCGACGCGCGTTTCGGCGGCTCTAGGCCACCTTCCTCAGGACCCTTTTTCCCAGATGAACAGCAACCCAGTGAGACCCAAGGGGACACTGTACAATCTTGATATATATTCTAGTCACTGGCTGTACCACAGGTGGAAAGACTCTTATTCTATTCATTCCCTCGTTATCCAAACATGGGTGTCTCCCCCAAAAATACCAAATTTATGAAAACGTGATGTTGCACATATATGAGGCTTGGTCCGTGGATTACCTTAGATGAACTTAAGTTCGTAAGTAGGGTTGCTTATATGTTGCGGAAGGAAATTCCTTGATTTGTTTAGACAACGACGTGTCTATTCGTTTCCACCCTGCACACCCACCATGGAGGATTCTCAAATGTGCACAGCGTGCACGGTCAAAACGGAACACCACGGCCACCGGCCACCGGCGACCTCAGCAACCCTACTTACGAACTTAAGTTCATCTAAGGTAATCCACGGACCAAGCCTCATATATGTGCAACATCACGTTTTCATAAATTTGGTATTTTTGGGGGAGACACCCATGTTTGGATAACGAGGGAATGAATAGAATAAGAGTCTTTCCACCTGTGGTACAGCCAGTGACTAGAATATATATCAAGATCGTACAGTGTCCCCTTGGGTCTCACTGGGTTGCTGTTCATCTGGGAAAAAGGGTCCTGAGGAAGGTGGCCTAGAGCCGCCGAAACGCGCGTCGACTACCAGAGTGCGGGTCTCACAATCTTTTTGAGACCGTTCTAGTGACAGGGGGCTCCCTGTTCATTAGTACCCAGTTTCCTTTTTTACATTTGTAGTATATGTGAATGTGTATGCATGAGTGTGGTTGTTGCTTGGGTATGTGAGAACCTTTAGGGACATATGAATTGTTTCTTTTTTGTATATAAATAACTTCTTGTCTTAGATTTAAAAAAAAAAAAAAAAAAAAAAATGTTGTAATGTGATTGTAAATAGTGGTTCTTTTCTCTTTTAGTATGTATTGTGTCAAAAATATTCTTGTGTTATATGGATTTTGTGATTTAGTTTCTTTTTGTGTTATTTAATAATGAATTATGTACTGTATTTCTGAGAGCAATGCTAATACTCAAAAGAATAATCTAATAAAATAAATAAATAAATGACATATTTTTTGAAAAAGATGAAATATTGTGGTTAGTGCATATTTGTCTCTTGTATATGAAGAATATGATATACACGGATTTGGAATAACTGTGGCCTAGGAGGGAACTTTTCTCTTATTGCTTATTTCTCTCCCCTCTGTTCCCTGGCCTATAATTACCTTTTTGAGGGGGTCCCATCACTTTCGCTTTCTGTACCTATGCCCTAGGTACATGGGTACCATATTCGAAGGACTGACAAGGGTACCGCAGTATCCAATCTGTAGTGTATCTAAGTACATGACATAACAGATTAGGGAGAAAGCAGATAGACTGGAGCCCTGATTAGCAGGATCCTAGTCAGACTAGTCAAAAACAGTATCACATTTAGAAAAAAGTAGGGGTAATCATATGAAGCAGATCCTCCTTTCCTACAGACATCAACATTGCGTTTGTCACCGAAACCTGGCTCAATTAATTATCCTATCCGATCCTTGACCTCCTAGTCCTCCCAGATTTCACTATCATCAAAAAGGATAGATTAGACCATGGCGGCAGTGGCATAGCCATCATTCATAATAGCATCAACATAGCTGAAATAAAAACCCTCTCTACTCAACATTCGAATAACTCCGCACCAACCCAACACAAAAAGACAACAAATTAACTAAATGCCATCTGTTATACCACCCACCAGGACACTCCTACACATATGGGAAACAACTATCTGACCTACTAACACACTGTTCCCGCTCTAACTCTTGACAACATTATCCTAGGTGAATTCAATCTCCACTGAAACAACGAGAAGGACACACTAATACAGTCACTAAATGAACTACTACTCAGCAAAGATCCCACCCAACACTGCAAGAGACAAACTCACAACATAGGCTCTACTCTAGATGCAATCATAGCCAAAAATGAAAAAAGCATCTACAACATTATGATAATTGACTGCTCGGACCACAACATAATTCTACTCAACATGAACCGAGCTACATCGCCACCCAACCGAGCCTGGATTACCCACCAATGGCACAAGAACATCAATCCTATCCCTCTCCCTGACTTGAACGAAAATATATCATCCCTACTCCCACCCAACACAGACAAAGTCCATACTGATGAGCTCATACCCTCTACAACGCAACAATGAAAACTGCCCTCAACCAACTAGCCCCATGAAACACAAAAAGGTCAGAGATACCCGGTCGAGAGCCTACTTGAACAAATACCTCAATTCTGAAAGAAGACCACTCAGAGCCGCTGAAAGACTCTTGAGGGTAACCCCATCCTCTACCAACCTCCTCCAACTCTGAAAAGAACGCAGGAACTACAAAAAACACAGCCTCAAAGAGAAAGCCACCTTCTTCCAAAACACCCCACACAAAGTCAAAACCCGCCCCAAAGAGCTCTTCAACATCATCCGAAATCAAACCTCCAAACCGCCCAAAAAAATTCCCACTGCCTCAAAACTACAATGTGTCAACCTAGCCAAATTCTTCAATGATAAAAGTCACCAAATTTGAGCTCTTGTTAGACTATCACCTACAAACTGAGACTCCTCCCCCTTTAACAACCAGACCAATCCACCATCAAAGACCTACCTCCACACCCAAGAGTTGGAAGGTCTTCAAACCCCCTCACAGAAGAGGCCATCTCCATGGTGATTGCCAGTCCCAAAACCTCCCCCACCTCACAGATCCACTACCTGCCGCTCTGGCTAAAAACCTCAATCGCACCCTAACCCCTCTATGGACCAAGATCATTACCAGCTTTTTGAACAAGGCCAAGTCACCCCCCTGCTCAAAATATCTGATGCAGACCAGAATGATCCCAAGAACTTTAGACCCATTACCAACCTTCCTTTCCTAGCAAAAATCCTCGAGAAATGTGTTCTATCCCAACTCAACCAACACCTAGACACCAACAACCTACTCAACTCACACCAGTCCGGTTTTAGGAAGGGATGCAGTACTGAAACAGCTATACTGAGTATAACAAATGACATACACAACTCCCTTGACCTAAACAGATGCTGCCTGCTTGCTCTCCTTGACCTCTCAGTGGCTTTCGATACGGTTGATCACAAGTTACTTCCTGATGCCCTTCAAAAACGTATTGGAGCTGATGGCACTGTTCTGAAATGGGTTTCTTCATTTCTACTTAACCGTTCCTAACTCGTTAAAATCAACAACTCTATGTCTGTTCTCTCCCATAACCTGAGGGGTCCCATAAGGCTCTGACCTTTCTCCCACACTCTTCAACATTTACATGGAACCTCTCACTACCATTCTAAAACTAGCAAGTATCTCGTACCACCTATATGCCGATGACACTCCGCTTTACCTAGAAATATCCTCTCTTACCGACATTCAATGACTTAACTCCACTCTCTCAAAAGTTCAAAACTGGCTATCACTCAACCACTTCCAATTCAACGAAGAAAAAACAGAAATTCTGGCCTTCGCCAATCTCAACCACCACACACAGATCCAAGAACTAACGCTAAACTAAACATGAGCTCTCACATAAGCTCCACTGCAAAGAGTGCCTTCTACATCTAAAGCACCTCAACAAAACCAAGCGTTTGCTACCACCCAATGACCTACAAACAGCAAAACAAACTCCGGTTCTATCCAGACTAGACTATGGTAATGCCACACTCACTGGAGCACCCATAGCAGACATAGCCCCCATAAGATCTACCCTAAATGCAGCAGCACAAATGGTTACAGGAGCTAAGAAACATGACCACATCACCTCTGCGCTGCAAAACTTAAAGTGGCTTCCAATCAAAGCGTAATGTTTCAAAACGGCCTGTCTTACCCACAAAGCTCTACACACTGGCAAACCAGACTACCTCGCAGCCAAACTCACAAAAGCAGTAGGGGTGGGCGGACATTTCCGTTCCACCCACGGAATATGCGGAAATTTGCCCCTTCCGCAAAGAAGGCGGAAAAACGGGGCATATTTCCGCACATTCAGGGGTGGAATGGAAGTTGGCCACCCACCCGCCTCCCGCCCGCAATATTAAACAGATTAAAGCCTAAAACAAGATTTAAAACACTTACCTTATCACGGAGTCGTCTCTTCCTGGTCTATCGCACCTTCTTCTTGAAACTGCGCATGGGCGGGAGCCTGCGCATGCGCATTCCTGGCAAGAAATGCGCATGCGCAGGCTCCCTGCGCATGCGCAGTTTCAAGCAGAAGGCGCAATAGACCAGGAAGATGACCCGGCAATAAGGCAAGTGTTTAAAATATTATTTTAGGCTTTAATCTGTTTAATATTGCGGGCGGGAGTCGCGTAACGGAAATTTGCGGAGAGGCACGAAAATTGGTTCAATTTCCGTGCCTCTCCGCGGAAGTCCCTTCCGCCACTTCCGCCCACCCCTAAAAAGCAGGTCAATCGAGAAACCTAAGAAGCTCCAATACGCTCCTTCTCATCCCCCCAAAAGACATACACAAAAAACCCTCTCACGCTCTTTATCAGGCAATGTCCCTAAAATCTTGAACTCTCTCCCAATACATATCAGAACCAACCTCTTTATCAAAGCTTCAAGAGACAACTAAAAGAATGTCTCCTCAACCGTCATCTCTATCCCTCTGGGCAATAGCCATTCTATATTACCTTAAACAAACTCCTGCGCTCTGACTGAATGGAATCCTTCACTACATGCTACTGAATTGGATTCCATCTAGAATCTCTTATTATTAATGTACTGCTCACTGTTTAAGACTCTGTTGTATATGTTGCTGTAAAGCGCTCCGATACACCTTGGGTCATGCCAGCGCTACATAAAACTCCTAAAATAAATTACATTAAATAAAATACTTAGTCCGTAAAGTAGAGTTAATCCTCAAACTCTGTGACTCACCCAGAAGTTGATCAGCTAACACACTTAATTCAATTTCTGACTAATCATCCTCCTCCTCCTTCTCCTGTGCTGTTTCAGGAATGGTGTAATTGTGTACTATAGAATGTTGGTTCAGTTTGATCATAGTCAATATCTCCACATTTTGAGGTGAGAAACTGATCCTTCTCACTGTAACAATCAGACCAGCTGCATTGAACATATACTCAGCAGACAAATTGGCTACAGGACAAGCCAGATACTTTATTGCCAGCCTGCTGAGCTCTGGCCATTGGCACATCTTCCCAAATCAATACATCAATGTGGCACAGATGTACTCTTTGGACACGATGTCATGTTGCAGCCTTGTATTACAAGTCAAGCTAGCTCTGGATCAGTCGAAGAGCCAGGTCTTGAGGTCCTTCTTGAACGTATGCAGGGTCGGCGAGCGTCTGATGTTCACATGGCGATCGTTCCAGGTCTGGGCCGCTATGCAGGAGAAGGCTCTTCCGCCAGTTCTGTTTCTGCGGATGTGTGGTACCTCTGCCAGGGTGAGTTCGGTGGAGCGGAGGTCCCTCCTGGGTACGTGGAAGTATACTCTCTTGTTGAGGTAATTGGGCCCAATGTTGTTGAGGAATTTGTAGGCGTGGGTGAGGCGTTTAAAGGTGACCCGCTGCTCCACGGGGAGCCAGTGGAGGTCTCGTAGGTGTTGGGTCATCTGTTAGTGGCGCGGGACCCAAGGATGAGCCTGCCTGCGGCATTCTGGATGGTTTGGATTCTGTGTAGAAGGGTTCGGTTGATTCCAGTGTATAGGGCATTGCCATAGTCGAGTCTGCTGGTAATGAGTGTGTTGATGACAGTCCTTCTGCAGTCAACAGGGATTCATTTGAAGGTCTTGCGGAGGATGAGGAGGCAGTTGAAACTGGTGGAGGCGACGGCGTTGATCTGGGGGTTCATGGGGAGGGTGGAGTCGAGGATGATGCTGAGGTTTTATGCGTGGTCTGTAGGGTAGGGTGGTGTGTCGAGGGCGTGGGCCACCAGGTGTTGTCCCAGGCGGAAGAGCAGGGTCGGAGGACGAGGACTTTGGTCTTCTCTGAGTTGAGCTTCAAACAGCTGTCTTTCATCCAGGCTGCAACGTTCTTCATTCCTTCCTGGTCTGGTGTCTTCTGACTTTTTCATGAGTAAGAGGATGATCTGGGTGTCGTTGGTGTAGGATACAATGCTGCGCCCATGCTGTCCAACGATAGCAGTGAGGGGGTCATGTAGATGTTGAAGAGCGTGGGGCTGAGCGATGATCCTTGGGGTACTCTCACTGAGCACGATGGCTTTTTCAGCATGCTCAGTTCTCACGGTATATTGACTTCCTAGAGGACTCACAGAGATTTTGTTACAACTACATCATTTACCTTTTTTAACATATACAATGTTTTATACTCATTTTTAAAAAAAATTATGTTTTTAAAAAGGCACATTTTAGCATTTATCATTATATTGTCCAGTCAGATGAGGAGTGTGTTTTATGAACCCCAATATAGGCCTAGGAAGTTACATTAGCTTTTACCTACATATGGCCTACCATTGTTTTACATGACGGGTCTGGCAGTTACCTTTTACCTAGTTAGGTGCTACATGACTTGTGTGGCTATCTCCGAAAACGAGCCTCATGTATTATGCATGAGGATTCTCAGTATCACAGCAGGATTACCATCTTCTACATAACTCTGTAAAAAAGGTCACCTCTATCGTCATCCTTGCCCGACATGCTCATAGTACACTTCTAGGTAGAACCCCTGAGGGTACCTTTCGGATATATAAGCACTACATCTTCAATTGGCAAAAGAGAGGAGGAAAAGACTTCCATGCCGAGACGCTGATGCGAGATGCTGAGGTTCCTGCATGCAGCCACTACAGCACGCAGTGGTCTGACATCCCTCACATGGTGTCCTTCTTGAGACCAAGACGGGGTCCTTCGCTCTCACACTTCAGGTAATGGGGACGGCTTTATCGTAAGGGGATTCTTGGCTATACACCTACATCCATGCTAGGTACACTTAGGTACATCTAGGTAGGGTTGCACAGCCAGAGTACCCATTATTACGGTCATATCTAAATGCCTGCATATATTCATGGTTTAGCACTATGGTAGACCTGGGGGGCATTACCCTTTCCCTTTTATAGTGATGTTCTGTACTCCACCACTATTTACTCAGGGAACATACTGCCCTCTCGGTTATCATAGCAGTGTGTGCCTAATCTGATCAACTTCCAGAAATTTTGGAGATCTGTTGCTAAAATTACAGGCTTAATTTCCTCCCAGTTTTCCTTATAATTTAAAGCCTTATTACGCTTGATCGTAGCTTTATACTGTTTAAGCAGTTCACAGTAAACAGGAATAACCTTTGTGAGCTTTTCAGATTGCCGTAGCTTCCTTAGATATTTTTTGCTTTCAGAGTCAAATCATCTGGTCTTTTTTTGTCCTTTGGAACGGGGGGGGGGGGACTGAACTTCTGCAAGGGTTCTTCTGCCAATCTCAAGCCACTGAATTAACCACTGGTTTTATAGCGCCCACATGCTTATTAATCAAGCGATTTATTCAGGTTTTTTTTTGTAGGTCCACCAGCATCTGTGTATGCTGTACACTTATTAGAGTGGTAATGCGCCTATGTAATTCAATGTCCAGTGTCATGACTGCATCGCTTGGTGTCATTCCTAATGAAATTTTCATTCTCAAGTGAAAGTGGTCACCAATTTGGTACACAAGTACTTGGAAAGCCTTTAATTGGGAAATGCTAGGCTTGCTTGCAAATATCATTTATAAGCATAGACGAGTTACTTTAACCAAGGGTCCGACTTGCAGGTATATCTGAGATGAAACTACCATTAGGCAAAAAAAACTCCAGTTCTCGAAAAGTCTATTTTCAAAGCTAGCTTATAATTTTGACACGGGGGAAAAATAGCAGGAGGTAAGCTTGACCACTGTAAGCAATTCTCAAGAGCATACATCTTGATACGGTTTTAGGTGCATGTTAGAATTACTTAGGTTTAGCATCAGGATGCTTAGAACAATGTGAATATGTGGCCAAAATCTAATTCCAGAAATTAGTATGATCTTAAGTGTACGCATTTCCACTCAGATTTATATACACAATTACTAGTTACCATGCTCCTTACTATCTATCTATTATACAGATCTGTGTTGACAGTGCAGCCACTCACTTTTCAAAGGCACCCGCATAACCCTTTTAGCAAGTTGAGTAGCGATCAAAGTAATTAATCCACTTGAGTTGCACCCAGATCCATTTGGGGTTGCTTCAGTATAGATCTGGTTGAAAAACAACTCTCCACCCCCCTTCCCCCAACACCCAAGTTTCCTGAAAACGTAAGATTTTCTATTCTTCTACAATTATTTCCAAGTCGGATTACAAAATACATCTTAGCCCATGTATATTTCATACCAAACGTAGAAGGCTGTTGGGGGAGATGTTATCCTAGTTTATGACGCTTCGCGTGCAGAATTCCTTCTGTTCTATTTCATCAGGATTAATATCTGCAAATCTATTGTGCTCATTCACTGAAAATGTAATTCCTAAGTTTCTTAATTAGAGCCAACTGCTCTTTTGAATTCATTCATATTGCATTATTGTGTTCAAGTACCAGATGTATTGTTTAATGCCAAGGTTTATGGGACAGTTTAAAAAGATACTTATATGCAGATTTGTTTATTTTTTACGGGGGCGGAACCAAACTAATCCCATTAAAGACAGTTCTTAATATGCTTCCTCAATGGTTTTATTAACCGGGAAAATAAGATGACCTCTGTTGTTTTCATTTTGGCATCCACTGGCAAAAAAATACCACTTGTTTAAGGCCACTCTAGGTTATATACTTTAGAGAGTGGCAGGTTTTGAATATCTTAGCAGCCATGTCCAATTGAGTTGTCTCACCTTATTAGCGCTCTTCCTTTTCTTGACAAAATCCAAGTATACTACTTCTTACTTATATGCATTCCCACAGGTTGCTTTTTGTTGAAAAGCGTCCTTTTTTGGTATGGTCACCCACACACTTTTTGATCCAATGCTGATGGTTATGACTTTAAACACCGAAGCCTGCTAACCAGGCCCCAGTGCGCTCTCCCTAAAACTGATGTATATGAATCGGTAACCCCAATTGGAAAGGATGTTAACCCCCTTTAAAGTCCCTAGGTAAGTGGTATGCAGGGGATGGGAGTTAAAGGGGTCACCGGTGCTTGAAGCACTGATAGTGCCACCCTGAGTGACGCAAGTAAACGATGACCCATTTTGGAGTATTGTGAGCATTGCGTAGAGAAGCGTACCCAGCCTCAATGCAGGGGGGGTGGGGTAGCTTGTCCAGGTGTGAGATGGCCGCACGTTGAGATGGCTCTGCCAGCTGGGCTAGCTATCTGGCATTAATCCAAATGACACGGACTGCAGGACTTGGTTGTAAGTCGCACTAATTCATGGCTCACTAAAGTACACAGTGGGACACACTGAATACCCGCGAAGCATGCAGCACTAGCGGCGGAGGAAACGTCAAGAGTGAGACAGCGACTGTTTAGTCAGGCTTGTGAGCAGAGCTAGGACCGCAGGCTGTGGTGATGGGAGGCGGCCATGCTGGTGCAGTACGGGGCATCGGACTCCCAGAATTTGAGTGATGGAGACGTGCAGGCTGCCAGAGCTGTGGTCTCCTCCGTCTCAATTGAGGAGCACATCAGGACCCATGAGGGGTGCATGCAGGTTGCAGGTGAGGGGGTGCACAGTGATGGGATGTGCAATGTGGCATGAGGTGCCTGGGCCTGGCCGGTTCTGATGAATACCTGCACTCCCCTGCTGCTTGGTGGAGTTGACTGCGGGCGGAGAGGAGGGTTGACATCAGATGTGCCGAGGGGGGCACCCAGCTCTTGCATATTCTCCTGGATCACCCAGCATAGAGGCTGTGGCAGCATCACCACTGCTTTGATGTGCTGCAGGAGTTGAGAGTGGTCTGCCTTTGGGACTATGCCTGAGGATGTTTAGCAGCTACCAGAAGTTGGTGGAGCATGTGGCTCTGAGCCCGCCCCCCCACCCCCGGTGTCGGGGCACCCAGGACAACCCGCAAGGTGAAGTGGCGAAAGGGGGAGTGGATCGGCATTCTTTGGTGCCTTCCTGCCTCCCCGATCCTTCTGTTGGAAGTGTCCTGGCCTTATACCCACCTGAGCAGTCACATGGCCTTGGTCTTGGGGGCCATTGCTGCTGATGGAACTCTGTCCTCCCTACACATGGGGAGGGAAGAAGGGATGCCGACCCTGGTGCCTACATGCAGGTGTGAGTCCTTTGGCTTCACTGGCAGTTGGGCTGCTGACTGGGACTCAGTCAGACTGCCCACAAGGGGGTTTTGAAATGTTAGCCCCCCCCCCGCCCGATCTGGCGCTGAGGGAACAAGGTCGAGACCATGCTGATCTTTGCTGCTGCTAGTGCCAAGAGACACCACAGTAGATCAGCCCCACAGGAAAAGGACTCACCATGGGGAAAAAGCGACGGCAAAAATAAATGAAGCTCCAATTTGAGAGCAAGCGTAGAACCAGGCAGGGAGGGCCCTCCATGCATTCTGAGGTATTACCAGAGTGCACTGGTTGCCAGCTGCAGCCCAATGTGGATATAAAGGTGATTCTGGCCAAGGTCCGCTCCTGTTTTAAGGTTATTGACACAAAGTTAGATCTGAAAACTAACCGACTGGAACATGTCATGGAAAGAGTAGACAAACCGGTTAACCGCATTGACCAGCTTGAACAACAGATATCCGACACCGAGTATGGGCAAGCCTTAGTAAGGGAACAACTGTTGAAAATAGACAAGGTTTTGCAGGTTATGAGAGCTAAGAAAGAGGACCTCGAAGCATGCTTGCGTCGAAATAATCTCAGAATCACAGGCCTCCCAGAGTCATCCAACATCAAACAAATGGAGGACTTCATCAAGAACATGCTTCAGAACCTTTTAGGGGATGGACTATCAGCCATGTTTGCAGTAGAGCAGCCACACAGTTCACTTGGGCCCAGGCCCCCCCTGGGGGGCCCCTGCTAGGACAATAGTGGCACTGCTGCTGAATTATCAGGACACAGTACTGCACATAGCCTGAGAGTGGGTGTGATTCAATATCAGGGCAATGCCATTTCTTTCTACCCCAACTTAACTATTTCTGTACAGGCAGCCCATGTAAGTTCCCCCTAGCTAAAAAGATCTTGCAAAAGGCTGAGGTCCCCTATGCAATGATTTATCCAGTGCGCCTGAAGGTGACCTGGGAGGTCACACAGCAATTGTTTAACTACGCTAAAGCTGTATTAATATTTGCCAAACAAGTTGCAGCACACAGGTGCTCCCCTAGATCTTCCCCAGCAAAGCAGCTAATTATATATCGAATGATGATTGATTCCAAGTAACCTGCCATAAGGAAAATGCTTAATTGTATGCTTTGCACTAATGTGTTGTCAACTGTGAGGCTTCGCAATTACGGACTGGCCATATTGTTCTTCGGGCAACCGCCCATTCAGCTGCTACCCAAAACGTTTGTATGTGCTGAATAGTCAGTATGCTTACATGGTATGCTATTAACAGTCTGTCTGTTGTAGCTGATCTCGGCTACTCTGGAAGGGGTATATGATTGGATTCGCTCTGCCCCACGAGATGATCGACTTTGATTTTCATTGTGGGTTATTGGGTTTGCGCACGGCCAAGTTTGGTAGTTGGTGTGGGTGGGGAAGGGTGTTGATTGTTTCAGCATTGGTTGATGCAGATACTAAAATATCTTGGTGCGCTTCTTGTGAGTGGGGAGCAACAGATCACTTACACCATTGCACATCACTGCGACTTGATGCCGTGTTCAATTTCTCACATGGAACACCCGGAGTCTTAATGACCATCGTAAGGCCTGTCAAGTCTTTGCCTATAATCAGCAACACTGAATATACATACATGTATGACTTTGGGAATGGGGCACAGCAGTTGGATTGAGGCAGACACGCTTTCCGGAGCTCGTGTAGAGTCGGAAATTAGCAGCAATATTTGAGCGCAACAATTCTGGTAAATATTTTTGGACTTCACCTCCCAGCATCCAATGTGAAGCACTCATTCAAAGCCGTTCAAACAGGACTCACAATATGGTTAAATGTGCAAAGGTGTAGCTGCATTTGCGCTTAAAGGACTGCAATTATCCCTTTGGGAAAGAAAGACAGACATTCAAAACACGTAAGGGCTGCAGTCCGCTGGTTTTGATTGCTGGATAGCGTGTATGCTGTACCAAATAAAGCGATGGGGAAAGCTCTACTTTGTCGAGTGCTGCCCAACTTGTTGAACAATCCCCAAGGAGCTGGGGGAAAAAATATATATATATATATATATATAAATATATTTTGCAGGAACTACACCTCACGAGGGCTCAGACTCCAGGATTAAATCCAATTGGTTGGTGGAGAAACACTCTGTATTTTAACTAGTCGGGTGGCAATAATCTTCAGAATGGAGTGGCAGGCACACAGGGCTAAGTATGACATGCAGTGCAGGTATGTGATTATCACTGGCAACATCCTGGGACACCCTATCAGAATAGCAGTCTATGGACCGAACACAGATGACCCACAATTTTTAGGTCTCGCATGCGCTGCTCACTCTGCAAGGCTTTTTGTAATCCGGATATTTTAGAAGTGGAGTTGAAGCCACACCCATCATTTTGATTGGCTGACGTCACGGATTATGCTAAATGCTGGGAAGTGATTGAGAATGAGGCTTTTTTGTTACCGCCCTGTCTCCTTCTTAGACAACCCATTCGGACTGTATATTTTACTTGCGGCGTTATACATTCTCCTTTAGGGGTAAGCGCGATTTGTTTTAATTTGCGTAATGGAGACCGCTTGTTTCAGTCGTTTTTGGCAAGGGCAGCCGCGTGTTTATATTGCATCGAGTTTTCACTTAAAGTGAAATTGCGGTGCAAATAAACAATCAGCTGTTTGCCTAATGGCAACAGCTTGTTTTTTGTAATGTGTTCCTAACCTCAGACTGTCTTGCAGCCTTACATATTCCCAGAACCACATGACAGGCCAGCGCTGTTTCGTCTTTTTGGAGGAAAAAGGAAGTGCCAGTTCTCGGCCTGCGATCTGAAGCAAGATTGGGAGATCGGAGACCGCAGCCCGAGCGCCTCGAGTGGCCACCGGAAAGGTACAAGATCACGAGGTCCAGGAGTTCCAAAACAGAGGCCCCTGTGACGTTCACCCTGAGCCCCTCATTCTTTTGTCACTCCGGTAAATAGTTAACTCTGGTGGTCCCGGGTTTTACACCGCTATATCTCCTACCTTTATGAGGAGCTCTCAAGAGTGAATGCGCCTGCTTGAGGTTCTGTCTCTGAAAATTACTTTGCAGGTTAATTTGCCTACTACAGATATCGGTTTAGCCCGCGCCTTGTATTCCGGTGCAAACTGGCTCTGAGGAGTTATGCCTTTGTTGCTGCAAACAATATTTTAGCCAGGAGGCTCCAACTTCCAGTCGTGGTACAGTAGTTCAGGTGGGGAACGCACGTTATGCACTGCTCTGTGTAAGGTGGAGGCAAGTTATAGTTCAGTTTAGATATATCTTATATGATAATTTGTTCGTCCTCCGTCGATATTTGGATTACTTACACAGGTCTGTAGATTTTGGCGCTGTGAATCCGGGTTAGAGTCTCGATGGCAGCGAAAAGTTAGTGATTTTTGGGCAAATCACTTAATCTCCCCGTGCCTACCTTCCCAAAAATGAATCTGTCCTTGTGTAACATAACTGGTGCTCATGTAAAGCGCTCCAGTACCTTCAGGTCGAGTTTGCACTACATAAAACTCCCAAAAAAAAGAGATAGCTTCGTAGGGTTAGCTGGTCCGTAGCAACTAATTGGGGGTGAGCCACCCCCACCCCAGCAAAATAAGTCTCACAACAAATTAATGTTCTACTTCCATCATCAAAATTTAATGGGGCTGAGCTCCTACTACATAATTTTTGGGATACAGTTGTTGCGATAAAATGAGCATTTATTTTCATCTAAGAACTCGCGAAATGTTGATGAAATGGGTGCACAGCTCTAAAAGTCCGACAAGATAGAGGTGACTGAGGGGGGCGTGGCTGGCAGCCGAACATGGCGGCAGCGTAACGTAGGAGCTCCGTGGACGAGGCGACATCCACTATAAATCCGGCACATTAATCCGCCCTGAAACGTTCCCCGACGGGGCCCACCGGGTCTGGGTGGCGACCAATGGAGCGACTTTCAAGGCCGACAGACACCGGAATCAGCAGCGGCGGCGCCCGGCGAGGTGAGGCCTGTGGTAGGAGACTAGCAGCGGACTATCCTGAAACTGTGGCCCGACCGGAAGTGAGGGGTCAGCAGGGACCCAGCACCGGAACCAGTCGCCGACGGAGAAAGACGGAAGTTCGTCGGAGGCGGAGAAAGCAGCGAACTGGCCCAAGGCAGCGGATCCTACACCGGTGAGAGCGCTCCCGCATGCGGAACCGGTGAGGAAAAGGGCTGCTGCAGCGGAGGTGGCAAATATCCGCCGGGCGGCGGGGGAGGCACAGCACACGTGTGTACAGGGGGGTGACCGAGAGGAGAGCCAGTGACTACAGGCAGTGGGGTACAAAGTTGGATAGCCCCGCGCGCCCCTTACATTGGACTCGGAGCCCGGGTGGAAGGCTACGCTGGGACTCACGGCGCACTACTGTGACCGGGCGCACTTTGGGGGCAAGGCACGTCCGGGTGGCGGCAATCCGTCCCTACGCCTGACTCTGGGAGCACGAGAATCGGGCACCCCCACCCGACACCTGAAGAACTGTACGGGTCTTTCCCCCCCCCCCCTTAGACACAGAAAGCGAAACACACGGACCCCGCGCCACATCCGTGAGGGTCCCTGAGGCCATATTCGAATACTAGAAGTCCCGGAATCAGAAGGTAAAGGGGCAATGGACCTCTATGTGGAGGACCTGGTTAAAACCCACCTACAACCCAAGGGCCTCTCACATTTCTTTTCAGTGGAAAGGGCCCACCGAGTGCCAGGTGGGACACCGAAACCGGGGGCTACTCCAAGACCGATCCTGGCACGATTGTTCAATTTTCGCGACCGGGACGTCATCCTCCAGGCAGCGAAGGCATCTCCAGCTATCCGTATCCAAAACTCAACTGTTGCCTTTTTCCCGGACTATACTGCTGAAGTGGTGTGCCGGAGGAAAACCTTCCTGGATGTTAAAAGGCGCTGAGGGCGAAGGGATTGCCGTATTCCATGCTTTTCCCGGCGCGTCTTAGAGTGGTGGCTGAGGACAAGGTCTGGTTTTTCGACACACCGGAGATGGCCCAGGACTGGTTGGAGGGATGGCGACCCGCTGGCCGCCCTCGGCACGCAAATAGGCATGAACGGAATCAGCGAGAAAATGTTCGCGAGGACTCCGGTACATCTGGAAGAGGGGAGATGAATAAGTCACCAACGCCAGAAAGCCGAGGAGCAGAAGGAGGAATTGAATGATAAATCGGAGGTGTCACTCACGTCATTGATTACCAAGAGACTCTGCTGGGTGGACGTTCCTGGACACTGGACCTGGGGGGACCGGAAGAAGGCAGGGATGTCGCCTGCTCCGGAGGATACTCCACCCCAGCGCGCAAGTACAATGTTTAAGGGAAGGGCTATGCACTCTGCTAAGTTGGGGTGGCGGGCAGTTGAATGCCCGTTGAGCAGGGAGGCAGGGAGGGGGGCGGTGGGAAGGGGTTGTTCAAAAGTTACTACAGTTCTATGGTTGGGGTCTACACACGTAACAGAACACACTGATGGTCTAGGCCAGGATCGAGGGAGATATGCCCCGGAATTCCCGCCCAATATGCACTATCGAAGCTACACACTACAACATGCAAGACACGCAAACGCAAACACCTGAGGAGGTGATGCCGAAAACACGAGTGGTTCCACTTCGCCTCATGTCATGGAATGCGAGAGGGCTGGGGGATAAGATCAAGAGGGGTTTGGTGATGAATGCGGTTAGACGGCAGGGGCCAGCCCTGGTGTTACTCCAGGAAACACACCTCTCGGGAAGCACGACCAAGGCCCTTGATAGGAAGGGGTACAAAATGGCGGTACACTCGGAGTTTACTGCAGGATCCAGGGGCACGGTCATTTTAATGAAGAAGTCAACTTCATTCATCACACTGAGCACTAAGACAGACACGCAGGGATGCTTCGCAGCACTCCAAGGACAGTGGGAGGGGAAACTCCTGAACATGGTGTCGGTGTATGCTCCTCCGGCGCTGCACTCGGTTACGCTTCCAGCGTTGGGAGAATTCTTGTTGACCCTGCCCGAGGGAGACATTATCATCGGAGGAGACTTTAATGCAGCGATAGATCCTCTCATGGATAGGTTCCCAATAGTCACCCAAGCGGGAGGCCCCTCGCAGATCCAGAGGTTCATGACCGCCATGGGATTAATCGATCTCTGGCGATATACACACCCCGCCACAAAACAGTATACCTACCATTCCACAGTGCACAATAGCTTATCAAGAATTGACTATTTCTTAGCTCTGGGTAACGGCGTACAACATGTAGACACAGTAGACATCCACCCTAGAGGGATATCAGATCACTTGTGATGTATTTACTATGGGTACTGTATCGATCCCCCTATTTCTGACCCTTGTCTGGTTAATAATTAACTAGCAGCCATTCAACGGCACAAAAACCCGTTATCTGATTAGCCATACAACGGCACAGAAGCCCGTTATCTGATTAGGTCATAGCGCATGCCATCTCATTAGGCGAGCACTATTTCTCCAGCCCCCTAATAGGCATACGGAGTTCTCAAAACAAATCAAACCTACAGCGACCTGGGAAATCCCCGCAGCCATTGTTTTGATTTAGCCGAGAACTTCAGTAAAGAATGTGCGAATGACCAGTTCTTATGACATCCTTATTGACGTATTTATGTCCATCCTTACGTCAATCTCGGCACCTTTCAGGTATAAATAATACCGACATTGCCTTAAGCAAACACACGGTGGTGGTGACAAGATTGGAGCAGCGAGACTTGCCGAGGAGCCCAGCTGACAGCGAAGCCCACAGACGCTGCCCCTCCCTTCTGACGCGCTGAGAGAGAGACGCTGCCTTTTCTCCTGCCGAGAAATCCAGCCCGGCGCTTCCAGCCGCCCTCGCAGGCAGCTGGGATATCAAGCCCTGAGATAGAGATACCACCCCTCCAGCCTTCTAAATCCCAGGTACAGAACTGAATAACCCCTTGCAGAGAATTCTTGAAGCAGATCCTTGGCAAAGCAAACTTAACTTAAACTGCTACTTATCTACTCCCTCCCACGTATTAGGCTTAGGTCAGGTACACTGGGGTAGGCGTAGTTAGAAGCACCAGTTGAGTACGATTAGTCAATGTATATATGTATGTATCTATTTTATCCATTTTAAAGTATCATATGGCTAAGAAACCATATCAATGCTTTTACAGTATTATTTTATAATTCTGTTTTTACTGTATGCACTTTACTTAACTATAAGTATTGCCATAATAGCGATTCATTTCTCTTGTACGAGAAAAGAGACTGATCAATAAATAACATCTTTTATTGAACACGCCCGTCTCTTCCTTTTCTCTACAAACTGGTGAAACTAAGAATGCACGTACTGACTGAGTAAAATAAGTTGTCTTTTGTTTTCACACGACTCTAGAGATATACTCTTGATTAGGGGAGAGCAAAGTTGTCATGTTCTATGGTTGTCAGAAACTAAATCCCTTCTTGTCTATCCAGGGAGGTTAAACTCCTCCTTGTCTATTCGAGAAAGTTTCTAGTGAACTCTGAGCTAGCTGGCAAACACATAACTTTAAGTCTAATATCGTCAGTAGAAGACCTAGTTAACCTCAGCCCTACGTCTATACTATTGAAGGTATTATTCCAATGCGCAGAGCCTATTGGGATAATAGGAACTACACTACACACTCCCCGGTCACGCTCACACTCATACTCACCACACAGGAAAAATCACGTAGGCGAGTCTTCCCATTGCACGCATCATATCTCAAAATACCCAAGTTCCGCAAAACACTTCGAACAACAACATCACACTACTTTGCAGAAAACACCGAGTCAGTGCAGTCATCAGCCACACTGTGGGAAGCGTATAAGACGGTGCTGAGGGGGCAGGCCACTGCCTCCGTAACGGGCCATAAGAAAGACATACAGCGTGAGATTTCGGAATTGGAACTAGCACTGCACACTGCTACAGTAGAACACGAGGCGAACCCAACACCTGATACGGCACTGGCCCTGCTCCTAAAGCAGCAGCTACTTAGGGAACACGTACAACAACAGACGGTGTCTCAGGTGAGAGATACGGCACACAGTTTACGATGTCGGAGATAAAGCGGGGAAAATGCTGGCATGGCTGGACAGGGGGGGGAGGTAGCACCAGGGGAATTCAACGTATTAACAACGGCCAAGGAACGGTACTCACAAGCCCAGAGGAGATAGTGGAGGCACTAGCAGACCACTTTGAAGAGGTATACACGCCTGACAATATAGTATCAGCGGAATCAGCACGGGTGGCGCTGGGAAACGTCCCACTCCGGACGCTCTCACCGGAAGCGGCTGCGGAGCTGGAGGCGGATATATCAGAAGAAGACATACAAAGGGCGATCCATGACATTAAGCCGGGAAAGGCGTCTGGACCGAATGGTATTCCGATAGAAAGGTACCAGGCAGCGGCGGAGGCACTTGGTGGTCCCATGTTAGCCATGTACCTAGAAAGCCTCGACCGGGGCGTCCTTCCGCTTGATCAAAGGGAGGCGACCATTGTTGCAATCCCCAAGCCTGGGAAAGACCCGGGAGAATGTGCGTCGTATCGACCTATCTCTCTCCTCAACGCAGAGGTTAAAATCTTAGCTAAACTCCTCGCCACCCGGCTAATGGCCTGCCTACCGAACATTATTCACCCTGATCAGTCTGGCTTCATGCCACATAGAAATACCGCCCTCAATTTACGCAGGGTGCATAACGTGTTGGCTAGAGCGGACAAATTGAAGGAAAAGGCGGTGATACTGGCACTCGACGCCAAAATGGCGTTCGATATGGTAGAATGGCAGTACCTGTTCGAAGTCCTCGCACACATGGGGATTGGCCCGAAATTCGTGGCCTGGGTCCGGCTACTATATACTGAGCCAGTGGCGCGGGTGGTGGCAAATGGCCACATATCCCGAGCGTTCCGGCTGGGGAGGGGTACCCGTCAAGGATGCCCCTTGTCGCCATTGCTATTTGCGATCGCGCTGGAACCGCTGGCGACCCGAATACGCTCCACCCCGCTGTTGAAGGGAATCACCTGGTCAGAAGGATGGGAAGACCGCTTGTCGCTGTACGCATACGACATGCTGGTGTACTTGACGGACCCGGAACGGAGTATACCTGCACTACTGACACTATGTGACAAACAGGGGAGAATATCAGGGTATACTTTGAACTGGAGCAAATCTGAAATGTATGTACTACACGGTCCAGATCCCATTCTGGATGCCAACTGCCCTCTTAAACTAGCGGGATCCGCTTTTCGATACCTGGGGATACACGTCACAAGAAACCCAGTGGAATTCTTTCAGAAAAACCTACTACCGCTGCTTGACTGCCTGAAACAGGACGTCAAGTTCTGGGCGGCGCTACCGCTGACACTCTTGGGCAGAGCGGCACTCTACAAGATGGTGTCCTTGCCCCGGTTCTTGTATGTACTGGAAAATACACCGTACCCGGTAGACACGAGATACTTTGGAAAAGTATCCGCCCTGATGGCAGGCCTCATGTGGAATAACCGACCAGCACGGATAGCGCAGGCCAAATTGCAGAGGGGATGGTATGACGGCGGGATTGCTTTACCGAACCTGGAACTTTACTATTGGGCCGCCTAGCTAAAACCCATCAATCAATGGCTACATGTACACCAGGAGGACCCAGCCTATAGGGCGGACAGGGAACAACTAGGCACCACTACTTTACTGGCGCCTTTATACGATCAAGGGAAGATGCGCTCACTCGTGGGGCCCACAAAACTTACTGTGTCGTTGTGGCACAGGGCACAGGCCAAACTGGGGTGGAAGGGGAAACTCACACGACTCACCCCTCTGTGGGACACAAAGGCCCTGGGTACCCTGCGGTGCAGCAAAGGGTTCACATCATGGGACAACATAGGTCTGTCCACAGTGGGAGACCTGTGGGACAAAGATACGGTGATCCCATTCGAACAGCTGCAACAACAATACGAGCTCAGGCCCACAGAGCTATACAGATATATACAAGTACGGCACGCCCTGCTATCGGCCATCCCTAGCGGCACGAAAGTCCCGGAGGCGTCACCCATGGAAGACCGCCTCCTCACAGACTTTATGCAGGAAAAAGCGACATCGCTTACATATCGCAAACTCTTAAATAATTTGATAGATCCCACCCTAAAACTGAAAACCAAATGGGAGGAGCATGTCGGAGAACTAGACGACTCTGAATGGAATGAGGCCCTGGCCTCACCTAAAGAGGTGGGAAGATCAGCAAAAAGATCAGCAGGAATTCTGGAGGCAGGTCATGCGTACTGTATCACAAACACTAGAATTGTCCTTGGTTCCCGACCCACGTCAATGCTTACTTAACGTATGGGGGCCTAACGACCTCTCCAGACACGGACGGCAGTGGGCAGTGATAGGAATGTCAATAGCCAAACGCGACATAGCACAGAAGTGGGGAGCGCCGACTATCCCGACGCTAACACAATGGTGCACAAATATGGACACGATCATGGTAATAGAAAGGTCAGTATACACTGTTAGGGTGTGCCCACGTCAATGGAACAAAATATGGACCCCATGGAATACATTCAGGGGGGACATATGTGAACCATTAGATGAGGAAGAGCAGTTGACGTCAGATGAAGAGGGGGAGGAAGACTGAAGTAGTGAAGAGGGGTGGAGGAGGTAGAGGTTCTAGATTGCGCCTTGGTACAGATAGAGGAGTGGGTGACGGAGGGGCGACAACTCTGTACCAGTAAACACGGTGAGGGACTACTCTAATGTATATGACTGCAGGGGCAGCAAGCCAATTGGTAGGGTGGCTGAGTGCACACACTAGACATAAGGTACCCCACACCGGACTAGAACTATCACAACCGTTGCTTGTATTACCACTAACCGTGTGAAATGACTCCATGTTCATGTTGTTCACGTCTGCATAAGTGTATGATATTGCCGCCGCACCTCCGGGTTGGCGGCTTCTGGGCTGTGTTAAGTCTAATCATGAAAAATACGTGCGATATGATGGCGGCCGGCCCATGAGGTTGTAGGCCAAAAGCTGTGTGACTGTGCAGTAACAAAATAAAGGTCTTTAAAAAAAAAAAAAAAAGATAGCGGTGACTGACTAGTGTTTCTTTGTCTGCCTTTAACTTTCTGATCACCTCCCCCAGGCCCCCCTGCGGCACACCTTCCTTGCTATTCGGCACCTGGTTGGAATTATATGGTGGTGTGATAGCTGAACCAGCCAGAGGCTCAACGTTGGGGAATTGGCTCCGCTTTTTTATTTCCACATTTTTCTATTTCATGAAGTCTCACTAAGTTTGCAACATTCCATTGTTCCAATGTAATCTTAGACCCCATGATGTACAGGGATAGTGCCTCCAGACAACCTTTCCCACAGGCGGCTGCTCAACTAGGCCTACTCATGAGGGGCTGACTTACATGACATTTGGAGAGCCAATAACAGCACTCAGGGAAGGCGCATGAATACATTCTGTACACTTACCTGGTCACATCTGTATTACTGGCTAGTGTGATGTGGTAGCATGGGCAGCATGGTCCTCACACTTTTAGAATTGAAGGTACAGGGTGCTCCGTCCCGGGCATTAAAGTGGCAACTGCCGCCGTGACCATTACAAGACCAGGTATTTTGGGAAGATATTAGGATAGCCATCACCGCATACTTGGAATACAACGATAAGGATCCAGTAACGAGGGCCACCATATGGGAGGCCTTCAAGGTGGTCATCCATGGGGAAGGCATAGCCAAACAGGCCGATATGGGGTAAACTGGTAGAATACGAGGAGGCAGTTCAGCGGGAGATGCACTACAGGGGGCACAAATTATGGATGCACCGCTTCAAGGAGGGTGAACGCCTGAGCAGGTCTCTGTCACGGTTACTGAGAAATCCATGGGTGAGCGACTACATCACTAAATTGTGAGACGAGGAAGCATGTATACACTCCGGCAATGAGACTGTCCAGGCATTAAGGTTATTTGGTTTTGCCTTGCTTTACCACTCACAACAGGATAACCCTCTAGCAAACCTTCCGGACTACTTAGACTCGATCCAGCATCTGGACGAAGGCGACAGGCACCATCTGGATGAGCCATTCACAATAAAGGAGATTATGGGTGGGGGGGGGGGGGTGCTTTGCTGTATGCCGGCAGAAAAGGCACCGGGTATTGAGTGACTCAGGCAGAATTCTATAAAGAATTTGCCCCAATAGTCGCACCCCACTTGTTGGAAGTGTATGTGGAGGCATCGGGTACAGGAGTGCTCCCAGCTTCCGAGAGAGGCCCTCATTGTAATGGTCCTCAAACCAGGTAAGAACTACACCCGCCGACTCATATAGGCCACTCTCCTTAATAAATGCAGACAACAAAATATTTACCAAGCTGCACACCTTGTGCCAACTCCCGCTGCTTCCATCTCTTGTAAGGCTGGATCAAGCTGGATTTACCCCCAGCAGATCCACTCCGCACAATCTTCGTGCCATTCTCATTCCATTGATCCCTCACTAAATGTAGTTTGGTTTTTTATGCCACTAAAGCATTTGAATCCTACGAATGGCTGTGTCTCTTTGCCCTCTTGAAGCACCTGGATCGGAGCCCATCCTACATCATGTCCATCAGACTGCTATATTCCCAGTTCACAACAGCATATTAAAGGGAATGTGTCGGAGCCCTTCGCTGTCACCGGGGCTGCCCATTATAGCTGATCCTCTTTGCAATAGCTATGGAACCCCTTGCAGCCCATCTGCATCAACACCATGCGCAGAGAGGATTGGCCTTCCCCCGCATGTGCTGGTGTCCCTGTACACAGCCGATGTTACTTTATATGCGCGAGTCACATGTCAATTTAGATTCCCTCATTAGGTAATTCAGTAAACTTTAGGGGGGGGAGTGGAGGGTGCCGGGGATGGTCAACTGGGTGAAGTCTATAGTATTTCCCTTGATTAATGACACTCCTATGTCAGGCTCTGAATTCCTTTTGGTGTGGGTCAAGGGCGCAGTCAAATATCTTGGTATTTGGCTCAGCAGAAATATTGAACTGTAGGAGAATAACTATGGTAGATTGCTTGACTGGTCAGAAGAGAAGCTTGCTGGTGGGTTGCGGCTCCCATTGTGAACTACGAGTCGGTTGGCCATTGCCAAAATGATTATCCTACTGAAGTTTTTATACCTATTCCTACATATTCCATTTCACTTATCCCTCAGCTTCGGCAACCAGCTCCACTTGCGCCTCATTTCACTCAAAGGGGCAGGATCACATACCCATATTGCCTGGGAGATGTGGATGCTTCCCTATGAGCAGGGTGGCCTCGGAGATACAGACTTAAATCCCTATTATCACGCCCAGGCTTAATTTGCGCTCCATTAGCTGTTCCCTACCCAGCTTATGGGCGCATATGGCCCCCGAGGGCAATTGGGTGGCATCCTGTCCACCGCAGAGGGCCATGTTCATGACTTGCAAGTGTGCCGGGCGAGAATGAGGCAGTGGTGGTATTTATAACGCTGGAGAGTGCAAGGAGGGTAAACCGCATGTACAGGAGACAGCTGTAACTGCTATTTGCGATGCGCTGTAAGTACTTATGACCGGGAGTGCTACAAGAGAGGGGGCGCACCTCCGGTACACGGAGCAAGTGGAATGTACTTATACCGCGCTACCTGGACTGTGAAACTGTTCCTCACGCTGACGATGTTTAGAAACCACAACAAGCTGAATGCTGCTTGGGGTCGAGTTATCTGCCATCTGAGGTAAGCGCATGACTGCATAGGGACCCTCCACCTCTACCCGGGTTTCTATGGAAGATCTTGCTTCACTAGGGATAAGGTGGGTACCCCGCACGGGAGAGGCCGGACTTCTAATTGGCGCAGCGTTCAGTGCAGGATGCCCCTTAACCTGTTCCCCAGCCTGTGACTCTCATACCAATGTCCAGCGCAACGAGTCTACTACTAGTGGGGATAAAACTCAGCCCTAGTTGTTATGCTGGCCACTCGTTGATTCCTATTGCCTGAAAAAAGCCCATGTCATTTCATGAATGCCTGACCTTAAGATGGCGGAATTAGAGACTGCTCTCTACATTGCCATTATCAGTGCTCCTCGCTCGAGCTTGTGCCTTTGGAGCAACTAATTGCACCCCCATTGCTATTTGCAGGGGCCCCTGGCACATTATAATCACTGTCTCTGTCTGATCTTTCATGGACACGAGCGTGCCCTTCAACACGGTGGAGAGCTGGGAGCAGACCCGAGAGCAGGTGAGAGCCTCGATGCCGCGCACAGCGCGCACCTGCACGCCTAATTACTGAGCTACATCAAGTGAGCTCACAGACTGTCTTCCAAATGTGTCATCCTCACGGCCAGTGCTTCCTGCAGCAACCGGACAGCCCTGCGGGCATCTGCGAGAAATACATTCCTCCTTTTAGGCCTTCTACAGCTGCGCAGCAAGTAGTGCCAGCTGCACCATTTAGGCCTCCTACAGCTGCGCAGCAAGTAGTGCCAGCTGCATCGTTTAGGCCGTTCTTACAGCTGCGCAGCAAGTAGTGCCAGCTGCACCGTTTAGGCCTCCTACAGCTGCGCAGCAAGTAGTGCCAGCTGCATCGTTTAGGCCTTTCTTACAGCTGCGCAGCAAGTAGTGCCAGCTGCACCGTTTAGGCATTTTACAGCTGCGCAGCAAGTAGTGCCAGCTGCATCGTTTAGGCCATCAATCAATCAGATTTACAGCCAGCTGCATTGTCTAGACCTTCTCACAGGTGCACATCTAGTAGTGCCTGCTGCACCTATTGAGCAACTTTCGCCGTGGGGACAGTTCTAATTAAGTCGTGACTCCTGCTGCATCACAGGTGGTCTGAAGATGACGAGGCTGCTGTGCATTTTCTAGCCATTGCTAATTCAATTTGTGATCCACCGTATGCTTTTTGCCCTAACGTTAGTGTCTCATAGGAGATTAAGGTCATATAGTAGTCTGTTGAGAATTTGGGCATACATGGCGGTTGGTACAGAATATGGTTCTATCAGCAGGCTGGGGCTAAGTTCAGTGTTTTCCAATGGACACTGGGTGGTCATTCTTATTCTGTTCTACTTTGTCTTTACTTGCTTTGGGTTGGGTCCCTACTATTTACAAATACTTCCCTTGTAACTTTTTCCTAGTGCTAGGTGGCACCTCATACCCCTAGATGAAGGGCCTAACAAATTCCCACCTCACTTCCCTGACGGCACATTAACTCGGTTATCTCACCATAAACGTTTGGATTATGCGCCGCCTTTTTGCCCTTTTATTTCTCCTCACCACCGCCTTCCCAATAACACCCCTCTCATCTCTCATCCCTCCCCCACCCTTCTTCGCCTCATCTTCTCAACACGGCCACCTCTCGAGTTAAGTCTGGAGCCAATAGCTACAAAATCATTTATCCTCCCGACCAGACTAAAGCTACAATAAAACGACTGAAGCATAACACTATTGAACGTTTCCCGGACTGCCTTTTTGTTGATCAATTTTACAATGGTTGTCTTGGGAGGCTCAAAAACGATTTCATTTTCTTCACTCGCGACACCCCCTCTTGGTCCAACAGTTTTTACAATTCCCTTAACGTCACCTCCTCCTCCTCTATCCCTTATGGGAAACAACTACAAATTTCCCCCTCTGAGTGCTTCAATGGCTACCTCACTATCTCACTCTATAACAACGGTACTGACATGATCCAAGGCAAAGACACATGCCTCTCGCTCTTTGACCACCTCTTCCCCTCCTTACTCCCCTCATCTGCAACCGGGCTTCCCCCCGTCTCTCCTTCTAGCTCCACCCAATACTCCCTTTCTCCCCCGCCGACCCCTCCCCACTCCAATTGGCTGCACTCTCGAGAAGCACAGGTCGGCCCTCTACCCTCCCTGCCCCAACTTACCTCACCTCCCCCCTCACAGTATGTCCCCTCCCACATTACTTCAGCCTTACCACTGGCTAATACGCTCCTCGTCCCATCTGCACTATCACGATACTCCAATCTCCTATCCTCCCCCATAATTCTTCCTATCACCCGCCTTTTTAGTCCACCTCTCCTCCAACCCTCTCCCCCAATTAACTTTCCCTATGTTCCCCTTATCTCTCCTTCCTTCCATCCCTCCTCTCCACCCCTTCATCCCCTCGTCATTCATCCCGTTTTCGCCACATTCCCACTGCATCTCTCTCCACCCTCCTACTCCTCCAGTACTGAAGCACTACCCCCTTTCCCCTCCTAGTAACCCCTTCCATCTCCCTCCCTCGGGCCCAGCAGGACCACTTCCTTTCCTCAACTTCCCTTTCTCTCAACCCCCCTCACCCTGCCAGATGACCGTTCCCTCACTGCCACCTCTCCTAACTGACAGGACCTCCACAACCACTGCACCTCTTTTCCTCCCAAACCTCCTACATTCCCATGACGCCACTCAGGCCTCCCCACTCCTACTTCCCTACCGCCGTGTTCCGCACCTCTCTCCCTCTAAATGTTTCCCCAATTCCTCTCCCTCTTGCAACACCAACAATGACAACTCTCCCTTAACGCCCAATTCACCTACTCCACCTGTGAACCCCACACCCCAACTTACCTCCTGTCCCCCCACCTCTCCCCAACGTACCTCCTGTCCCCCCACCTCTCCCTGCCTTCCACCACCAATTCCACCCCCCACTGTCTCAATAGAGCCACCCAACCTTCCATGCTCTGCCTCATTCCCACTGGAAAATACGCTAGGCTCTCTGATCACCTCCATCTCCCAGCTTACAGCTGCCATTTCACTTCTATGCTCCAAGATCTCCACCCATATATGCACCTCTACTCCCTCCCAACTTCCAATGAGATGCTCCTCGCCCCCTCACTCCATTACAGCCAAGCTCAACCTATCGTCTACAAACGTCGTTAACTCACACAAGCCCTTGAACGCCACCCTTCTTCAACAGACATACCCTAGCAACCCCCCCAGCAACCCCACTATCTACACTATTCCGATCATCACCTCTGTCAGAACAAAGCACCCACCTAAACATTCCCGAGCACCCCCACATAAGTACAACATCCCGATCACCCTTTGGAGCCCAAGTGCCACCGTCACCAAAACAGTCTTGACAGAGCTGCGCTGTATGCTTCACAACTGCAGATCTGCAGTAAAACAAACTTGAAATCTCCGATACCATCACCCTTCACAAACTTGACATGCTCTTCCTCACAGAGACCTGGTTCAAAGATACCTCTCACTCTATGTTTGATCTCCTATTACCCACAGGTTATTCCATATTTAGGAATGACAGAACTGAAAACACGGGGGGAGGTGTTGCAGTCATCTTTAGAAACGCCCTCCAACTTAAGGCTTCTCCAAGCAGTTCCTCCCTCACCTTTGAATGCCTTTCTCTGGAGCTTCAATTGTAACACCGTTCACCGCTCAGATTCCATATCATCTACCGCCCGCCTCATAGTGGCCCTTCGTTCATAGAAGATCTCACTGACTTCATCAGCGACCAATACACACAAAGTGACAATCAGACCTTCGTGGGTGACTTCAATCTCCACTGGGGCGTACAGCAAGACTCCTCTGCGAGCTCTCTGGCCACCTTCCTCTCCACAAACGATCTTATCCAACACTGCATTGAACCAACCCACTCTAAGGGCGCAATCCTGGACCTTGTTATTTCTAAAGCAGGCATACTGTCTACCACTACCCCAATTCATGTAGATTGGTCTGACCACCACCTCATCCCATTCTCTCTCCAACTTTCACACTCTATAACTCTCGGCCAACCCAAGAAGGCCATCTCCTGGTTCCGTGATGCCAAAAATATTGATGTCGGTCCCCTCTGTGAATCAGCTTTGCTATCACTCCCAAAGCTAGACCCGAACATAGCTGTTGACGATCTCACCTCCCAATGCCTCACAGTTCTTGCAGCTGAAATCAATAACGTCGCTCCACTCAAAAGCAAAAGGATCAGGCCCACTCCCTCAGCACCTTGGTTCAACAAATCCCTTTATGAGGAAAGGAAGCAGCTAAGATTCCTGGAGAAGCAATGGAGGCAAGTGCCCTCCACAGACAATTTAGCCATGCTTCGCACAGCAAGATCAAAGTACCACAAGCATATCTTCCTTGAGAAAGCGGCGCATTTCAAAGCCCTCCTTGACTCCGCCAAAAATAGACCCAAAAAACTATTCGATCTCATCAAGATTCCGAGCTGCTCTCCCACATCCTCCGAGGTGGAGGATTCTACTAAGAGCAGCGGATTTCGTTACTTTCTTCAATGAAAAAGTGAAATCACTTGTGGATCAGGTCGCTCATCCTACACCTCCAGAGGAGCGCAAATCCTTAGCCATTTGGCAGAGCTTTGACCCCATATCTGAAGATGCCCTTCTCAAGTGCATACGCGAAACAAAGCCCTCCAACCATTCTCTTGACCCTATCCCCAGTGCCATTGACTTCTATACCCATTCCCTTTCCTATTGGACCACTCTGATCAACCTCTCCCTATGGCAAGGCTCCCTTCCTGTCGCCTTCAAAACTGGGCAGGTCACCCCTCTGCTTAAAAAGCCCACTGCTGATGCGAAGGACCTCAACAACTTCCGCCCCATCACTAACCTTCCCTTTCTTGCGAAGATCACAGAAAGATGTGTAGCAAAACAACTCTCTCGTCATATCAAGGACAATGATCTTCTTGACAATTGTCAGTCCGGCTTCATCCAAAACTGCAGCACTGAAACAGCCCTACTGCAAGTGGTTGATGATGCGCTGAGGATACTCGACTGCTAATTCTCCTTGACCTTTCTGCAGCCTTTGACACTGTCAATCACAACACCCTCCTCAATATCCTTCAACAGAGAATGGGCATGGAGGGCACTGTGCTTAAATGGTTTGCATCCTTCCTCTCTGACAGATCTCAAATGATCAAAATAGCGAATAGTCTCTCTTCTCCTGTGGCGGTGGGTCAAGGTGTTCCCCAAGGCTCTATACTTGCACCCAAAATGTTCAATCTCTACTTAGAACCACTGGGAAACCTCCTAAGCAAATCCGGGATTCACTATCATCTCTATGCAGACGACACCCAACTCTACCTCAAGGTTACCTCCACTCATGATCTCTCCATCCTAAGCTCCACTCTCGACTCCATCCAAAACTGGATGTCAACTCATCAATTGATTCTGAATCCCTCCAAAACTGAATTCCTCCTCTTCTCCTCCTCACTCTCTCCTCCCCCGGTTCAATCATGGATGAGATGAATCTACTAAACAATAAACCCATCATTGTCGACAGCGCAAAATCCCTTGGTGTCATTCTCGACAAAAAACTCATTCTAACTCCCCACATCAATTCTACTGCAAAATCTGCGCGTTACCAACTGCGCCTTCTTTGGGGAATACGACGCTTCTTCCCGGAGCAGGACCTTATAACCCTGGTGCAATCACTGGTCCTCTCCAGACTAGACTTCTGCAATTCTCTTCTTACTGGCCTCCCCAAATCTCACCTGTCCCCACTTAAGTCTGTTTTCCATTCAGCAGCTCGTTTCATTTATGGGGCCAAAAGAAGCGATCACATCACACCGTTGTTATCTACCCTCCGCTGGCTTCCCTTCGAGGCTAGAGCTATCTACAAGACCGCTTGTATCACCCACAAAGCCTTGCACTCCTCCTCTCCTCGCTACCTGGCGAAGAAACAAACTCTGGAGGCTCTAGACCCTCACGCAATGCGGAAAATCTTCTGCTTGAACCTCCCACTTTCAAGAAGGAGAGAACAATGGCCCAATCCTTTTCAGGCAACGCAGTGAGAATCTGGAACTCTTTTCCGCCTCAGCTCCGGACCACCGCCTCCTCCCAGGCCTTTAAAAGGGACCTCAAAGTTCTCCTCCTCCAGAGACACCTCCAAAAGTAATTCACGTCCTCATGTTATTTGGAGGAAGACTTCCCACTACTGAAAATTTCTACCTCACATTACCATGGAAGTGCCTTCCCCGTGTATTCTTGTGGTTGGTGTGTCTGCCTGTTTGTAGTGTTCTCCATGTACTTGTGTTTGGTGCCCTTTTGTAACATGCACACACCACTTTGCCCTGGTAACACACGGTTTGCTACCTCTCACATGTTCTACCTTTGTTACCTGCACAAGTGCCACCTTTGCCTACGTAACGCTTTTTGTGCATGAGTGTCTAGCACCTTTTGCAGTATTATACCTCAAATGATACTGGTTTTCTCTTGTAACCGCACACTTGTCACTTTTTCCTCTTGTGCACTTTTTACTACCTCATGTATTTTTGGTTGCTCACAATTTTTACTACCTCATGTATTTTGTTTGCTCACAATTGTCACTATTACCTTATGTAACGTAACGTATGCTTTTGTAATTTGTTAATGTGTAATGTTTCTCATTATGTTTAATTTCTGTTCCTATTGTGAAGCGCTCTGACGCCTTCGGGTAAAGTCCGCGCTATATAAAAATGCATAAATGAATAAATAAAAAATGGGATAGCATAAACACGGTGGCTTGCACAGTGTGGGCATGGGATGCTCTCCGCCACAGGGCTAGACTGGACCATCTTTTTGCTCCTTCAGTGCCCATCATTGAACACCCCGCACTGCCAAATAAATCGGACCCTGGTACTTGCACTATACTGCACAAAATTCGATTTTAGTCCATAGGTATACTAATCCCCTAATGACACCATCTCTGCACAGGAAGCCCTTCAAAACAGCGCCGCTAATTTTCTTGACACCTTTACATATTTCAAAGGGCGCACATCAGCCTGCACATTATTTGCAGGATTCCCTGACCCTCACCCACCTAACATTTCAAGTGCTGGAGAGGTTTCTCACATCCCCCTCGCCCTGGAAACTTATCACGAGACTGTATGCTGACATGCAACATACCAATCCAGTGCCCATGCCCAACATTAAGGCAACGTGGGATGCAGACTTTACACCCACATTTACAGGCGTTCAATGGCAGTACTACTGCACGCAGTCACCCGCACTATCCCCAAACTACCATCTTTGACTCACTTCAAATGTTTGCACTTTATGCATCATACCCTGGTGAGGAAGTCAAAATGGGGAGGGACTCTAGATTTGGCAGGTGCTACACCCGACGCAGACTTCCTCCACTTCTCTTGGACATGCCCAAGAATTTCCACATAATGGGAGATTTTTGATAGACTGGGTAATACACTAGGGCTCCCGCTAGAGTGTTCTTCCCTAGTAGCGCTACTGGGATTTGAGAGAGCGGTGCTTTTGTTGCTGCTAACTAAAGGTAGGGTGACCATGATATTGAGGGGGGGGGGGGGGGGGGAGAATTGAGCCTTGCCCCGGGTGGCGGACTGGCTTAAAGATGCTGCCTATTGCAAGGAAGTTTGCTGCCTACAAGGAACTCATGCGAGTACAATCATGACAAAAGATATATAGGCTCCATTTGAGGACTATCTGCGTAGTCGGATGCCTGCTGAGCCAGGAGATGGCGGGTTGGAATCATTTTAATCATACTGAGCTATAGAGTACTGGTCCTTGGGACTAACGAAAAGACCATACCACTGGGAAGATCGCGCACCCTCAAATATCTAAGAGGGTTGCTCTCATTTGCTGTTGCCAGGTTCAATTTGTGCGCCTGTCCTGTTTGTTATGTATTATATTTGTTATTAATGTTCTTGTACACCTAAGGGACTTCTCCCGACAGTGGAGTGGACCGGCATGCTGTTTTTTTAAGCGATGGGCATACTATACGCTCATACATGTATATTGGATGCATTTGCTGTTTGACCAGGTTACTATAAGATTGTGTACAGAGAAGGTCTTTAAAAGTGATGTACATATTGTATGCTTCTACATGGGTATTGGAAGCATAGGGAACAACGCATTGCAATGCTTGCTGTCTGACCAGGTTACTATAAGATTGTCTATGAAGTCAACAAATTAAAAAATAAAACAGCATCACTGCACAATACTCAACGTTTCCTAATTACTTATTAGGGTTTTTGTACTGATAACCCAATCTGACTTTACTTGTCCTTGCTGGGTTGGATCCTAGTAAGATTATTCAGATTATACCCGTTGAATTAAACTTTGAAAGGGGATGCCTTTATTAGTAGCATCTCCATTCACTGAAGACTGATTAGCTCCAACACCAAATACATTAACAGGATTACCAGGCGTTCTACTGGAGTTACCTACTCTTGATAACCAGTGTGGAGCGGATTTACTGCGTTTCCTACTCAAATGATTAGGGGTTTTTTGCTTTCTTTTTATTAATTGCTGTATCTTTTCCCATTGTAATCAGGTAGTTGGCCCAGGGCTTTACCAACTTGATTATTAGTCTCCCCCAATGAGCCAGAATCCTTTTAAAAAATACATAATCAGCTATGTTTTTTTTCTTTACAGGGGAGGGGGCAGGGGGGGGGGGGAAGAGAGAAGATATATGCATATATGAAGTAGCCATACATTTATTAAAGAAATAGGAATCCCTATGATTTTTCACCATTAATAACTTGACAAATCTCCGCACATTCTCCCTTCTACACAGGCTAATGATGTACACTTTGTGGCGATTGGTCAAAGGCGTGCTGAGATAAAGCGGGGGGACCCACTATATGTTTTTCCACCAATGCATTTTTCATAGACTTGTATCTTGTGTAACACGAAAACAGCTGAACCGATTTTCTTGAAATGTGGTAGGATTAGACATAGTAGGCAGATTATTCTTTTGAATACTACAGGTAAGTATTTTTTAAGTTTCAAAACATTTAAACCTAGTAATATCTGTAGCCACGGTATTTTCGCTGGACTACCAGGGTACATAGTGATGATAGGTTATTATGTGATTGGCTAAGGACTGCATTTGCAAAAAAGTTAAAGATAACTATGTTTTAGGTACACTTTGCCTGTGTTCTGTATTTCACCCTTAGATGTAGTTATGTATTAGGTTTGATATTTTTACATTAACTATTACCACGGTAGAGAAAAATATTTATAAGAGTCTATATATTTATTTTAAACTAGGTAAAGAAAAGTAAAGTTCTTTCTCAGGAGCACTGTTGTACCAAAAGGTAAAACATGCAAAAAACCAAACACGGTACTACCCTTCATTTTACAAATAGTGTATTTTTCATTTTTACACTTACATTTTCAGTAGTCTACAGCGCACCGGAGTAATACATACAAATTGTTAAACTACAAAAAACTGCGCAGTCCTCCCTATACTACTATAAAAATATATAGAAAATGATAAACACATTTCTCTACCTTAAGTGGTAAAAGGTAGGGAACAATAATAGCTACTACATACCTAGAACGAAAACACTAACCCAGAACACAAAATATGTGCTGAAAACTACATGGCTGCCTTTTACCTCTGGTAAACAGCCATTAGCCAACCACATACTGCCTTAAATGCACAAACTTACCACAGCACAATATATAACAAGGCACTTTAACAAATTGACTTTAAAACTACTTACACTATTCATACACAATACAAAAAAACACATTTACACTAATATTGCCACATTACATCCGTTAGAACACGTACACAGTGTTTCAATTACCACACCCACACACTGTATGCTATTACAATGTACATCACTCCATTGTATTCCACTGTAAGCCAATCCACTACTGTACAAAATCGACAAAATGGCACCACACTGTACGGCAGCAATGCATTTCCACTCTACATCACCCCACTGTAGGATTAAATTCTACCCCACTACACTATCTTTTTCATAACATTACACCTCACTCTACACTACTAGTCTACACCATTACTCTGTCACTCCAGTGTATGCTATTCCACTCTGCCACTCGTTTAAACCACTCAAATATAAGCCACTGTACTGTACCTCACTCCATGCCAGTCCACTCCAACTATATAACTCCACTGTAAAGCACTTAACACTATTCCACTGTATGCGGTTCAACTTTATCACTATGCTACTACAGTATACACCAATACTCTACACTATTTTTACTGTATGCTTTTCCACTCTAATATATGCTATTCCACTGTACCCCACAACACTGCACGCTAGTCTAGCCTACTACACTCCGTTCTACAGAGTTCCACTATATGCCTCTCAACTCGGTCACTACTGTACACCAGCAGGTCAACGTTATTCCACTATACTTTTTCCTGAGCACGGATTCAAATAAAGGTCCAATCTCAGAAATCCACAAAGCTAAGCTTTTTACCCCCTTTTTATTTTGGAAGTATTCAACTGCATTCAAAACAGAGTTGCCTCATCCTGGACTCTATGCCACCATGTCCGATACAAATTACACAGTAGTAACCAATATCCAACTCTTGTTTCGTCGTGGCAGGGATTCCACCAATGACATTCTCAAGGCCTTATTCTTAACAATCAATTTCATCCAAAATACAGCACTGCTCATTAAAATACTGACGTGGGGGCGTGGCCAAGATGGCGGAGTGAGCGGACGTGTCTCGCCACAGCTCATGCCAACGGCCTGATTTTAGCACCGGTTCCGGTGCCTTTTCCGACCGAAGTCGGTGCCCAAGCCTGTCGGAACCGTCCCAGCAGTAGAGCGGACCCGGTGGGGGCGTCTGATGGAGCCGCGAATGGCGGCGGCGGTCTGAAGCGGCCCGGAGGCGCGAGGTGCCCCTCCCCCCTCCTGCCTGGAAACGAGGCCGGCGTGGTGCAGCGGCCGCGGCCGGGCAGAGCGGCCCTGACGCGGCGCCTCTGCGTGGCCTGAGGCGGGACTCGCCCGCGTACATCTGGAGGCTGCCCCGGGACCCGCGACACCAGCGGGAGGCGCCTGAAGTCGGGCGGAGGCCGATAGCCGGTCCGACAGGCGGAGGGGGCACACGAAGACACCGCGAGGCGCGGACGACGACGGAGGCTGACAACAGAGAGAAAGGAGGTGAGAGCGGATCCTGGGCGCCGCGGGCGGCACTGTGACTGGTCCTGGACGACTGTGGCGGCGGACCTCTCGGCAGGCACACCGGCCCAGAGTCAGTCAAACCCTGCATGCCTGCCTCTCGTCGAATTGACTAGCCCACGCCTGAGGCCTAGAAGGAAGGTGTCCCCACCCCCCACTAGCAGAGACTGTACAAAGAGGACTGCTTGCTAGCGGCTAGCGTGGCCGCGATCCCGGGGACACCCAGGCCCACGTCCCTCCCTGCAAAGTAAGTGGCATCTGTCGAGGGACAGCGTTAGGGGTCCCTCCCAGATACAAGAGGTGTCCACATCCAAGGCTGCCGTGCCCCCCCTGGTCCTAGGGAGCTGAAGACGGCCGTCGTAGAGGCCGCAGAACCCGACCGAGCTACGCGGTATCCATACCACGTGGCCTACAATACCACCCGACGGCACATCCGCACAGAGTCCGGCGGCTCGCAGAACGCCGTCTGTGGCGTGCAGTGACAGTGAGCGTGGGCCCTCAGACACGGACATTTCCATACCCCGAAGCCCCCGACTCCCGCAGCTTGGACACTGCGAAAGGCGTAGTACATCCCGTTGGGCGAAGGGTGAGAGGGGCGCGCTGCAACACAAGTCCAGGATCTACAGTGGGGCGCTCGTGCAGGGGGGGCCTGGAGTGCACATTGGCTGCGGTGGGGCCCATCGCCCGTTTGCAAGCTCACTGAGACGCACGACCGGTCGCCCTGAAGGAGGCCACAGGATTAGGAGTAATCGGCCCGCCGGGGAAGAGGGATGTCCACGGGCAGGCCACCCCGAGGCAAAACAGTGAAGGAGATGTTTGCTAAGTCTCACTCCCCTCCGCAGAAGGACGCCATGGCCCCGGCGCCGAAAAAAGCAGAACGGGCCCCAGACGAGGGCACGCAGCCCATAACGAAGGCCTTCTTAGAGTCCCTCTTTGCCTCCCTGCGTGATGATATCCAGACCTTCAAGACTGAGTTCACCAGTGAGATTCGGGAGGTGCGGCGCGAAATGGATGGCATAGGAGAACGGGTGGCGGACCTGGAGGCCAAGGGCGACGAACGGGAGACAGAACTCTCAGCTCAGCAACAGGAGATTCTCCGACTGCACGACCATCATGTGGATCTGCAACTCCACCTGGAAGACCTAGAAAGTCGCTCCAGGCGACATAACATCCGCATTCGCAATGTTGCCACGTCTGATGCCACTCAGGATGTATTTCCCTATGCCAGGGAGCTCTTCAACCTCGTGCTGGGGAGGCCGCTGGACTCTTCCCTGCAGCTTGATAGGGCCCACAGGACTGGCCCACCCCGCGCGGCAACGGCGCCTCCTCCCGACATCTTAGTGTGCGTTCAAGACTACCGCACCAAGGAGGAAATACTACAGAGGGCACGCCAGAAGCACCCGGTAACGTTTCAGGGCACCTCGCCGCTGCTGTTTCAGGATCTGGCGGCGCTCACGTTACACAAGCGCCGGCTCTTCAAGCCGGTCACCTCCTTCCTACAACAGAAGGGCATTCCGTACAGTTGGGGCCACCCCTTTCGCCTCGTCTTCAGACTAGAGAATAAGCAGTACCAGCTCCGATCGGTCACTGAAGCTTGCTCTCTGCTTGGTATAGAAGCGTCGAAAGAGGATGCGGAGGCCCAGGGGTCGACGCCAGAGACCGCAGGGAGGAGGCCGCAATGGAGCCAACAGCGACGGCGGAAGCGAGTCAAGAAGCCGCCGGCGACGGAGATCGCAGCAGGACAACGCGCCGTGGTGGATGCAGTAGCCACGGACAGCGGCACCGGCCCCACGGGATGAAAGTCTCAAGACATCGATTGATTTGAATGTCTGCTCTGGCCACCAGGCCATTGGCGGGAGGAAGACTCCCGGACAGACTAGTAAGACTACCTTATTTTACTCCTTTTTTCCTTTTCGTCCTTGGCTGAGAGACAATGACACTTTTCAGGAAAGACATTGACAGTTTGCAGTTGGGGGGGAGGGGGGTTGGGGATGGGGTGAGTTCCTAGGGGTTGGGCAGTGGGAGGGAGGGGGGGGGGGATTGTGGTCCATGGTCAGCTGGCAGTGTGGTGTGTCGGCCCCTCTGGGGGAGGGATGGCGGCAATGCGATGAGGTGGGTGAGTCTGCCGGACGGGGCGCTCTGGGCACAGCGCTAATGGCTATTTGTCAGACTCTTTCTCCCTAGATGGCACCGGATGACTTTGTTGTTCTCACTCTGAATGTGAGAGGGCTGAATAACCCGGTGAAACGCAAAGCAGTACTCTTGCTCCTAGAGCAATCTAAGGCAGACATCTGCCTCTTGCAAGAGAAGCACCTCCTGGCTAGGGACTGCCACCGCCTCCACTCTAGCAAGTTCCCGGTGCAATTTTTTTCCTCCTGCACGGAGAAAAAAGCCGGGGTGGTAATCCTGGTGGCACGCACATTCAAGGGTAAGGGAATGGGTAAGATGGCAGAAATTAGGGGACGATTGCTGGTTTACAGATTCACACTGGGAGACCTGAACTACACGATTGGCTCGATCTACGGGCCAAATGAAGGCCAGGAGAAGTTCCTGCACACTGCACTTACAGAAGCGACTGACACAATAGACCGTCACATTCTGCTTGGGGGTGATTTGAATTTAGTCCTAGATAATTCACTGGACCGATCCTGCCAGCGCGCTAGCCAGGTGGGTGCTTTGTCAGCGTCGGGATTGGCCCACTTGAAAGACCTTGGGCTTGTGGATGCTTGGCGCGAGCTTCACCCAGGTGAAACTGACTGCACGCACTTCTCAGCAGCGCGCAGAACATATGCACGCTTAGATTACCTGCTTGTCTCCACAGCGGCGCATTCGCTGGTCACCAGTGCAGAAATCGGTACAGCGTCCCTCCATGATCACGCCCCAGTCACAGTCACTCTGGCAGGGCCGAAGGCACCGCGTGTGGGCAGGGTATGGCGGCTCAGGGACTCGTTGCTATACAAGAAAGACGCGGTCACCAGAATTCAGGGAGCTATAAAGGACTATCTGTCCCATAACAGTAACGGGGACACCGCACTGGCTACTCAATGGGCTGCACTCAAAGCCGTGCTAAGGGGTGAATTTATATCGATTTCGTCTGCAGAGAACGTGGAGCGCCAAGCCAAGAGGGACGAGCTCACCCAAAAGACCAGGGAGCTAGAGCAAATTCACAGGAGGACGGGAGCCCCGAGGATCTGGCGTCAATTAAGAGCTGCCCGTCAACAGTTGGCGGCATTGGACATTGACAGAGCCGAGTACGCAGCTTTACGGCTGAAGCACGCATACTACACCGGGGGGGATAGATGCGGGCGTCTACTAGCACATAAGTTATGAACGGTTGCTCAGAAACGTGAGGTTAAGGAACTGAAAAGAAACAATGGTACAAGTATCACCGGAGATCGAGCAATAGCAGGGGCCTTTAGCGACTTCTATGCTACTCTATACGGAGCTGCCCCACCCAACTCGGAGGCGGAAACAGCCTTTCTCGAGGGGATCCCGTTACCGGCCCTAACCCAGGAGCAAATAGATGGCTTGGAGAAAGACATGCGCCCGGAGGTTATCTCGGCGATTTCCCGGCTCAAACTCGGGAAGGCGCCGGGGCCGGATGGCTTCCCGGCGTGCTTCTACAAAACCTTTTGTATTCAGCTCGCTCCGCTGCTGGCCAGACTCTTTACCTCGTTCGCGGAAGACAGGGCGATCTCCCGGGACCTACTTGAGGCCTCCATTGCAGTTATACCCAAGCCGGACAAAGACCACACTGACAGTGGGGCGTACAGGCCCATCTCCCTTTTAAATGTCGACCTTAAACTCTATACAGGGATCCTTGCCTCCAGACTGGGCCCCTGCATGGGAGGTCTCATTCAGCCAGACCAGTCGGGCTTCATCCCGGAGCGCCAGACCTCCGATAACACCAAACAGGCCCTCCATCTCATTGAGAAAGCATCCCGCACACAGGGCGAATACATGATGCTGGCCATCGATGCAGAGAAGGCCTTTGACAGGGTGCACTGGCCCTATCTTGAGAAGGTGCTGCTGAAGGCGGGAATGGGACCCAAGTTCCGGATCAGAGTGCTGAACTGCTATAAATTTCCCTCTGCCACGGTCCGGGTTAATCGCTTGTCCTCCCCCCGCTTCCAGATTGAAAGAGGCACCAGGCAGGGGTGCCCACTATCCCCTCTCATTTGCCCTCTACATGGAGCCGCTGGCACAGCTAATCCGAACTGACCCGGAAGTTAAAGGCATTACATTTGGGGGGACGTCCATGTTATAAGTCTCTACGCTGACGACGTTTTGTCGTCACTTGCGGAGCCCCGGAGCTCTCTCCCTGCCTGCATGGCCGACCGTGACAGGTTTGGCAGTGTCGGGCTTTAAGGTCAACATGACGAAGTCAGTGGCCCTCGATCTATCCCTGACCATGAACACGCGTGCCGAGTTACAGGTCCAATTTCCTCTGCAGTGGGCTACGGAAGCGGTTCCATATCTGGGCATCAGACTGGCGGCCTCCTTCAGACCACGGTAGAAGTCAACTATACCCACCTACGACATAAGGTTAGACAGGAGCTGGGACAATGGAAACACTATCCGCGGTCCTGGTTAGGCAGGGTAGCGGCGATCAAGATGACGATTCTTCCCCAGATTCTTTACATTTTTCGCACTATACCTCTCGCTCCTCCTAGAGGTTGGATTAAATTGATGCAGTCAGAGCTTTCTCAATTTATTTGGAACGGGAGGAAGCCGCATCTGAAAGCTCAGATAGCGATGCTTGCCCCCGAACAAGGAGGGATCGGGATTCCGAATCTAGCCTCCTACTTCCAAGCGGCACAATTACGCTTCATGGCGGAATGGGTCCAATGGGAGTCCGGGAAGCATTGGTTATTCTAGGACAAGGCGGTGGCAGGGCGCACACTGCAAGAGATCCCGTTTATGCGCAAGATACACAGGCCCCACAACCTGTACGCGTCACACATCACGCGAGTCCCGCTGGAGATTTGGGATCAGGTTGGAGTGGAGCTTGGTCTCACCACCATCCCTTCACCTCTCACCCCCCTCCTTGATAACCCTGACTTCCACCCGGGGCTGGATGGGAAGGCCTTCGAACGATGGAAGTCTGCTGGTTGTCGCTCCCTTTGCCAGGTGTATGGTCCCGAAGGGATAGTCCCCTTTCCACAACTACGCCAGGACTTCGGCCTCCCGGAGTCCGAGCGACTCCACTACTTCCAAATCAGGCACTGGGCCCTTAGCAAGACGGTGAGAGCGGAAGTGGCTAGGCGGCTGGCGGATTTCGAATACTGGCTGATCACGTGCAAGTCAGACAAGCAGCTAATCTCGGACCTATACAAAATGCTCACACACAAGTACAAGTACACCTACAGCGCGAGAAGGGCTCGATGGGAGAGAGAGGTGGGGAGGTCCTTTACACATAAGGAGTGGGAAGGAATATACTATAGAGCACGACACTCGGCGTACCATATGGGGCTCACTGACACTCTCACAAAGGTGGTGACATACTGGTACTATACCCCAGAACGGCTATATCAAATGGACAGTAGCAAGGACCCCTTGTACTGGCGGGGTTGTGGACAACTGGGCACTCTCACGCACACACTATGGGAATGTAGACTTCTGCAGGACTACTGGTGTCAAGTTCTGTATGACGTAGATAAACATTTTGATACCGAAATTCCACGCTTCCCTTCCTACGTCATTCTGGGGCTCCCGAATGCACTGACCTACCCATTAAGATCACGAAGGGGCGCCTGATAGCTATAGCTCTGGGTTCGGCGCTACAAAACATCATAGCACACTGGCACACGACCCTTATCCCCACATATCAGGGTTGGCTCCACAGACTGTGGATGGTCCTGGGTATGGAAAGACTTTCTTTGTATAAGGCAGGGGAGGGGGCAAAGTATGCTGAGCTTTGGCAGCCGTTTCTGGCCCTCCTGTCCTCGGAGTTCATAGAGGTCACCTGCCCGAGGTATTTAAGATTGTTGAGGCTGACAGACTGCCCTGGAGGAGAAGGGCACCAAACCCGCCCTCCGGATGGGAGAGTGACGATGTACCACCAGCTGAACTGAGACTGTGGACCGCGGGGGAGGGTAATGGGGTATGGGGGGGGTTTGGACTGTTGGGGTTGGGGTATGGGGCGGTGGGGTTTTGGGCACGGGAGGGATAGATTGGTTAAGGCAGGGGGGGTTGGGGATGATTGTTCAAGAGTGTGTTGACAAACTGCACAACCATGTAATAAGGGCGGGCTATATTACACGCCAGCGACAGTGGGTGCGGGTCGGCGGAAGAAGCTAGAGCGGCCTTGAATAGCACTGCAATGTTTGAAACGCGGCCAGCCCGTGTTGGGTTGTAGGCGGCTTGCTGTGTATAATCACGATCTTCTACATGCTGCATAGTCCTGACCCCTCTGATGTTAACGAAACCCAGCCCTTATTGAAACGATTGGCAATCGCTCTTGATTGTTGGTGCCTGTACTTTGTGGACTTACTCAATAAAAATATTTAATACTAAAATACTGACGTATAGTCACATCCAACGTAATAGTGAACTGTAGCATGTACTGGTAAATGCAAAGATAGCAGACTGAGTACTCCTCCGCAACCCTTTGTACCGGCGTTCTAGTGCATTCTATCTGCCATGGTGTCAAAGTCAAGAATGAAAGAACAAACTCTGTTGAATGCAGTTGTCAAAATTTAACACAGTCTAAATAAAAAAGGACTTCTAGGAGATTGGACATTTATCCGAGTATCAGTGCTCAGGAAATTGTAAGTTTATAAGCGATTTATTCCTGATTTGAAGGCTTTGGTGGCTGCTTTCATTACTTTGAAGCACTGATCAGAATTGTTTTTTGAGATTCAGGGTACAACAATTTTTTTTTACAAAGCAATACAACCATGCCGCTTATCTGTTTTGGTTATTCCACTCTACACCACTCCACTGTATGCCACTACAGTCTACCCCAGAGTATTCCACTGAACACCACTCCACACAATCAGTCTGCTATTTCACTGTACCTCCCTCCACCGTATGACAATTTTACTTTTTCTAACCAAACCAAATTTAAAATAAACAAATTCTTCAGTTCTAATTAGAACGTCAATTTATAATTTACGCACCACCTTTACATAACTTTATTTAGCTACAAACCAAAAAGTTAAACAAAAATGTAAATTTCTAAACATACTTTTAATTTACGCAACACCTACAAATTATTTTAACTCTAACATCTTCATAGACAGTGTTTTCAACTAGGTATCCTCTGTAGGTGGGAGCTTCCTATATAGGTCAGGGGCATTTGCCGGCCATATTATTGGAGGATAATCGTGGCTCTAATAGGTATGAGAATTCAGCGATGGTTTTTATGAGGGTAAGAAGCCACTCCTCAACAACTTGCTAAATCTACAAAACAGGGTGAGCCTTCATACATTTTTGCTATTCCTGCAAGTGTCTGCGTCCTATTAACTTGTGCTGGAGCTGTACCCTCAGGGGGGCTAAACCAGAAACCCATCAGTTCCTGGCTCATCTTGTGATGTACAGGAGGGTAAGCCTTTTCTCTCATCAAGCCTCCCTACCCCTAGTCTACCACACACTGTCTGGGGAAGAAGTGTGTCTGATCCAAGTAGGATTCAGTTGAAGAAGACGTGTACCTATGCTGCAGTGTCTTTTTTTTTGTAAATATATTTTTATTGCAGGAAACAGATATAATCACAGTATTGGCACCTGGAAAGTGATCTAAATCAGTGCCGTCGGCATTGATACAAACTCTATACACGGCCATTCAGCCCACAACCCAGGGGTCAGGCGGCGTGAGCCAGTCTTTTGCAGTGTATATACCCCCCCGTTCTGGTAGGATATCTCAGGTGGTAGAAATAAATCTCTTCTGCTTTGCCAAAACATCCCAAACGAAGTGCTCTCCCTCCTTTAAACTGTCGCACCCCCCCCCCAGAGGATTGAATTGTCATTCACCATGGTGTATAACTAATGCTTGATGGAAGCGAATGATGCTCCCTTTCCTCTAACCCCCACCCTCCTCCCCTCTCGTCATCGGTAGTCTATCTTGTGGTCGAATAGCATGAGATAGAAGACGTAGTTCTCTTTATTGGGTACAATCCAGCAACAGCATGTTATTGGGAACCAGGCTGTCCCTCATCTGTACTGTCTGAGTCAGTATGTGTGTTATGGTTGCGCAGGGCCTGCACTAATGTCTCCCAGGCTTGCGCCGCCTCTAGGGCCCGCTCATCTCGTCGCCGCCTCGCCTGTTGGAATCTCAAAGTGCTCTCACTCCCCGCCCACTTGAGAAGTTCATTGCGCCACTTAGTGCCTGTTGGACCAACTCGCGCCTTCCAGTGTCTGGTGATTTCACGTTTGGCCAGAAGCAATCCTAAAAATCAATAAATTTACTAGTAATTTTATTTTTAGGGGTATGTGGAAACCAGTGTAGAATCCCTACAGCCGCATCCATCTGCAACGATCTTCCAGTCACTTCGGTCAGCGTGTCTCCCACAATCAACCAATAGGAGGTCAGCACAGAACAGGACCACAACATGTGAAAAAGGTCCGCTCTGGCTGTCCTGCATCTAGGACAGGCTGCCGTCTCCAGGTCAAAATATTTCTGTAACTTCTCCGGGGTCAGATAGGCTCCATGCAATATATAGAAGTGGACCAGTTGGAATCGAGCACTACGCGTTCCCTTCCAGGCCCTCTGCAGTAGCTGGGACCACGTGGGTTCCGGAATTTCCTTCCCTATGTCAGCCTCCCATCGGGCTTTAAGGACCGCTAGGGGGGTCAATCTCTCTCGTCAATCATTCTGGAATATAAGCATGACACTGCTTTAATCGTCCCCGCGGACATCATGACATTGACATGCCGCCGACAGCTGTGGTTCCTCGTGACCAGTTTGCCACTGTGCCTGGAGTGCCCTTGTGACCGCCGCGTGGAGCAAAAAGTCGCCTCGAGGGACGTCGTAGCGGTCCAGTAGCGCCTGGAAGGGCAGCAACTCTCCGTCCTCGTAGAGGTCACCTACTGTCTGTACACCTACCTCTTCCCAAACACCCAGCCGAGACCAGTCTCCGCCATGGGGCAATGCAGTAAGCATTCCCAGCGGGATCTCCGGGGCATAGTAGGCGGGGTAGTGCCACCATCTTTAATAGTGCTATTCGTCCCGCCACTGAGAGGGGTAGGGTGGACCAAAAGGACATGCTACCCTTGAGCGCCCGGATGCCTCTGGAGATGTTACCCTCGAGTACGTCAACAGGGCGATGGTAAACATGCACCCCCAGGTACCTAAAACAGCCGGCTCCCATCTGATCTCTCTGTGAGTGTCCGGCTGGGGGCTATCCCCGTGGACTGGAAATAGGCAGGTCTTAGCCCAGTTCACTCGGAGTCCCGACACCTCACCAAAAGTCGTGAGCACTGAATCCGCTCCGGTCAAGGCCGTTCTAGCGTCTTCGAGGAAAAGCAGTAGGTCGTCAGCATATAGGGAAATGTACTGGTGGCCCGTCGGAGAATTCAACCCTCTGTAGTGGGCCCCCGTACGGATCGAGATAGCCAGCGGCTCCACTGCAAGGGCGAATAGCAACGGGGAGAGCGAGCAGCCTTGCCTCGTTCTACGGGGTATTGCTGAGAAATCATCGGGCCCGACTTCACCCTAGCTACCGCCGAGGTGTACAGCACCGTGGTCCATCTCAGGAATCCCTCACCTAGGCCAAACCGCTCAAGGACCCTGTGAAGATAAATCCATTCTAGGCTGTCGAAGGCTTTCTCCAGGTCTATCGAGAGGATCGGGAGCATTTGTGTGATCACCCTCTAAAAGTCTAAATAAGCGTCGGATGTTCATCGTAGTGTTGCGCTTGGGGATAAAGCCCGCCTGGTCGGTATGTACTAGAGAGCTCATGTGTTCCAGCAATCGTGCGGCCAGTATGCTGCTCAGGATCTTATAGTCGACCGTGAGCATTGAGAGCGGTCTATAAGAGGCTGGGTCCGCTCCCTCTCGATCTGGTTTGAGTAGAGGTATCACCAGGGCCTCTCGCATCGAGCCCGGTAGTCGTCCCAAAGTCTTCGCCTCTTTGTAAACCCGCAGGAGTTTGGGGGCCAGGATGTCTATGTATGTGGAATAAAACTCCACAGGGAGGCCGTCAAGGCCCGGCGTTTTATTCCGTGCCATTTTTTTAATTGCACTTCTGATCTCTCCCAGCTCCACATCTCGTCCTAGGTCTTTCGCCTGTGTCGATTCCAGAGTGGGGATCGGCAGATCGCTCAGGAAGGCGTCCGTCGGGGTAGCATCCGGCGGTAACCGACTGCGATACAGCATCTTGTAGTAACTCCAGAAACAATTAAGAATCTCGGGTTGAGTATAGACCTCTTCATTCTCTACAGTCCTCATTGCCACAGTGGGCGAGGTTCGTCTCGTTGTGTTAGCAAGCCAAGCCAGCAGCGTACCCGATCTGTCGCCCTCAGCCAACGATCTAGTCAGGTAAGCTTTGTGGTCATAGCTGCGTAGTCGCTCAACCTCTACAGCCACCGCCTCCTTTGCCGCCAGGGTCTGCTTCAATTTTTTCCGGAAGGCCTACTATCCGAATGTTATTTCTCCTGTTGCGCCCTTCCGCGTCCTCCGCCCGCTTCTCCAGTGCTTCTATGCGTGATAGAGCGTCCTTCATTGTTGCGTCCAAAGCTTTTTGCGCTGGTTCCAGGTGTCGCACCGAGCCCTCCACCTCCTTCACTCTGTCGGAGAGCTTACCATGATCCGCTCGGAGCAGTCCCAAGCCCGTCGCAACTTGAGCAATGTCCTCTCGGAGGGCTGATCTAGTCTCAGTGATCGCCAGCAGGATTTTATCAAGTTGTTCCGGGATTTGTGGATTCCCTGGTCCTTCTATGTGTAGGCGCTCTTCGTTGTCAGGCGGTTCCGCGTCAGATGCGGTCTGGGCGCCTCCTTTAGGCCCTCTTGTTTTTCCCATGGTTTTCAGGGTCTGCAGGAGGGTCACAGCAGGAGCGGGGGACGATCAATCCGGGGGTCGACTTCAACGTGGCGTAGCCTCCAGAAACGTCGCCGCTCAACAGCCTGTTCCCTCGTGACCCCCAGCAACCCCCCGAGAAGAGCAGGTCCCCAGGTGGTGGTCAAGGCGACTGCCTGCCGGTAGGCCAGTCCAGGACCAAAGACGGTGGGTCAGGAGCTCCTCGCTTCTCCAAAGCTCTGGTCAGACGTGTGCTCTCAGCCTCAGCAGTGGGGGCAGGAAAGCCCCGGATGGGCGTGGGGAAAGTCCGGGGAGCAGCGTGCCTCCAATGCGCTCCAGGTCGTCTCCTCGTCGCTCGGCTTCCCCGTGTGTCTTTGCAGCCGTGGGACGATGGGGCCGCACCACAGAGCTCAGCAGCGACCTCCCTTCAGCAAGTCTGGGGCCAGCGCTGGAGTGACGGGCCGCTTCGCCAGGCACTTCACTGCAGTGAATGAGCCGCTACTCCCTCTCCCCCCGCAGCTCCGCCGCCTTGATTTGTGGTCGCGGATCAGGGTCTTCCGCGGCCGGATATCGGGCGTCCACAGTCCCCCCAGCGGTCGCTCCTCACTCAAGCATGACGCCATTCGTTTCGGCCTCACCGCGGGGGGTGGTGAGGGCGCCTCACAGTTTCCCCCCCGCTTCCCCAGAGCAGCTCGTTCACCCCCAAGCCGGGAGTTAGGCCAGTGTCGCGGGCCGCTGCGGCAGCCTCTGCCCGGTAATGAGCAGGGCGCCCCGCTCCTCCCCCACTCCGCTCCTCACCAGCGTCTCCCAGACGCAGGCCGGGTCCTCCCCGCCCGGCCGCCGGACGTAGTCAGCCCCCCTCGGGGGTCGCCAGGGGACAGGCCGCGGGGTGTCTCCCCAGTGGGGGAAGGATCGCTTGGCTCGCTGGGGGTGTCGGGGCGTCCGTCTCTCCTGAGTCTCCGGCCGTCTTCAGCTCCGAGGCGGTGAAAGGGAAGCGGCGCCATCTTGGGCTCCGTCTCGCAATCCTCTCTCTTAGTCGTTTCCCCGGTCCCGAGGCCGCCGCGGGCCTCTAATCGCAGTAAGAGGTGTCCGGGTCACCCAGAGATTCCTTTTCAGGGTTCGGGTCTCTCAGGGAACTCCCGAGAGCAGGATTAATGAAGGCTCGGCCGCGGAGCAGAGACGCTAGTCGACCTCAGCCATCGGCGCTCAATCCACGACCCCCCTATGCTGCAGTGTCTTATCTTCATTTTTGTTTGACTTTCACTCATTTTGGATGTCTGCACACTCTCCTGTTTCTGCCAAGTGTCGCAGTGAGAGTTCTTCCACCAAATGCACAAGCCCTGCAAGTACAGTACAAGTACAGTAAGCTTTTTCATTTGTTTTGTGGATGCTGCGCAGTGACCATACATGTACCGTGCGTCTCTTCATTTACCAGTTGTGCTGTGCTGACTCTCAGAGCAGTGTGTCATCTCGTGTACATTTTATCGCGAGTCAGGCAAACTATGTACTTTCAAATCTTTGCTTTTGCCAATGCTTACTTCTAGTGTGCAGCGCTCTATTCAACTGTCAATTTGAAACTCAACCCCTTCCATGCTTATGACGAGCTGAGCTCGTCATGAGTTGCGCCGCTCGCATGCTCATGACGAGCTCAGCTCGTCATGTAACGCGTTTTTTCCAAAAAAGCCGCACAGCGCGAAAATCGCGGCTGCACGCATGCGGTTAAGAGACTTTGCTCGTGCTCAACTCGGAGCAGCTCAAGGGTCCTGTTCAGTCTGGTATCTTATTCATCTAATCAACGATCTTCTTTGTGACGCATCAGCTGCACCTCTGCACTATAGCGTTTTGGTGCACTGTTGCCTTGAGCTTCCCGGCGGGGCGTCAATTTACGTGTCGCCATTTTGCTGAAGACGAGATGGTTTTACCTTTGACTTGTTTCACATGACCATTTGCCAACCCCTCTAATTTTGTCTGCGTAATGAACAGGGGTTCTGCCCATATTACCCTCCCATACCTGGGCAAGGAACATCGAATGGATGAGAAAATAGAACAAAAAGGTATTGAGGGATAAATTAAGCAAACGCTACTTCGCAACAGGAAACAATTTATTAACCTTTTTTTTATGTACTCTTTTTTAACAATAAATGATTATAATTTTCACGAAGGACAAAATATTGGATCAAAAGACCAGGGCGGAAGAACCAGACTATATACAGTAATCAAAAAAGAAGTAATTACAATATATACAAATATACAACTATGTACCCTAAACAAAGAAAAACAGGGGGGTAAAGCAAACACTGTTAGTTATCTGTCGACGCAGTCGCGTTTCCGCCAGTTGTTTCTTCTGGCTTCATCAGGACAAGGGTACTGCAAAATGGTAGTGTACGTGACCCCCCCAACAGGGAGTGCCAAGGCACCACCCTGAGGGGTATAAACAACTTCTTCCCACAGGGAAAAGGGTTCACGTTTTCCTTCAAAAGTATCCAAAAGAGGGGGAAGATTATATCGTTCGTGTGTGGAGCACCACAATTAGTTACACGCCCTCACTAAGGAGTCACCGGGATTACCTCTGGTGATATGGTTTCCCCTAGTCACACGCGGTAAACGGGGACCTTCAATCTGAGTTTACAAAGGCTCCGCCGACCGTTCGTCAACCGCTTTTTTTCCGAGCAAGATGAAACATTATTGGAAGCAGCATGTTCCTGTCATCTGCAGTATTTCCTTGTAAGAGATGAATTTTGCGGTTGCATGGACATTTCAATATTTTGAGAATACGCTTGACTGAGTTTACTTTCATCTTCTGTTTCACATTCAAATCACAATGTGATTGGTAACTATTTTGGATGCCTGTTTCCACAAAGACTATGGAATTAAGACGCTACGCAGTTTACGTCTTTTTAGCTCCAGGATTTCAAGAATGTGCAACTATCATATTTTCGTTGTCATGATGGGGAAAGCCACTTTTCTTCTCGAGTACAATCCACGATCGTCAAATTGAAATATAGTTTTCCTGAATTTCTTCAGTTTTCATTGCGCTGTACCATACTGCCATCTTCTGGGCCAAGTTGGATTTTTTTTTGCTCACTTATATGCGTTTTAATATGGGGAAATATGTATAATCTTTTACTCAGATTAACATTATTAGATGTGCTTCTTTCTGATGTGTTGTAACTATGTTTACCACTGTTTTACTCCAATTTTTTGTTCTACAAGAACAAAAGTTGTCCACACACAGACCTCTCTATTTTTGTTTTTATCCTATGTAGGGTGTGCGCATTTCCACTTCCTCCTTGGAGCTATGCAAGGGTGCAAGTCCCTGTGCATTGAGTTTATGGGTTCCTACCCAAACGCCGTCAAACTATACTAAGGTTTTAGTCCTTTAGCTTTAACAAGGGTTTATAACCCTATATTCCATTCTTAGTTTGGAATATGTTATGAGCACACATCTATTTATGCCCATAATTTATTTGTCTCTTGTCCTCTCCGTGAGGTGCGTTTTTCCTCTCCAATGTTATGTGCATTTCAAGTGACCTCCACTAGAAGTGTTGCATGGACGTGTGTCCCGCACCTTTTAAGTACCCTATCTAGATCTCTCCGGAGTGATAGATTTTTATTTGGTTTTGTGCAAGGTACTTAAATTCTTATGCAGTGCACTAGTTTCCCATTGCCACATGGGGTCTGTTTCCTGGGTGTTGTCCCTTCTGTACTGTGCACAACATTTACCCATGTATACATTATTTACCCTAAAGGGTGTATAGTTTTAATTACCATAGTACATGGGCTGTTCTACTCTGGGCGTTCTTATTTATGATATTATAGTTCTGTTTTCTTACACTGTAGCCCGGTTGTTTTTTCAATTTGTTATGTATTCTTCAATTCAGATGGGGAAGTTTGAGTTTATTCACTCCTATTCTTCTGTCGTCTTGATTTCTCCTGATGTGAGTTGTCTCTTTGCTTACTTACCTGGCCAGTGGGTTTGCGGAGGGCTGCCGTTGATGGTTTCTCCTTCTATTCTTTGGTTTTTTCTTTTTGGGAAAGGATGATGTGTGTTCTACTATTTTATTCTTCTTTGTTGTTCATTTCCACTTTTTCTTCTAACATTTAACAAAGGAGGCTATGTTGTATGTTTCTTTCCGCTTCTATTGCGTTCTTGTCCTGATCACACCATCACTGGTGTTCTACTTTATTATTACTATTCTTTCCTCTCTTGCGTTCTTGTTTTAGTCACATTTTCACTTGTATTCTACTTTTCCTCTGGTTTTTCATTTTTCCTTGTTCCTCTAGTCTGCGTCCATTTCTTCTCTTTTGAACATTGTGTTCCTAATATGGGCGCTCCTTTTTGTTTTCATTTGGAGCAAAGGAGGATATGTAGTATCCTGGGTTGCTATTATTTATGCTGTGCCAGTGAAACCCTGCTTGAGTGATGTAAGATGGAATGTTGGGAGTGGGAACTCAGTTGGAGAAGGGCTGAGTGCCTAGCTGGGTGCTCCTGGTGGAGCTAATATCTACTGTACAACTATGCTGTAACCAACCTGAATAAATCCTCATGAAATACTACTACCAGCGTGGACTTGGTTACTACACACTAGCTGAGACAGCCGTTTTTTCTGAGAGCCCCCAACTTTGAGCACTATTATCTGGCAGCCTGTAGAAGACTGACCCTTTGGCATGGTCACCCCACCTTTTGCCTGGCATTTGATGTAATTTCTACTGAAGTGCACTGGGTCCCTGCTAACTAGGTCCCCAGTGCCAGATCTTTCACCAACCTGCACAATTGATTCCCCCAATTGCCAATATCTTTAGCACTCTGCAAGTCCCTAGTAAATGGTAACCCCGGTACCTAGGGCATGAGGTACTAAATAGGGTCCCCAAGGGCAGTAGTTCAAATTGTGCCACCTAAACAGACCCCTCGCCAAACACATGCAAGACTGACAGCAGGCTGAATGTTTTGGTACAGACAACAGTAAAAACAAGAGATGGCACTCATTCCTGGTTATGAACAAAAGGTGGAATGCATACCAACATTTTGTATCCATCAAAATAAGCTCAAGGCAAGTTTTGGCCATGCTGAATAGCGCTCCTACGTGTGTCTTTATACACCAATAATACCACTGGAGCCATGTCAGGGGCTCCAACCTAGGATCCAAGTAATCCAACATTTAAGCTTCCCTCTTCTCATAAGTTCAACTGGTGCCACTGTGGCTGTACTCCAACACAGAGGTAAATGTTTTCCTCACGATTCAACGTGAAGACGATATAACCAATGCATTTCGGGGACTGAACTGCCCTTCAATGGGAAATAAAACACGAACAAATGAGAACCAAGAGTTGCCAGCGAAAACTGTAAACCAAGCTTGTCGAAAATGGGACCACATTAATCCAAAATTAATACAAAAATAATGTCGCCAATATACACTGTGCGGTCAAAACATGCTTTTTCGCTAACATCCATAGGAAATTAAAATGGTGACTATGTTGGTCTTCACCTTTCAAAAAATATATACACCAAGTTCTCTCACTCATCCCAGGGTGCCATGTCCTCTTACACTGCATGTAATATTTGTAAGTTACCCATACAGCAGACCATAAAGCTCTAATGCAGGGTGCATTAGATTATATGCGAGGAAACATCTGCCTGAACAGATATACCCCCTGTGCTGGGTAGTCCCATTACAACCAGTGAGCAGGGAAGCCCTTTTAAAACATGTGCTGAACACTGGTGAAAATAAATTCCTGAGCTACATGAGGGATTCATTAAAAAGAGGGATGCTTGTTATCAAACACCTTGTATTAAAAAAGCAACACAGATTCCTCCAGGGTGAGGGCATTTGCTCTCAGGTCAGAAACATAGCCTGCTCGGGAACAAGGTGCTCCTACCCACTCCCACAGGATGACCAGCTGATTAGCATTCCCAGGCAGAGAAGACAGCAAGACTAAGAAAAACTAGGCACTTTAGGATACCACTGCACTTGTCGCTCAAAACGAGAGTTGAAGCAGGCCAAAGTGTGCCCCAAGCCCTCAAGAGACCGAGACCTCTGTAGTTTTACCCCTCCTGAACACCAGACATCGCCTGCAGCCACTGTGCACAGGGCTCCTCCACCACGACTACGCCCGGTAAGACAAATCTGACATTCAAGGTCACCTTTGCCCCATGGAGAAGGACCCAAGGTGTCCCTACGTCCCAGAGAATCATGAGGCCCAAGTTCCCCATTGGCTCAGCATGACTAGCCTCCATCATAGCCTGCAGACTCTATGCAAGAAGTTACCTGATCAGATTCATTCTGGTGCCTAAACATATATATATATATATATATATATATATATATATATATAATGATGTGTTCTTTTCATAAATTGGTGTGGAATATGGCTGCACAACCACATTACTCCCTAGAAGAGCACCTTGGGAATGCCAGAGCAAGCCCCTATCCACTCATAATGGAATACATGGACTCTGCACTATACATCTCATTTTGATATATCATAAATAGCCAGCTTCCTACAGAGCCCATTAGCAGTCTTGTTGGCTGGTGTGCCGCTTTGGGGGCGGTATGGGTCCCTCAACTCTACCGTATTGGGCGACAGCCTCCTTCGCCATACCCGTGCTAAGTTCCACCTCCCCAAGAACCTATCCCCCCCACCCTCCACCCTCCACCCTCCACAAGTGGCACTCCCTTAAGAGGAGTGCTTCATCTTATGTGATGCATATACCCATACGCCGAGCAAATCCACCGCTGGGCTTTTCAACCGGGTTGGGGGGGGATTTTAGATCACCACTCTAGTGGCTGGCTGTAGGTGTGGGAAGAGACTGGTATTTCCACTCTTCTTTTTGGGGACGGACACCTATTGATGTTCTAGGTGCTGAACAAACATGCACTCCTTGAGGGACAGTTTTTCTACGCCTCCAAAAAAGAAGCAATAACTGATGCTTGGGCAACACAGGGTGAAGAAACGGTCACCTCAACTTAACCAGACCCAGCACACAATGGGCTTGTGGGTGCGGACTCATTACATGGCCTCCATATGTGTCCACATATGGAGGCAGCATGTAAGCATGGATTGCGAGCTGAATGTATGCCCCATAGGTGTACGATCTCTATATAACCCAAAGGAAAGTCTGGGGCTGAAGATTAAGGATGAGACAATTAGCCTGTTACAGTTGAACTGTCGCTCTTTAAAGAAGGATACATTTGAAATCTTTGATCTTTTAATTGACCACCAGCCAGACGCACTCTTTTTAAACGGAGACCTGGTTGGATGGAGAGTCTGCACCTGAAATTCTGGAAGCACTCCCCCACGAATATGGTATGCTGAGATTAGAACGCGGCATACAACGAGGGTGGTATTGCTCTGGTGCATAAACTGGAGGTCTTATGCACCCGGGAAGCAGTGGACATTAATAACATTGAAGCAGGCTTCTTCTCAATTAAAACCTTGCCCAACCTGACCATAAATGGGCATTTGATTTACAGCCCACCGGGGGGGGGGGGGGCATCGCAATTCATGGATAGCCTGTTGGAGGTGGTCGCGCAACCGGCCCTACGCTACAACAGGCTCCTAATTTTAGGGGACCTTAACTTGCACTTGAAGGAGGAAGGTAATAGAGAAACTCAAGGGATGATTGCCGCGCTGGAGTTACTCAAGCTGAAACTCCAGTCTCTAATGCCGACCCATCAGGCAGGCCACCTTCTTGATCCTATTTTTGCTAATTCGGAGGATGGGGAGGTTCAGCTCCCGATTAGGGCACCATGGCCAGACCATTATTTGATTCAGTTCTCTATACTAGGCCTTCCTAAAAGCCCCGTGCAAGTTAGGCCGGTGGCACATAAACGCAGGCAATGTGGGAAACTCAATCAGGCAGACTTGGAGCTTGCCTTGAGGCTAGGTTGTCCCTCGTTGAGAGGGAACCTAGATGAAGCTTGGAAGGAATAGGAGGACTGGTTGACCAGGGCCCTAGATAGTGTCGCGCCGTGGATGAATAACGTCCCAGTGAGATGCACTGAGACTATTTATCTGTCCTTTCCAACGGGAGTGGATGAGATACCCTTCGGACAAGCCGGAGAAACAAGGCTAGGGGTAGATAAGTGCCTTAACCAGTTTGTGGTTCCTGACCTGCCAGAACTGTGGAAAATAGCCCGTAGTATTCAGTTGGACTCACAAACCGACGCGGCTCAACCTAAGATCTTTAAGAACCAGTTGGAACTTCTCATAAGTCATATAGGACGTCTGGCAGAGCTATCCTTTCAGGCAAGCTATGTGCCTCAAGATTGGAAGACAGCGCAGGTTTCCCAATAAAGAAAAAGGCCAACCTTGATCTGTTCCATTTGGATCATTTTCGCCCTATTTCGCTCTTACCTTTCTGTGCTAGAGTGGTGGAGAAAATTGTTAATGCCCAGCTGGGTAAACATATGGAGGAGGGCCAATTTCTCCACCACTCGCAGTCAGGCTTTAGAGCCAACCACCCCACGGAATCTGCTCTCTTCTCCACAGAACTGCTCCGCAGGAAAGTAGACGAAGGGCGGACGGCCGCTTTGCTGCTGCTAGACCTTAGTGCGGCATTCGATACCGTCTCACATCCCTTATTACTCGCCCGCCTCAGGGAGGCAGGGGTTGTAGGGCCGGTTCATGATTGGCTGTGCTCGTTCCTTGCGGACAGAAGGTTTCAAGTACACTGTCCCTCCCTTCAAATCGGAGGTACGTTCCTTAAAGCAAAGGGTTCCTCAGGGCTCTATTTTGAGCCCTACTTTATTCAATCTCTATATGGAACCCTTGCGAAGATTGTAGAAGCCTATGGGGTGGAGATTGTGTCCTACGCTGACGACGCACAGGTGGTGACTTTATCCCAACCCCCGGAAGAGGCGGCGGCTAATTTCTCCACCTGTCATGGGGAACTGGCAGGTTGGATGAACAACTACCTGCGCCTCAACGGGAACAAAACAGAGCTTTTAATGTTGGGAAAAGCGCCGTCCATCTGGTCTTCAGCGTGGTGGCTGCCCGAATTAGGGCCCACTCCCATCCCCTCTGAGCAGGTGAAAAACCTGGGAGTACGACTGGACGTTAATATGTCCTTTGAACACCTTATCAGAGTGGTTGCAGGTTACGGCCCAACCCGAATCTTTCGTGAACTTGAAACCCTAACCAGACGCCTATTTTGGAACAAGGGGCGCCCTCGGGTAGCGTTGAAAACCCTCTATGCTGCGGCGGAAGCTGGTGGATTGGCAGTCCCTAACCAGGAATTGTATTATTTAGCGGCACAACTGCAATGGGTCACCTACTGGCTAAGTGGTAGGAACTTAAATGATCTGGCCACGATGGATTCAGTGATGACTGACACAAATACATGCTCTGTTCCATCCTCTAGCCAAGGGCCGCTGCCCCGACCAAATACACTTAGCAGTGGCGAGGCAATGCTTTGTGAGGAGCCTTAAAATCACGCGTTCTATAAAACCCTATGCCCCAAATCTGCCACTCTTGGGTACCCCCTGGGAGGGAGGAACACTGACGGAGACCGCACTGACCTGCTGGACGTCTGTGGACCTTGAGGGCTTGGGTGACCTGTACGAGGAGGGTGCTCTTCTCTCCTTCGAAACCCTGGCAGCCAATACGGACTTGCCGCCAGGACAATTCTTGGTCCACGCAAAACTCCTTTACGTACCGACAAGGGCCTGGGGCGACCTCTCTGGGGAGCTGCCCACGCACCTACAGGTGCAATATCTGCATGTAATGGGAAACGGTTCCCATGTAGTGCACTGGCTTGCCCAAGCACTGCACTACCACACGCAATTTTCGTCCCAAAACTGAGAGACAAGAGGAAGGCGGATAGGGGTCACGACTGGTCCGATAAGCAGTGGGCAATGGTATTAGCTGGGGCGGGCAATGTTCTGCGAAACTCACGGTTTAGGTTAATCAAATATTATATAGTGCACTGGGCATATTTGACTCCGGATAAACTGAATTGCTATTTCGGCCTCACCACCTCGGCATGCCCCAGGTGTAGACTATTGGGTGCGAATCTGTTGCATGTCCTCTGGGGGTGCCCTCCCCTCTGTAGCTACTGGGTAGCGATATCGGCCTCATTGTCAGCAGCGACGGGGGGCTCCCTGCCACACACGTGGGAAGCCTGTCTTCTGGGACTATTTCAGCGAACTAAACAAACGAAAGTTCAGGAGCGATTCTGGGATCTGGGACTGATAACAGCGAAGCGCCTCATTACCAAACGCTGGAAGAATAGTGCCCCTCCCCAAGCGATAGACTGGCGCAATTCCTTTAACTGGGCCGGGGCGGAGAGTGTGGCGCTACATAGAGAAGAAACAGCAGGGCTTCGCATGTACCCTATAGCACAGGACTGGGACGCCGCCCTGTCCGCACATCGCCAATCGTGTCAGCAACTGGGCATTACTTAGACGCCCAACTGACGTTGATCACTCTGTTGCCAGCGACTTCCCTGCGAACCGCACCTTGCTCCCCCCCAGAGCCCCTTCTCCCTTTCCCCCCTCCCTGCTGTCCTCCCCACTGCCCTTGTTCTTGCTCCGTCCCCCACCCCTCTGCACTGACCTTCCCCCCCCCCCCACCCCCGACACTTTTCCGATATGCAATTCCGGTCAACCCCTGTGTTGGTATAACACCGGACAAACTTGCTTCCACCGCCTCAAACCGCCTTTCCTTAGAGTGGTGCATGTACACGTATATTCTGCTCATTTGTGGGTATTTGGTCTCCTGTTTCTAGGTCTCTATGATTTGTTAAATATGGTCACTCATTGTTTTATTGAGTTTAGAAGTAAGATTTGAATATGTAACATACCAAGGGTACACGTGTGAAACTTTGCAATTACCTGTCTGATGTAACGAGTGCTCTCACGATGCCACTCTGGAGAAGAGATATGTAGAAGCCGGTAATGGTTCCTGTGGATTAGCGACCGCTGTTGCTTCTGTTATCTGTTGTACTATGGACAGTATCTGTAACTATTGCCAAGTGGACTAATTTGATTTGTTATTAAGACAGATATGACTGTTTCTTTTACGATATGCACTTCCAGGAGAACAGACATGACACACGTTCAGTTGAATTCCTAAGTCACTGTACAAGCAGTCTAATGGCTTGATGTCTGCATTTTGTAACAATAAAAATATTCAAACAAAAAAAAAAAAAGAGTGGTTGCAGGCAAGTGCTATGGCATTCTAAAAAGTTTGCGTAAAACCTTGGACCTACTCCCCATGGCGGGGAGGAAAACGCTAATTCATACCCTTGTTACTCCCCACCAAGACTATGGGAACTCACTGTACATTGGCTTGAGCAAAAAAGGAGTGCATCAACTTCAGTGCGTGCAAAATGCGGCCGCTAGGTTGGCACTGAATCTTCCCCGGAAGTCATCCGGGAGTTGTGCTTTAGCCACCTTACACTGGCTCCCTGTCCGCGAACGTGTTATGTGCAAAACTATGTACCTGACACAGCGCATCGCACAGGGGAAGGGTCCTATCTACCTACAAAATCTGCTGACCATGTATCACCCTAGGAGGCTACTGAGATCCCTAGGTAGTATGCTCTTTAGGGTTCCGCGCATTTATAAAGCAAGGAAGGACGGTCGCTCTTTTAGATACCTGGCAAGTAAACAATGGAATGCTCTTCTGATCGAGCTCCGTATGGAACCGTCCGAGATGAGGTTTAGTCAGAAACTGAAGACGTACCCATTTCCTAAATAGTTGAGGTTTCTGATTTTCCTTGGCCCTTCTGTTCTCTCTATCCGACACTTCTTGTAGCTTTCTTGGTCTGTATCCACAGCGCAGGGACACACTGTACTAGGTGTAGCCAGGCGCTTTATAAGGAGTAGTTTGTCCTGTAACTCCAGTTCTGTAGTAGGGGTATCTCTGTTATAGTCATAATCTAGTGAATAGTCCCGCCCATGTGCGAGGACCCGGGCAATCAAAAATAATCTCTTAAGTTGTCAGAAAATTGCAGAACTGCAAAGACACTTAAGAGAAAATTTAAAGACAAATAATGCAGCCTATATCCACAGGCTACACTGTCCAGTACTTCAACTAGAAAATTCCACCAAAAATCCACAAACAGCAAAGCCTGTCCAGATTTCCCTTGCTTTAACCACTTCCACGCTAATGACAAAGCCAGCTCGTCATGGGAGTTACCTGCCCTGCGCTCATGACGAGCTGGCTTTGTCATGTAAAGTGGGATTTATGTGCTTTCAGCGCACAGCGGGAAAACGCGGTAGCACTGTAGTGGTTAGATGCAAAAACCCCTCAGAATGATAGAGAGGAAGGCATGGACAGACAAGCCCCATAGGCTGCCATTATGTGGCTTAAATAGGATACTGTGCCTTTAAGAGAACCTTCCAGAACTTTCTCCCAGTATCCCAGAATGCATAGCAGGTCCAACTTACTTTGTTCTTTTTGAAGGCGTAACACGCCAGATCGGTCGCATTCCTTACGGAACATTTCTCTCCACCGGGAAGGCGCCTATAACAGATACCCCTACTATAGAACTGGAGTTACAGGACAGAAACTACTCCTTCTGTAGTACGGGATCTGTGTATAGTCATAATCTAGTGAATAGAATGGCAAGCCCATCCCCACACCAAGCGGCGGTGGAGAAAAGAAAACCAACATCACTATTGTGCGAACAGATTTCGCAGCGAAGCCTGTCCAACCTGAGCGTCTGCCCTGGCATCAGTGTCCAGGCAGAAATGCTTAGCAAAGGTATGAACCGACTTCCAAGTGGCCGCCTTGCAGATTTCTGCAATCGGAACATTACGGAGCAAGGCTGTCGTGGCAGCTTTGCCCCTGGTGGAATGAGCCTTAGGCTTACCTCCTAAGGTCTTATTAGCTTTTTGGTAACATAGCTGTATGCAGGACACAATCCACCTAGAGATAGACTGCTTAGAGGTCGCAAGACCCGTCCTGACAGATCCATAATTGATTAACAATTGGTCAGACCTACGAATATCTTTGGTCTTATCCAGATAAAATGTCAATACCCTCCTAACATCCAGGGAACGTAACGATCTTTCCACTGGAGACGAAGGATTCTGAAAAAACATAGGCAAAGTTATGGTCTGGTTAACATGAAAATCAGAAATAACCTTGGGAAGAAATTTAGGGTGAGTACGCATAACAACCTTAGCAGCATGAAATACAGTATAAGGTTCTTGGCAACAACGCCTGAATTTCACTCACCCTGCGGGCCGATGCAATGGCCAAGAGGAACGCCGCCTTCCAGGACAGGTGCTGCAACGAAGCCTTATGAATAGGTTCAAAAGGCTCCTTCATCAATCTGGACAGCACCACATTCAATTCCCATGAAGGCGAAGGAAGCTTGACAGGAGGGAACACTTTCTTCAAGCCTTCCAAAAAATCTTTGATCACAGGGATCTGGAAGAAGGAAGTCTGCGAAGGGCATTTCCTGTAGGCAGTCAAAGCAGCAAGATGAACCTTAATAGAATGGACATTAAAGCCAGACTGCGCCAACTGAAGATAAGTAAGGATGACATCTTCCTTACATGTCGTCCGGTCATAGTTCTTGGACTTGCACCAGATACAAAACCTCTTCCACTTGTACGCATAAGAAGTCCTAGTGGAGGGTCTCTTAGACTCCTTCAGTATGTCCATACAATCTGCAGGAAGATTCAAATGGCCATATTGCACTCTCTCAGGAGCCATGCTGCCAAACTCAAAGACGAGCGGTTGGGGTGCAACATCAGCCCCCCGAACTTCGAGAGAAGGTCCGGCCTGCACGGCAGCCGGATGTGAGGAAGGGGAGACCGGTGAAGCAGGTCCGTGAACCACCACTGTCTGGGCCATTCCGGGGCAATCAGTATCATCCGCGCCCTGGACTGGGACAGCTTGATGAGAACCGTCGGAATCAGGGGAATGGGTGGAAAAGCGTACAGAAAGCTGTTCGACCAGTTGATCCATAACGCATTCCCCAGTGTCCCCGGCTGGTAGTACCTGGAGGCGAAGTCTCGGCATTTGCTGTTTTCGGCGGTGGCGAACAGATCTACGTCCGGAGTCCCCCACCTTGCGAAGACTTCTCCTAGTACTTAGTCGTTTATGACCCATTCGTGGTTTTCCTGAATCAGTCTGCTCAGTGCGTCTGCCCGAACATTCTGCACACCTGGCAGATGGGTAGCCGTTATCGTCGGTCCTCGAGCCAGAAGCCAGTGCCAGATCGCCTGCGCCTCCTGCGACAGGGTGCGTGATCTCGAGCCCCCCTGCTTGTTGAGGTAATACATCGTGGTCGTATTGTCCGTCTGTACAAGCAGAGAGTTGGTCTGGAAGGACGGGTGAAAGGCCTTCAGTGCCAAGTGAACAGCTCTGAGTTCCAGGAAATTTATGTGGTACGTGCACTCCGTCGGGGACCACGTCCCTTGAATTTGCAGGTCTCCGGAGTGCGCTCACCAGCCCAGGAGAGAAGCATCCGTCACGATAGTCTGAGTGGGAATGTCCTAGTGGAAGGGAACCCCTCTGAGGAGATTCTCCGCTGAACACCACTTCAGAGACTGAAGAGCATGCAGAGAGTCGTATCTTGTCGTCCCAAGATCCTCTCTTCTGATCCCACTGATCCTCCAAGCACTCCTGCAGCGGTCTCATGTGCAGCCGCGCATGTGGCGTCAGGAAGATGCAAGAGGCCATCGATCCCAGTAGAGAAGACACCATCCTCACTGTCGTGGACGGAGAGGTCATAAGAGCCTGAGCCTTCCGAAGCAGTGATAACCGTCGCTCCTCCGAAGGAGACACGCTTGCTGACAGCATATCGATGGAGGCTCCCAAGTACTGAATGCACTGGACCGGAGTCGGAACAGACTTGGACATGTTGATGTGCAACCCCAGCTTGTTCATTAGAACGCACGTCTTCTGGAAGTGTGCTTGCGCTTCCGTGAAGGAGGAGGCCTTGATCAACTAGTCGTCCAGGTACGGATAGACAAACACCCTGTTCTTCCTTAGGTGTGCGGCTACCACTGCCATGCACTTTGAGAATGTCCTCGGCGCAGACTTCAGTCCGAAGGGCAGTACTGTGTATTGATAGTGATTGGCGCCGACTTGGAACCGCAGGAACTTCCTGTGTTTGTGTGCAATGGGCACATGGAAGTACGCACCCTGGAGGTCTATGGCACACAGCCAGTCTCCCCGTTGCAGCCGAGGATAAATCTGATGCGACAGCATGCAAAACTTTTCTCTGCGAATCCACTTGTTTGCTTGTCGCAAATCCAGAATGGGCCTGAACTCGTTCTTGTCCTTTTTGCGAACCAGAAAGAACCTCGAGTACAGACCTCTTCCTCTTTGAGACAGAGGTACATCTTCTAGCGCCCTTTTCCTTAACAGGATATCGGCCTCCGCCTGGAGCTCGAGCAGTTGATACTGTGAGCTGACCGGAGGAATCGATGGAGGCGGGCTGGTGAACCCAAGACTGTATCCATTGCAAACAATACTCAGCACCCACTTGTCCTGAGTAATTTTTCTCCACTCTGCCAGAAAAGATTGAATGCTTCCCCCCCACCGGAGCGGGTAACAGTCGCAGGGGAAGTAAGTGCTCAGGGCCTAGACCCGGCCTGGCCTTTAGTCGCTGGGGTCGACTGATGGCCGCCTCTGCCCCTCTGGCGCTTTTGGAACGGTCTTCTGAACTGCTGCTGTTGCTGCTGCTGTTGCCCAGAAGACTGGCCACGTCCTCTGCCTTGACCACCGAATCGACGTTGGAACGGACAGTACGACTTCTGTCTCCTTGGGTTTCTCCAAACCCACCGCTGTGAGAGTTTCGGCCTCCGCTTTCATGCGGGCCATTTCATAGTCAGCGTGCTTCCCGAACAGGGTCTCGCCAGAGAATGGAAGATTGGCAACCCTTTGTTGAGCGTCCGGTTTCAGAGACGTGAGATGGAGCCATGCATGTCTCCGCTGGTTAATTCCGTGGCAGAAACCATGTGCCGCCAGCAGTGAAGAGTCGGCTGCAGCGCTGATGACTTGATTCGCCACCAACATCCCTTCATTCAGCACCTCTTGAAAGTCTTCCCGCTTGTCCCGCGGTAGAAGTTCCACAAACTGTTGAAGGGATTCCCAAAGGGCTCTGTCATACCGACCCAAGAAGGCAGTGGCACTAGCAGCCTTCATTGAGGTCGCTGAAGTCCCACAAACTCTCCTCCCAGATGAATCCAACCACCTGGATTCCTTATCTGGTGGAACCGTGGAGGAAGGCGTGGTGGCATGCTGTTTGCGCGCCGCCGTCACAATCACCGAATCGGGAGGGGGTTCCACCCTCAGAAAGGCCGGGTCCGAGTCCGGAGCCCGGTACTTCTTCTGTAGTCTAGAGGGTGCCGCCTTAGTCACCGCTGGGGTGAGAAAAAGATCCATGGCTGGTTCTTCCAGACCCGGCACCAGTGGCAATAACGGCCGAGACAAATGCTTCTGGTGTAGCGTCTCGAAGATGACTGATGTCTTGGGAGTGGGCACAGTCAAAGTAATGCCCAATTTCGCCACACCATGTAACAGTACGTCCTGGAATGACACCAAATCGTCAATCGGTGAAACCCTCGTATCTGGTGAATCCGACATGGTCGGGGAGTAGTCCCTGGTCCCTGACGACCTGGTCCGGGAGCAAGACCTGTGCCTCCTGTGGCGCCGTCTAGATCGTGTGGAGGACCTGTGGCGCGAACATTCCCTTCTTCTGGAACGGGAGCGCGACCTCCCCGCGCTTGGGCGCTCCACCGGTTTCCGTGGAGGCGTCTTCCGTGGCCTATCCTGGGGTTTCGGAGTAGGAGTCCCCTTAGGAGGTGTCGGAAGCAGAGGCAGGGACACCGACCTCGGTGGCCTGACAGGAGGCCTCTCCGGCAAAGGCGCTGGCCCATGAGGTGGGACCGGCGGCGGAGGTTGCCCCGTAGGTGGAAGTGGAGGATTAACCGGAGGAGCCTCCTTCGGCAGAGGTGGAGGAGTTGCAGGCCTTGGCGGTGTATATACACCACAGAGTACAACGAGCCCGGTGACTTCTTCGGGGGAGGGGCCCGAGACCCAGACCCTCCAGAGCGTGAGCAACGCCTCCGACGTCCTTCACCAGGTCCAGCGTGACTTTTCGCGCCAGAATCCCTCCTGCGCCGCTTAGGGGAGGTTGAGATCCTCGGGGACGCTGATCTCTTCCTGCTAGACGTCGAGCGTCGTTTTTCAGGCGTGGAGCGGCGATCCCTCAACTCTGGTGTCGAACGCCATCTCCGCGACGTCGAGTGCTTCTTCCTCGACGACGACCGGTCAGACCTCGACGGCGAGCGTCGACTCTTCCTCCTCGTCAACCGTTTCCTCACAGTCCTCGACGGCGATCTGGTCGACGGCGACCGGCGGTGTCGCTTCTACGGCGAGCGCCGGTGTCTCCTTCGCCGACGGCGATGCCTCGACGTCGGCGGCGATCTCGACAACGGCCTACCCATGCCTCTCGACGTCGATCTTCCACGCTGTCTCGACCCGGGGCCCCGGGGAGAAGGGGAACACACAGTCGTCATCCCTCTCGGAGACCGGGACCTTTTGCTGGTCTTCCTGCCTCTGGAGAGCCCCCCAGAGGCCTCAGCAGGGGCAGAGGGAGCCTTCCCAGACCCACCTGCAGCCGCCTCTCTTCTAGGCCTTGGAGCCTAATTCTCAGCCTTTCCCTCAGGGTCCTTGTAGAAAAGGTCTGGCAGATGTCACAATCTTCAGGGACATGCTCTTCAGGGAGGCAAAGAATGCAGACGTCGTGTGGATCAGTCTTGGCCTTCATCCTTCCACATGCTGGGCACTTGTCGAATAAAGCAGGCATTTTAGATCCCTAAAAGCCTGAACAAACACACAGAAGTGAGAAGGAAACACCAAGAATCAATTGAGAACACTTTTAAATCCAAAAAGTGTACAAAAACTCCAATAAACCCTTGAAAAAGGGAGAGCTCAATGCACCAGGGTCCTGTAAGCAGGAGCCGGAAAAAAGAACTGAAAGTAAGTTGGACCTGCTATGCATTCTGGGATACTGGGAGTAAGTTCTGGAAGGTTCTCCTAAAGGCACAGTATCCTATTTAAGCCACATAATGGCAGCCTATGGGGCTTGTCTGTCCATGCCTTCCTCTCTATCATTCTGAGGGGTTTTTGCATTTAAAGCAAGGGAAATCTGGACAGGCTTTGCTATTTGTGGTGGAATTTTCTAGTTGAAGTACTGGACAGTGTAGCCTGTCGATATAGGCTGCATTATTTGTCTTTACATTTTCTCTTCAGTGTCTTTGCAGTTCTGCAATTTTCTGACAATTTAAGAGATTATTATGGCTCACTAGAGCTCTTACATCACACCCAGCGTTCACTTCAACCCCTGTGAGAACGGTGCCTAGCAAAATTCAACTGGATCACCTTATCACCAATAGCTCTTCCTGGGAGATAGAGGTCACTGGGACTTTGTTACAGCAGGAGGTGTAAGCATAGAGCAGCTGCTAGATTTCTAGACGTGGCCCTGATCTTGAATGAGAAGCAGTACAGCATGCTTGAAGTCATCTACACCGTCCCCTCCAAACCCAGACCATGGATGGCTGATGTTCAGTTGGACCACTGCAGAGGCGACAGCACTTCACCACGGAGGCATCAAGGGGGTCCATCGCTGCCTAGTGTTGGCGGGGGGGGGGGGAGGCTGCTTTTCTGGCCGATTACCCCACTACTGAGATGATCCTCAGATGATGCACCCATTAATAGTAATACATGCCATACACCAATCACAGCTGCCCCCCTTACCTTCCCTGGATGGCATGCAAGCCAACTCACGGACATAAAAACACAGAATTACCTCATGTTCTGCTCCTTCGCCCCTTACTTCCTTCCTACCACTCTTCTTCCAGGCACTTATCCTCTTTGCCCATTGCGCCTCCTCCCCATGCCGTGACCTCTTTACATCGTCTGCATGGCTATTTATGTCACCACTTACACATGCATCTGATTGCAGTATTTCATCTTATGGAAAATGTAATTAAAGAAAGTAGTTTTTAAAATAAAAAAATGCAGCTTCAGAAATCTTAACAGTCAGGCCCTAATAAACCCTACTCTTAACACTGTATGCGTGCAAGTTTTGCTTTGCAGTAAAATTAGAATTGCACTCTATTCCCCTCAAAAGGCTGCAGAACTCGGGGTGCATGTCATTCTGTAATGAAAATCTGGTGCCTTAACCCTGTCAGTCGTCACCTAACCCAGGGGTTTTTTAGCAAGGTCACTAACCATAAAAATAAGCTTGGGGCTCATCAGGGGCACGCTAAAAACTTTTTTTTAATGACAATATCACGGAGGGAATGACCCTGTTGGATTTTTATATAACCATTGATCCCTATAGGTGTAAAAATGCAAAAGGGCGGTAACACAATATTTTAACTTTTTTATTGAAGTTTTAAATGGACATAAAGTAGTAAATAGAGCCCATGTAGCCACGGTGCTATTTTAAATCTGAATAGCAGGTTGTTCCTAGGGGGAAGGGTGGTTGGGAGGGGGGCGCTGTTAATGTGTTTTATAGTGGAAAGATGTTAAGTAATCGCACAGTTAATAAAGAAATGAAAATGAAATGGCTTTGCCGTATTCCAGGTGCAGACCAACATCACCCCATGAGATCGGAACAATTAAGAACTCAAGCACTTTCAAACAGAAAGTGTTAAGAGTGTCATGTTATTACTGAGTGCATCACAGCTCAACATAGGCAACAAATGTCAGATTTTCTTCACTGAATGGTAATATTGGGAACCTAACTAAAGGCTGATGTGGGATGTTTGCATCTACAAATAAAACTTCTTTAAGCTCATCTCCTTAAGAGCAGCTCATCCTGATGTTCTTGTGCAGAATGCTACCTTCTTGGGCACCGTGCACCTCTGGCTATGTACTGAGCTTAGGATTTGCAACTGCTTCTGAAAATTCATACAATGTGTATCTCACATGGTCTATTGACAATATGGAAAACGGTTAGCTCAACCACACCAATACTGCCTCAAAACATCTTAGAATGTGTTAATTTAATACATGCATTTAGGTAATTATTTACCCCCTCACTGTTAAACATATGAACTCTTCAAAAGTTAACAAACCTCCTAAAACCCAGAAGCACATAATTACGTTTTTGAAACCACCACCCCAAAACTGGGCAGCGGATAACCGAATAAGTCAGTACAGTAAAACTATGTGCTGCACCACAAAGATCAACGATTCTGGACAATAATGCACTGCACACAACGATCCATTAAAAACTCATAACCGGCTACAACTGTCAATATATAAATCCTAAGTCATGTGTTACTATACTCCAACCCTTCAGACCATTCACTCTCCAATACAACAAAAGTGAACACTTGATTGAGTAACCAGGATTCCAGAACCGTACAGGTGCCCATATTTCACAAGTCATTCTAAAACTTTTTACTGTACACATGCACCTTTTACACCCAAGTTAAACAATCTATTGCCAATGCACAGATATAAGTTAGGATCCTTGGCTCAGTGCATTCCACCACTGCCTCAGAATTTCTGATTTGTGGAAGTCTGCATCCACCAAAAGGGCTTTGCTGAAGGACTAAAAAGCATCTGAAAAGTCTACACAAAAAGGGTTACCAAGGTTGCAAAACAAATGGAATATGCTACTTACCAGTATGCATCTGTTCTTGGCATAGAGGGCTGCAGAGTGGTACATTTATGAATAGATCGCCATCTGGTGTTGGGCTCGGATGATTGCACTTTGTTTTTCTTCTGGAGAAGTCTTTGTCGTCATAGGTGACTCCTCCTCTCGGTGTTAGTGCGCATGGGCATCGGCTCCATCCTTAGATTGTTTTGCCATAGTAGGGTTAGATGGAGTAGTGTAGTATAGTACATAAAGATATGCCCATGTAAATGTATCTAAATAAGAATGTTGGGACAGACACAGGTTTCCGGGGAGGCAGGGAGGGCATGTACCACTCTGCAGCCCTCTATGCCAAGAACAGATGCATACTGGTAAGTAGCATATTCCGTTCGAGGCATATGGGCTGCAGATGGTACATTTATGAATAGATTGTAAAGCAGTTACCTCCCTAGCGGTGGTCACCAGTGTCTGTCGCAACTGTTTGAAATAGAGTTTTTAATACAGCTTGGCCCACTCTGGCTTGTTGTGCAGCCTGTACATCAACACAGTAGTGCTTTGTGAATGTATGTGGTGTAGACCAAGTTGCTGCTCTACATATGTCATCTAGGGGAATGTTCCCTAAGAATGCCATAGATGCTCCTAGTTTTCTTGTGGAATGAGCTCTAGGAGGAACAGTTAATGTTCTCTTTGCTTTAATGTAACATATTTGTATACATCTTACAATCCATCTTGCGATGCCTGCTTTAGAGATAGGATTGCCCTTATGTGTTGGGGAAAATGCTACAAATAGTTGTTGAGTTTTCCTGAAGTTGTGTGTTCTTTCTATGTAGTACAGAATGGCTCTTTTGACATCTAGTGTATGTAGAGCCCTTTCTGCCACCGTCTGTGGTTTTGGAAAGAAGACTGGTAGTTCCACTGGCTGATTGATGTGGAATGCTGAAATTACTTTAGGCAAGAACTTTGGGTTTGTTCTAAGAACCACTTTATTCTGGTGTAACTGTAGGAATGGTTCTTGTATTGTCAATGCCTGTAATTCACTTACTCTCCTGAGTGAGGTAATGGCTATAAGGAAGGCCACCTTCCATGTAAGGAATTGTATTTCGCACCTATGCATAGGTTCGAAGGGTGGCCCCATTAGTCTGGTGAGTACTACGTTGAGGTTCCAGACTGGGGAAGGTGGTAATCTTGGTGGAATGACTCTTTTAAGACCTTCCATGAATGCTTTTATCGCTGGTACTCTGAACAGTGATATGCGCTGCCTGTTTTGTAGGTATGCTGCTATAGCTGCTAGATGTACTCTGATAGATGTGTACGCTAGATTACATTGCTGTAAGTGTAATAAGTAGCAAATAATCTCCCTTGTTGATACGTCCAGAGGGTTGATATTGTTATTAGTACAGTGTATAGCAAACCTCTTCCACTTAGCTGCATAGCATGCTCTGGTGGTTGGACGTCTCGCTTGTTTAATTATCTCCATGCAATTTGGGGGGAGATCTAAGTATCCAAATTCTAGGATTTCAGGAGCCAGATCGCTAAGTTCAATTGAGTTGGATCTGGGTGCATTATTTCTCCATGGTTCTGTGTAAGGTGCATGGGTAGAATTCGTAGCTTTTGATGTGGCACTTGTGAGAGTTGCAAGAGCGTGGTGAACCACGGCTGTCTTGCCCGCGTGGGTGCTACTAGTATCATGGTCATTGAATGTTGTTGCAGCTTCCTGACCACTAATGGGATTAGTGGGAGAGGGGGAAAAGCGTATGCAAATTTGTTGGACCAATTTATCCATAACGCATTGCCCTGCGACAGGTGATGTGGGTACCTGGACGCGAAGCTTTGGCATTTTGCGTTCTGATGAGTGGCAAAGAGGTCTATCTCTGGTTGTCCCCATCTTTGGAAGAATGGCTGCAGTATTTGTTGGTGCAGTTCCCATTCGTGTATTTGTTCCAACTGTCTGCTTAAGATGTCTGCTATCTGGTTTTGGACTCCTGGTAGGTGTTCGGCTAACAGATAGATGTTTTGAGGAATGGCCCATCTCCAAATTTCCTGTGCTAGTCTGGATAATTGGAGAGAGTGCGTCCCCCCCTGTTTTTGAATATAATACATTGCTGTCATGTTGTCTGTTCTGATCAGGACTGCTTTGTTGGTAACATGTATCTGGAAGGCTTTCAATGCTAGAAACACTGCCAGTAGTTCTAGATAGTTGATGTGCAGTGTTCTTTCCTGCACACTCCATCTTCCTTGTACTGTGTACTTGTCCATATGTGCTCCCCATCCGGTGAGCGATGCGTCTGCTGTTATTGTCACCTGTGGAATTGGCTCTAGGAACGACCGCCCCTTGGTAATGTTTGTTCTGTTCCACCACTTCAGAGAGCGGTGTGTGCGGTCGTCTACCAACACCAGATCCGTAATCTGCCCTTGAGCCTGATTCCACTGTGTCGCTAAGCATTCTTGTAGCGGACGCATTTGTAGTTTGGCATATGGTATTAGCAGTATGCAGGATGACATCATGCCTAATAGCTGCATGAACACTCTTGCTGTTAGTGAGTGTTGTGGCTGAAATCTTTGAATGATTGTAAGCATTGTTTGTATCCTGACTGGGTTGGGGTACACTTTGGCTTTTTCTGTGTCTATAGTAGCCCCCAGATATTGTTGAACCTTGTTTGGTTGTAGGTGTGACTTTGTGTAGTTCACCGTGAACCCTAGCTGGTGTAGTAGCTGAATTGTCTTTTGTGTGTTTTGCAGACACTCCTCTTGGGACCTGGCTTTTATTAGCCAGTCGTCCAAGTATGGGAAGACATGAATTTGTTGTCTTCTTAGGTGAGCTGCTACCACTGCCAGGCATTTTATGAACACCCTTGGTGCCGTTGTGACACCAAATGGAAGGACTTTGAACTGATAATGTTGTCCTTCTACCACAAACCTGAGGTATTTCCTGTGGGCTTTGTGAATAGGGATATGAAAGTAAGCGTCTTTTAGATCCAGTGTAGAAAGAAAGTCCCCTTTCTTCAGTGAAGGAAGTACTTGTTGGAGCGTGACCATGTGGAAATGTTCCGAATTTATGTATGCGTTGAGAGGTCTTAGGTCCAGTATTGGCCTTAGAGACCCGTCCTTTTTGGGAATTAGGAAGTATAGGGAGTATACTCCTGTTCCTTGTTGGTGCTGTGGAACCTTCTCTATGGCATGCTTTTCTAGCAGTGATATTACTTCTTGTTTTAATAGTGTCAGGTGATCTTGTTTCATTGGACGCTGTTTGGTGGGGGATGTTTGGTGGGGTAGCTGTGAGTTCTAGGCAATAACCATGTTGGATAATTTGTCTTACCCACTTGTCTGATGTGATGTTTTCCCAGACAGGTAGGAACTGTGATAGGCGTCCCCCGACCGGTGTTATATGGTCTGGGGGAAGCTCTATGAAGTCACTGTTTTGGGGTTGGAGAGTTGCGGTTGTTGTTCCCGCGACCTCTACCCTTGTTGTTGTTACCCCTGTATCCACCTCTAGAATTACCTCTGGGTGATGTAGGTGTAAAAGAGGTTTGCTGCTGGTTTGTACCTGTATTTTTGGATCCTCCTCTATAGGTGGATCTACGAAAGGAACCTCTTTGTGTCGGCTGTTGCAATGCTCCCATTGATTTAGCCGTTTCTGTATCCTTCTTCATCTTTTCTAGGGCCTCATCTGTCCCTGTGCCGAAAAGTGTTTTCCCATCAAAAGGTTGGTTCAGTAACGATGTTTGTACCTCTTGTTTGAACCCTGATACTCTGAGCCATGCATGTCTCCTTAACATGATGCTTGTCGACCTTGCCGCAGTTTCTGCCGCGTCTAGGGCGCACTTTATTGAAGTGTTAGTAATTAACTTCCCTTCTTGTATAAGTTGATCTGCCCTCTTTTGATGTTCTTTAGGGAGATGTGTGATGAGTTTTTCTAACTCATCATAATGCGCTCTGTCATACCTTGCAAGTAGTGCTTGCGTATTAGCTATGCGCCAACTGTTTGCCGCTTGAGATGCTACTCTTGCCAGAGGCATCTATTAGTTTAGACTCTTTGTCAGGAGGTGGAGCTTCTCCTGTAGATAAAGAGTTTGCTCTCTTGCAAGCGTTTGTGACCACTAGTGAGTCTAGAGGAATTTGCCCCTTAATGTATATTGCGTCTTTTGGAGCTGCCCTATATTTTTTATCAATTCTTGGGTTCAATACCCTAGCCCTCACTGGGTCTTTGAATATCTCTGATGTATGACTGAGAAGGCCCTTAAGCATTGGTAGTGTTCCTGATGTTCTTTGTGCAGTAGGTAGTGTTTCTAATAAGAAGTCCTGTACTTGAGGTTCTGTATGTAGGTCTACCTTACGAAATGTTGCTGCTCTAGTAATTAGTTGTGCAAACCCAGTATTGTCATCAGGAGGTGAAGGTTTTGAGGGATATGACTCTGGGTCGGTATCATTACCTGACCCCACATTATACTCTTCCCATGGGTCTGCCTCCTCTGGGATTGTGTCCTCATCATCCCCAGGATGTCCCCCCTCCCCTGTGTCACTCTCTCCATCTGTTGTAGGTGTAGATGGGCGTGTGGGAGGAATATCTGGCCTATTGTGAGGAAGAGGAGAAGATGGTGTGTGAGGTTTGGGAGAAGGGGGAGGAGTTGTATTCGTCCCCATTGTTCTCTTCTTCGGATGAGTCTTGTCGTCCGAATGTTCATGTTTCCTCTTTTTAGGTAGTTCTGTGGCTACCTTGCCAGTCTTTGGGTCAATAAACAAAGTCTTTTGTTTAGGATCCGTTCCGTGTTCCTGTGTCGGTACCGCAGTTTTCGGTTCCGAAAGGTGTTTTTTCTTTTGAATGTCCATTTGTATTTTCGGTGCCGAAGTTGTTCGGATCCGATTTCTTCGGTATCGAAGATGTCCCCGGTGTCGAGGGTGTTTTCGGCGCCGAAGCGTGCTTCGGTGTCGACATGGACTGCTTCGACTTCGAGCTTTCCTTGACTTGGTGCTTCGGTGTCGATATGGTCCGTTTATCGGAACCGGAACCACTATGATGGGGGACCGAGTGTTTTGGTTTCTGTTTCGTTGCCGGGCTCGAAGGCGGGGCGTTGGAAACTTTTTTCGGTTGTCTGACCGGGCTCGAGGGCGGGGTCGATACCGTGTGGGGTCTGTTTTTCGGTAAAGGGACGTCGTCACTCACGGTTTGTTGGACGTCGATTTCCTCGACGTCGGACTCGTCCGCTTCTGACCCCGCCTCGTCGGCCTCTTCTTCCTCGTCCTCTGGTTGCTGGTCCTCAAACAGCTCCGGGATTGCTTGTGACTGCATTCTCGATACCTCGTGTCTTCGGGCTCGACTGTTTCTAATCGTCGATTTTGACGAGAACGCTGCACAGGCCTCAGTCCCTGGATTCGTGTTCAGGGGACAAGCAGAGGTTGCACACCTCGTGTAGGTCCTGGTGTGGGAACTTAGCACCACACGTTGGACATTTTTTGAATGGAGTCCTTTCCATGGACCCCGGGCTGGACTACGTCGAGTTTCTCGTAGTCGTCGTCCTTCGAACCGCGTCGGTATGGAGTGAAGTCGCGTTCGGTAACGATACCGTCGATTTGGAAAGGAACACGCGCCGGTTATAACCTTCTTTGTTGAAGTCGGTCCGGAGCGCTTCGATCCTCATCCGAACCCGATGGCGGAAAAAAACAATCTAAGGATGGAGCCGATGCCCATGCGCACTAACACCGAGAGGAGGAGTCACCTATGACGACAAAGACTTCTCCAGAAGAAAAACAAAGTGCAATCATCCGAGCCCAACACCAGATGGCGATCTATTCATAAATGTACCATCTGCAGCCCATATGCCTCGAACACACAATTAAAGATTAACACTACATTGTTTTTTTCTCTCTCCAGGTAACTGGTGCAAGATTTACTGACCATTGACCTATGCCGTACATACCAGGACCAAAAACACTTTGCAGTTTGCAAACGTTTGCGCTTGAACTACTTTGTTTCCTATCTCCAGATTAACTTCAGTACTTATATTGAGGCCGCAGGCCTAAAGCCATGGTGATAATCATTGTAGGCAGCCTCAGAGGCAATCCAATTCAACCGCCAACTCCCGTTAACATCCTACATTTTCATTCATTTACTCTGTGGATGCAATGTGCGTGAAAGAAGGAGTATTGTGCACAGCACGCACAATTACAGAAAATGAGATTGCCAACAAGGCTAGAATTAAAACTTGAAGACCAAATTTTATTTAAAAACATAGCAGCACTTACAGAAAAGTTTAAAACAAGGGTTGAAAACCAATGCTTCGGTTAAAAAAAAAAAATACATGTCAACCACAGTTGTCTTGTGCCTCCAGAGTCAGTTGGGTGGACACTCACTGATGAAACTGTTACCAATGGGTGTTGCTTAGAGACACCCGAATGGTACATTTTGTTATCGGCTTTTAATAGTTAATCGAATCAAGTATCACCTGCCATAGCAGCATTGTGAACGCTTCAGTGTTCCATAAAAGGCTGGTGTACTAGATCAATTGACGCCGAAGGTTTCTTTAAACACTTCAATAAAAGCCTCCCCTTCCCAAAGTGTTCTTGCAGTTCATTTAAGCTTATTAAAAATCTCACTTGCAGCATTCAAGAAAGGATCATTTTTGATCAAGAAAGGAGGAATTCCAACATAGTCCACGATGTGGCCTGCAGCACCTTTTTAACAACTTTCACGCTACTTCCAGCATCCCGAGTCTCCGTTTTTTGTCACTTTGTGGCGGTGTAAGTATACCAGAAGGGACAGGAGTAGTCCTATTTGCTTCAGCCAATATGGCCTGTTTTGCTTGAGCTTTGTCCTGTGAAAGAGTAATACTGAATTATCACAACAACAAAAAATACTTTCAAAACTCCAAGTTCTAAACTTGGAAACGTTCTACAAACACCACAAACCTAACCAACTAACAAATGCCAAGCTTCCTGTAATCTAACACAAGCCTAGCCACGTTGCCAGGTAACAAAACATGTTGGCAATAGTTACCAGGTATCATAACTAAGAAACCTACTGGGCCCCTTTATTAACGCAAAACACACAAGATGGACGGAATATTGCACAATGGCAAAACATTCACCCCCAGTCACAGATCTGGGTTTAATCCATCGTTATTTTGCTCACCAAGCCACCCCAGTTCATAACGATTGATTAAACCCAGATCTGTGATTGGGGGTGAATGTTTTGCCATTGTGCAACATTCCGTCCATCAATTGTTTGTCTTTTTTAATGCCATCATTCAATGAAGCTTCACATTAATTAAGTCAATAAAAGACTGCTGTCTTTTTGAAAGGGGTGGGTTCTACTGCACTGCAAGTCTTGCAAGCGACCCATTAAAGATAAAACAGAAAGCATGCACCTAATCTGGTTACCAAACATAAATCTCACTCACTCCCACGTACACACCATTGCAAACTTAAGGCAATGTTACAAAAACATCTGTGATAGACAAATATGCTTTACTGAATAACTTGGCCCCACCCAATCAAAAGTTAAGAAAGCTAGTCAAACATATTGAAATGAAAAATTACATCACGCCATACCAGCAAATCCAAGCTGTTTATATGAGTCTGTATGTTGTGAATATCTTCAGAGGCTACATCACGGAAATTACGAAGTGGCGCGCATCCAGCTTCTTTTATAGTGAGGGCAAAAGGACTCATCCACTTTGTGCACTCCGCCAACTCGTTCCAGCTATAGCCTGTAAACCGACAACTTGTTGAGGGAGGGCAAAAAACTTCTGTACTCTATACCATATAGACCACCATGCCCAACACTTACCAGAAACTTTGGCCACTAATTCCATGGAAGAAAAGTAGTACAAAGCAGAAGCAGCAAGGGCACCATACGTGAACTCCAAACACCCAAGATCCAGCACACAAATGTCCAAAAGCTAACAGAAAAAAAAAAAATTAGCATCTGCAAAGTCCCCAAAATATATACTTTAAACACCTATTAAAGCATACCCACCTCGGTTATTTGCACAAAGATCTGCTGTGGATATTGTGGCAATAGCACTTCGCAGGCCTCTTCTTTTAAATATGCTACCTGCATATAAATGTTCAACCAGGACACCATTGTCAGAGGACTTAAACTCCACCCTAGGCTCTAAAGGAAAGGGGGGAAAACAATACAAGTTTTACCATTCATTTGTTTTCCACATTATTCTCTGCGAACTTGCCAGTTTGTTAGAGATGGGGGATTTTTAAAGCAGGCAAACAAGTTACCAAAAATGTCCACATTAAGGTATGCCACACAGAAAAGCAGCATCCAATTAGAAGGCAGCCGTCCAATGCCACAAGTCACTTGGCACCACTCTTGCCATCTCTTCCAGGAGCTGTGCTCCCTGGTTTCCAGCACTGCTCGGCCAGGCTGTTAACCCCTTCGGCGCTGATGACGAGCTCAGCTCGTCATCAGTTGCGCCGCTCGCACGCTGATGACGAGCTGAGCTTGTCATCTAACACGGCTTTTTGAAAAAAGCCGCGTAGCGCGAAAATCGCCGCAGCGCGCCTGCGGTTGAGAGAGCCTAGCCAGAGCAGTTTGCAACGTCTTTCTGACGTAGCAACAGCAGGCAATAACTTCACTACTGCTCTGAGTCATAGCAGTTAACGGTTTTGAATCCAGCTTTTCATACTGGAGGCCCTCTACTAGAGGAATGCATAACCCAAATAAATCATCCAATAATGGATCAACTGGCAGTTCTTTTAATGTTCAATGAGAATACTCAACACATCATGATTAACGAAGGAAGGTACCATACTATTAAATTGTTCGTCATTTGCAAATGTAAACCGAGGATAGGCTTTACTCAATTAAAAATCTAATTCAATACTTTGAAGTATTTCCTACAATAATTAGCACACGTTCGTTTTATTAATCCTTTTATGGTAGGAAAACCGAATAAAGCGGAGGATTATTAATCCTGCCATAAGCATAATTTTTTGTAATACTTCTTTGGGATGCAAAAAGTGTTAGGACGTCAATTAAAATGTAATATGCAGCTACCTTCAAAATAATTAGTTCCATCTGCAGAATGTCATCATCTGTACATGCACCGTCCGTAACATATGCAAACTGGAAAAGTTTTGGTGGATATATTTCCTGTAACAAAGCCATAATATATAAATTTTTACCATCACAAAATTAACAAGCAGGACAATTTCAAAAAGGATATTCAAGAAGTCTCAGATGAGAATCTAGAGCCCATTTCAATCAATCTAGTTCCTAAGAATTTACCTCTAGCTTTGCAGCGATGAATAGAGCTGAAATTCCAATCAGCTGTAACCTTGTTTTGAGAACGTCCTGTTCTGTTGACATGAACCGATCAAAGAAGTCTTGTGCCAAGTAAAAAGTTTCTCTGTGTAACTTGTACACCTCACATACCTGCAAAATAAATTAGACACGTTCTACTGAGCTGTGAGCAAAGCAGGTACCACAGTAATACCAGTTATTTATAGCTTTAATTCTCAACTGAATCATGGGAACTGAATAGTCCTGTGCTCGTGCAGGGTCCTGGATCACTTACACAGAGAACACGCGTCACATTCGCATCTCTTTAGAAAAGCCATATTTTTTCAATTGAAATAATTTATTTAGCAGCTTGCAAAAAAGGCAATTTTGACAAATCCAATATATTTATTCAATAAATGGAATATACACATATATATATATATATATATACACACATATATACATATATAGATATATATATATATACATACACACATATATATACACATATATAAACACACACATATATATATTATACATAATAAATAAGTCTGTAATGTAGGTGACTAGGAAATAAAATCTCACAAATTTATTTTAAAGGAAATTAAAGTAAAAACAGGAGTGGCCACATGGGCTGCAGCTATGCAAGGCTGAAAAACAGACAGCGACGCCCAGCCCTCCATTATTCCATCATGTCCCGTAAGTGGCAGTTACTCTGGTTTTTAGGTCTCGCCTGGTGTTAGCAGCGCGCATGCACTGCTCTCACCAATGCAAGGGCTTCTTGGAATTAATATGGATCCCAAAGCTTTCAGAGGCTGACTTGAAGCCCTACCCATCTTTTTCATTCGCTGGCGTCATCCTCCATGCTAAACACTGGCTCACGATTAAAAGGAGGCTTTAGTCCCTCCTGGTTACCACCCCGTCCACTTTTAGCCCCGCCCACCGGGACTGGATGCTTAACTTGCAGCGTGTTACTATCTCTTTTAATTAGAAGGTGAGGACTTTGTCATTCCGGCTGGAACGCGGCGCACGTTGTTTACATTGTCATTCCGGCTTGTTATTAATTTTAGCTTTAAATCAGAGCATGGCGCCAACTTGAGGGACACCGCGCTCAGTTTATTTTATACCGGGTGCCCGCACTCAATTAAATATTGCTCCTGTGGGGGATCATTTTGAATGCTAATGAGCTGCAGTATGTTGCCATAACTCTTAACAACAAAAGTGATGACATGGTTTACACGACCACATGGCAGTGGTGCACTGATATCCATGCACAGCCCATGGGCCTCCCACCAGAGGCATGAGAAACCCACACATGTCCATTTGCTCTGACTATACCCGCACCTGCTCCCCGTGTAGCTCGCTCTGCCAACCTCTGAAACAATGCCACGCTCTGGGGGCTCCCGCACCATCTTGATTTATTCTTTCCCCTCGCAGCTTCCTGTCCAGATGGCTTTATTTGGGTGGGTAAGGGAAGGGGCTTGTCGGAGCATGTGTTGCTTCAACGCCGGGCTAGCTCCAGCAAGGTGCAGCATCAGATGCAAAAAGCACAGCTGAGAGCATTCGTTTGGGAACCACCATTGGGGCCGATCTCAGACGCTAATGTGATCAGTGAAGCTAGTCATGTAGCGATTGTCCGCATACTTTTGCAGCTGAAGTTAAGGCGCACCTTCATGAGAGGATGGGTAAAGAAGCAGGCATACTGCTGCCACTATTTCCTCTCATTAGTAGCAGATGACTATTTCGCTATCATTCTCGGCGAGCAAGCTGCATCAACCATGAAGCGCCTAGTCGAACCAGCCTGAGGAGGAAACGTTCCGCATTTCAGGTAAAGGCCCCAGTAATAATGTTCCTAGACATGGCTACCTCGTTCATTTTCCAATATAGTGTCAGCCCTCCCACAATGCCTGCTCGCAATAATGTATACACTCGAGAATCATTTAAATAAAACTCAAAGAAACCAAAGCGAATATAACCCAGTTAAGTCCAAAATGATTGCTGCTAGTAAGAACAATGAAAAAACACTAATATTAGTGATGTTTTATTTGTTTTTCAAATATTAAGGCTCAGAGCTTTCAACTGCAGTTATTTTTAAACAGTGATGATGAAAAACTTAGCCAATAACGCTATAACACACAAAAACAAAGAAATGCTTGTATTCGGAGACGTAATTTACAGACTGACCACAGTTCTGTAGAACTGATGCACTGCCGACCACACTATCTTCCCGGCGCAAATTTAAATCTCTCATCCAAACGGAGGCCTCTCAAAGTACATGAATGCAAATCACTATAATCTTTATATTTCAAAACGAGCGCATCTTGTACGACCCGTACAAATGTGCTTTATACATCAAATAAAGCACGTTAGGACCACTAGGTTGCAGGAAACTGACATTTCATATAATTGCAGTAAATAAATAAAAAGAATCAAAAAAAGGTATTAAAAAAACCTCAACTGCAATACACACTAGTACAGAGGTCTTCAAACTTTTGATGCCGAGACCCCCTTGTAAAACTTTTAGGCGTAAGGACCCCCTTCCGACAAAAGATTCTAGAAACTGGTACTCATCATAAACAACTATCGACAACCATAAATGCGCTGGTTAGACCTCATCACATCCATCCATCCATCCATCCATCCATCCATCCATCCTTTCATCCATCCATCCATCCATCCTTCCATACATCCATCCTTTACCCATCCAGCAGTCCATCCACCCGTCCATCCACCCATCCATGCAACCTTTCATCCATGCACCCTTTCATTATTCCATCCTTCATCCACCCACTTTCATCCATCCACCCATCATTAATCCCCCCACCTTTTCACATCCATCCATGCAACCTTTTATCCACCCATCCTTCATCCATCCTCACTTTCATCCTTCCATCCATACATCCATCTTTCATCCATCCACCCATCATTCATCCATGCAACCGTTTATCCATCCTTCATCCATCCCTTTCATCCATCCATCCACCCTTTCATCCTCCCATCCATCCATCCACCCTTTCATCCATCCATCCATCCTTTCATTATTCCATCCATACATCCATCCATCCACCCTTTCATCCATACAGCCATCCTTCATCCCCCACATTTTCACACATCCATCCATGCATCCATCATTCCTCCATGCAACCTTCTATCCATACATCTATCCACCCTTTCATCCATCCATTCACCCATCATTCATCCACCAACCTTTTCACACATCCATCCATCCCTCATTCATCCATGCAACCTTTTATCCATCCATACATCCATCCTTCATCCATCCATCCATCTACCCTTTCATCCTTCCATCCATACATCCTCCATCCACCCACCTTTTCACATCCATCCATCCTTCATCCATCCACCCTTTCATCTTTACATCCACCCTTTCATCTTTACATCCATCCACTCCTCATTCATCCACCCACCTTTTCACACATCCATCCACCCTTCATCCATACATCCATCCACTCATCATTCATCCACCCACCTTTTCACTCATCCATCCGTCCTTCATCCTTCCATCCATACATCCATGCACCCACCCTTTCATCCTTCCATCAAAACATCTTTCACCCATCCACTCATCATTCATCCACTCCACCTACCTTTTCACACATCCATCCATCCTTTCATCCATCCATCCTTCACCCCCACCTTTTCACACATCCATACATGCATCCATCATTTCACCATGCAACCTTTTATCCATCCATACATCCATCCATCCTTCATCCACCCTTTCATCCATCCATTCACCCATCATTCATCCACCCACTTTTTCACACATCCATCCCTCGTTCATCCATGCAACCTTTTATCCATCCATACATACATACATCCTTCATCCATCTACCCTTCCATCCTTCCATCCATCCATACTCCATCCACCCACCTTTTCACACATCCATCCTTCTTCCTTCCTTCCATCCATTCATCCTTAATGCATGCACCCTTTCATCAATCCATGCACCCATCATTCATCCACCCACCTTTTCTGTGCCTCTCATGGGAGGTGGTCATTATCTCTGCGTCTTCCTCTCTCATGGGAGGACATCTCTGTGCCTCCCTGCTTTTTGGGGGGGGGGGGCAGACAGGCTCCAACAACATCTCATGGTGAAGAACCGACTCAGGCACATTTCTCCCGCACAGGCGCCAGGTAGGAGGGCTCCTGGGACTTGAACCAACGATTGTAATGTCCTTCTGCTGTTTATAAAGCGCTCCGACACCTACGGGTTAAGCTAGCGCTATATAAAATGTTAAAAATAAAAAGAACCCCCACAGCTCCAGGTGCGCAACGTCCACTGAATTCAAAGGGCTACAGCCTCCTCCCCCAGCCCCCCTCACCCCTCCCTTGTATGTGAGCCCGGGGCTGAAACGCTTCAGGGACACACAAAAAGGCACACCAGAGTACTTGACAGGTCTTTAAAAGAACTTTTACTTGTTAGAGGCTTTGATGTTTTTCACCCCTTAGGCCTCTGCCGTGAGCACTGTCAATCATCCCGACCTGCGACCCCCTCCCAGGACTCTACGACCCCCCCTGGGGGTCGAGCCCCACAGATTGAAGACCTCTGCACTAGTAGGATCTTACTCAATTGTTAAATATTGCTCCTGTGTGGAATCTATTACTTTAACATTGGCAACGAGTGGGAGGCAGTTGAAGGTTGGTGAGCAACACAGGCCCAGATCTGCACTTATTGGATCAGTGTGGTGTCTAAGCCATGCAAAGGGGAAGGCGGGGTGCAGCAGTCACCATGGTTTGTTGACGCCTGTGGTGGAATTAGCATGGCGGGGTCTCAATCAGTGAGTCTGAGTGAACTGAGCTACACTGGTGACGCGATTACAAAGAGCGACGCTCAGAGACCGAGCCAAATACACTACCGGAAGGAGTGCAGCAAAGGGACACATCCTGGGCGTACTCACCCACAGACACAAAGAGGCAGGCTGTGCCTCACTAGATGCCGGGGTAGATTGCTGTCGGTGCTTCTGAATGCTGGGGCACCCCATGAATCCAGGGCACTGGTAGAGTGATGCTCACCGTACACCCAGTGCTGCAGAGAGGGCTGGTGGAAGTCCGGGAGTCTCTGGATGCCGATAGGTGCAGGAGTTTGTATTCGCCATTAACTGATTCCCCCCACCACTTCCTTATCTCCACTCCTCCATCTGATCCTCCGCACAGCTATTTCCCCCTTATCTGCACACCAGCCCTTCTCATGATGCCTTCTCCTTCCTCCTTGACTTTCTCCACCCTCCAGCTCCATTCCTCGCACCCATCTCCAGATTCTCTACTCCTCCGCCAAGCCCCTTCCTTCCCCCAACCAGCCCTTTCCACATGCTTTCAGAGACATGAGGAAGGAGGGGGAGCAGCGTCCTTGCTGTCATGGAGGGGCACCCCAGGCCTTTGCAGCCTCTTTATCCTTCAAGAAATGGCGAACTCTGACTGGCTCTATGAGGTAAGGCAGAGGGGCTGGGGAGGCGGCAGGGGCTGCAGAGGTCCCAGCATTGCATGAGAGGGAGAGAAGGGGCGAGGTGGGGGAGAGAAAGAGTACAGCAGATGGGAAACCAGCGGAAGAGGTTTGAATGTGGTAGCGAAAGAACGCGAGATGGTCATAGAGCAGGAGAAACAGAGGCAGCCGAGGGAACGGAGATATGAAGAGTGGTGGGCGAAAGCCAGAGAGATACAATAACACCTAAAATAAAAAAATAAAAGCACAAGGGCCAGGAGGAAAGTCTATAAAAGAGCAGCAGACAGGAAGAGAGGAGAGAAGAGAGCACGGGACAGAGTTACAATTGGGGAGGGAGGCGAGCAGACAGCGCAATGGTAAGAGTAACAAGCATTTGCAATGCAATAGGTCTCGCATTTACGCGCGTTTCAGCCATTGACATTGCAAATGACAATGCCTTTTATTTTTGTTTTTAAAACATAAATAAAAGGCAGCCATCTACAATGCCAATAGCTTAAACTCACCTAAAGGGGAGACCTATTGCATTGTAAATGCTTGTTCTTTCCAGCTGCTGAGGACGGGAACTGGAATCACAGAGCTTACCCTTTTCCCCCTCTTGAAAGTCTTGCCAAACCTTCTTTAAACCGGTGTTACTCAACACCAAGTACTTGGGAGTACTTTTCTGGTATTTTGCGACCCAAAAACCAGCTCAGTGAAGTGCCCTTCGTGTGTGTAACATGGAGAAGCCGGCCCCCCAATGTCTTGGGGTGTGCCGACCCCGGCCGGATATTCATCTTGTGACACCCCCCCCCCTCTTTTCTTCACAGACTATGTACTGGGGGCCTACCCTAGAATCCGATGAACCGCAGGAGAAGGATGACTAGGACGACGGTCCCTTTAACTGGCTGCACTTTGGTGAGGAGGAGGAGCCCACACAGACGTCAAATACGCCAGCTAACAGCACCCAGGTGTGCTTGTACACCGGAGGCGTAGGAGTCGGAGCAGAGTTGAGAGAGGATTCGAACGGAGAAGCAACCAAAGAGGCAGAGAGGAGGAGTGACCCGTCGGCGGTGCGGGAGCCAGGAGGCCATCGGCATCACGAGCCGCCCAGCCGCACGCCAGGAGGTGTGTAGCTAAACGAGGTACGGAGCCATATCACGGGCTGGGTAGATAAGAGGTGTAGACCCGTCCCCTGACCAGCAGACCCTTGCTCCGTTCACTCCCCGTTCCCTCACAGCCCCATGTATAGAGCACGAGCGGTGATTCCCTCACTCCCTTCCCTGGTACCACTGTATCCCAGTTGGACGTGACACTGATACTTGCCTCTCTTTCCTTCTCTCCTGAGCGGCGTTCCTGGAGACACCACGGAGACGGATGAGCCTCCGCCCGGCAGGAGTCCCCGAAGGCGAGCTCCGGAGGAAGAATCAAGACCGCGGAGACGAACCCAGAGGAGTCGATCGCCCAGGAGATATCCCTTGCGCCAAACCTGCACAGATATTCTGTTCAGACAAATAAAACCCTTAACCACAAAAACCCGCCTCCTGCCTTTGCCTGCCCCTCCCGCTACAGTGTGGTAGAAAAAGGTCAAACAGATGCTCCTTACCTGTGAAGGCTGTCTACGGATTCCCACATGCCCGACAAGTTGAAACACTACAGGGCCGTATCCAGGAACACTCTGAAGGATGGATAGAAGATGCACCTTCATAGATGGAGTTTGATGCTTATTTTTAAAATAGTTTTAAGTAGGAACCAACACTTGTGAATGGTGAAGCAGAATAGGCGCAGGTCTTGAGATAAATAGAAGTGGAAAAAGACAGACATGTGCAATAATTCAGTGAAGTAATAAAGCAGGAGAATGAGGTCTTCAGAGGGTGTAAGGAGGTGTGAGCGGCTCCACAGATGTCTGACTTGGGGAGTCTAAAATTGGATTTAGGGAGTACCCGGTCATCTCCGCTTCCTCCGAGTGCCTATGATCTGCAAGGTGCCTAGGAACGTTCCAGAGCTCTGCTTCTTCCGTGGCTTGCCCAGTTCACCGCAAATCTCAGGCCCAGTTCACCGCCATGATGCTGGATACAGATGTCCCGACTGCCCGACCAACATCGGATTGTGCGAGGATCCCCCACCGGATAAAATTGCTATTGGTGTGTTGATCCCACACCGACACATGGTGAGACCTGCATCCCCTGCGCTGCCTTGTCACAGCTCAGCGCCTCATAACCGGCATTGCTCCGGCTCTCCCCAACAAGCCTCAGCTTATTTGACTGAGTTAGGACTCACGAGATCGGCGGACTGGTTTCCAAGCGGAGATTGCAGGCTGAGCTTCGAAACTCGGCACCAGCACCTAGCGAGGCCTTCCTCGCCAAGCCCTGAAAAGCCTTAGCTGTTTTGGCAATCGAATTGTTTAAATCAAGAGAAGACTTTCTGGGAGTGCTGATTTTAAATTGGGATATATATATATATATATATATATATATATATATATATATATATATATATATATATATATATATATATATATATATATATATATATATATATATATATATATATTACCTACTGGCGGTCGCCAGTAGGTATATATAGTTAGGATTTTTTCTCTATGGGTTTTTTGAAAATTCTATGTCTAATAACTTTGGCGTTTGTGGACGGAATTGGCTGAAATTTTCAGGAAAATGGCACATTTTGTTTCTGAGCAGCCCTTGAAAATTTGGGGGGGGTTCGTCAAGGGGGGGCCGAGAAAAAAGGGGGGTCCCAAAACGTGTTTTTAACATTGAGTTTTCCATAGGGCGGTTGGCCTCACTTTTAGCCCGAACGGCTGAATGGATTTGCACGAAACTTGGCAAAATTGTAGGGACTGGTAGCCCGATGTGCCTTTTGTAGGTCTCAATATATGTGCTCCAGTGGATTTTGAGAAATTAACGTTTAAAAAAAGATATATATCTGTAACAGCGGACCGGGCAGCGTCCTAGGACGCGTACTTTTCGCGCAACGGAGCTTTGTGAAGCGAAGCTGATTGGTTCTCCGGCGTCTGTCAACATTCCAAACAGTCCGTAGCGGCCGCCATCTTGTCTCTCGGTAGGATCGAGAGACAAGAGGAGGCCAAAGCGAAGGGGCAAATGACCATAAGGGGGAATAGTAGATCCTCGCTGACCCCCTAGGTTTGATGTGGAGGTTTTAAAAGGGCCCCGCGGGGCAAAAAAAAATAATAATAATAATAATCGAACACCTGAATGGATTTGCACGAAACTTGGCAAAATATTAGGGACTGGTAGCCCGATGTGCCTTTGCTAGGTCTCAATATATGTGCTCCAGTGGATTTTGAGAAATTAACGTTCAAAAAAAGATATATATCTGTAACAGCGCTCCGCGTACTTTTCGCGTTACGGAGCTTTGCGAAGCTGATTGGTTCTCCGGCGTCTGTCAACATTCCAAACAGTCCGTAGCGGCCGCCATCTTGTCTCTCGGTAGGATTGAGAGACAAGAGGAGGCCAAAGCGAAGGGGGAAATGACCATAAGGGGTCATAGTAGATCCTTCCTGACCTCTTAGGTTTGATGTACCATTTTGCCAAGTTTGGTGTAATTCCGTTCAGCCATTCAGGCTGTAGACGTATGTAAATGTCCTATGGAAAATTGCATGGGGAAAACACATTTGAAAGTGTTGAAATTTAGAACCAATTAAAATGTTACTTTGGTTTTGTATTTGTGTGTGATGAAAGTTAATTGGTTATGTATATATGTCAAATGAGAGGAAACCACAGCCATTTTGTGATACTACTGTCTGAGGTACATTTGTGAGGAATTTTTGGTGGTGAATTTCTGGTGTTTGATTTACACAGTACTAACACTTCTGCTACTTTTAAAAAGGTGAGTTGTTAATTTGTAAGGGGAACTATGTTGTACACTTGAAGATAATTTGAAAAATGTTTTCTGTTATTTATTTGCAGTCCTTCTGTTATACTAAATAGTTGATGAAGTTAGTTTTATATTATGTATTACTAAAAACGATAAATGAAAGTGATTATTTTTTTCTGCAATTTACAGCAAGCAATTTCAAAATAAAATGGCTCACAATGAAGAGACCGTGGCAATTTCTTTTGAATTGTCCACTACATTGATTGAAATTGAGAGCACCAATAATGAAATATTGTCACAAGGAGGACATGACTTGTATGATTCCATTAGATTGATTGAAATGGACAGCACCAAGAATGAAATATTGTCACAAGGAGATGACTTGAATGATTCCACTACATTGATTGAAATTGAGAGCACCAATAATGAAATATTGTCACAAGGAGGAGATGGCTTGTATGATTCCATTAGATTGATTGAAATGGACAGGACCAATAATGAAATATTGTCACAAGGAGGAGATGACTTGAATGATTCCACTACATTGATTGAAATTGAGAGCACCAATAATGAAATATTGTCACGAGGAGATGACTTGAATGATTCCACTACATTGATTGAAATGGACAGCACCAATAATGAAATATTGTCAGAAGGAGGAGATGACTTGAATGATTTTTTTGATCAATCTCTTGATGGCGAATTTATCGAGTGTTTGGAGACCATAGAGTTACAAGAATCATCATTGCAGACTTTTAATGAGGAGATTCCAGATGAGATGATTGAAGAGGAAATTACTGATGAGGACATGTTACTAGTTGTTTCAAATGTAGAAAATTTTGAAGAATAAATTTATATTTAGAAATCAAAAATTGTTTGAGACATTATTTATTTTTATTTTTAATTTATGAGGTTGTAGCGAAGTGATTGTAGTATAAAATGAGACTTATAGTATAGAGTGCAACATTTTTATGTTACATGGTAAGTTTACTCATATTTACTTCCCTTCTGCCACTATATTATCTCCAATGTGTATTTGACATGTCTTCTTCATCTCCGGCCTCCTTTCTCTCACTGTGTGTCTCCGATGCATCTTATCGCTGGTATTTTGTGTAATTACAGAAGAGAGTAAAATAAAATAGTTCGGAACGTGAAAAGGGGGCAAAGTAGAGTACTCCTCACCCCCTAGGCCTTTTTAGGCGGTCCCAAAAGGATCAGTTTCTGCTTTCCTGAGAGATTATGGTATGAGTTCCATATACCACAATAACTTGCATTACAACATGCAAGATATCTATCTCCTATTACCAACTTTTGGAGATATTCGCGCTAAGCGCGAATATCTCCAAAAAGTAACACCTGCCCTGAGCAGTTCTTAGCCATGTTATCCAATGGGAGGTGGATAACATGGCTAAGAGTATTAGCTCGGTAATGCATGAATATCGCTGAGTTTTTAGCGATATTCATGCATTGCGGCCGTTTATTATCGCATTTGCGATAAACCTTGATAATAGTAAGGTTTATCTTCGATAATTTCTGACGATGCTTAGTGGTAAAAAATTGGTTGGTAAGCATCGTTAGCGATAAATATCGCTTAACTTTGGTAATATGCCCCAACGTCTGTTAACGTTCGATTCGAAGGAAATGAGGAAGTGTTGAAAAACATTGTCTGCGCCATCTTGCCTTTTTTGAAATGCCACACTTTTGTCGTGCACGGCAGCCATTTTAGATGTCTTGACCAGACCCACTCTCTGCACGCTGTCGATTCGTAGCATGGCTCCTCACCCTCGCAAGCATCTTCCCCAGGCACTGGTCACCCCCGCTCTCTGTCTTATGCATGGGCAATAAACCTCCCCCCATCTGCGCTGCTCTTCCCTGAGAATCACACTGTGCCCGCCCGACACCTCCCTTTCGCCCTATTCACTACCGCACCCTGTGACACTCCTCTTCCTCTGTGTCCGATTGTCCAGGCTATCAGCTAGCCCTGCAGATGTAGTTTATGGCCCCAGCTGTAAAGAATCACCCCTCTTCAAAGGAGTTATAGTAGATCAAGGCCCACACCCGATGAGATCCGTCACACCACACGTGTTCCTACTATCTGAAAACTATCCTGTATTGTGATTGGGGAGGGGACCGAGCCTGAAGCGGAAGATTCCAGGAATGACTCTTTGTACATCAAAGTTTTTACAATTATGTGTCACATAAAAAATATATAGCACTCCAACAAAGTAGTAGGAATATAAAACTTTAATAACATATAAATATATACAACAAAACAAAAACAGTAATAGATTTATTGAAATTGACAGCACCAATAATGAAATATTCTTGTCAGTAGCGGTCTGTTGTGCGAATAGTTCCAAGGCAGCAGAACGCGCTGAAATCTGGATGTCACGAAGGTGATGTCTAGCAAGTTGCCGCCCAGCAAATAACGGCGTGGGGCGCCGCGGGGGTGAGTGAGTCCAGTAGGCACCACAGCTATTCTTACCGGCATTGCAGAATTACTGCTGGGGACAATGCCTGTGCTGGAGCAGGGTCACAGCAGAAACAAAAAGGATTCTGTTGAAGATGTTGTTGGTTTTCAATTTGAAAACAGTTCTGGTGTCAACTGCTATGCTAATGTAGTGGTTAATGTTTTGTTTTCTCTAGAAAATGTAAAAGAGGGGGAGGCAGTCCAAAGTTCCGTTAAAAGGGCAAAGGAAAGGATCGGTGGTTTGAACTATCAGTCAAAAAGGGGAGGGGGTGCAACAATTTTTCCTACCGGGTCACACTGTGCTTTCACCGGAAGTGAGGTCTGCAGGATTCTAGTAATTCAAAGTGAGGCTGGCGCCGACGTCCCGCGGATACAGTTTCGTCACTCCACGGGTGATCATGGCAGTCATTCCCCATCGGGGGTGGGAGACTCCCGCGGCTCCTCTAGAATCTTCAAGGTCGTGGAGGACTACGGTGGTGGAGTCAACCAGTGACCGGGCCATTTCTTTATGCTGGGCCCGCTCTTGCCAGGTCGACCGCCATTTTGAGAGTTCGGTAGCTACTGGCGATCGCGGGGTCAAATGAACGGACGGGCTCCACCCTGCCGGGCGAGACGTTGCAGCATGGCCACAGTGGAAGAACTCTTTTCCGGGCGCCTGGACCGCTGAGGGTGCAGCTGGGAAGCCTACACTGGGGAGGCGGGAGAGGCCTGTTCGCACCGTCTCTCCCTCCCAGTGCACCCCACGGCGTCTCGCTTGAGATTTGTTATGGCCGGACCAGGCGATGAGGACGAGGGGGGGGTCGGAGGCATGTGCAAGACATCCCCCCCCAGTGTTGTCGCAGCCATTATAAAAGAAAGAAGTGTCCCGTCCGTCTTCGGGCCGGGCTTCCGGTGGATGTCGGCCGGACGCCCCTGGCTCTGGCCCCATGAACGGGTTTCTTGGTTTATCGGCTGCAGCCGGATTCCGTCGGCCTCGGCCCCCCGACCGTTGGTGGCCGGACCGGAAGAGCATGTGGCGGGACTACCTGCAACTCTCAAGGGCCACCGCGGCCGGACTGGGAGAGAGAGGGGAGGGTCGAGGAGACATTCCCCCCCCCCTGCAACTGTTCAGCGTTGTAAAGGCAATCCCCTGGCCGGGTCCCGTTGGTCTCTGCCTCTCCTCCGGCTACACCCTACGTTAGGATCTCCTGGCCGAGGCGTGGCAGCAGGACCTGCCTTATATGGGCTGCTCCCGGCTGGGCGTAGCCGGAACCCTGCCCCACCTTGGAAGTTTCCAGAGTGGGGGCGGATGTTCTACTGACTTGCATTTTCCCTAGTCTATCGATTTTTTTGGCGTGGCAGGCGGTGGGACAGCGAGGGGTGATTTGGTTTCTCTTACTGTTTTTCTGGTCTCTCACCACTGGCATATTTTAACGTTTTCTTGTTTCTAGGACATTAATAGGTTTTATCATTACGTTATGTTATCGTTTCTTTGTTCGTTGTTTAATAAAAGTTCATGTTCATCAGTGGCCTACTGATTTTCGTTTTCCTATTCTTTTCTTTCCAGGTTGTTTCATGCTAAAGTTTCTGTTAACAGGATACAGTGATCACTTCGTTATTATTGCATATGTCCTTTTCACTAGGGGTGCTCTCTGGTCGGGCCAGATGACGTATGTCTAGTAAATGGTCCGGGTGAAACAGGTGCATCAATCAGTGGGGATAGGCATGATAGATTACAACGGGGGAGAAAGGTCCGCATTACGTACCCTTTCACTACTTGCAAAGATTTTCCTACGTTTATTTGCAAACAGGGAATACCTCCAAAAAGAACTAATTCCCAAACAGTCAATGTTCGGACAATCAATCAATCAATGAGGAATGAAATAGGTACGACGTGTTAAAGGCTTGCGTTACCTACCCTTCACTATCTGCAAAGGGAGAGAGAATATTCCTATTCTTCCTCGTTTGCAGGTAGAGAAGATCCTTAAGAGAATTAACATCGAACAATTCAATGCTCGATTGAAACAATCAACAAGGGGTACTGTGAACACAAATGAACGCCGCTTATGTACATACGCATTGCTATTTTCAACAGGTTGTTCCTAATGTTTCTATTTTAGCGAGGTCAAAAAGAGATCCCATTAGTGGCCTACTGATTTTGCTCGATTCCTTTTGTTTTTTTACACGATTTTTCGCTATCTGCAAAGACTAAACAGAGTATTGCGACTCTGTGCTTGTTTGTAAATAGAGAATGAACCAAAGAGAACAATCAATCAAATGGAGAGAGAAGCAGGCACGACGGATTACAAAGGGGGAAAGGGCTGCGTTAACTACCCTTCACTATCTGCAAAGAGAGAGTACTCCTAATAGAAATGAGGGGTGGGGGGCAGCAATCAAAGCAGATCAGTGTGCATAAACACGAAAAAAAAAATTCTTACCACGTACTTGACATTCGACAGCTTATGATATTTGCTATTAAAAAACCATTGAAATTCACTGAAAAAACCATAGGTTATAGACCATATATAGTTAGGAATTAGCATTTACAAAACCTTGAAAATTCACTGAAAAAACCATAGGTTATAGACCATATATAGTTAGGAATTAGCATTTAAAAAACCTTATTTTACTCACACAAAACCATTGAAATTCCATATATAGTTAGTTGCACTAACTATATATTGCGCACCCGCAATCCACTGCTGATGATGTCACATATTACATCATTCATGACATGGTCAGTGACATCACTGATGACATCACTGATGACATCTCAAATGACATCACTGATGACATCTCATTTGACATCAATGACCACATCACTGATGATATCATTCATGTGACAATACAATGCATCTCCTCACATTTTAATATAACCTCTGTTTCACCCAGTGTTAAAAACAGAGTATAATTTTTGAAACCATTGACACACCAATACTAGTTACTACATACGTACTCACTGATTCCTACGTCTACACACACATTCACTCATTCACCCATACAATCATTCATACATACAATCACTCATGTTTACAACACAATCATATGCACTCATACACCTATACAGACACTCACACTCTGCCACTCATCCATGGAGTTACTCACACACCTAGTCAGTCCTGTAAAGAATCAATCACACTTCCATTTTCTACTCTATACAGTTAAACATAGAGCACCTTACGTTTTCAACCATATACTAACACATACTTACTCTCTTATACAATCATTGATACAAGTACACATTGATCTGTACAGAGTCACACACCTCCCATCCAGCCACACACACACTCAGTCTCCCATGCAAATACTTGGGCAATCAATCAATAACCCATATAGTTACTCATATAGCTACTGATCAACACATGCAGCAGTTTACAGAACAACAGACATAATGATGCACAAATTAAGACAGTTTAGTCACTAACCCATGCACTCAGTGAGACACATTTAATCACTCACTCATACATTCAGTCATGCACCTACTAAATCCTTCGTCCAGACACTTATACATCCACTCATTCTTCAATATGTAAGACATATTTTAACTTTACAGAAACAGTCACTGGATGTTGTCATCAGTGATGTCACTGACCATGTCATGAATGATGTAATATGTGACATCATCAGCAGTGGATTGCGGGTGCGCAATATATAGTTAGTGCAACTAACTATATATGGAATTTCAATGGTTTTGTGTGAGTAAAATAAGGTTTTTTAAATGCTAATTCCTAACTATATATGGTCTATAACCTATGGTTTTTTCAGTGAATTTTCAAGGTTTTGTAAATGCTAATTCCTAACTATATATGGTCTATAACCTATGGTTTTTTCAGTGAATATATATATATATATAGTGGCAGGCCAGGGGGAATTCCAGGAGCGAAACAATACTGACTTTAATGGACTAGTTACAACTACACCGAAATTGCGTGACCCAATCTAGTCGTACAAAATGGTGCCAAATCCTAGATTGACGACTTCGAGGCCCCTCAAGATGGACGCGTTGCCATTAGAACAACAACACCACTTTTTCAACAGAAACACTCCTGATCTATTTTTCCTTTGAATTCTAAACTGCTCCCTTCCTTTAGCCTGGAGCTCCACCTTGTGGCCTAATCCTGAACTTCGTCCCCCTTTATTTAATTTTATCCTACATGTCCGGTTAATTTTTCGATCTGCCCCTCATATGCTTTTTATGGTTTTACTTTTGATGCTTCTAACAAGCGCCAGTTACAATATGTCTTATATGTTGTGTGTTTTTTTTCCTCCACCCTTTAGTTATCTTTCACTGCCTATCTTGTAGTGATTTTTGTGTCAACCTCGATACAACCTCCTATTCAATTGCCTTCCTAGCCCCCTTTTTTACACTATGGCCCATGACCTCCCTTTGTGTATTTGTGCTATGATTATTTGATTTGCTGGACTGTTTTTAACAATGCACCCAACTTGAGAATATGTGCAGTTTGATGACCCGGTACTTTTGTTCCTGAGCCTAGCGATCCTCACCTTGTGTAGCTTTGCGGGGATTAATTGTTTGCTTTGCTGGGGATATTTCAACATTGCTTTCATTTTGCTCCCCCCATATGTAGCGGTGATGGGATTTGTTTTGATGCACTTTATTCTGCTCACTTCCTTCGTACTTCACTTAACTCATATTCTCTTGACTCCTGCCCCTTTCTTTCATATCATCTCACTTTCCCTTTCTTTGTTCTTTTCCTCTGCCGAATTCTCCCCTTACCCTTTACCAATACTGCGTCCTTCCACTCTTCCCTTCCCAAGTCTCTCCCCCCACAGCCTCAACCCACTGCCTCTCCCTTGACTACGCACGCGATTATCTGACTCTCCTCTCCCCTACTTTTCCTTTGCCTATTATGCCTCCTCAATATCAATTCCCCCTCCCAGGATCGCTCCCTATCTAAACATGGTCCCAACTCCTGGTCCATCCCGTACCCCCCCAATCTTTCTAAACACGCTAGAAAAAAACTCAAACACAACCTCCTTATTCGAAATCCGGAAACACTTATTGTTGACAACTATTACAGCCCTACTGCCCCCATTAAAACGAATTACATCTTCTACTCCAAACTCTCCTCTAAATGGAAAAGAATCTTCACACAACATCTCCCAGTCACTAAAACCTCCAAAATACCCCATGGCGACAAACTTTCCACCATGCCATCTCCAACCTTTTGTGGGGAAATCAACATCTCCATTTTCAAAACTGGTAACATCCTCATGCAAGCGTCCGTACCCCATCTGAACACCTTCAAACTCCATTTCAGATCCTTGGCCATCCAACTTTCCAATTCCACCAACAGCCCCCCCATACCCTCCACCTCCTCTCTACCCACCGACCCTGCCCCACCAGCCCACCTCTTCCGCCCCTGACCTTTCAACATCCAATGACACTATGCATCAGTTGTCACCTATCCCCTCTTTCCGCACTAGGACCTCCACTCTCACCTTGATCCTCCCCTCAACCCCTCACTCCCAATCCCCTTGCTCCCAACCAGCCCACCCATTCCCCTACCTATTACTCCACCCTCCTGGCCCTCTTTCTCAGTCTCCCCTTCCATTCCTCCTCCAACCCCCCCTCACTCCTCCTCTCCCAACTCATCCTCACTCACGCAGAATCTCAATACTCCTCACCCAGATTCCCCTTCCATTCCTCCTCCATCCCCCCTCATTCCTCCCCTCCCAATTCAGCCTCACACCCTCTGAATCACACTACCCCCACACCCTTCTCCCAACTCATCCTCTCCATCCCTGAACTATACTCTTCCCATTAGCTCCCCCTCACTCCTACACCATTCCGCAACTGTACCTCCTTGCTATCCCCAAACTTCTCTTCCACAGAGGTCTCATCTCCCCTCTACCCCGACATGCCACTCCTTCTCCCTTTTAACTACAGCCCTCCCTGCTCTCCTGCCTGCCTCGGCTCTTCCCCTCCTCAGAACAGGCCTCCTGCCTGCATCTGCTCACTGCCTCCTCAGAGCAGACACCCTCTGAAGCTAACTCCGAACCCCATTTGTCCTCCTCCCCCCACACTCTATTTACTCCCTCACTCTTATCTCAAACTCCCTTCGCAACATCGAACTTAACATCTCCACTCTTAACAGAGATCTTTCTCGTCTTAGGAACGATTTCCTCAACCTCAAATCCAGCGATCCTCGTCCCCGAAGAAACACCTCTAGCCCCGGCCTAATAAACCCCACCACCTCCAAACCGTGGAAAACGACTCCCTTGCTTTGCCGGGCTCAAAGACCACTCCGCACTACTTGCACCCTCTCTCACCGGGAGATCTCCGACCTTCAAAATTCCTACCCTCCATACTCCTCAACCATGAACACACCTCCCCCCTTCTCAAGCATCCCCGTCATATTGGGGACTAGTCTTATTCCTCTTTCACCTGTCTCACCTAGACCCCCTCATCTCACCTCCATCCATGCCCTCCCATCTACTAATCCCACTCCCAAACCCCCTCACCTGCATGCTTGTTAACTGCCGCTCCGCTGCCCGACATGCCATAGAAATCTCTGAAACCATCCTTAGCGAATCCATCGACATTGCGTTCCTTACAGAAACCTGGCTTAATGACCACTCTACAAGCATTCTTGACATACTCTCACCCCCGGGCTACTCCATCATTAGGAAAGATAGACCCATCCGAAAAGGCGGTGGTGTAGCGATCATCTTAAAAGAAGAATTACAGCTCTCCCTTTTCAATAACGACGAATATGCCTCCTTTGAATACCTCATAGCCGAACTCAAAATACAGGGTTCTCCCCCCATCCGCCTTCACAATATATATAATCCGCCTGGAAATCACTACCCATTGAGCTATCTAACCTTCTTACCCAATCCTCAATTTCCAAATCTAAAAACATCTTCCTGGGAGACTAATTTCCATTGGAATGATATTAAAGATCCCTCAATCTCCCTCCTCTCTGACCTTCTCGAAATTAATGACCTCAATCAAATCTGTCAGTCGCCAACCCATTCCAAAGGAGCCACCCTTGACGCTATCATAACCAGCAAAGATATAGCCCTCCTATCTAACATCATTCCCATTGACTGGTCCGACCATCACCTTATCCTGTTCACCATAACCACCTCTGCCTCCCCCCCCCCCTCCTTCCAAAACTATTAAACCCATGAAACTGATCAGAAATCTCTGTCTTATCCCTCCCGACTTACTTGATTCCAAACTTCATGCCCAGCTTTGCTATCCCACCCTCCCTTAACACGAATGAACTAACCGAATATAACAAAGCGGTCACTGCTACCCTTGACCTTCTTGCCCCTCTCAAACTCAAAAAGCAAAGAAATATCCCCTCCAAATCGTGGTTTGACAGACCTTAATAATGGAAAGACGTAGACCCAGACTGAAAGATTATGGAGACAGCACCCCTCTCCTAACCTGACCCGCCTCAGACTTGCTAGATCGTCCTATAAAAAACACATCTTTAGACAAAAAACCTCCTTCAGATCACAACTAGATCGAGCTCAAAATAGGCCAAGAGAACTATTCAACATTGTGCGCAATAAAACTACTTCCGCCCCCCCCCCCGTCCCATTGGCCTCGACGACTAGATGTGCAGAAATAGCTCTTTTTTTCCAGACAAAATTAAACTTATTGAGCAATCCTTCTCTACTGTGATCCCTCCCACCAATCCAAACATCTCTTAATATCCCACCCTCCACCATAACTCCCCCTACACCCACTATTGCCCATCAAAACTCTGATCTCCCTCACCCCCCCCTTGCCCTCCAATTTCCTTGACTCTAAATCATCCTAACTCTTACTAAAAATAATGCCACGTGGCTTAACTTCCAACCAGTCACTGAAAGAGACGTCTTTAACATCATTTCCAAACTCAAGCCTTCCTCCCACACCAAAGACCCTCTCCCCTCCAAACTTGTCCAAAACCTCAAACACATCATCACCCCTTACTGGACCTCTATTATCAACAGCTCCCTTGCCACCGGCTGTGTCCACTTCATTGCAACTAGGCCAAATCACCCCCCATTATCAAAAACCCTTTGGCAGACCCAAACGACCTCAACCTTCGTCCCATCTCCAACCTTCCCCTTCTTTCTAAAGCCCTGGAAAAATGTGTCCTTCAACTAGATAGACACATTGAACACTTCAACTTACTAGACCCCCTCCAATCTGGCTTTAGGAAAGGATGCAGCACTGAAACCGCCATGCTAAACATTGACGACATCCACCACTCACTTGACAATGGTGAATCTAGCCTGCTGATCCTCCTTGATCTCTCTGCAGCGTTTGATACTGTTAACCACTCTGCTCTACTAAATGTTCTTAGAGATCGATTCGGCCTGAATGGTACGACACACAAATGGTTTGTCTCATACCTACAACACCGTTCTCAACAAATCAAAATCCAAAATTGCCTATCTAACCCTACCTCCATCTCCTTAGGAGTTCCGCAAGGATCCATCCTCTCTCCCACTCTTTAACCTTTTCATGGAACCCCTCACACTCATTCTTAAACAAGCCGGGATCAACTACCATTTTTACGCTGACGACACCCAACTCTATTATAAGATTAAAACTCATGCTGACATCCTTCAACTCAACAACACTCTCATCAAGATCCAATCCTGGTTCCACAGTACACCTCAAACTCAACCCTAAACAAGCATTGGAAATGCAATAGGTCTCGCATTAGGAAAGTTTGAGCAATTGGTATTGTAAAAGACACTATGTGTTGGTTTTGAAAATAGCAAAAGTAATAGCTTTGCCAGTTACAATGTCAATAGTTTTAACTTTTGCAAATGTGACACCTATAGCATTTGTAATGCAATGTGTGTTGTATTTAAGTAACTTAGATGTATTGATATTGCAAACAACAATGGCTTAATTTTGTAAATAATTAAAACTTAAATAAAATGTATTGTAATTTATAATGGCAATAGCTTAAACGTTTGTAAATAACTTGTGAAGATTATGTTCAGTGTATTTTATTGTGACGAAAATCCAAGAACATTGCATTTGCACCTACACACAGCCACACACACACACACAGATGTGGTGGGGGTGGATGTGGGGGTGGATGTGGGGGTGGATGTGGGGGTGGAAGTGAAGGCGGTGGGTGTGGTGGAGGTGGATGCGGTGGTGGATGAGGTGGTGGTGGTGGAGGTGATGCATGTGGCGGTGGATGTGATGGTGGATGTGGAGGTGATGGTGGATGTGGAGGTGATGGTGGATGCGGTGGTGGATGCGGCGGTGGATGCGGCGGTGGATGCGGCGGTGGATGCTAAAAGATATGCCGCAGAGGATCGGCAAGAGCCGAAAAAGGGAGATAAAGGGGCCACACCAGCAAGTTCAAACACACAACAGCTGATGTTTAAATGTAAATAAACGAGGAGCAAAACGAAGATGAAAGGGAGAGATTCAGAATGTGAAACAACGGCAGCGGAGAGTGAGAGGCAGACAGAGGGAGGTGGCGTGGGAGAAAGAGGGAGTGAGAAGGTTAACCAGGAGACCAAAAGGCGGCCGGGCTGTACAATGCGGTCACGTTTTGAAGGCATGAGTTTGGCCTGGGCTGGAAGCAATGAGCATGGCAAGCAGGGAGGGGCTGGAGAGGTGAGGGCACAGAGAACAAGCATTTGCAATGCAATAGGTCTCGGATTTACGCGAGTTTAAGCTATTGGCATTGTAAACTGCAATGCCTTTTATTTATGTTTTAAAATGCAAAACAAAAATAAAAGGCATTGTGTTTTGCAATGTCAATAGCTCAAACTGGCGTATGAGAAGAATGGTCCTGTGCTAAGTTATCCAGGATGGTATGGGGAAATGGTTGAGAAGAAGTTTGTGAGTCCCAAGGAGACTAGATGCCAATCTAGTATTAGATATTACGTGGCCTGAAAGACTATGATGCTATTAAAATAAAACAAGAACAGAGAAGCAGCACAACTTTAATTGTCCTCAGTAATAATATGCAACTAACAGCCATTGACAAAGCCAATAGTCCTGGCTTGTTGTAGGTGTAATGTTACTTGTTGTATCATATATGTGGATGCTATAACAGAAGCAACAAAATAGCAGTAGTGTGGCACACTATGCTAAGTAAAGATGTTTAGCCCTTTATTAGATTGGCTATGGCCATTTGAGAGACCTCCCCCCAGTTTCTTCATCTTACTAGTTAGAAGTGGGCAGAACATCCGAGTAGGAGGGAACAGTGCCGAACACAAAAACGCAGCACAGAAGTGGCCAGAACAGGGCAGCGCAAAACTGGATAGAACAGAACAGCGCCCAAAAGAAAAAGCCAGCAGAGACGTGGGCAGAACAGGGCAGCACAGAACAATGCAAAATAGAGCAGGGCAGCATATAACTGAACAGAACATTGGAAAATAGAACAGGGCAGAACAGAATAGTACACAGAGCACGGCAGAAGGGAGCAGAGCAGAACAGGAAAGCACAGTGAAGACCAGCAGAGAGCAGAGCGGAATAGAACAACGAACAAACGGGAGAGCTAGCATTGGGAACAGAAAGGAGGAGACGCGGTTTGTGAAGAAAGAAATGAAAAGGGAAATGGGGAAAGTGAAGGACAGAGACGGGACAATAAAGAAGTGAGAGGAAGGGAGTCAGTGCGTTGAACTGCGAAAACAAAAGAAAATAGTGAATAAAAGAACCTCGTTAGACGGCAAATCTATTTTGGAAAGACAATGCGCATATTATGGACAGGGGATGCGAATATAAACAGAAGCTGCTGCATCTTTGACAAACCAAAACACAGTAATTCTTGGTAATAAACAGTGAAAGAACAGAGCCAAGTCAGAGTGAAGGCCTCTTATGAAGCCGATACCACAAAGTGCTCCGAGATTGTGCACATAATAACAGATGTTATTATACACGAATCAACGGATTCACCTGAACAAACGCAAACACACTCAGGAGGCCCCAGCAGACTCAACGTGTGACCTGAGGGTACACTGAAATCTCTGCAGCAGGATCATTAATCCGATTAGGTTTTTTTTATGCAGAGTTTTATATAGTGCGAACTAGACCCGAACCGAATCAGGTATCAGAGCGCTTTACATGGTCTCCTTTTTAGGTGTTTTAAGAACCTGATGTGTAACCCTTAAATGTCCTGCACTCTGAGGGGAGGTATAGCGCGGGTTACAGTGGGGAGGCATTTTGTGGGATTACCGAGAGAAAGAGCCCTTCATCCGTTCCTAGAGTTCCTTCTTCACCGGTAAAATGAAAGGAGGAGCCTGAGGTAAATGAAGCTAGACCGGAATATGTAAGATTGTTTATGTAGAGCCGAGGAGGGCTGCTCTGTAGCATAACGAGAGTCTTTGGAGAGAGGATGTGTTCACACGAGGAGATAGCTCTTGCTGCTGACTATTGAAATATGTTATTAATACCCAAAGGAGAGGGAGAGAGGTGTGGCGCCGCGGCCAGGGTGACTGCCGCTGGAATCTGGGGATCACTGTTCGATCCCCGGTGCCGGCGGCAGGTTAGCCCAGCACCATGCGACTCTGGGCAATAGCTTGCTTAATCTTCCCGACGGCCCCCAGCGCCTAGAGACCCTAACGGGTGATTGTGCGCTATACAAATGTGGATTATTATTATTATAAAATCAGACACTTATTTCATCAACATTTAAAGGATGAAAGGCAGAGCGACCCTGTCAGTATTTGAACCCATTGTGAACAGGGGTTATCAGATGTGTATGTCTGCAAGACCATTGGGAGACTATTACACAAAGTGCCTCAAAAAGGCAGCAGAGTCTAAGACAAGTCAGTCACGTGTCAAGAACAATATTAGCTAACATCTAAGCCCATCATTAGCAACCAAAAGTCCGCACACACGCATTTTGGGGCAAATTGTAAGTTTTTCCTTTCTTGAATTCTTGCCCCTTCACTTTAATGCCCTTTTTTCACAGTGAAATCTATAGTTCATCTAAAGTTCTCTCCCTCCAGACCCACAAGCTTTCTGCTACATTCTGCTGGTCTATTTTAGGGACTCAGATTATCATTTAAAGTTCACACTAAGGTGCGAGTTGACCAAATGCAAATAAATATTGAAAAAATATATAAATTGACTACACTCGAGCAGCAAGGTACAGTGCTGCGCGAAAGTGAAAGGATTGCTCACAAAGGGGTCTCAGTCCACAGAAGAGGCATCCCACTGAGGCATTTCTTTGCTCGGATGCGTTGCTGACGGGAGCTTCCTCCCAAGCAGTGTAAAAATCCTGGAGGCTAGCGGTCACTAGTGTGCAGGTTCCAACACCATGTGAAAGGAAGGCCAGCACAAAAGTAAGGTCCATTACATTAGTAACATTTAAAATACACACTGCACACAGGGCAAAGTAGGCTTGCATCCGGGTTCTTTCATTACAGGGCCAAATGGTACTTACGTCATTAGCATAAATAGATGCTGCGACCAGGCGGATGTCTAAGCACCCAGGACCCTTACCGGTGGTAAACTCCAAGCTTCTTTTGCAGATCACAGATATATGCACATTTCTCACGAGCTTATGTCGAATATCTGCAAGAGATAGGCTCTCCTGGATCTATGTTGGGCACCCTCTACCACAGCTTCAGTGTTTGCTCGTACAGATAGTACCAGGCTTTGAAGCGCCCTAATGATTGGTTCCTGCTCCTTACAATAAAAGATATTGAACGCAGCCCTGGGCATTCAATGTGTCCGTGGACATAGTGAAATAACAGCAGTGACTGGGCCACTATAAAAAAAATTATATAATAAGACACAAAGGGCAGCAAGGTTTGCCGTTTAACCCCTCGTGGGCAATGTTTGATCCAGACGATCGACGCCAGGCCATCTGGCAAAGTTTACAAGACATTACAGGTGCCTCTCCCAATTCTTGGTACATGTTTGCAATACTTTCACAGTTAGAATAAATACTAACGCATCCATAATGTAGGTTTCAAGATTGCAGCCTTGTTATCGCCAGAGACGGAGGCATAGCATATATAGACAGCTGTTTGTATGTCACAGTTGCATGCTGCCTGGAATGGTTTGTTTCCATCTGTGCTCATGGCATGTTTATTCTAATTGAGGCGACGCTGAAAATGTCTGGAGCTCGTGAAACAGCACTGCCAATGTGAGCGACTAACATTTGTGATGGTGGTGTAATGGAGGGTTCATTGCCAGTGCATGGAAAACACGTGTGGTGAGACTCAGCGTTACTACTAGGCATGGGCGCCGGTAAACTCCACTCCACTGCAGTTGGCAGAGTTCTTGCTGAATTGCGGAGTGGAAAAACTCTGCGCCTGTTCTCCGGGTTATGAAACCTTCTAAAGTTTGCAGAAAGTTTCCCCCAGAGTCTGGCGCGGGAGGGCAGCACTCCGGGGGATGGTGATTCTCATGTCCCAGGACTGACTGCTGTTCTGTCCCGGGGACTCGGCTCTGCTGTGAGATTCCGGGACGTTGCTGCTCTGCCCTCCACGCGGCTCTTTCCATTAAGGAAGGCCGTCACTTCCTCCAGCCCTGTCAGCCAGCTCCCTGCTGTTACAGCCCCACCCCTCGCTGTTAATCTGCTGTAACTGCTGCGGACTGATCGCTGGACAATAAATCAGGCACTTTGTACATGAAAAACAAATAAATTACCCTACAAATCCAATGGACTCTGGAAAATGTGACACATCTGTGTCGGATTTATGAAATGCTAGAAAAGGGAGTTAAAGTTAATAACCCTGCGACGGTGACAGTTTCAGAGGACTAAGAATGCTGGGAGCTAAGCACTGAATCCAGCAGGCCACTCAACTCCTTGTCCGTCCCGATAACAGCCAACCGCTGATGCTGGGAATTCATGTCAGCCGCTCCGAGAGGACCCTGCACACAGCAAGACGGGGGACACTTAGGGTGCTCTCGGGCACCGCCTACACACTGTAGCTAAACACAGCCAGAGCCGAGGGATGGACTGAGGCACCGACGCCCTCGTTCCCTTCCCCAGCCCCAGAGGCCTCTGCACGCAGTGACAGAGTGGGGCATTTACAGGTACTGCCATACTGCGCCTCTCGTTCCGTCGTCCTAAGCCCACACCAGACACTTCAAGGCACCCGCGGACCCCAGGTGCAACCGAACGCACGAGTGGGGGTGCGGGGAGGGGGTTCGGCAGGGTCGCAAGCACGCAATGCACCCCTCATTCCTGCCACTCACTACATAGCCACAGGCAGAGGGGGGGGTCGGCTTTTCCTGTATTGTTATACACCCACGAACGGCACCTAACAATAGGGGTGCAGGGACAGGCAGGCGCAGACCACGGGAGAGACCTGGAGTGCGCCGGGGGGGGGGGGAGAGAAAGAGAGGGGGGGAACAATACACAGCGGCTCGGACTCCGCAGAATGAGCGAGGAATAAGGGAGCGTAACTGGCAGTCTCCGCGCACAGGCCCCCACTCAAACCTGAACGTGTATTGTTCTTCGAGCATTTGCTCACACACAGCTTGGAAAGCGCTGGGAAGGCTGCCCGGCGCCATCTCTCCACGCGCAGGCGATGGCACCGCAAGGATGCTGCGGGCGAGTGAGGCCTCTCCGAGGTCATTACAGTCCCCATACATGGGAAGAAAATAAACAGACAACGGGAGGGGGGGAATTAAACAACAAGGGTCAGGGGCCTGGCAGGGTTCAACAGTCAAAGAGCCGAGTCACAAAAACATAACATGTAAAGGAGAGGCTTTAGAGTGGACCAGGACCGAGCTGGCACAGACTGACGAAAAAACATCCGTGTAAAAAAAAAAGAAGAAAAAAAAAAAAGGAAACACCCACAATGGCCCACCTTTGAATGACGAAACAAAGGGGCGGGGCTTAAAAAACCACAGAAACGCCCACGAATCGCTCCCAGAATGATTACCACATCTCTCTTCCAATGGCTAGCCTCCATTTACGGAGCTAGCCAATGAAAGAGAGGTGGGTTAAAGCCCCACTGTAGAAGACATAAAATCTCGGACTCCGCCCACTTTGTGGGACGCTAGTCCGAGACCTAAAAACAAGACGGAGGGCATTGCTGTGGGGAGGGGGGGGGGAGAAATGCGACACGGGGAGAGCAGCGAGTGTGAAGCAGCAGGGGCCTTTGAAGTGAAGCCAAGCTTCACTTCAAAGGAGTGGGAGGAGTGCTGCTGGGGAAAAGATGGCGATTTGATGATGTGCACGCGCATTTTAGGTCAATGCGCTTGCTCATTGACCTAAAAGCGCACGGGCACAGCATCAAATCGCCAGTGTAGGTAAACCTTGTTTAAGCCTCTATAGTCTCGCTCAATGCGCATGCGCATTGAGAGGCGAGACCTAAAAAACTGAAATCATTCATTTTTCCCCTAAAAATAACCAGCTCCCCATTGAGAAGTGGATCTCTGACCTTAACGCCCTCAACTGCTCCTTATCTTTGTCCTCCTCAGTCAAATCACTAGGGATCTCCCTGGACAACCTCCTAACCCTCAAGGTACACATCAATAATTCTGCCAAAGGAGCCCTCTTCACTCTCCGCCACCTTAAGAAAATCAAGCCCTTCATCCCGATCGATGATTTCAAACTAGCAGTCCAATCCCTTGTTCTCTCGCATCGACTATGGCAATGCCATGCTCACCGGAATTCCCAAGATCCACCTAGCACCTCTTAAATCTGTGCTTAAGCTGGCAGCTAGGCTTACCTCAGACTGCAACCGATTCGACCACTTATCCCCTGCCCTTAAAACCCTTAAATGGCTCCCCATTGAAGGTAGATCCATTTACAAAACGGCCTGCATTACACACAAAATTCTCCATCAGAATACACCGACCTACCTCGCTAGCAAACTCACTAAAGCTGGTTGCTCCAGCTCCTTGAGAAGTACCAACACCCTCCTTATTATCCCCCCCCCTTCTAAAAAAGAAAACCACCCAGTCTGAGCCTTTTCTGGCAACGCTCCTTGCATTTGGAATGCCCTTCCAACTGACCTTCGCTGCAACCCTTCCTACTCGTTTAAAAAAAGAACTCAAACTACATCTCCTCAACAAATACTGGGGACCCTAATCCATATCTGTTCTCTTCCACTGGCTACATCTGTCCGACCCTAGTGGCATTCCCCTCCCTTGTTTTTCGCCTTACTCGCCCTTTCTCCTCGTCACTTCCCCCTCCCTGTTTACCACCTTCACTCCTCCTTGCTCCCCCCTTCCCTTGTCCACCCTCAGCCCGCATCCCCTTCAACCCCCTCCCATTTCTGCCCCTCCCGCTTCTCTTCCTTACCAACCTAACGGACCACTAACCTTCCTATCCTGACCCCGCAATTTTCCGCTTTTTTTTCAATTTGTGCCTTTTGATACGTTTGATTTATCACATCTTACACATTTTGTTGTGCTTATTTCCCATATTTATCTTTTTGAAATCTGTCAGACGGAGACCTTTATGTTGTATATTTACATTGATGCTATGTATGTCCCCTGTTTTATTGACCTTTGTCTCTAAAATGTAAAGAGCTCCGATAAACCCGGGTCCAGCCAGCGCTATATAAAACCTCTAAAATAAATAAATATGGAGAGGAGGGCTGTGCGCCCGCACACTAAAATGAGAATACATACATATTTAATTAAGCGCCGGCAGATTATAATTCAGGGATAAATATTTCCCTTATTAGGTTATTCTATTTGATTGATAAAGATGATTATGGATTAATTGATCAGAACAGGACTACAGCGCAGTGTACAATTAGCACTTTTTGCATAGGACTGAACAGTAAATGGACGGGTGAGACGAAGCGAGGTGAAGTTTGGCCGATTGGATATCAGAAACTTTAGCAAGGCTGGAAGACAAGAAGTGGCCGCAGAAAATATACTGGGATTTTATTGAATTGGATATAGCTGATTAGAATAAAGATAGTTTGCGGCAAAATGATCCGAATGAGACTGCTAGGCAAGGCAATAGAAAGCGGCAGCATAAAAGAAACTGACATGACAGGATTCGACATAGCGGACCGGATAGAGAAAATCTGAGGGTAGATTGGAGCGTAGTGCGCAATCTGATTTTTTTCGACTGTTTCTGGTCTTTGGAAATCTGATTGGTTATGGGTAGATTGGAACACAATGATTGGTGGGGTAAATACCAGAAACTAATGCGGGGCCAGGAAGAGAACGGATGGCCGCCTGGTTTAAGATACCGTAATTTGATTGAAGGAGGCAATGCAGACCTGAACGCACCGACAAATGTAAGTCACAGAAGCCATTTACTTAGATTTTGAGGAGAATAAAGAGTCTAAGATTGTCTCTTTACGTCTTTATCTTTTTGGTCATTAGATTAAGAAATTCAAGAGTAATATGTGGATTGGAAAGGAAGATTAAACATAACGACTGAGAAAGAAGATTGTTTGAAACTTGTTTCTGGAAGAATACGTCTAATTACACATGGTTTGTACCACCACCACGTATAATTTGTAGTAAATTAATACCCATGGAGGATCACGGGTGATTGACCACAACACAAATTCTTCTCAATTATAGTTTTAAAGAGCAGTAAGGAAAACATTGAAAAAAATTGTTGTAAGGGCCACGCTGAACTCACAAAGTGTGAAGAGAAACGGGGAGAACAGAAATATAAACTGAATGATACGCCACAATAGGTGGGTGTTGGTTTACAACAACAAGGGAATCAAGAAGGATAGGGATAAAAAGAATAGATGGTTAATGGTTGACAAGAGTGATTGATCTGAAATATAGGTATGTCCTATACAATACACATTGCGTTTGATTTGGAGTGTATTCGAATTCGTTAATGAGGACAATTTTGTGGAAGTAACTGATCGTTATTATCCTGGGCTATCAACTATAGAATGGATTTAGGCAGATCATTGTACAATAATGTATTTGAATAGCTTCTGATAGATAAGAGTTATGTAGTTAAATTGTTAAGTAGTCATAATAGTAATATTGATTTGTACATTTATATTTTTGCAGCCCTGATGACGTCCAGCAAAGGGACGAAACGCGTTGGCTGTCAAGATCTTTGCTTAGTAGCTGTCAAGACATTTGTATAATGAATATGTATTGTTGAATACATTGTGATTGACTGTCAAAATCATTGTACAGGGTAGATGAGTACATGTTTGGAAGCATATTGAAATAAAAAATGAAATAAGTGGACTTTAAATTCACAAACTGGCCTGGAGACTGTTCTTGGGACTTCTGTAATTAAAACATTTACATAGTATATAGATAAGATGCTCCTTTCTCTTTCTTAAATGTGCACCTTCATAGAACTCTAGACTAAGTGCATGAGAGCGAGAGTACCCATCAAGACAAACTGAAAGAACAGAGGCATCAGGGGAAGGGGAATTCCCTGAGCCTCCTTTTACCATCTCAAAGTATCCTCCAAGGATAGATTCAAGGAGAGAGACTCGCATGAAGAATAGCTCCAGCCCTAGTTGACTTTGAGGAAAGATACAGTGGCCACTGATTTGCCATCAAAGAACCAATATTCGGTGCCTGTTTGCTAGAAAGAAGTGTACCATTTGACAGAAGTAAACATAAACTTTATTTTCCACAGACTTCTGAATAGAAGGTGAAGCCTCAGAAGCTGCTGCCCATGATATCAGATTCAGAGTAATCAAGCTCACTATTTCCAGGCCAGCAACACCAGCACTGGAAAAACCAAATTCTCCATCACCAGTACGTCATGTGGACTTTTCACCTACTAGACCTCCACTTGCAGAAAATCAGCCACCTTCAAGACTGCAAATCACACCAGACAGTTTCTCACGGAGATCCAGAACGGCTCTGCGTCACATTCCATGTAGAGCGCTCAAGGTACCAAACACCCATGCCGTTACAGGCACTCAAAAAGATATCTACTATAGGTGATCATCAAGATGTTATGCCATACATATTCAGGTCCTTCCACGTTTACGGTCTTCATCTAGATCAGGCTTCTCGGTGCATTGGAGATGAAAATTTATTTTCAGAATTCCTAAACTGAGGTTTTAAAAAAATGGCTGAAATGCAAAAATATTTTCAAGTTGATATTTGAGAGATCAATCGTGCAGCATGAGAGACTGGTCACTAATTTCATTACTTTGGTGCCAGGGTGTCTGCAGCTATAGCACTTCTGTATTAACCGAGCATTTATAGTCCTTGCACGCAGGCAAAGCATTTACATTACTGTTAGCAACAATACGTGATGAACTGAAGTGATCTCTGAACTCCCATATAGCAGACAATGTCATCTTGTCTGATGTGGTCACTATGTTAAACTAATAGTAGGGCGGAATGATTTTCATTGCATGCAAGTGCTCTCATTTAAAAAAAGGTTGGAAACCCTTAAAGCACTGGTAAGGGTTCAACTTTAACTGACTTGCCTAAACAATTGTGAAGCCTTTTAGGAGATCCACGGGTGTATGATTGCCATTAAATTATTAGAGCTGCTTCAGGCCCGTACGATCTTGCTGCACATTGCTAGTGTCATGGTCTAGCATAATGACTATCGTAGTCAGTGCTATTAGTCTTAAAGCAAAGGCACAGCAAAGAACGTAACCTTCCCTTCTTGGGAAAACCTTTATTCAGCTCTCATGTTTATAACAAATTGCACAAATGAAAGTGTCAATAGAGAATTTCAAAACCGTAAATTTAGAAAAGATGAAGTATTAGAGGAAGCAGTCCTACGGGTCCTTTGGCCATAGATATTATGATCAGAGAATTCATGGTCCTCAGTGGATTCAAAGGCAATCTTACTACCAACAATGGCATCCACCCAGAGGGAACGAGGGCAATGTCAAACTACCTCCTCACTCTGCAATTCTAATACCCAATCCAGTGTGCACACGAGAGGGGGCGGAGTTAAGCACATAAACATTTCCTGAAGAATAAAACCATTATACATGGACAAATGGATTCTAGCTATTGAATAAAATGGCCATTGCCTCAGATTCAGGTCACCACCTCCAACAATACTCTAAAAACATTGTTCAAACGCCATCTGAAAAAACTACAAGAGCTAGACATCCTTTTACAAAAACAGATCATGGAAAGAATTCCTCCTCTAATGAACAGATTTGTTCATTCAACTTTTTTATGAAGGGCCCTAGGAACAAGCTTAGGTCCATTCTAGATCTGAAACTTGCAAACAAGAGGATAAAGAGAGAGAGCACTACAGGAAGCAAACACTCCAAAACTACCTACAAATACAATAGGACGGATTTTTTACCGTAGGTGGTCAGGGTTCATTATTTTAAATTCTTGATCATTGTGGTTGTGAATGAATATTACCAGCACACAATGCTTCTGTTCATCAGCCTTAAGTCGACACTAAGGACTCCCAAAACACATGGCTGTAGTCGCAGCTCATCTCAGGACGCGGAAAGTCTTCCATGTCTAAAAGACAGGTTGATCACGGCTACAGGATCACAACAAGCTCCTCAACATTTTTAGCACACAGTGGCTGCTCTCGGCTGGAGGTCAATGAAACAAAATCATCTACCTCAGTACAGTCCCTGTACTATCTCGGAGGTGTATTGGATACTCTTAAGGTAAATGTGTACCCTTCAAAAGAGACTACTTTCCACTTGAAAGGCCACGATCTTCTGAAAACAAAATGCAAGAAAACAAGGCAGACCTAATCTCTTCTGGGCATAACACCTAGCATTTTCCAGGTAACAAATGCCTGTCTTCATACAAGTCTGGAAAGCCAGTGGTTTAAATTCACAGACAAATATGAGAACCAACTCATCCTTTATTTCCATGCAGCCCATTGCTTCCTACAGTGGTGTAGTCCACAGAATCAACTTTGTGCAAAGAATTTCAATGTGGACATTTCAACTCAAAAGACTAACCAACACCTTTGACTGGTTAGAGGATCATATGGTTCCGAATACGGGGACTCAAGGAAAAGTTATAGCATTTTGCTGAACTAAAGGCTGTGTGTTTAGCCCTGAAAGCTTTTTTTCTGCTTCAGATAAAGATTCTCTACTTGTTCAGATGGGCAACAAAACAAAGCTCTAGCAAAGGGGGGGAAATGAGATCCAGAGATCTCTCTGGAAACGTATTCAGCAAGGGGTTGATAATTCCATATATAAATATTGCAGGGATCCGAACTGCTCAAGTTGGATCCCTGAGCAGGACATTTCAGGAAGGTTACCAAGCAGAGTTCAGACACCGCATCCTACATTACCAATATCTTTGGTGACCAAGGCTTTCCTTCATTAGAGCTCTGTACAAAATTAGAGGACAAGAAAAAATAAACCCATGGCAGACATTTTGCCGCCAGATTGTACCAACCGAGGACTAAAGAGAATACCATATGGATAGACTGGCCTAGGAAAGGCTACACCTGTACAGATTTCCCAGATACCCGTGATAATCAAACTGACATACTCTGGGCCAGGGTGATTTTGGTAGCACCAGATTTGCCCCGAAAGTGGTGGTTCACAGACTCACTTGAGAGTTAACACAAGAGGTGGCTGTGCAGACCAGATAGTCACATGTTCAGACGACAAGTTCACAATCAAAACCTCCCATCTTTGAATTTGGTCTAACTCATACAATATTAACACCGGAGTCTCCAGCATGAGTGCATTGACATTCTAAATTAGTCCAACTATCCACAAGAGCTTTGTACTATTTAAAATGGAAGAGATTTGGCACCCAGTATACACAAAATGACTTTAATCCCACTACCTGTTAAGAATAAGCACTATTACATTAGGTTCTTTACTTGGTCAGGCTTATAATTGTCCTTCCTTTAGGCAGCAATAGCTGCAAAATGGACCTTAATGAAATGTTCTTCCAAAGCACCCATGCCCCCCCCCCCGCCCCCCAATCAAGAACTTCCATGAAGATAAAAAAGTTCTTGTGCAACCTCTTCAACTTCCACGGAAAGTCGATTTCCTTGTAGCTTTAACACAATCGCACATGGTTCGTGAAATCCAGGCATTGGGCTCCCACGAACACTGGACAGTGTTCCAACAAAGTAGCCAAGTGGACTCAGGGTTTCATACCCAAGGTAATCTCTGGTTTTCATGTAAATCTATTTCTCTTAAGACTTCCTTTCAGAATAAAGATACCCCAACTACAAGATCTTATGAGTCTTTTGGCTAAACCAGTTACATAAAACTAAACACTAAGCAGACATACACCATCTTGATTCAGTCTAGAGCAGATGCCCAAATAGGACAGAACACAATGCGCATATAATTTTTCCGCCCTACCACTGCTTGTTTTTAGTGTTTGTATTCCTGTTCTATTCAGTGCTAAGGATTATCAATGAAGATCCTGTGATAGAATGGTTGCTACCTATAATCCTAGTAGTTCAGGGGAATCACCATCGACATAAGCAAGCCAACTTCCTTCTCAGTGGACAGAAGTCAGAATTTCTTTTGCATGTTTATATAGCACAAACTCTGTCCCGGGGCATCCGATCACTTGACGAAAGCAGCAGGCTTTTTTTACTAAGATTAATTTATCCAAAATCACAGGATGTTGATCAGAGGCTGGACGTCATAACTAGTTCCAAAGTCAGCAGCTCGAGCCACATCTAGTCCACATACTTTTTTTATAAGCTACTGGAAAACACTGCAGTGTTTTACAGCCTTGCAGGGGCACTGCCTACATGCTCCATTATCCTCCGTTTATCCTCATAGTTTACAATTAAAAAAGTTGTGAAAGGCATGTGACATTAAGTATTATAGCAGGGTGACAAAAGGCATAGGCGCAAACCTGAAACCGGTTTTGAATTGGTAGTTAGAGGCTCACCGCTTGTAAACTGAGTGCTTGGTAAGTGCGAGCAGCCACTCTTATGCTGTAAGGTTGGGAGATCAAGCCCAATACATTAAATATGTAGCAAGCACTCCAAATTAAGCAAACTATATGTTCAGTCCTTCAGGCAACTTCTCCATTCACAGTATACAAACTGAATTCTAACCAGTCAACCACGAGTACCACCATCTGGGCTTCACCCTATGACGTCATCGGGGTTTCAGGAATGGGTCAACGAAAGAATTCCTTGAAAAAACGTATTGCCTGGCTAGAATACGACAAGCTTGGAAACTAAAGAATAAGTTGTGTGAAGGGCTGAAATACAATTTGTTGCTTGATTTGTGGACCTTGCAATCTAATTTTATAGAATTCTTGAAATGTGTTATTTCTTTAAAGTAAACGTAACTGGGCAATACAACCAGTTTTATAGACTGCTAAACAATTTTTCAAATAAGAAAACATGGCTTTACTAAACACGGGTGACATTTTCTTTAAAAACTGTTCCTGGATCCCACACGTGTACAAGAACATTCCGCGCTAACATTTCAATATTGAACTTTAGTTTCATGTTCCACTGATCATGTGACATTGGTCATAACACTGGTTTACCATGCGATATTTCCCGCCCCAGTGAAAGGTTTTCCAGCAGAATATATTATCTGTCTAAAATCTGATATTGCGGCAAATGGCCAGATACCAGACATGGACATGGATTATTAAAACGTGGTTGCAGAAAAAAACGGTCCTTGTCAGATTTTTAGGGTATCCACACTTTATAGGATATAAATGAAGATTAGCTACGTACAAACATTTTGAAAACTGACGCAACACTTGCACATAAAGACAGCACATAGATTATATTGCCAGTGTGCATGATTATATCAGTTTTCTGTTGGTATATACTAGAAAACAGATCCCCTCCGTTCACGATGACAAACCTTTTCATAACATTCCAATGCATTAACACACAAACAAGGTTTTCTGCAAAACTAAACTCTAAGAATCCCCAATCAATACCATCCCAGATACATGGGATGCAAGAGATCGCAATATTTGACAATTCCAACCTGTTTGATGGTTTATGGTCAGTTCCTTCAACTTGCACAGTCTGCTCTTACACCCATGGAGCTTAACCAGACATGCACCAAAAGCTTCAGGCCATCTCCTATTCGGTTCACATTTAAACTTGGCATGTTTGTAGGTGTTGCTGCTGCCATTAACTCAAGGCTCACCTCCATCAACCAGTCCAGGAGAATTGCCCTCATTTTTGGCTGCAGGTGAGGGTGTCGCTGCATAAAGTGTTTATCCCTCACGTAGGTATGTTCTTTGAGCACCATATTCTTCCAAACAACATCTTTGCTTCCAAACCTTAAGAAAAGAAAAAAAATGTATAACCCTGCTGGAAAGTATAGTGTGCAGAATAGCATTGGGTGAATGAGTCTCTCTACAATGCTGGCCAACCAATCGAGATTTAATCAACTAATGTCCAATTCATAATAAATCACCTGAGAATTTACATGAACCAATGAAACCGGTTCCTTGGTAATGGGTAACTGCAGATCCAAGAAAAACGGTGTCCATACTATGTATGGTACAATTTCCTCGAGGACTATTCATGAAAAAATAGAAAAACTTTTGAAAAATATATTCATCTAGGAACAATCTTAAAAATAACAAAGTCAGACGCACCAATCCCATTACTTGTTGCTTGGTTCGAGTGAGGCAAAGAGCAATTAAACTATAAATCAGGCAAGTCCCTGTCTTTAACAAGGAATCACAAAAGCCCAATTTTGTTGCAGACTTGAGCAATTGCTAAGATTAGTGCACAAGATGGAAAGCTTCACAACGGTAATACTAATACTACTACTAATACTACTACCAATACTACCAATACTACCAATACTACCAATACTACCAATACTAATACTAATAATACTAATAATACTAATACTAATAATACTAATAATAGCATCTTATATAGCGCCTGATTACACTAGGAAACAGTGTTCCCCGCGCTGTGTGAACAAAGGACTGGGCAGCTACTGGGAGAGGGGGGAATAGGAGAATGGAAGGCAAAGAGGGGGAACTCATAGCTTCGGGAGCAGATAGGTTTTTAGATTGACTGAAGATCTTCTCTGATGGCTCCATCCTGAGTTCAATGGGTAGAGAGTTCCATTGTTAACTGGCCAGGTATTTGGAGGACCGACCGCCCATACGTGCCCGGTAAATTCTGGGCACTTGGAAAAGCATACAGCCTAGAGATCTTAAATGGCGTTTGGGTTGATACTTGGTCAATAATTTTTGGAGATATTGGTCCTTTCGCTTGGGCAATGCGGTGAGTCAGGCACATTGTTTTAAATACAATACACTCTCGTATGGGCAGCCAATGAAGGGTGGCTAAGGTGCGTTTCCCGGATGACTTTCTAGACCAGCTAAGTGCCAATCTAGCAGCTGCGTTCTGCACGCATTGTAGACGCTAAAGACTTTTTTTTGCTCAGACCCATATACAGTGAATTACTGTAGTCAAGATGGGGGGTTACGAGGGCATGGATCAGAGTTTTCCTACTAGTTGCAGGGAGAGAGTCCAGAGTCTTACGTAGAGTCTTGAGGATGCCGTAGCATTTGCCTGCAATCCCTCTAGTGTGGTGTTCAAAGGACAGAGTTGTCTAATCTGACCTCCAAGTTTTTCACCTGCTCGGAGGGCTTTGGAATGGCGCAGAGTTCTAATGGCCACCATGCAGACGACCAGATGGATGGAGTCTTCCCCCGACATGAGAAGCTCTGTTTTATTCTCATTGAGGCACAGACAGTTGGTATTCATCCATCCAGCTAGATCACTAAGACATACCGAAAAGCTAGCCGAGGCTTCCTCGGGCGGCCGAGAGAGTGTCACTATCAGCTGAGTGTCATCCGCGTATGACACTCTCGACCCCGTACGCCTAAACTATCTTGGCCAGGGGTGCCATATAAAGATTGAATAGTGTAGGGCTCAGGATTGAGCCCTGCGGTACCCCGTGCCTGAGTGATCGTACTTCCAATTTAAATGGTGGGCAATGGACTTGAAATTGCCTATTTGCCAAGAACGCGTGCATCCATTCGTGAGCCAGGCCCTCAATTCCAACCTAGCCAAGACGCGAGAGTAGTAGGGGGTGTGAGACGGTATCGAATGCCGCGCTCAGATCTAACAAAAGGAGCGCAGCTGTCAGCCCCTCATCTACTCTACTTCTTAATAGCTCTGTGGAAAAGAGAAGAGCTGATTCTGTAGAGTGATACACTCTAAACCCCGACTGCGTGGGGTGGAGATAATGACCCTCTTCTAAGTGTTTTATCAGCTGGGCATTAACTATCTTTTCCACCACCTTAGCGCAGAAGCGATATAGGACGATAGTTGTCCAGCTGGGTTACACGGAGGTTATCCTTTTTCTTGATAGGGATAACCTGCGCTGTTTTTCAGTCTTGTGGTACGTGGCTCGTCTGAAAGGACAATTTAGCCATATGGCTTATATGATTTACAAGAAGTTCAGCCTGATTTCTGAAGATCTTGGGGCGAGCTATGTCTTTAGGGGAGCCAGATTGGATACTAAGAATGATTCTCAGCAGCTCAGTGTTATCTGGCACTGTAAACTGGTTGAGGTGACAAATATTTGTCTGCTCAGCGGTAGTGGCATGGTCTGAATGAACCATCCGTGACCTCTGGATAGGTTTTGTAGATATTCTCAACTTTTTGTACGAAGAAGACCGCAATCGCTTCACAAGTTGCTATAGAGTGAATATCTGGGGCTATAGTCCTCTCCGATGAGGTGAGTTCCTTGTATATGACAAAGAGTTCCTTAGTAGAATTATCAGCTGATTCATTTCTTTTATTTAGAAAGTTTCTTTTGGCTATTCTAATCCTCCTATGGTAATTAATGCTATTTTTATATTGGAGCTTGGCTGTTTCTTCATATTTACTGCGCAAGATGCGCTCTAGCTTTTTGCACTTTGATAGCTTTTAAGTCAGCGTCAAACCATTGTGCCGATTTAGAGCCTCTTACTGGCGCCTTGGTAGTCCATGGTGCAGCTGCGTCCAGCGCTCTCGTTAGCCAACTCTCATAATCCGTCCAGGCTTCCTCAACACTTTCTTTCAATGGGGGGCTACCTGCCTTCAGGGCAAGCTCTAAATCAGCTTGCTTAAGTTTCCCCCATTGCCTGCGCTTGGATGCCATCGGCTTGGTTCGTAGGGGTTGTTTAGGCCCTCCTGGGATAGTAAACTTGATCAGAAAGTGGTCCGACCATAGTACCTGGATAGGAGGTTGAACCGCCACTCCCTCCCAGTTAGCAAAGATCGGATCAAGGAGGTGACCCGCCTTATGGGTGGAACTCAGGAATTGTAGTTTGAGATTAAACATTTCTAGGGATGCAAGTAATCCTCGGGCTTCTCTATTATTTTCATCTTCAAGATGGAGGCTTAGGTCCCCTAGGATAATAGCTTATTGTCCCCTAGGATAATAGCTTATTGTATCGCAAAGCTGATTGAGCAATTACCTCTGTCAGACTGTCTATAAAATTTGTAGACCCTCCAGGCGGGCGGTAAATTAGATAGCCATTAAAGGTTATATTAGGCCTGTATTTAATCGCAAAGAAAGCAGCTTCACTATCCTTGATCGTAACAGCTTCCAGGGTGCATGTCAATTCGAGTTTATGAATAATAGCAATACCCCCTCCCCTGTGTCTCGGTCCAATTTTAGTATACCATAATCTTGGGGTAGAGCCTCCAGAATATCTGGGGTGGACTCATCTAGCTACGTCTCGGTCAGGAAAAGAACTTCTGGTTTTATTAAAAGGTCAAATATTTCGAATTTATGTTTCCTAAGCGATCGACAATTGATCTGCAACATAATCAGAGACTTCATCTTGTATTAAAGTTCATTTCTGTTCTTGGGGTTGTAAGGGCAAGTCCTACAGCTCAGGGGCATCATTTCAGCTTTCAATGAACGCCTGCATGCTTTCATGGTAGGTGGACAGAGGCGTTCTAGCTGGTCTTTGGAGTATGTAATCACTTTAAGGGAGTCTGAAGGAATTTGAGCAGGGGTTTGTGCCCCTGGCCCCGTCCGGCCACAGACTGGCTTGCCTCTGGCGCGCCCGCTGCGCGGACGGGAGAGGGCGTTCATTTTATAGCGTCTAGGCCCAAATCGCCCAAACACTAGAGCGCTGTCCTCGTCCTCCCCCAAGATGGCACCCAAAGTCTGCGCCTGGAGGGGTTGAGGCCGAGGAACAACAGGAGCCCGAAAACTGCGCCGAGGTCACAGGAGATTCTGGAGGTAAGATGCAGCAAGGGGGGCAATAAAAACAGCAATAATGCACTTGTGCGAATTAAAGAAATAATTAGCTCTAGTAAAATAAACAGAGCTAAGTTTTTAAAAATGAAAGCCCTAAACTCCCGGCTTCCGCCTAAAGAGTCCTAGTTCGAAGAGGTCAAATAACCGGTCTAAATATATATCAAAGTGGAAAGGGATCTGCACACAGGTGAATCAATGGGACCCATGACATCACATGGATAGGTTAGCTGGATCATCACCCACTAGTACCACCATTGGCATGCTTCATCATTGGATCCTCACCCACTGCACCGAGTGGGTGGGCTCAGCATGGTTTTTAAGGGGAGCTCTTACTAAAACAATTGTGCAAGTTAAAAAAGCCTTCAGGGTCCCAATTCCTGTTTATTAATAAGGTCCTTTAGCTGGGATAAAAACAGTGTGATATTCAAAGTGGGCAATGACCCCAACGCCTATAGCTCAGTAAGATAGTCATGCAAGTGTATTCTTTAAAATAGCAGTACTTTTTATGCATCCAAGATGTAGCACCATTGTCACCCTTTAAGTGATCTGCAAAATATCTGCAGTCCGGGATGGTTCTCTTATTGCACTTTAAAAGATTCACGACACTTCTTGCATGCTTAGAGTAACTGTGGCAAACAAAAGCATGCACGTTTTTGTGGGCAAAGAAACAATGAATATCCAGCCACTCATGGCTGTACGTGCTATTAAGGGCATACAAAGCTGGATTAGGAAATTAGGTCTATGAACGCAATAATTGTGTTACCACAAAAGTGTATTAATAGAATACTAAATGGCTTTCTATAGTATGAGAAACGGAAAAGATGAATTTGAGTGCAATGGAACATTAACCCCTGGTAAGTGACTTTCGGAATTGTCTGTTAAAGTCTTCACATCAAAATTGTAGTAGTGTTTAGTAGCACATATGGCCTCAGTTTTAACAATTTTGTTTTTTGGAGGGAAAAAAGGATTTGCTTTCTCAACCAGGTAACAGACCCATACTACAAGTCCAGGATACAGAAAGGTACTCTGCAGGGAGAGTTAGGCTTATCAGAAAGCCAAGTCTAGTGCATGAAGGATATGCAAGCAGAACTAGGATTGTTCTAGTTTCCAAAGCATCGAAAAACTATAGCAATCGGTCGGCAAAGGAGGGGGGTATAACACAACAGTGGGGTGAGAAAAAATAAGTCCAGTCGATATCATGCCGGGTAGGAAGGGAAAAGGTTGTAAGTGTGCTATTCCTCGCTTATTAGGCAATCTAGGTGGAGCCCAGCAGGTCCCTCAAAATTGGGGCCCTCTGAGACGAGCATCACCGGGAGGGGTGACTCCTGGGTAGCACCCAGGAAAAGTGACAGTAGCTGGTTCCAAAATGGGTCTCTAGGACGTCGGCAAAGACCCATGGCTTCATCCCTATTGAGCGCAGACGCCTCAGACCAACGGGTCACTGCAGCCCCCCAGGTCATGCTGTTATGGGTGGCACGGTTTACCAGCAGTCAAAAGTGCGCTTGGCCATGGCGAAGGCCTAATCAGTGAAACGGGCTGCTGTTTTATACTTTTACACTTTTATATGCTTGGGGGGGCCTGCCTCCCAGGTGTCTTTGGGCAGGCGATTTACTTCTCCTTCCTTATTGTGTATTGGACTAGTTTCCCTCGCTATAGTAGTTGGCGCAATTCTGTTTGAGTATTTAAATTAATTGGTGCTATCATTACCATACTTCTGATTACAACTACCGCACGTGCTTCTAACAAAAAACTATAGAATCTACTGATAACTATAAAATCTCAGTTAGGAAAGGCTGGTTAAATGAAAGGCAGAGGAAGAAATGTTGAACCCTGTTTCAAGGTAATCTGTTGTACTACGAATAGCAATCTGAGTTCCTGCTAGGTGGATGGCTAGTATACCACTCAGATTCTTAGCGGGCATTTATACACACTTCAAACTTTATTTTATAAACTCTCAGATTATACATTATGAACTCAGGAGTACCAGTCATGGGTTACAGCAATTACTTCTATTCAGTCCAGTTACAAAAATAATCTGACCTATTGATAAAGGGGGTAGTCCAAGTGGGCATTCATAAAAACATAACTATGGGTTCCAACCATCACTTTTAGAGTACAGCAATGCCTGAACTGTTTCACTGAATTTCTACATAAAAGTGAGCATCAAAGTAGGTTTTAATAAATATGAACAGAAAGGCTTTAGCATTTTTAGTTTAGTCTCCGGATACGTCAATATATCAACGATTCACTAACGTCACACTGGTATACAAGCTGGAGGAAATGCAGTAACTACTTTGGAGGAGGAAAAAAACTGAAAAGTCATACCCAAGGATCGGCAGAGGAGATGCCCTCACTGGAGTGAACCGGTGAATATCAAATGGAGAGAAACCACTCCTGCATTCGCCATCATCTTTTTCAGGAGTAGGAATAAGCAGGTGTGGACTTCTACAAGAGCCTCTCTCACAGGCACAGGAATCCTATACAAAGGAAATAAAGATTTCAAAGCATCTGCATTCCAATTATCCTTTCATGTCAGTAGCATTGAATAAACAGATTTATGGAACGAAGTCTGGCAAACCCCTCAGTCATGAAAAAGGGTAAGGTCTTAAATAAGACCAGTATGGTAGAACTTTAGTTTGGAATTAATTAGAGATTGGACAGTTATTTGAATGTATGAATTATCACTAAATATATATAAAAAAGCGCCATCCCACAACTAAAGAGACTTTACTACCAAAACCTGGTGCAACCACATTACAGGTCTGACAGAAAACACCACGAGAGCTCTAAATTGTGGCAACCTCCTAAAATCAATTTTACTAAATTAAACATTGCAATCATTATCTACATCAAACTGACCTGCACAGCAGGCTTGCAATCAAAAGTAAGATGTAAATATCCATGTCCACATTTACAGGCAGCATAGCAAATCAATCTACAGCACACAACTCGCATGCAATTAGAAAGGTACTGAAATGAAGGGTTTAGTGTAGGAAAAATGACTGCAACTGACTAATCAGTGCTTTGAACAAAGTTCTGTAGCAGTGAGGGAGAACCAATGATACGGCAGGATTAATTTGGATGCAAAGTTATTTTAAAAATAAAAATTCCCGTTTAGCAGAATAAAGGATTTCATTGCACAGATCATATTCCTCAAATTGAGATCCTGAAATTGAATAGAACGCTTTGGAATTAAACCACTACAGAGATTTAGTTTAATAAAATATTAAGAATGCAAGACAACAGGCCAATCTTTATTCTTGAGGGATTAAAGTCATGGAATCCTGGCCAATCATGGCCCTGTGAAAATAATGTAGAACCTCCTTAGCCTTTTCTACGATTTGACAGGTATTGTATCATGGGTGCTGGTAAAACTTTAATAAGAGGGCCACAAACCCAAAAAATGGATTCTTACAATTAGGGCAATATTTCGTTTTGCCAAACCAGGACTTGAATGTTTAATTCTTAAATGAGGTGGTAAGTCGTCTCCAAAATTGTGTCAAATGTTTTACAAGACAGCACATTAATGGACTGACTACATAGCATAATTTGAATCTTTAACATTGAAACTAAAGTCAAAAAGAGTTTGGACATTAGTTCTAGTTAGTTTATAATATACACTGCCAACGCTTTCAGCAAAGCTGCAAACCGTGATCTGCAATTTTTCATAGACTACCAAAACAGAAAGCGAGCGCATACTAATAATTTGAGATTTTAGTAACTTTAGACAAGACATGAAAATGGTGGATATTTGAGGGGGGCGTGGCCAAGAGCCGAGCATGGCGGACGCTTGTTGAATTAGCTCCGGCCTCTGCCCGGTTAAACTAGCATAATATCCTGCTATCCAGACGGCCCGCCCGGGCGTGCATAAGGTGGAGATAGCGGTGGGCAGACCGGTCAGAGTCCAGTGCCCGGCAAAACAGCTTACACGACGACGAAGCGTCTGCGGCGGGAGAGGCCTGTTGCCAGCCCGGAAGCCGCGACCTTGAGTGCAGTGTGGGCCCGCAGAGAGATTGACCTGCCAGGGGACGCCGAGTTGTAGAGAGGCAGAGCCTCTGGAGGATCGCCTACAGAGGTGGGAGGGTGCCAACGCTGACCCCCAGAACACTGCCGGAACACCAGGCGTGCACCGCCGGAAAGCCACTGAGCTGCCCTGCCGAGCGAGGCCCGGCGGGGACCGGGGGACGGCAGCCGTGCCTGCGGCGTAGTGGAGTGAGAAGAGCCTAGACGGGGTCAACTTGCAGCAGAGCGACGGAGCACAGCGAAGGCCGAACTTTTGAGGTCCACGCTATAACCGGTCCTCACGGCGGCCCAGGAGGTGAGGACTGAGGGCCGTTGCAGCGGCGCGCATTACCGCCGGGGATACAGAGGCGCGTGTGGCCGGCCGACGCTGCAGGAGAGCTGCGTCGGCAGAATAAGGCGGCTACCGAGTGGTACCACGCCCTTGCTGACCACCTGAGGGGGGCAGAGCGGATATAGCCGAGAAAAAAACTGAATCGCCTGAAGAGGACTCAGTCCCTGTGTTTTCTGCCCGGAGGCCGGCATCTAGAAGCCCCCCCCCCCTCCCCCCTGGAGATACAACTGGTGCCGGAGGCCGTGTGGCTGACGCCGGGAATACTGTCGGACATTGGGCCTGGTGAGGTAGGAGTGGCTCTCGACGCGGCTGCAGAGCCCCACAGGTCTGCGGGCGGTGAAGACACGCTGCCGCATAAGCCGCAGGGCGCCAGACGGAGGGACATTGGCCTTCCTGATTAAGAGGGGTGGACTCCATTGAGGTGCGGAGGGCCCGCACGGACACGAGCGTAGAGAGGACGGCGGGGGTACGCGGGGCCGGCCGTGCCCGCCCCGGGCGGCGCCTGCACAAGAGACAAGAAGTAGTATAACGATTTTGACTGGGTGCGGTGTAGCTGGCCACTGCTGGGACTCAGGCCGGAGTTACTGTGACGAGCTCAATATCGCCATAGGCGCGCCAAGAGCGGCTTGAAGATACCACACCACTCCGCCCACGCACGGAACATCAGCGGTAGGTGAGCCGGGATCGGCGCAAGCGGGATATCTGTGGCACGACCTGCTGATTACTGAAACGTGGTCCCCGGGGGCATAAGCACCGCCATCCTGTCGTCGAGAAACATGGGCAGGAACAGGGCCAAGATACCGGACAGGGGCACTGAACTGACGCAGCAATCCACGGGATCAGACGACCCTCTGGCCTCTTCCAATGTTGAGATGGTGCCTCCAACGGGCCTGACCTCACAAGAGGCTAAACTGGACCTTATCCTGACGGAGATACGTGCTTCCAGGGAAGCGATGGAAACACGCATGGACCAGATGGCAACTGGTATGTCTCTACTGCGCGCGGATCATAACAAGTTGGCGGAGAGGGTCACGGAACATAAATTGGCCCTGGACGATCTGATTCCGCAGCAGACAGAGCAATCCACGAAAATGGAAAACATGGAGAAGCAGCTGAAACTCATGGGAGAGGATGGACGACGCGGAAGGGCGCGCGTGCCGCAATAATGTGCGAATCCTAGGCATTCCGGAGCGAAGTGAGGGGAGGAATCCGACGCAGTTCGTGGAGGATTGGCTGAAGAAACTGGCAGGACCGCAGGAGCTTACGCCCCTCTACAGCGTGGAGAGGGCGCACAGGATACCAGGTAGGCCGCCTAGGGCCGGAGCGGCACCCCGTCCTCTAATAGCTCGCCTGCTCAACTACAAAGATAGAGATATAGTCGAGAGTGGCACGGGAGAAGGCGCCCATACGCTTTGAGGACAAAACTACATCGATCTACCCAGACTTCACCCCGACGGTGCAAAGAGCCAGGGCTACGTTTCTGAATGTGAAGAGACGCTTACGGGACAGGAACCTGAAATACGCTTTGCTGTTCCCAGCCCGCCTGAAAATTATTCACCACAACAAATCGCTTTTCTTTGACACGGCCACAGAGGCGGTGGACTGGATGGAGGTGACATTGTTTTTAATAGCGATTTGCTTTTTTAATTGTTTATTCATGTATGAATTGTGTGTGCACCATTGACCTATTGGTAGGGTGCTGACAAAAACCGTAAACATTCTGTTTTTTACATTTTTTGCACTGTGGTACTGTATTTGACATTTGTCTTTGTATATTTTAAAATAAATTGTGTATAACTCTGATTTTATTGTTGGCTTATTATGTATTAATGTCTGGAGTGGATATAAATGCAAAGATCTCTTGAGCTATGGTAGTATAGTTGAGGATAATTGTATCCTTGTTTTATAGGCAATAATAGGGACTGTTCTGATTTCCTGTTTCTTCTCTCTCCTCGTCCCGTCATTGGATATGTGAGGAGACCTCCCTTTTTAAATACTTACAGGAAACGCATTTGAATAGGGATGAAGGTGCGAAAATGCTCAAGAAATGGAAGGGGCAACTGTTTGCTACTACTTACTCGGTGTTCTCTCGGGGGGCGGCAATATGGGTCAGGAACTCAGTCCCCTTTAAGGTGTTGGAAGAGAGGCTGGACCCGGAGGGCAGGTATGTGCTTCTTAGGGGATTGTTGGATGGCTCCCCTGTTGTGCTTGGCTGTGTGTATGCGCCAAATGTGGGTCAGGGAGGTTTTTTAACCGCGCTTAACAGAGCGATAGCTGACTGGTCGGGGCATGTGTGGATTATTGGCGGGGGCTTTAATGCAGTTCTGGACGTATCTCTGGACAGGTCACACCCACCACTGCAGGCTACTGAAAGCAGGAGGCAGGCAGAAGCGCTTTCTCAATGGGCAGCGGGTTGGCGGATATCTGGAGGTGCATGCATTTGACGGATAGGGAGTACACCTTCTTTTCCCCTCCCCATGGTTTACACACGAGAATAGATCACATGTTTTGCAACACAGAATTGCTGGGGGAGATGGTAGTCTCGGAACACATGGGTAAGACCTTTTCGGATCACAATCCAGTTTAAGTCACGCTGAGATGGGGCAGGATACCCACGCCGATACCGACATGGCGTATGTCCCCGGAACTGCTGGAGGATACTGTTTTCAAAGCCACTATGGCAGACTGCATCGCACAACACTTCCGCATAAATGATTGCACGGCTAGCACGCGCCAAATTGAGTGGGATGCCTTTAAGGTGTATATAAGGGGGGAAGCAATGAACACGCGATCGGGTATGAGGCGTATGGTTATGGAGAAGCTCAGCGATGTAGAGGGCCGTTTGGCCATGCTAGAGAGGGAGGCTGCGGGAACGATTTTGCCTTTTACACCATTGCAGGAGGCGCACATTCACCACGCTGAGCTGTTGCAGGAACTGTGTCCCCTGGATTACAGGGAATATACCTGTAGACAACATACTCACGCGGACAAATCTGGGCCCCTGCTAGCTCGATTACTGCGAGATGCCCCGGCCCCAACTCCGGTGTTAGAACCAATTGTAAACCCACTACATACGATGATGTACCTGATGGGCTCAGGGAGCAATTTAACAAAATGGATTACGAGTGGTGTCCGCGCAGGGAGGGCGATATCATTGCAGCCTCTGCGTGAAGTGTGGGAGAGGGAGGCAGGCCGGGTGTTTCGGGATAAGGAGTGGGAGCGTGTTCTTAAGTTTCCCAAGAGAGTTTCGAGGAACCCCAAGTTTAAATTCATTCAACTTATGATCCTAAACCGCGCATACCTCACGCCTCACCGTCTACATGTAATGTTCCCTGCCACGCCAGACTCCTGCCCCCGGTGTGGAATGGAGGACGCTGGGTTAATACATATGCTATGGGATTGCCCGAAATTGGGATTTTTTTGGGCAACCATTCACGCCACATTACACAGAGCGTCCCCTAACAGACAATACGACACTATATCCTCTAGCCTGCTGGGGCTGGGACCCACTGAACGTAGGAAAAGTGTGGCCACGAGGTTCATCGATTTGGCGCTGCTGCTGCCCAAGCGTACTATTACCATGTGGTGGAAATCGAGCAGGCCACCTGACCCAGACGTGTGGAATGCAGACGTGGTGAGGTGGGGTAGGGCCGAAGGTATGGCACTACAGACCGAAGAACGAAAAGGCTTGAGAAGGGTTCCCATATCACTCGAATGGAACACTACTGATATCCTTTGAAATGGCTGATGCGGACACTGCCACCGGGAGCGCGTCTGTGGATGATTGAAATGGATTGGATTGAATGCTTTAGAAACACCGCTTATTCGGACTCCCTTGTGCTCCCTTGTGCTTCCGAATGACAAGGGTTAGCAGCTCATGCATAGACACAGGTGCACTGTATAGGAAGACATTCAGCCACGGCTGAATTGAGGACTGTAGGGACCTAAGGGGCTTTGTGACAGGGATATGGTGAAATTAAGGGACGGTTGAAGACTGTATTGCCATGTATAGATTACACACTGCTTCGATAGAAGTGTCCGGGGAGGGAAGATGGGTGGGGGTGGGGGTGGGGGGGGGGGGGGGGGGGGGGAGTTGGGTGGGGAAAGTTGGGGGTTGAGAGCAATTATGACAAAGAGAAAAGTAACTCGAGCTACTACAGTATTGCTGAAATGTATCACTGGAACATATGTCACACTGAGCTGCACTGTAATGTAATATCTGTTCACTGTTATCCTGCAAATAAAAAAAAAATTTTAAAAAAAAGAATGGTGGATATTTGTTCATGGGAGACTCCCATTTACCCAACTTGACAAAAAGTGTTTTTAACCAAAAGCTAGCCTACCTTGGTGGTGGTCTTTCGATTAGGATAAAGAGGAATGTTCTAGATCCTAGATGACAATTCTCATTTTTAACCCCTTCAATGCTGATGACGAGCTCAGCTCGTCATCAGCTACGACGCTCGTATGCTGATGACTAGCTGAGCTCGTCATGTAACGCGGTTTTTTGAAATTTCCAGCATACAGCGGGAAAATGCACCGCATCGATGCGGTTAAGTGTTTAGGTTATGTCACGTGAATGACAGGCTTTAAAAACATTTGGGATAAACAACTTGTTTTTTGCTAACATACATTTTGTTCTGAAACACACCCTCCTTAAACGAGAGAGGGTTTTTTTGTAGTACAAGAAGGAGCCCTCTAGTCCTTACGAAATACAATCAAAATAAAAGAGTGCACTTTCCTTGCGAGAGGAGCAAGTGGGAAAAATCACAGTAAATTCTTTAGAAAGCCCACTCACCAACCAGTTGGTGACATGCTTCATCATCGGGTCCCACCAGGAAGGTTTAATTCACCCTCAGTTCCCGGACGGTTACAAGGCCCAGGGGTTAGTCTGAGGCACTGGCTCGGGGATCCGTTTCTGCTGTCATGACAGGTTTTTCCAGGCAGTGGAGCAAGCAATCTTGGTGAGCTGATGGATCCACAACCCTAATGTTGGTGCCATGAACCTCTTAAATTCCAAGCGAACCAGAGAGGGAAGCACCCTTCCTTCTTTCTACAATATACTATTCTGCTGCGGTTAGCTATGCATATTCCCCGAATACAGATCCCCAGAGTGGTGATGGAATATATGTCGCAGGTTTTCTGCCCCGCGCTTTCTTACATAAGAGACTGGCGGTGCATGATATTACGCTGGTTTGATCGCCAATACTTCTCACCTACGGTTGGGAAGAAGGCAGGTGTAGCAATAATTGTGGTGACACTTTGCAGGTAGAGTTCCCCACGCACAAGCAGAAATTCCCAGCTGCCTTTTATCCCTTCGTATAGCAATGGGGTCCTACACATTGACTCTCGCCACTAGCTACACCCCCAATGACGGTCAGGAACACTTCCATCTTAGAAGCTGCGAGTCAGGTAATGGCAAGCATAGATGCAGACATTCTCCTCTGAGATCTTAATTTAGTAATGGATACCGCCCTGGACCTGTCTGAACAGAGGGTGGGACAAACTGGTACATTTTCACCGCAGGGTGACTCAACTTTCTGAATATGAACCCAGACATTTGGAGCAAGCGCAATCAGAAAAAAAAACTTTCTGCAGCCTACCAATCCTATGTACGGATAGATTTTTTCACGGCAACCCACGGATTAGTGGCCTCTATCAAGGATGCCGGCATGGGAGTAGTTTCACCATCAGATCTCTCACCCATATATACATATTATACTCTATGTGCCTAATCTCCCCCAACAGGGTTGGACATGGTACCTGAATCTCAAACTTCTTAAACATGCAACAGTAGTAAAGGAAATTACAGCAATTGTGGCCTTTCTGGAGACAAGTGATATCCAGTGGTGCTTCTGTGGGGCGCGCTAAAAGCAGTGCTGCAAGGTCATTTCATTGCAACCGCAGCTTATTTTAACCGTGAGAAGCAGGATAAACTGGCTACTTGAGAAATGCTAGTTATTATTAATTAAATGTATAATGCGCACAGCTACCCTAGACAGGGTTTCCCGGCGCAGGCATGTCCACTGCTGCAGACTGAGTAAATGACAAACTAATTACTGAGAGAAAAACCAGGTCTTAAGTTCTCGCCGAAACTTAAGATAGAGAGATTCCGGTTTAATGGAACTGGGGAGGGAATTCCATAGTCTGGGACCAAGAAATGAAAAGGTTGCGACCACCCATTCTAGTAAATCTACAACTGGGTGTTACATAATTACCTTGAGTTGATGAGCGTAAGGACCGGGAAGGGACATAAGGATGGATGAGCTCCTGAAGATAGAGTGGAGTGCTCCCTTGTTTGATTGTAAAGACAAAACAAAGGGTCTTAAATTTGTTGCGGCTGTCAATGCGGAGCCAATGCAGGTCCCGAAGGAAGTGAGAGATGGATGTTTTCCTTGGGATGCGACATAGGAGGCGGGCTGCAGAATTCTGGACCACCTGGAGCTTCTTCAGTACCTCCTGACTTCCACCCACATAAAGAACGTTTCCGTAGTCCATGCGAGAGGTGGCAAGTGCCTGGACTAGAGTTATTTTAGTGGAGTCTGAAAGCATCCAGATGATTTTCAGCAACCACCTTAAGATGGTAAAACAGATGGCAGCCACGATAACCACCTGTTGCCGCATTGAGAGATTGTTATCAATAATAAACCAAAGATTACGAACTTTGGTAGCGGGTTGAGGAAGAGGACCCCATTTACTGGGGCCAAGTTGGGGGACCCCAGAGATGCTTGTGTTTGCCTAAAATAACAACCTCGGCCTTGTCTCAGTTTAGTTTCAACAGATTAGAACACATCCACTCAGACACCCGCTGTAAACCAAGCTGAAGGGAAGATATAGAACCGGCCTTAGTGGAGGACAGGGAGAAGATAATTTGAGTGTCATCAGCTTACGATTAAAGGGATAGACCCGAGTCCTTCAAAATAGACGCCAGGGGTCTCACATAGATGTTAAAGAGCACAGGGCTCAAAGTGGAACCCTGGGGAACTCTGTATGCAGATGACCGGATGGTATAAGCGGATTTGGAAGAAAAGACCTGGAATGTGCGGTCACTGAGAAAGGAGGCCAACCAAGTTAGGGCGGGGCCCTCAACTCCTGCCGACTGGAGGGACTTTAAAAAGGAAGGTATGTGACAGTGTCAAATGCGGCGCTCAAATCAAGTAGAATGAGCGCCGTAGTCTCCCCTCGATCCAGGCAGGAGCGCAGATTCTCAGTGACCCCCAGCAAAGTGGACTCTGTAGAGAAATGAGTTCTAAAGCCTGATTGGGAAGGGTGTTGAAAGCTGGCAGCTAACAGGCTTTCCAAAACTTTGCAAAGCACCAGCAACAGAGATTGGATGGAAATTTGACGTAATCGTGGGTCAGCTCCGGGCTTTTTTAGCAAAGGAACAACCATTCCACGCTTCCAATCCAGAGGGGCGCATGATTGTCGTAAGGAGGCGTTTAGAAGTGCTTTAAGAACTCCAAGGGCATCTGGTGAAAGCTGTTGCAGGATGTTAACAGGTAGAAGGTCTAAAGGAGAGCCAGACTTTACCCTAGCTAGACAGTCAGAAAAAGTTCTATCATCGAAAGGGGACCATGTGGAGATCTTGGCTGCCGAGGAATGATGCCTCCCACAGGTCATGTCAGACAGGAGACTCTCCAAAATCACAGGAATGGAGGATTTTAATGAGCTATATATCGTCTCAACTTTGGTAATGAAATAATTTGATATTATTGCATTGTTAGAAGAGCTACATAAACAAAATGGGCACCCATCGGACAAGTTGTCAACTCACCGCCGCGAGAAAGGAGCTTAAAGCCATCTACATAGATAGGAAAGAATGTGCCCTCCTATGGACCAAACAAATACTACATAGAAGGGGAGAAAACAGGGTGCTTATTAGCTCAAAGACTTAGTGCACAGGCCAGCAGACAGAGTGAGACACATTGAGGGAATATCGGGGCGACAGGCTAGCCCAGGACAAACATTGTACAAGCATTTTGCAGATTTTATGCAGACCTGTACTATGCTGAAATCTTACCAGTGGATCTCACTACATACACATAAGAGCCCCCACTAGAACAACTGGACCTGCAACATAGTCTTGGTCTAGAGCAGTGATACGGCCCAGGTGCTGCATTCGGTACTCTTGACCTTTACATGCGGCCCCATGATAAACAGCCACACTGGGCTGCTTTTCACTGAACTCCGCACTAACATTTAAAAAACGGTACATATACAAGTAAGCCTTTATTTAAGCTAGGAATGGATAAGCACCAAATCAACCCGCAGCACATGTAACAGCCAACTTTGTTATTTCATCTCAATATAAAATGTCTAACTCAGACTTCCCCCTCCAAAATAACTAGCACTGCAGGATTTCATAGCTATCCTACTAAACAGAGGACACTTTCAGTCATGTCTAGGCTCCCATTACTGGCCCATACAACTACAAACTAAATGGTGGTTGGTAAGCAGTACTACCTGATTAGAGTTGGGTTGAATTGCATTTACCTGGAGGTTCAACCATTTGTCTGTATGTTTTTGATAAAACTGGTGGGTTGTCTTGGTTCTTAAAGCTGGATATGATTCAGTCCAACTGCAGGTTTGGGAAATCTTGAAAACTAATGACCAAGTTAAGTCTGCAAAGACTCATTTCCACTCAGGTCAGAAATTAAATCAAGATTTGCTCTTGATATACAAGAGTATAAATTAATCTGCTCCGCCTAGCAGATTCATTAAGGTCTCTAGAGGACAAAAAGGGCTTTGTAGCAAAAGACTGCTGCACCTAGAAGAACAAAAGTTTAAATCCCCCCTTTCACAACACTAAATAGTCCCTGGAGGAGTAAATACACTACCTCGCAGCTAAGCACCCCCGCCCTACTCCTGAAGTGTGCACCAAAACTGAAAGTACACATCACTCATGGCACAATACTACATGAAGCATCCATTATCTTTGGGCAAGAATTTACCAACTACACCTCTTCAGTAAGTGTAGAGAACAAAGAAAAGAATATACCTGTTCATACTGCTTCTTCCTGGACATCTCTATTTGAGCCACCTCTTCATCTGGGTCCTGCAAGTGCTAATTGGGAGAAAACAATAATTAGAAAAACAGTGGTGCATGCCGAGATGGCCAGGCACTGCCAGCAGCAGGTGCTACTTTTGCGCAGATGAAAAAGGCAAGGAAAATATAATTGGCTAGCTGTAAAGCACAAGTTGTTCAAAGAATATGGACTTGCAGAGCAAATTCGTGGATACAAGATAGTTGGTTGCAGTACAAATTTAACTGGGGTATATAGAACATGACATATCCCAAGAAGGAACACCAGAGCAGCTGTAACCAAAAGGACATCCAGGAATGGTAATTTCAAATTTGCCTAATAGTACTGCCAAACACTGGCTGCAGGGAACAGATGGTTTAGAGCAGAGTGAGTTTAAGCAGGTAGCATGACAGCAGTTGCAGTGCAGAACAAAGTTAGCATTGGGTTGGGGAAAAGAGGCACTTCACATAGCCACAAAAGGCCTCCATGTGAAGCGATCTATGCAGAGGGTCCGAAAAAAGGCCTGGCACATAGTGCCAAAAATGCACTAGGTCCCTATGAGGGCGCAGATACCCTAGAGCAGTGTTTCTTAACCCCTTCGGGGCTGATGACGAGCTCAGCTCGCCATGGGCGTAACCTGCCCTACGCTGATGACGAGCTGAGCTCGTCGTGTAACGCGGGTTTTTTAAAAAATGCAGCGCGCAGCGGGAAAACCGCTAGCCGCATGCGGTTAAACTGTGGTCCGCGGACCCCCAGGAGTCCTTGACATTCCCATGGGGTCCGCAGGCAGCAGTTTTAAAAAGCACTGCAAAGTTTCTTGTATAATTAGCAGTTTTCAAGCAACAATAAACGTATCAAGATCACACCAGTGATTAATGTACCTTCTGGAGAGAGGAGAGTTTTGTCCAGTGGCAGCTTTAACTTATCTAATTTAGCACATAGGGTTAATGTGTACTGCAAAGAACATGTACCATGCATTTAAAAAAATATGGTATTTTATGTGCATAGGTCAGTGGGTTACTGCTTTTGTCAGTAACTTATTTTTCCTCCCAGATTAATTTACCATGATGCATAGTATGGTCTTAATTTACTATTCATTATCAGCTAAAAAAAATGTAAGGTAATGATAAATGTGTTTGGAGACTGCACCTTTGTTTCCCAAAAACTTTTGGGGAGAGCCTTTCAAAGCCCCCTTGGTAGTGGCCAGGCTCACTCACTGCACTTGGTATGCACTGTATGGGCACTTGTCTGAAAACATTATCTAGGGCTGATTTTGGTTTTCAGTCTGGCCCTGGCAAAGGGCAGGAGCCTCGTACTGCAAAATAAAACCAGCCATTTAAAAGTTAAGTCACTGGGATGCAGCAACAATCTTCCGATTAAATTTTGTTTTTTTTTAAGTTTCAATATAAAATATTAAGAGGGATATTTACAACAGAAGTGGAGAAGCGTGTCATTAGCCTCCTTGGCTTAACGACACGCTCCGCCACTACTGAAACACAGGGCTGCACCATATTTACAAGAATATGGTGCAGCCCTGCGTTTGCGCTACACTTAATAGGATTTGCCAATGTAGGCACCCTTGCACCATAGTGCAAGGATGTCTGCGTGCACGGGAAGATTGTTTATGTACAGGAAGGTCCTCCTTCCTGCACATAAACCGTCTTGAAATGCTGTTTTGTCACTTTATGTGTTCTGCGTAATGCAGCACACGTGAAGTTACAAATTTTAATTTTTTTAAAGATTGTGTATGTGCAGGAAGGGTCACCTTCCTGAACATAAACAATTCATGGCGTTTTGCTTTTTCATGTGTACTGCATAAGGCAGCACACATGGAAAAAGTAAAATCGAAGAGAAATAAAGCATTTCTCCTCGTTTTGCCAAGTTAAGAACAAGTGTATCCTGGTTTTAATTTTGGCGCAGCCTCCTATTTACGTTGCACTTGTAAATAGGAGGCAGCGTCAAAATCAATGGGTGTTGCAGTGGAACGCCCACCGCAACAGCCAATGCCCACCTCTTTCACTTAAGTATTGCATGAAAGGGGGGCTTTATTTGCAAGGCAATGTTAAGCCACGGTAAGTGGCTCAACGCTGCCTTGTAAATAAGGTGAAGCCCCTATCGCCACAGGAACATCGCAAAAAGTGACGTTCCCATGGGGATAAAATATACCCCTAAAATCCCTGGTAATTAGAGTTTCTTTTGTGTGCACGTGTGTTTTGTTTGAATTACTGTTTTTTGTTTGAAGTGTAATCCTACAAATTGTTTGGGGGTCCCCGGCTTCCAGTGGTGACTCAGTGGGGGTCCACAGGAGTCAAGAAAGTTTGAGAACCACTGCCCTAGAGCAAAGTGCTTCCACCATCATCAGCTGAGAAAAGCGGTGCAGAGTAGAGGAAATTGAAACAATTGGCACCCAAGAGGGCTCATAGTTGGGAACAGGTAAAAGGACAGACTCGGCGGGCCTCATGAGGGCTTGGCACAGAGGACTCAGACTACATGGGCCAGGAGCGAATCTGTCAAGTTGGACTCAGTCTTTGGGCCGATGGTCGCAATGGATTGGCTTGTAGCACCCAGAGGATGCAGGGAACACTCAGCAGGGTGATCCAAGAAGGGGGTAGAGCTATGCCATGCTCTTAACACTGCAGAGAAGTGAGGGCATTATAGCATAACTCACGATTGCCACATCTGCCTTCCTCTTTCTGGATCGAAAGCTGCAGTCTGTTTTCATGTTGCCCCCTTCCGGAGACCTGTGGCACAAAAAAAAGTTTTAAATAATCAACACTGTATAACTAGATTTCTTCTAGGCACTCCAGAAAGGTACTATAGAGGGCGCATGGTCGAGGTTACACTGACAGGCAGGGAAATGTGGTCTTTCTGTATGCCATCATGCTGTGGGACGGCAGCTGGTACAGTTGGCATTAAGATACTGGAAAAGGTTCCCTTACCTGCCATTGGGCATTCTCGGTCAGAGGCTGGTTCAGAATGTGGCGGCAGGTCGTATATGGAGGTCCACGGAGAGAACGACAACCTTGAGAGGATACAAAAATATATATATTATCTTGTCGGAAGTGGGTGGTTCTGAGCCGCCATCTATCTTTCCGCGTCCCGGGAAAATCCGTAGCCCCAGCAGGGTGGAGGGGCTTAGCTACCATGGCTCCTGCACCCCTACACACGGTGACCGCAGGACCCGGAAGGTCTATGGAGGGCGCGCTCTGTGGGGCTTCAGTAATGAAGGAAAGGCGAGAGCTCCCGCCAGCTCCGAAGATGGCGCGGAGGGGGAGGGAGCTGGGAAGGCGCGCTTTCTGCTGAGACCGGCTATAGCGCCCGGCAAAAGGGAACACCCAATTCTACACTACAGCACTTGTTAGGGGGCAGAAGACACTAACAGGCCAACCAAGAAAACTTGGTACGAACCGTCCCCACCACTCGCAGCAAAAGTGTTCGACAAAAATTGGGGTACTCCAAGAAAGGGGGAGGGGGGCACGGTAACAAACACATTACACTAAATATACGTCACCAAAATCCGTACACACACCTATGCTGATATGAAAGGATTTGGGAGGTAATTCAACTCTATGAGGAGGTGTGCAAAACGGCCAGTATCGTATTAGGGTTTCACTTTATTTTATTCTTGGGGGGCGAGCTGATCTAGAACATTCTAAGACCTATTTGATAGGATAATTAACACTACAATGCCCACCGACTGGAGCTCTTAGGACAGTATCTGTAATATTGAATGTCCTTCCACTGAATGTGGTTGGGGAAAGACTTACCTGTAGTGCAGTTAGTTGTTCGTCCTCTTTAAGTTGGGGTTTCTGTCTGCCCGACACCCCCGCCCAACCACTGGTGCTGGAGATCCGGTATCGTGGCAGACAGGGCTGGAAACTTCTACCGTCTCCCAGTCTGGAGGGCAAAATGGACTATAGTTCCCTGTGGTGGGGCGGCGTGGCTTAGTCTAGAGTTGGCCGGGTGATAGCCTCGGTAGGTGTTTGCTCCAACCGGGCCTGGTGAGCTGCTACTCCACGGTACTTTTGCTGGAGGCGAGAGAAAGTCCCGTTTCTTTTTCTTAAGAGGGTGGAATGTGCCTTCCAGACCAGTTACAGTGGCTGCAAAAGTGTCCTGGTTTGTACAGGGCTAGGATGCTTTGTTGGGGTTTACTTCTCTTACTGTATAATGAGGGAGAGAATCCTGTACAATGCCGTGTCTTCCGCACAGTGTAGTTTGCAGGTGGATACGGTGTCCTGTGGGAATGATTCTGTTGCTTACGGCGGGGGAAGGGTGCCCTTGTTGGTGGTGTTTCTCCGGCTTGTCTCGGAGCTCCTGCAGGACACCCTCGCTGGTCGCAGGGTAGGGCTGGACTGAAGCGGCGGGCGCGCCACCTCCTGTCTTTATAGCGCGTCGGGCGGGGGCCGCGTCCAGCGGGGCTCGCCGGTCCGGGGAGCCGCCCGCCCTGCACCCCCGGGAGCCCCGAGACTGGGGGCACCCTATCCGAGGGTACGACGGCCCCCCGGGCCCGTTTTCAGTCCGGTTAACCGAACAGCGAAGGACTTCCGGGAGCAGAGGAGGGAGGAGAATCGTCCCGGAGGGGGCGTGTCCGCGAGACGGGAGGAGGGGCCAGAGGACGTGGGCGTGTTTTCAGGGGCAGGTTCGAAGGGGGCTGGTTCTCCGTGGCGCGGTCTGCCCTCCTTCTGCGTGTAAAGTAAACAAGCAGAGGGAGAATATGGGATGATTCAGTCCTCTGAACCCTGATTTATTTTATTTATTTATTTTTTAAATTAATTAATTAATTAATTTAATTATTTATTGCGTTTTTATATAGCGCGGACTTTACCCGAAGGTGTCAGAGCGCAATGTGTGATGGTGGATGATTGGGAGCATGGGTGTGAGATGTAGAGTTTAGGTTACATCACTTTTCTGCACTGTGCAGTTTTTAAGAGATTGTAATTTAAATATACACTTAAATTTCCGAAGGAGGTAATGATTGACCAGGCTGTCTGTGAAAACCCGAGCTGCCCAAAGGACAAAGTCCACGCTCCCATTAACAGTTAATGCTATTTCTTTCCCATCTTTCTTTCCCTCTCGGTCTAGGAGTTTTTGCAGCCATGAATTTCTTCCAGCTCTTCGGAAAGGCTAAGCCTGCTGTCATTGGCATGGTGCACGCGCAGGCACTACCAGGTAAGGGTTCTTCCTAATACAAACTAATAGATCTCAGTAGCACCTTTTACCTTGTTAATCATTTTGAAATGTATGGCTTGCAGGGTCACCTGGCAGTCGTTTGCCCATGTCCCGTATTGTGGAAAACGCTTGTGAGGAAGCTGAAATTTATAAGAATGCTGGAGTTGTAAGTACCACTGCAAACAATTTTTTTAGTGCCCTAATGGCCAGCCATTTGATATACGTTTTTTTCGTATGTTCGTTGCATGAATACATATCTAAGTCCATTGCTGCGGAATTCTAAACTTTGGCAAGCTGTTTTCCTTTCATTGCATTTGAGAACTTAAACCTGGTCACCAGTTCGCATTTGCCCAGTGTCTTTGGAAGTTGCCCATCAGTTACTCTTCACATTTATTGGAGTCAGTTTGTATGATTCTGAGGTGGGTGTTGTGGAGCAGATGTGCATGCTTAATGGCCACAAACCTATACGACTCGACTGTAAAGCTTTTGTGGAAGAGATTTAAAAAAAAGTTATGCTCTAGATGCTGCTTCTATTTTCTGTGCACTTTTCTTCTTCTCTAATGCACATTTTTCACTCGTCATGCGATTATAAAGGAGGCTGCTCAAGTATGAGCTTCTGGAAAGTGAGCCTCCCCTTGATTTCCTAAGGACAATGGAAGGATTATTCTTTTTTGATGTGCTGGTCAGTTTCTTCAGTTGAATTCCAAAAAGTGGATGTTGCTCCTCAGACATCTTCATCTTCTGTACCTCATTGTAGTTGTCTGCTGAAGTAAAACTCAAACAGTTCCTGCCTCTGTGTTTTAATTTTTTGATCCCTTTTTCTCGGTGCCTGGGGTTGTTCTTGCTCTGGCTGCATTTTTCTATCTTTAGTGGGAAATTTTCCTCATCACGATTCTAGAGTAACCACTATTTAAGATTTTTAGTCATTCATTTCAAAGAATGCGGTCAATCACAAATGTAATATTGTTTTGCCCTTCTGGAGAGTCAGATTTTCAAAAGCTCTTGTTTAGCTTACCTCTTCATCGTTCTCCTGCTGTCTTTTTCAACTGTGCCTTAAGGACCAACTTCTAGTCTGTCCTCTTAGTTTAGACTTTTGTGTATTTTTAGATGAGGTCTGGAAAAAACTATCCTGTTTTTTACCATTGAAGAAGCTAGATAAACCTCAGGTTAAGCTGATTACCGTTTACTTGACTTCCCTAACTTTGAAAATAAGAAATGGGAAAAATACATCATTGAGTCTTATCTGAAAAGTGTTAGTGTATTGACCGCTGTTAAGAATACAATTAATGTACATTTGCTTCTCACTATTTAGAGCAGCCTTGCAGGGTCTTCTCCAGCCTGGCTACCCATTAAAGACTACGCCACGCAGAGAGTTTATTATTACACGTCTTTATTCGTCTGCGTGTAACTGCAAACTCAATATTCTAAACCAGCCTTCTTTACTTTCTGCACTAGCATTTACGTCACAGTTCTACAGAGTCCATCAGGAGTCAAAAGAGTTCCACCATTTCTAACTCGCAAGACATTACATCTCCCCTCTGTTAAATAAAAAAATGCTTTTTTAAACAAAATATTTGGATAGATGACTAGACATATACAATTAAATCTCTTCAATTAATCCTTTTGGCGCTTTAACTGTTCAACCAGATCTTGTTCTTGGAGACTAGGAACTGTCATCACCAGTGTCCAGGATTTGCGTCAACGGTGTAGAGGCAACAGCAGCCACTGATGTTGCAGACCCAGTCTCTCCTTCAGTTAGATTTGATGAACAATAAGTACCTAAAACGAGAAGGGTGTCCGGTAATAGACTTCTGAGGGTGCTGGGCAGTCACTATGTATCCCTTGGTAGACACCACTTAAAATGGTTCTGCATCAAATGGAGAATCCGATTTTCTTTGCATATGTTTTCATCTTCTGTTTGTTCAACAAGTCATTCTCCTGAGTTGCTTTCCCATCTATCTTTCTCTGATTGTTCCATTAACGTAACGTGGTGTTCATTGCTCTCCTGAACATCAATGTTACAGGACTTCCACCTGTGGTCGAGTGTGGTGTTGATCGATAAGCTCCCAAGGTAGAATTCAACACAGTTTTCAAATCGAGCTTCTCAAGAGTAGGACACTGCACTGCTTTCTTTAGTGTACTCATAAAACGCTCAACAAGTCTGATGGCCTGTGTAGGAAGGTGGATATCTGACTATATGGTTACCCCCACTTTTTGCCTCGTGTTTTGCTGGTTCTCGACTTAGTTGGCCTGGGACCCTGCTATTCAGGGCCCCAGTCTATCTGCTTTCTCTATGAAATGGACTCCATGTACTTTAGGTACATACCAGATTGGTTACTGGGTCACCCTTGTGAGCCCCTGTATAGTGTACCATAGGTACCCAGGGTATAGGTGCACACTAGGCCTACCAGGGGTTGCAGCATGTATTGTGCCACACCTGGTTTGCCTTCTAAACTGACACCACAGGTCCGTTCACATAGCCTGGGTAAGGTGGTGTAATCACCCCTTACGTAGATATAGTATACCTATATCTATATATACATATAGACACATATACACCTATAAATCACTCCTATGGCAGGCCTTGACAGTCCTGGAGGCAGAGTCCTTGGTATTATGTGGGAGGGTGCCCTAGCATGAGCTGAGCCCCTCTGCACCTTCCGGAACCATCTTCTTATAGCTGTTCTATGATATAGCCATACCATATACTCTTAAGTGCATTATAATCCTCGCGTTTAATGCTAACTTTGGTTTGGCTTTATCAAAACATGTCATGTAAGGTGTCAAACACTTTGGAATACTACCCCCCCCCCTTGCCTGTCATGGCGGCGGGGGTAGCATTCCACCCTTCTAGAGGGAGAAGACATGTAGTTACTGGTTTACCCTGTTAAAGTTAAACAGAGCCTCAGCATCACAAAATGGATGCTGCTGCCACAGACACGAGTCTGACCTCCTGTTTCTGGATGAAACTCCAGCAGGGGAGGCCTGGACAATAGGTTTCCTGTCCAAGGAGGTGCTGGCACCACCCCAGACAGGCTTTTGTGTATTGGGGCAGGGAGGGCTGCATTCAGTGAATGCTTTCTAGACACTGCCTGGGGCACACTAGGTGCTCAATGCATTTCCCAGTTCAAACCGGTTGCTGGGGCACTCTTCCCCAGCTCTGGTACGAAACTGGACAAAGGGAAAGGGGTGTAACCACCCCCTTCTCAGGTCCACCCATAGGAGGGACCTTATGGGTAGTCCAGCCCCTAAACTTAGTATAAGTATAGGAACCCAGTCACTAGGACTTTAGATTACCCTGGACGAAACTTTGAAACATATATCCTGGACCTTCGACTTCCATTTCGACTGGAAGATGAAGACATCTCCCTTGTTGTCAAGGAGTGACCACCCTGTTTAAACAGGCACCAACAGCAACTTTGCCTGTCTGCATTTTCGAGGCTCCCGCCGGATCCCGAAGAATCTGCGACACAGGACACGGATTTCCAGACATCTCTGACCCGACCTTCGCTCACAGCAAAGCTGACACCCGTGGCGGACACGAGAGACGTGGGACCGGAACTTCTGGGCATCCTGCAGTTTGCAAGCTGCACTCACGACACGCAGTAACTCAAAGTCGTGCATTGGGGTGCTTGAAGCCCCGGACCCGAGCGCCATTTGCACCGAAGCTCAGAGGCCCCCACTCCATGAGTGACCCGTGGGCCCCGCTTTTGAATTTCAGCTCGACGTGCCTTCGTGGTTCCTTGTCCGTTGGCTAGATAGCCCCCCGAAGACTTTCTTGTGAATCTAACTTGCTTTTCTGGTTGCTCCAGGCTTGCTTCAACTTCCCTACAAAGGAGAAGTTCCTCAGATCTTGCTGGTCTGCACTGAAGCCAATCTCAACATCCTGCGTGGGTTGCGTTTGCCAAGGCTTGTTGGGTCCAGTCCGGATACCGACACTGCAGTCAACTAGATCCTTCGTGGGACAGCTCGAATCCAGCTCCTGGTCGTTGTCGACACCTCCTGGTTCTCGTGGCTGAAGAGACAAACTTCACATCTTCACCTGAAATCACCCGACATCTGGTGGCATCTTTCTATCGCCACCCTGATCACTGGCAAGTGATCCAGACTCTGTTGCTTCTGCGTTCAGGTTCTACAGATCTTCGGTCCACTCTTGGATACACCCGGACACTTTTCCTCTGTTCGCCTGCAGCACTTCTTTGCAGCTCTCCATTGAAAACGACAACGAAACTCGACACGAAAAGACACCTATGCACCCGGCTTCCCTGGGTGAGGTAACATGAGTACTCCGGTGCTCCCGTGGGTCTTGACTCTCGAAGTGTCCTAGTTTAAAAGGGTTCCATCGTAGTCCATCCGGAGTGTCCTTAAATTGTAAATTTGTAACTTGTTTTTTTCCCATAGAAAGTCAAAGGTAACCCGCAGCTGTGTTTAGACACTGCACGCGTCTCCCTTGGGCCACCTACTTCCTAACCTTTGGTTGTTTAGAGTAGCCCCAGCGATTTCACAGGCCCCAGGCCTGCTGTCTAATTCTCTTGTGGTTCTTATACCACTATTTTAGCATATGGTTTGTGAGACCCCTAGGGCATAACGTATACTGTGCAACTTATCGAATGCTAATTGTGTAACTTGTATTGTACTTTTACCTCTGACCTCATAAAGAGTGCAGAGGGGTTGTGTTTAGAATAAATACATATATATTTGATATATACCTTGTGTGGTGTCCTTTCATTTGTACTCAAGGGATTATGATTGGTAAAACAACTTGCTTAAGACGCTCTCACAAGTCTTAGCCTGATGACTGCTGGTCCATGCTACCACTAGGATAGCTTTCTATAAGGTTGACTTTACAACCACCATCAATAAGGGTTGATTAAACTGGTGCAAGGTGCCCTCTAGAACTAGTGGACATCATATGCCAGGCTAACTTCTCACAGCCTGCGGCCACAAAGGTGTGCACTTCTGATGCTTTATATTCATATGCTCCAAGAAATCTTTAACCTCTGTCTGTTGAAGGGGGAGATATTATAAGACTTCACTACTGCTGGAACACCCCATGTTGCAAAGATGCCATCTAGTCTTTCAGTGACTCGTTCTTGAGTAGTAGATACAATATCTTAAATTAATGGAAATCATGAGTATTCATCCATCATCACCAGCAGGTGATGTCCATTGTTGAGTGGACAGAAAAAGTCAATGACAATTTCCTCCCATGCATGCTTTGGGAGATCTGACATGTTCAAGGTGTGGTGAGTAGTTTTTGTAGAAAGACAGTTGCATAGATGAAAGACCTTTAATTCCTTTTCAAACTTGTCATCAAGATAAGGAAACCAGACATGTTCTCAGAGAGCTTGTTTTGTGGCAACGATTACATGTTGTCCTTCATGGGTCATTTGAATTATTTTCTGTCTAAGTCTCTCCGTAATCACAATTCTCGACCCTCGCAGTATAACTCCTTCCTGAGTTATGGACAGTTCATCCATGACATTTTTATATTTTTGAGATTCACCATCACTGGTGAGTGGTTGAGTGTGTTGGTTCCAGGACTGATGTGTAATTATATCCTTCCACTTTAACACATCACTATCATGGCTTGTGGCAGTGATAATCTGGGCCAACGAAATGGCAGCTGCTTTGTTTAACTTTTTTTCAATGAAGTTAATATAGGCATCAGCCATCTTGGATGCAGTACCATAACATTGTTGTATAGCCACTCTGGAAAAGTAGTCAGCAGGGTTCTTATCTTTACCTGGACGATGCACAATGGTATAATTATACTCTTGTAACCGTAGTCATTATCGTTCAATGCGAGAAAGCATTTTGGCCCGTGGCTTGCCAAATCTAGTCAGTAAAGCTTGATAATCAGTTACCAGCATAAAAGGTTTTCCATACAGAAATACATGGAAATATTCACAAGCCCATACCACGGTTAAGCTTTCTTTTTTAAGTTTTGAGTAAGCACGTTTTGTTTGGGCCAAACTTCTACTTGCATATGCCACAATATGCCTTCTGGCATTCAGGTTTCCGCTGTGCTGTGCAAGTATAGCGCTTAACCCAACGTGGTTTGTGTTGACAACAACTTCTGTATGAAGCTTCGGATTGAAGTATGCTATTTCAGTAGCATTCTCAAAAGCTTGTTTAATTCTTTTAAAGCTTCTCTCACAGTCATGTGACCAATGAAATGAAACATTATTTTTTGTCAAGTCTCTCAAGAGAGCACTTACAGAGGCAAAGTCTTGTATGTATCTGAAACAGTAGCTGCCCATGCAAAGAAATGAATGCACCATAGAAACATCTTGTTTGGGATCAGCGTTTTTACTTTATCAGGATGTGGTATCATACACCCATCAGAAAAATATGGGCAAAGAATTTTAGCTCACACTTGTCTGCATTCAGTCAAACCGGCGTCAGCAAGTACACAACATACCTGTGTAAGAGCTTTATCGTGTTGTTTTGTGTAGCTCGGATAACCAATATGTCATTACTGTGATTGAACTCATTCATGACAGGCTGTATGATATGCGAATGAAGTGTTGAAACAGTTCTGCAGCAGACGACACACCAAAACGTAGTCTTTTGTATTGAAACAGACTAACATGTGTAGAAAAGGTTGTAATGTACATGCAATCTTCTTTAAGTTCTAACAAATGATAACCTTTATTTGAAACAAGAGTGAGAGAAGACCTTTGTACCATTTACTTGAGTTATCATGTCAGCAATGTGAGGACCTGGATTGCCTTGTTTGCCTGATGCATGGCAATGCATATGCGTACGCCTCCTTCACTGTCTTTTTTTAGGCACTTCTACCATGGTAGAAACCAATGACGCTGGACCACTTGAACGCTCAATAATACCATGGTTAAGTAAGACTTCAAGGTGTTTTCTAACAGCTTCTTACACATGAAAAGGAATTTGTCTATCTCTCTGAGCAACAGGACGGATGTCCTCATTAATATGTAGGTTTACGTTCATCGTCTTAATATTTTGCAAACCATGAAATAACGTAGGGAACTGACTGGTGAGCATTCATGTTGTAATTCACGGAAATCAGTCACATATGAGCGGCTGTGTTGAAACTGAGTAGACAAGCACTTGACACTGTGCCTTGAAGCACGTGGATGGGTTCTTGTTCCTTTGTTTTCTTGGGTTTTATTGTCACTGCAAATTAACCTTGCCTTTTTAAGGTTGTCGATGCAGTACATGTATACACTTTGGTATTCAATGGCGTAAGTTGCTGCAATCAAAATAGTTCATTGTATTTCTCCTCAAGCATAATGTTTATCGATGCACTACTGTTGATAGTGAAAGGTATCGAAAAACTATTTACTTTCAGTGTACTTTTCGGAACAGTGTTTTTGAATGACTTTGGTGCTTTGACATGTCGACCTTTCTTTGACTGACATTTTTCTTCACAAGCAAACAAACCAACATGCATCGACATGGCAAATCATTTACATCACTTCCACTTGATACTGATACAGAAGAACTGTTTGACAATGATTTAGATGACGATCAACTTCTTTCAGTGTCTATTTGTCTTAACTGATGTCACCACTTGGCCTTGTGGGTGTGTGTTGAATGTTGCTTCTGGAACATTCTGGTGGCCATTTTATCTTCGTGCTGTGATGCACGTACTTTTTCCTTCACTTTTCAAACTTTCACCAAATGGTTCTTTTTCCCCCCCAGCCTTTACATATCTGTCCAAGAGCGGGACATTTACATTTGTGTGGAATGGAAAATCCACAACTAAAACACAACTTCTTTTAATGTGTAGACATTTCTCTGTGTTCTGTAGTCTTTTGTTTTGGCTTACTTTTCACATTCATGATGGATTCATTCTGGGCACCTTCGGCCTCCATGTCAGCAGCTTGTCTATCAGCACGCTGTTCAGCTCTGGCAGCCGTTAACACTTACTCCAGACTAAGAATTTCTCTCAGAATTCAACGTCTAAGTGAATCTGACAAACATCTGTAATAACTCTCAGATGCAAAGCTTCTTCATCATTAAATTAATTGAACTTACAATGTCCGATGGTTGTGTTGAGTTTGTCCACAAATTCATCAATGGTTTCACCAAATTTCTGACATTCTTGGTTGAAGATGTATAGTTCGTAATCAACATTTGACATTGGATCAAACTTGAAATTCAGCACTTCTTTAATCTGATGATATGTACTTCTTCATCAGTTTGCGTCTTTTTTTATTACCTCATTTACACCATCACCAGCAAGATTTTTGAAATACTTGGTAAGCTTTTTTGTTATCAGACTCGTCAAATGCATCAATGAAATCATCAAATGTCTCTATCCTAGTAGTCCATCTAGCACCAATGTTTTACTTTTTGAAGATATTGAGCAGTGGTTTCAGGATAGCAGCAGCGTTGTAGCCATTTCTAGGAGTGGTTGACATTGAGGGTGGAGCTCTCGCCGGCTTCATTGGCTGTGCATCTTGATCCTTTTTGTGTGAGCCATCTCTAAGGCCTTGGGACGTATTGGCCTCTGGATCATCCATGATGATTTTTAGAAAAGCTGCCTCAGTCTTTGCCCCCATTGGAAAAGCAGTGTTTCACTATCCCAAAGATATCTGCTACTGCTCTGATTGTCGCCTACTGCTATTTTCCTGTCCTGACCTCCTTCACGGCCCTTCATTTGGCTTGACAAGACTCACCAGCTTCGTAAGCACAACCCCTGTGCTCTGCCTGTGTTGCAGAGCCTGGCACTGAGGTCATTCTGACTTACTTTACTCAGATTCTGGTGAGTAAAGAAGTGTTTTTTTCTGCGGCGCGCTTTTGCACACTCATTGTTTTCACCTCTTTCTAATTGTAATGTTATCCTGAAATTGGTGATTGTCAATAGCTGCTCTTTGAAAATCTGTTGGTATCTGCCTTCAGCAGTAACTCTCCAGATTACATATGACTATATATTGCATAGCAGCGCGGTACCTTTTCTGTATGGTCTAACCAGGTAGTTCTCGTTCACCGATATGTAGATTTCTTTGCAATGCTTTTGTTGTTTTCAACTTCTTTACAGCATCAGTTCTGTACTTTGACTGCAACACATGTGGCATGCACAAGCAGTTTGCTTAGATCACAGCCATGCTTCCACCCATCATTATTGCCATCTCTCTCTCTGATTTTACAGAAATTCATATATATATTCAGTTGTTTCTTCCTTCATATGAGGATGCAGTTACACCCATAACAGAGAGTAAGAACTCCTAAAACCACTCCACTGTTCAGACCCAATTTGGGTAAGTTATCAACTGTAATGGACTTTTAATTTATGTTGCACGTGTCTTGTGGTGTTTTTTATGTGTACAAGTGACATACTTTGGCACAAAGCATGCAATTGATGTAAACAAATAAACATGTGTTTGGTGTAACAAAATAAGCACATGTTTCATGATTTGCAAATCAGAATCAACATTGTAAATAATGATTTGGAAATACTGAATTATATTTTTACTGTTGTACTATGTGTCTTTGAACTACAGGTCATCGCTAAATAAATCACAAATCAATACCGAAACCAAGGTATGTGTGATTGGGAGAAAATCAATGAACCCATATATTAAAATTCCAATCACTAAGTAGAGATTAGGTTGATATTGTTCCTGATGAATAGCTACTAGATCATTGTTATAGTTCAAGTTCAAGAATTTATATAGCGCACTACTCACCCAGAGGGTCTCAAGGCGCTTGGGGATGGGGTTCATTATTTATTGAATAGCCAGGTTTTAAGTTCTTTTCTGAAGGAGATGTGGTTCTGTGTAAGGCGAAGGTGGGTGGGGAGTGAGTTCCAGGTCTTGGCTGCCAGGTAGGAGAAGGATCTACCTCCCATGGTGGATCTTTGGATGCGCGGAATTGCGGCGAGGCCTTGATTGGAGGATCTTAATTGGCGGGTCGGTGAGTAGGAGGATAGTCGAGTGTTGAGGCATTTGGGCCCTAGCTTGTAGAGGGCCTTGTGTGCGTGGGTGAGGAGACGGAATGTTATTCTCTTGTTGACGGGGAGCCAGTGGAGGTCTTTCAGGTGGCCGGTAATGTGATTTTGGCGAGGGATGTCCAAGATGAGTCTTGCTGATGCGTTTTGGATACGTTGGAGTTTTTTCAGTAATTTGGCTGTGATTCCGACGTAGAGGGTGTTTCCGTAGTCCAGTCGACTCGTGACTAGTGCGTGGGTGACGGTTTTTCTTGTCTCGGAGGGGATCCAACGGAAGATTTTTTTGAGCAAACGAAGTACGTTGAAGCAGGAGGATGAGACGGCGTTGACTTGTCTGGTCATCGAGAGTGAGGAATCTAGGATGAAGCCCAGGTTGCGTGCGTGATCTGTGGGTTTGGGTGCTGTGCCCAGAGCCGAAGGCCACCATGAGTCGTCCCATGCAGAGGGGGAAGATCCTAGGATGAGCACCTCCGTTTTGTCTGAGTTAAGTTTTAGGCGGCTGTATTTCATCCAGTCGGCTACTTCTTTCATACCTTCGTGAAGATTGGTTTTGGCGGAGTTAGGGTCTTTGGTGAGGGAAAGGATCAGTTGGGTGTCGTCAGCGTAGGAGATGATGTTAAGGTTGTGTTGACGCGCGATGGATGCGAGTGGGCTCATGTAAACGATGAAGAGGGTGGGACTGAGTGATGATCCTTGTGGTACACCGCAAATGACTTCGGTAGCCTCTGATTTGAATGGGGGAAGTCGTACTTTCTGGGTTCTTCCGGCGAGGAACGAGACGATCCAGTCCAACGCTCTTCCTTGGATTCCGATGTTGTTGAGGCGTTGTATGAGGGTGTTATGACAGACTGTGTCGAAGGCGGCGGAGAGGTCGAGTAGAATGAGGGCCACTGTTTCTCCGTTGTCCAGTAGTGTTCGGATGTCGTCTGTGGCTGCGATGAGGGCGGTTACGGTGCTGTGTTTGGCTCGGAAGCCGTTCTGTGAGGGATCGAGGGAGTTATTGGCTTCGAGGAAGGCGGCGAGTTGGCTATTGACGGCTTTTTCGATGACTTTTGCCGGGAAAGGGAGGAGGGATATTGGGCGGTAGTTTTTGAGTTCAGAGGGGTCTGCTGTGGGTTTCTTCAGGAGGGCGCTGACTTCGGCATGTTTCCAGCTTTCTGGGAAGGTAGCAGAGTTGAAGGAACAGTTGATAACATCACGGAGGTGGGGTGCGATGATGGAGTCTGCTTTGTTGAAGATGTGATGGGGACATGGGTCGGTTGGCGAGCCAGAGTGGATGGAATTCATTAGGCGGATGGTATCTTCGGTGGTCATTGGGTTCCATGCGTTGAGAATGTTAGAGGGCGGTATAGGTTCTGAGGGGGGTGGAGAGGATTGTTTGTTAGTGTTGTTTTCGAAGCTGTTATGTATGTCGGCAATTTTGTTGTAGAAGAAGGAGGATAATGAATCGCAGAGGGCTTGGGAGGGAGTGATGTCGTTTGAGGCTGCGGTGGGGTTGGTAAATTCTTTGACGATATTGAATAGTTCCTTGCTGTTATGGGCATTGTTGTCGAGTCGATTCTTGAAAGCTGATTTCTTGGTGGATCGAATCAGCTGGTGGTATCTTCGGTGGTCATTGGGTTCCATGCGTTGAGAATGTTAGAGGGCGGTATAGGTTCTGAGGGGGGTGGAGAGGATTGTTTGTTAGTGTTGTTTTCGAAGCTGTTATGTATGTCGGCAATTTTGTTGTAGAAGAAGGAGGATAATGAATCGCAGAGGGCTTGGGAGGGAGTGATGTCGTTTGAGGCTGCGGTGGGGTTGGTAAATTCTTTGACGATATTGAATAGTTCCTTGCTGTTATGGGCATTGTTGTCGAGTCGATTCTTGAAAGCTGATTTCTTGGTGGATCGAATCAGCTGGTGGTGTATGCGGGTGGCTGCCTTGAGGGTGGACATGTTGTCGGTGGTTGGGTTTTTCTCCATGTTTTCTCGAGAGTACGGCAAAGTTTCTTGGATTTTTTGAGGTCATCGTTGAACCAGGGGGCCTTTTTGCTGTCTTGTTTGGTGTGATGGTTTTTCAAGGGTGCTAATTCGTCCGCGCTGTGAGTGATCCATTGTTTGAATTTGATGGCAGTTTGGTTAGGGTCCGATGAGAGGGCGGGTGGGTTTTGGTTGAGCGATGTGAGGAGTTGGTCGGTGGTGATTTTGTTCCATTTTCTTCGGGGAAAAGGTTGTGGGGGGTTGTGGGTCGAGGTGGTTTTGTAGCTGAAATGAACACAACTGTGGTCTGTCCAATGGAGAGCTGTGGTGCGAACGAAGGAGATGTGTTTGCTGGAAGTGAAGATTGGGTCTAGCGTATGTCCTGCTATGTGGGTGGGGGTGTCAACAAGTTGTTTGAGTCCGAAATTGGCTAGGTTGTCCAGTAGGGTGGTGGTGTTGCTGTTGTTGTTCTTTTCCAGGTGGAAGTTGAAGTCTCCTAGTAGGATGTAGTTCTCGGAGGCGAGGGCATGTGGACTGATGAAGTCAGTGATGTCCTCACTGAATTGTTTACGTGTTCCTGGAGGCCTGTAGATGAGAGTGCCTCTGAGTGTGGTTCTGGGGTCAGTGTGGACCTGGAAGTGGAGGTGTTCGGCGGTGTTAAGGTTAACGTCGGAGCTGGTCGTGATTTTGATGGTGTTTTTATGGACGATGGCGATGCCACCTACTGTTTGGACGGGGCGGTCTTTACGGATGATCTTGTAGTTGTCCGGGATGGCTATGGCGATGTCGGGTGTTGATGATGCATTCATCCATGTGTGGTAAATAAATAATTAATTACCGGTACTATTTTTGAATACATTAATGAAAACAGATAGCTCAATAAATAAGAGGCAGGATCCGGGGTATCTGAGTTGAACAGGCTTTAATCAGGCATAAGGGAAGGGACAGGATCGGAACAGCCTGAAATAGAATGGCACGAGTGGCAGCTGCAACGTCTCATTAACAGTACATGTTATATATAGTAAAACATTATAATTGCATTACATACAGTAGGCGTAACAAGTGACAAACGTAAGATAAGAACACATGGGCGTGAAAAGAAGGCGTGCACAGGGCGTGCACGTGAACATGTGATGAGAACGTCACAGAAGTGTCATAAATGGGTGGATACATGGAGGGGGCTACCTGGGCAGCTGGAACCTTTAACCTAGTGGTGCGCGCAAACGGGCCATGACGTGTATCTGGGGAGAGCTGGGGGCTCTGACTTCTGTGCTAGAAGAGGAGACTAAAGTCTGCGATGTCAGGACGACATGTACCTATAGCGTATCTGGTATCTTGTGTTTGGAGTACATGTTGATAGAATCTAAAAGTTATCAGAGCAAAGGCTACTTGACACTAAGACTGGTGCATGCATATATTCTACATGTATTGCGTGTGCTATGAATCTTCTATGGATATTAATACAGTAATTCACTTGCATGGAGACAGGAAGACTAGACTATAACTGGAGATGTTTATGCGGTTTGTTAGCTTAGGAATGTGAAAACGGAGAGCTGAACTGATAACTAGAGGCATAACATATTCTTGGCAGACAGGCAGGCAGAGCCAGGCCGGGCACCGCGCTGCGCGGCAGGAAGTAAGCGAAGGGTCAGGGATGCGGGAGGGGCTGCATCGCTCCTCGGAGTGGTTTCAGGAGACTGGAGCTTGAATCTGGTGTCCGGGCCCTTTGAGGCCTAGTAACGGGGATAATTCGATAAATTAACGTGCACAATGTAATACGTGGGCAACATAGGCCTATTACTCGTTGCTTTCACGGGGACTGGAAACTGGCATACTAACGTTGGGCACAACTATAATTGCGTCTTTAATCGATCATAGGGGGATATATGCATATCGATCATGCACATATAACATAGGATGGGGAACACGTAGGCACACATAACAAGGCAAAATTCAATTTTCCTCATTCCCTCCTTGTGCCCTACGTTTCCATCAGGAAACATCAATATTCATGATACCATCTATCTGTTCATAGAGCATCATTTGCTCGTCTCGAATTGTCTTGGAACGGGACTTAGGACTAGGAATACAAGAGGTAGCACACAAGCCGCAAATCGCAGGGCCACATTGTAAACAGAGACAGCAACTGAATATGATCATTACTGCTATACCCAGGAATGACAATACTTTCCATCCCCAGGCAGATATTATATTCCAGAGCCAACCGGACCATGTCCAGGTGCCTGGATTCTGGTGTAACTGATGGGCAATTTTATGAAGTCTGGTTATAGCTGAATAGACAGACGGTGCGTTATTAGGAATGAAAATGCAGCAACTAGATCCGATGACTCTACAAGCTCCGCCCCTATCGGCCAGTATGACGTCAAGGACGAGACGATTTTGAAGCACGACAAATCTCATAGCAGATTGTTCTTCAGTTAAGTTACCTAGAGCGGAAGTAGTCTCATTCACTACTGCTTCAAGGGTTCTGGTTAGCCTACGTATTAGCTTACTATTCTGGACAGGACCTATAAAGAAAAAGAAACCTTTATTGAAGTCTTGATACTGTTCTAAGGCAGTTTCAGTCTGATCGACAATTGGGGACTCGATCTCCCTCCTATGTCTGACGTGTACTAGATGTGTGTTCCTGTGATAATCGGATGGGGCTAGGAAAACTGGTGGCAGTAGGAAGGCAATGTAACATGTTCCATCCCAATCTAGGGGCAGACGTACATAGGCGGTCTGACCACATACAAACTAAGAATGACGTGAGGCTTTGAAAATAGATTTCCCACTGTCACCATACTCGACCACAGTAGTACAATCACTGTGTCCTAGGTGTACTGAACCATTCTTTCTGACACATAATTCGCCTTTCACTGGTAGAACTGTAATAGCAGGCAAATCTGGAGTAGTCTCGGACTGAACATTCAAAACCATGAAATTCGAGGAATAATTACCTAGATCATATACTTCATTTTCTAGATCTAACCCTGTTCTATGGGAAAGACCTTCCTTGTCTGGGAAACATGTTCTATTCAGAAGGGACATATCATTTGAGGATGACGTTAACGTGGACCATGCTCCACACGAACCATTGTGTGAAAACGGATAGGGAAAGAGTGGCAGAACTCCCTTCGGTGTCTGAAAAGGGGGGAGTCGACCACACACCCAACAATTTGTGGCATTGCTAGTCTGGTGTGAATAGTGTAACATACGGATAAAAGTATTATTGCGCATGGCAAGACGATAGGATAACTCGTGAGGAGGCAGTTCACTAAATGTGTGCTCTACTGTAACATTAGAGGGAAAATGTACATGAGAAACAGTAGGAGGAAAATATATATGTAAAACATAACTTATGCCTGTAATCGTAAGACTCAGAAATAATAAAATTAAAAGAGTAACAATGCATCGACTTCGAAGATTCTTTTGATAACGTATTCTTTTAGAGTTTTGACTAACTCTCTCACTATGTTGGTCTATCTCATACATGTCAGGAACCTGTCTAACCGTTTCACCCGAGAGGGACTTAGACAATTAAACTGGCTGACTTACTAGACCTTAATTTTTCTTTATACTCCTGCTGCGGAGTTTTCTCTAACAGGGGAAGTTTAGAGTCAGTATCTGGACAGTCCTTGAGAACGGGGCAGTCTTTGAAAACAGTTTTTGGACGAAGTCCATGAAATCGCTTCACGTGACTGGAATGCAACCAGCCTTTTCTTCCTTCAATCTTGATTGCAGTCCTTGTTGTTAGCAGGACGAGTTTTGGCTCTTTCCATCGGGGCTTCAGCGGACTTGAACGATCAAAATTACGAACCAGAACGAAGTCGCCTGGTATGACCTCGTGCGGTTTCACTTGAGTGTTGTTGGGAAAAGCAGCGGCGACCTGTGAACGACAAGAGAGTAGTGCAGACATCAAGGAAGCCAGGTAATCTGTCAGCATATTACTGTCAACATCAGTTATTGTACGTGGTCTAGGTGTACCCCACATGTATGGGGGACGACCGAACACTACCTCATAAGGAGACAGACCTGAACGGGAGTGAGCGACCATTCTCATGTAAAAAAGGGCGACTGGCAGTGCTACCAACCAATCTACGCCTTTCTCTGCGCATACTTTGGCAATGCGGATTTTCAGAGTCTGATTATGTCTCTCTACGAGACCAGCTGCTTCGGGATGTCGTACACAGTGGAACTTCCACTGGTACCCTAACAGAAGGGATACTTGTTTCATAAGTTCGGATGAGAATGGCTGGCCGTTATCTGAATACACGACCCTAGGTAAACCATAGCGGGGAAAATACTCACGAACCAACTGCCTGGCAGTGGTCGCGGCAGTGTAATCTGGGACTGGATATGCTTCTGTCCATCTGGACAAAGCGCATACAACTACGAGGACATACTTGAAACCTCGACATCGATCCATCTGAATATAATCCATCTGGAGAACTTCAAAAGGGTGGTCAGGAGGATGGAATCCACCTTGTTCCACCGGGACACCTTTACCTGGATTGAACTGACAACAGATCATGCAGGTACGCACTTTCTGTTTGGCTGCGGCTCGTAAATGCTTGTTAAACCAGAGATTCTGAATACTGTCTAACATGGCTTTTTCTCCTAAGTGTGCTGGACTATGTGCGGTGTTAATAATGACTTGAACCATAGAGTCGGGGAGAAACCATGTGGCTTTTCCCTTCGTCAACCATCCTTGATCTGTCTGGACCCCTCCTTGTTCAGACCATTTCTTGATTTCATCTGGGGTAGCATGTGACTGTATATCTAGTACGTCTTGTGTAGGGTCCTTAACTGTCATACAAGTCGTCTGAACGGGAATGTCTGTCTGTGTCGTGTTAACTGGAATGTCTGGAGTCTGGGCTGTAAGCTTGGCTGTTCGATCTGCCAGGTCGTTACCCTGGGAAATGATGTCAGTAACTTTCGTATGTGCCTTGCATTTCATGATAGCGATAGCTGTCGGTAAATGTATTGCATCTAACAGAGCTTGAATGAGGGGGCCATGCTGAATCTTGGTTCCATGAGAAGTCATGAAACCTCTCTCTTGCCAGAGCACTCCAAAGTCGTGTACGACTCCGAATGCATAACGTGAATCTGTGTATATGTTTACTTTCAGGTTCTTGGCTCGTATGCAGGCTTGGGTCAGAGCGACGAGCTCTGCTGCTTGAGCAGACAGGGTGTCAATACGATGTGTTTCTATAACTTCAGTTTCAGTAGTCACTGCATACGCGGCTACTAGTTCTCCTGTACTTGACCTCATACATGAACCATCCACATAAAGTGTCAGGTCGGGATCAGGTAATGCAATGTCTGTCAAGTCTTGTCTTGGCTTTGTCATGGTGTTAACAACTTCCACACAGTCATGTGTGGCAGGATTTGAAGTAACTGAGGGTAACAGTGTAGCTGGATTTAAAATGTTGCAGCGTCTGATTTCTATGTGTGGCTGAAACAATGTCAGTTCATATCCTGTTAAACGTGCAATTGTCAAGTGCTGAGTCTGTGTTCGGTTTAAAAGAACTTCCACGGAGTGTGGAACTTGTACTGTCAGGGAGTGTCCTAACACTATGGAATCACTCTGTCTGATAGCTAGAGCTGTGGCTGCAACAGACTTGAGGCACGCAGGCAGAGCCTGGGCCACCGGATCTAATGTGCTAGAAAAATAAGCACAGGGCTTGTATTGTCCTGCTTGATCTTGTGTGAGAACAGATAATGCAGTACCATCACGTTCAGTGACAAAAAGTGTAAAAGGCTTACTGTAGTTCGGTGTCGCTAATACAGGTGCATTACATAAAGCTTTCTTTAACTCATTGAAAACAAGTGTATGTTCTTGGGTCCAAGGGAGGACAGTCAATGTGGCTGCCTCCTGTGTCTTTAACTGTATCAGTGGCTTGGCTAGATATGCGTACTGAGGAATCCATTGTCTGCAATAAGAAGTGAGGCCGATAAAAGCTCGTACCTCCTTCTGAGTCTTGGGCTGTGGAAGATGTGCTATTAACTGGATACGATCAGGTGTCAACTGCCTACCCCTCTTGGACAGTAAGTGTCCAAGGTAGACCACTTGCTGGACACAGAATTGCAATTTCGAAGGGGACACCTTGTGCCCCATCTCGGCCAGGAAATACAAGACTGTAAGTGACGCACGTTCGCAGTCTCGTTCAGAACGGGCTGTGATCAATAGATCATCGACATACTGGAGCAGAGCAGTGTCAGTTGGCATGTGAATATTGTCTAGTTGTCTTTTAAGTGCTTGACTGTAAATGCTAGGACTTTCTGTGAAACCTTGAGGAGCTCGTGTGAATTTATGGCTTCTTCCATTTAAACAGAATCCGAAAAGAAACTGGCTGTCTGGATGAATGGGGACACTAAAGAATGCGTTCTTGAGATCAATAACAGTAAAGAACGTAGCTTCAGAATCAATGGCAGTCAATAGGGAAGAAATATCTGGAACCACTGGGTACTGGGGTATGATACATTTATTAAGTTCTCGAAGGTCAATCACTAATCGATAAACTGGAGGTGCATTGGGATCAGTACGTTTTAGAATCGGGATGATAGGAGAATTACATACATTGGAGTCAGTTTCTACAACTACTCCTTGAGCAATGAGCTCGTCAATAATTTTTGATAAGGCTGCTACAGCCTCAGGTGGCAATTTGTACTGTCGGATTCGTGGTAATACAACCCCTTGTTTCAGAGTAACACGATAGGGTGTAATGTGCATACAACCTACATCAGTTGGACCCTGCGCCCATAAATGCTGAGGTACATTCAATAATCTTGGATCAAAATCACGTAATACATAATGACCTTTAAAATCTCTTAAAAACAATCATACTCCTTCAGGGGAACAGCATATAACTGCTCCTAATTCTTTCAGGGTCTTGATGCCTAGTAAATTTTCTGGACATGATTTCGTAAGTAACAAGTCTGTAGTTCGGGACAATGGACCAACTTCTAGGGAAACTGGTTTCGATATTTCATTAACAATAGGCTTTCCTGAAAATCCAAGGGAAACATTTCTAGAGCCTGAGAGTGGAGCCCCTGGAACCTCGTCATGACTGATGGTAGTCCTACTTGCCCCTGTATCAATCAGAAACTTTCTGTCTTTCCCTAATACTTGACTGTGTACATAGGGATCCTCTTGATCTACAGGAATCTCGATGAGAGGCAAGCCAACCTCCCTCTCTAGGCTGTTTCATGAATACTGCTGATAGTCTGGATATTCTGACTGTGCATACTGGTACATCTGCTGTGTACGTGTTGTGTGGCAGCTATAGGCTGCGGTACAGTAACTGTCTGTTGTGCATTCTGCGGTGGCTGAGAATTCTGCGGAACTTGTTCTTGTCTAGGAGGACGTGGTCTCTCTTTTGTTTTACCTGTAGCTATGTTGTGTTTCAGAACTGCACATTCGTTTATATAATGACCTGGCTGTTTACAGTAATTGCATGTCCCTTTAACGGGAGCTGCAGGATGACTAGCTTGATTCGTACCCCTCTTCTGACTGTCTGGTGGAACAGACTGTGCAACTAGTACTTTCATTTTCGTGTCTTTCATACGTCTCCTCTCATGTTCCTGCTCTTCCCTGATTCTGTTTTGGTGATACTGGAGCATCTGGAGCATTTGTGACGGAGTATTAGCTTGCCAGGTACTTTCGACTTTCAGTACTCGATTTTTAACTTGTGGTAGAGAATTCTCAACTAGTTTGGTAACAAAAAGATGTGGATACGATTCACTACTTGTTTTCAGACCACTATTTATAATGAAACATTTCTCAAATCTAGAATAAAAATCACTAGTGTCTTCGTCTTGTTTCTGTTTGCAGGCTGAGATGGCATCCCAGTCTTCCTTTTTCGTGGCTAGTAATCTCGGCAAGACTTGTATTAACAATTCGGGCAATGCTTTAGCTTTTTCCCCAAGACCGGTACCTGGAACTCGTGTATTATCTTCAGTCTCTAATGCGGTCCAATCTATCTTTTTCTCTCCCACCTCCCATTCCTTTTCTTTGAGTTTTTCATATATGCCCGCAGGCAACAGGACCTTTAACATTTTGATGATATCAGGATACGTGTATTCTCCCATACGGAGCATGTCCTTTAATTCACGGTGGAACCCTGCTGGATCTTTATCGTGACAGGGTATTAACTTTTTCATTTCTAGTAGTTCTATTTTCGTAATAGGGGTGTAAACAAATACTCGTTCTAGATCACCCCCCTCTCCCTTAACTGGATGTACTTCTCGCAACGGATTCTGTCTGTCTATGTAGAATGATTTTCTTACTGGGGGTGGGACAGGGGCAAAATGTGGATTCAGGAACGTTCTGTATTTGTGGCGCTGTTCTAAAATGACACTAATTAATTCGGTACCTAGACCTTTCCATCTGTTTAGGAGTAACTCGTTTAGTACATCATGTAAAGGACCTGGATCAGAATGCTGATCCTCATACAATGTAATGAGGTGCTGGATCATATACGTACCCACCAGACGCTGCTCGGCTGGGGGCAGTTTCAGAAACGTTTGGGCCACTATTTCGTCTGGAAACGTGGCAGAATCACTAGTCCATCGGACTGCTGATCGGGCTAGTTCTTGTTCATGCATGGTACTAAGCTCACTATAACCTATTCGTAGTTTCAGAATTTTATCGGTGGCCTGGAATACTTGTTCAAGAGAACACTGTTCTGGTACGGGAGGAGGAAAAACTTTCTTGTAATCTAGACGTGAATGTCTGTCGGAAAATCTAGTTCTACCTACATACGCTATTCTGGCGGGATTCTCGCTGTCTACCTCTTCACTTGAAGAGTCATTCTCTTTCTCGGTTGCTCTTTTTGCTTCCTCCTTCTGGTGTATACTTATAATTTCCTTACGAATTTTCCTGTACATACTTTCTATACTACCTTGTGACTTGTGTTTTCCCTCGGCTATATTGTCACTCCACCTAGTCAGGCCGTTCATCTCGTCTTTGTCTTTATCTGGATAATCTTGTTCTCTTATTAAACAGTTAACCAAGAACTGTAAAATCATATCTTGAATCTCGACTTTTCTGTGTGCCATAGCTTCGTGAATACTTCCTGGATTCTCTCCTGTTCGGATAAAATGATATATTCTGTCTAGATGTTCCTTCATCTCGGGCAGGGTGGCCAAAAAGTTGGCAACCCGTCTTAAACGTACTGAATATAATATCATGTGATCTTCGCCTGGAACTGGATCATATATGCAGTCAGTAAGAAGTCGCTTGAGGTCTGCGTATGTAGCCACTTTTGGCGTGCGCTGTAACGCTGCTTCTCGCGGCGTCAGTCGTCTTACTTGAGGCGGGGTGATAGGAGCACCTCCCCCCGCACCTCCTGAACTGGAATCGTCGGTTAATACTGTACGTGCTGGTAAAGTGACTGGCAAAACGGGCATACCTAATGTGGGCTGGTCCGGGGGTACTGGCACATTAACGTGGTCCCCGGGACCAGTGGCTGGAGGAACAGGAATTACATTATTAACAGGGTGCTGAGGGTGAACAGGCGGAATAGGATTTGCATATTCTGGGACTGTATCGTCCAAGTAGGACGAAAGAAAAATTTCAGCTGCAGTCGGTTTATGACGTAGCTTAATCGGGACCAATGGTGGCGGTAAATTACAGGGTGCTTCCGGAGTTGCCTTCGGCAAGCCCTCGGCAAGAAGAGGATACATACCTTTAATAAGGGCATTTCTCTGTCTATCCGACTGTTCTGCTCTAACTCGTTCACCTTCTTCGATTAATTCCCTTTCTTGGGCTTTTTCTGAGGATTCCCTACTTAACTCTGCTTTTCTGAATTCTTTTTCGGTTCTTCTATGAGATTCTTTGCGCCATAACTCGATGGCATCTTTCTGAGACTGTCTAGCTTTCTTTTTCCATAATGCTTCTTCTACTCGCATGATGCACTCGGCATCCCATGTACCTGATACAGGCCATCTATATTTCTCTTCAAGATGTTTGGTGTAATCCACCCATAAGTCTAGATATAATATGGCATCTAAGCCATGCTTGTGGTACATAAAATGTCCAGGACTGTCCCTAGGAGGGACAGGAACTGATTCTTCGAGTAACCCTTTTCTGGTTTTTATCTGACGTAACTTTGAAAACAGAGGCATGTCTGATTTGTACTTGAACTAAACACAATACACAATAATCACAGTAAAGAAATGGCAAACAAAACACTCATACCACGACATAGAAATACATTAATAACAGTTCGAACAGAATACTACCTGATACACTGAAAACATAACACTTGAATTTCTCGAGAACGGACTTACTAGAATTACTTGATGCACTGCTAAAACAGTACAGAACATACCGGTCTCATAAAGAGACACGTCTTACCGTATCCACCTAGATGGACACGTCGGACTGGATCTGTGTACCCAAACCCATCGGACCAGGGACAAACTAATGAACCTGTCTAGATACTTCCCCCGCAACGGTACTCACCGGGAAGCAGAAACTGAAGGCCTCGGACTGGACTGGACTGCTACGACGTCTGGTTACTACGCATGCGCTTCGAACTTCGGTGCTTCGGTTACAGGTGGGCCTCCGGATACCTCGGACCTTGCTCTCTCGGCTTGGGCTCTGGTCGGGACGAACCGCATTCCTCACCGCCTCGTCTGGATGCCGGACCGCAGTCTCCGTCTCCTCCGTGGGCCTGAGGGAGACTTGATGAAGCAGAAATATCTGCACGTGCACGATAGAGTTCCGTCACGGCTGTAGAAGGGTCAGGGGGCCTGCGTTACATCGCCGGCGCGTGGGGAAGGGGCTCGTCCCTGTTCGGGCGCCATTATGTGGTAAATAAATAATTAATTACCGGTACTATTTTTGAATACATTAATGAAAACAGATAGCTCAATAAATAAGAGGCAGGATCCGGGGTATCTGAGTTGAACAGGCTTTAATCAGGCATAAGGGAAGGGACAGGATCGGAACAGCCTGAAATAGAATGGCACGAGTGGCAGCTGCAACGTCTCATTAACAGTACATGGTATATATAGTAAAACATTATAATTGCATTACATACAGTAGGCGTAACAAGTGACAAACGTAAGATAAGAACACATGGGCGTGAAAAGAAGGCGTGCACAGGGCGTGCACGTGAACATGTGATGAGAACGTCACAGAAGTGTCATAAATGGGTGGATACATGGAGGGGGCTACCTGGGCAGCTGGAACCTTTAACCTAGTGGTGCGCGCAAACGGGCCATGACGTGTATCTGGGGAGAGCTGGGGGCTCTGACTTCTGTGCTAGAAGAGGAGACTAAAGTCTGCGATGTCAGGACGACATGTACCTATAGCATATCTGGTATCTTGTGTTTGGAGTACATGTTGATAGAATCTAAAAGTTATCAGAGCAAAGGCTACTTGACACTAAGACTGGTGCATGCATATATTCTACATGTATTGCGTGTGCTATGAATCTTCTATGGATATTAATACAGTAATTCACTTGCATGGAGACAGGAAGACTAGACTATAACTGGAGATGTTTATGCGGTTCGTTAGCTTAGGAATGTGAAAACGGAGAGCTGAACTGATAACTAGAGGCATAACATATTCTTGGCAGACAGGCAGGCAGAGCCAGGCCGGGCACCGCGCTGCGCGGCAGGAAGTAAGCGAAGGGTCAGGGATGCGGGAGGGGCTGCATCGCTCCTCGGAGTGGTTTCAGGAGACTGGAGCTTGAATCTGGTGTCCGGGCCCTTTGAGGCCTAGTAACGGGGATAATTCGATAAATTAACGTGCACAATGTAAAACGTGGGCAACATAGGCCTAATACTCGTTGCTTTCACGGGGACTGGAAACTGGCATACTAACGTTGGGCACAACTATAATTGCGTCTTTAATCGATCATAGGGGGATATATGCATATCGATCATGCACATATAACATAGGATGGGGAACACGTAGGCACACATAACAAGGCAAAATTCAATTTTCCTCACATGTTTCAGTGAGGAAGGCGACGTCTGGTGATATAACGTCAAGTAGATCCCAGAGTTCGGTGGCGTGTCTGTGGACCGAGCGGGTGTTCAGCAGGATGCACTTCAGGTGGTTAGGGTCGCATCTGTGTTTGGGGTTAGTGGTTGTGGTAAGCGTCTTGATGCAGGTGAAATTGCAGGAGTGGCATGCGAAGGGCCCATGGGTACGTCCTGGGGCAGCTTCGAAGCATTGGGGAGTACGTCCGGGGTTAAGGGCTAGGAGGGTAGCTGCATCATACGTGATGCGGCCGGTGTGCGTGTTTCGGGGGTCTGGCGCTGGGCGCGGTCCAGGCGTGGACGGGCGTAGACGGGCTTACCTTTGGCGCACCTTTGGCGCGACCGCTGCGCGTGTACGCTGCGCGTTGGTTCATCAGACATAAATGGAGAGTGGAGGGGGCGGAGCGTGGGAGGGGCAGCTGGGAGGCGGGAGCGAGGTGGAGGGACGGTCTGGGACGGCACAACAAACAAAATGGACGCAACAATAACAAATGCTGCAAGGCAGGGCGAGATTGGGGCACAGGCAGTGGGAACAATGGAGCGCTATGGGGGAGATTAGAGTTTCTACAGCAATGCCTAGCGGTTGAAAGCGCACAGTCCAAGCGCTACGATATATGGCAGCAATCGAGATCAAAAGCACTCCCAGATGCACTCTGCACTAACTATTCGACAGACAAGCAGTCGAGACGCACTCAGCGAATAAATATGTCACAAGCAGTACAGTATTTCACAAGCAATACAGAGCTCAGAAGTGCGCGGCAGAATAGCTGTTGCTAGCGGTTGAAAGCGACAAACAAGCAGTTGAGACGCACTCAGCGATTAAATATGTCACAAGCAGTACAATATTTCACAAGCAATGCGGAGCTCAGAAGTGCGCGACAGAATAGCTGTTGCTAGCGGTTGATAGCGCAGTGTCCGAGTCAAGCGCTACGATACCAGGTGTGGAGGAGGTGAGGGGAGCGACCGCTTCTGTGCAGGACAGGATGGTCATGGTGATGTTGTTATGACTAGATGGAAGCTAGAAACAGGTTGACCTATAGCTATCTAAGATAACCAAAGTCTAATAGATAGCACCACACTTTTTTAATATAGGTAAGACAACTTGTTCATTAAAGTTTTTCCTGAGAAGTTCCTCTTTCCCTATTTTTAACCTCACACCTTCACACCTCAACACCATTCTATTCCTTAAGCACCCACACCTGCACTTCACCTAATAGCGGACAAGAAGATCTCCGGCAAAGAGCTCCCATTGAGGGTGCCCGTCGGGCATTGCAGGGCCTACCCGACGAGGAGCAAACGCCCATTAATGAAGCATGACACTTATCCAGGTGTGTGAGGGTATTTGATTCTTGCAGGGTCACATCCACTGCACACCCTACAAAATAGTTGTTGACCCACATAGACACACATTCTTCTTTAGGAACTGCATACCCCACATACATTTATTAGATTATTTGGAGCAGGTATGTGGGACCTTGATGCGCTCTAAGTTGCTCCCTTTGTTAGAAAAAAGTTGTTAGGGTACCACACATACAATGGCAAAAGCAGCAGTTTAGCTTTTATACTGCAAGGGTTATATTCTGTTTGAATTTGTAGAGAGCATTGCTATCCGAAAGTTTGCCAACACGTAGATGGTTGAGAAGGAAATGATCAGTGTACCACTGTCAATTTGACAATAAAGACAAGACACTAGCACACCCAAGGGTGGTAACAACACAGAACAAGTTATAGTGATAGAATTGAATATATTCCAGGGATTATACTACCATAGATCACATCTACATGCTATGGGCTTAATTGCCTTTCCAGAATGTTTAAGATGACGGGGGATTTTTTTCTACACGTTGTGGTTTTGTTCTTTTATTAATTTCTTCTTGTACCCAACCATGACTGCCTAGAGGGAAATCCAAACGGCTCCACTGACATATGGCATTTGTTAGAGGAGAAATGTACCTTCCAAGACACAAAATGATTCTCCACTCCTTGGAGTGATAGTAGCACAAAGGTACATTGCCCAGAAATGGAGAAATGACTATTTCCCAGCTTTAGCCACACGGAGAAAGGCTATCACTTGGCAAATTACCATAGAGCAGTCTGTCTATAGAGCAGGTGGTGGTCCAAACAAATTGGAAAATATTATGGCAACCATGGAGGGATGGATAAAGAGAAAGCTTCACTTTATGGGTTGTCACCTTTTTTTCTTTCACATTTATTGTTGCGCATTGGGATGCCCGTGTACAGGGCCATGGAAAACAGCTATGTGACTTTCATTGCCATAAACTTGCTTGATATGGAAACACATGGTCTCCAAAGCAAACACATCCATTTTAAGCTATTTGTATCAAAATCGATATGTGTACTTTTGCTGTTCTTCTTGAATTAGTACTATTTGAATTATTGTAAAATGAAAGTAAAAAGATTTTAGGATACAAGTCCGGACAGTAAATACAAGCACCCTAGAGGCACTGCCAGTGGTAGGAGTATCTTTTGAGAGGGTAGCAATTGACAAGTGGGTTTTGTCAGTGTTTAATTTGTTAGTTTAGGTGGAGGCACAATGATCACACACCTGACACCAGAATATACTCACAAAATCAGTATTCTGGACAATACACTTGTAAAGAACAGGATTTCCAGAATGTTAGAAAAACTCCAGAGCTCTATCAAAGCATACTTGGGTAAGTAGACATCAACAGAATCCACATGAAAGCCTAGTTGTGTTATTTCCTAAGCATCCACGTGAAAGCCTAGTTGTGTTATTTCCTAAGCAAGGCACAACAGAATTTAGATTTTGTGTGTACTACCGGAGTCTTAATAAGGTCACCAAGACCAATCACGCCTTATCTTAAGAGCAGATTACTTTGTATAAAAGTTTGGTGCTGCAACACTCTTGCACACCTTTGAGCTGACCATTTGACATTCAAATGCGCCTTTTTTCAGTTCTGGATCTTGTTGTTTGGGTGAAAAATGCACTTGTCACCCTACAAGGTTTGCGACTGGTTCTGTCACCGGATTATAGAGTTTTTTTGTTTTATTACTATTTTAATAATGTAGTGGACTTCGGATCTAGTTGGCGGAGTCAGATATACAAGGTTCTGAAGTTTATGCATAGAGCTTAGCTCACGATTAAAGCAAGTACATACCAAATCGGGCAGAGTGCACTGGCCTATCTTTGTCACCAGGCGGGTAATTGTGATTTTCTTTATATTTATTAGGTGCAATAATGCCTTACAACAAATCAAGTTTAACCCCTTCCATGCTTATGACAGAACGGTTCCGTCATGAGCGACGGTTGAGCTGTGCTCATGACAGAACCGTTCCGTCATCGTTCCATTGGCTCAATGGAACGTTCAGCACAGCGCAGGAATCTGCGCCGCGCTGAAGCGGTTAAGACACACTCAAATAAAAAAATACATCAAAATATGTAAACATATACAACTTAACACAAAACCTCCTCGGATCTCTACAGCCGCGCAATATTGTATGTCAAAAATGTGAAGGATTAGAAGATTATAGTCTCATCAAATCCTTAGCTAGGAGGAGATCCCTTTCAGGACGAAAACCCTCACCCACCATAGGTGGCATGCTTCATCATATGGGTTTCTCCTCCCAGTGGGGAACCTAGTCCACTGTGTCACCTCGCGAACAAATGCACCACAGTTGTGCTAAAATCCGGAAAGATATGGACGTTGAATCATTTCAGCAATTGTAACACTACGAATGTAGTATATAGATTGAGCTGTGAGTGTGGCCTTGAGTATATCGGCCTAACGACACGCAAAATCAAGCTCCGGATCCAAGAACACCTGAGTACAATACGACAGGGCAGATTGACTACAAAGTTAGTGCAACATTGTCATCGCAATAAACACTCCTTTACTTGGGTGGTTCTGGAAAGAGTGGTGGGTGAGGCTCAGTCTATGGAAAAGCGCCTGGTAACAAAAGAAGCACGCTGGATATACCAGGAACGAAGCGAACAGCAAGGATTAAATGAATTACTGGAATGAAACAAGTTACGCTGATATAGGTGTTCCCTGGCTCAGCAATCTAAGGTCCGATAGTACACACATACCATATGAAATATACCCAGTCGACGTTTTCCTTTATCCTAGATGCTGTAAGGTGTCCACGTGAACTAATACACCCTATACTAACAGCTGGAAGTAACTTACATGAGTGGTGAAAGTTGTAAATGTCCTGAACCCTTAATAAATTTGCTCACCTCATGAAAACAATTGTTTATTGAGTTATCTAGAAATATATAATGGGCTGGGTGTGTGATAATTAATATGATATAACATCTATTATAATTAAGGGACATCATGTTTGCATTTACACATAGTATAGTCATGTGCCCTCTAACGCTATGCCAGACCGTTCCAAGATGGCCGCCTCCCTTTTCAAGAGAACGCCCGTTATACTTCGTGCACGACTTTTGTCATTAGGAGCATGCTTGATCCTGACGTGCCCCTCCCGACACAGAAAACGTGACAACTGTTGGTCTGTAAACTAAACAGTATGCGATTTGTAAATATGAGTATAAGCCCGCACTCGATGGCTATTCTGGCCACGTGATTGACTGGACCTGCCAGAGGTGAGCAAAGCACATGATTGTTTGGCCCAATTAGAGCCGACCGGTGCTGACGCCGGTAAAGTAAATAGACCGCGCGTCACTCGCTCGGCGCTCCGGTGCCGAGAAGACGCCGAACGAATTCCCTCCACTGGTAAACGCGGTGTACACGGAGAGTAGAACCCAGATACGGTGAGACTAGAATGGCCGTCTCTAACGTGCGCCCGTACGGCGCCCCCCTTCTCTTTTTTCTTTTTTCATTTTGTCTCCACTAGATAAAAATAGAAGGGAGGAAAGACCATACTTACCGCTTGGAAGTGGGTCCAGGATTTTATATAGCCATATTGGTAACGGTATGAAAGCTAAAGGTGCCTCCCAGGTAATCATAATTACTGTCTATTACAAGGTGCAATGCATGGATGCAATGTAGTGCTAACTCCGCAGTAAAACTACAGGCAGCCTTTTACATATACATATATGTTTATCTTGATTTACAGCATTTAAAGCACAGTACCGCTGGCAGTGGCACCCTAAATTTCGCTTGCCCTGAAGAAATTGCCTGATAAAATACCTAAGGCAATGAAACATGTCGGCTGTGAGCTGAGTACGAATTGATAGGTAGTATTCGTACCTCTCTTTTTATATATATATGTTTACTGTTGGCAACAAGAAAATATGAGTAAAAAGGTTTTTGTATCTTGTTGCACAGTAGTCTGTGTGTTATATGTTGAACGTTGTTAGTCCTTGTCACATATAATTTTTTGCGTACACTGCACCATTCACTGTTTTCCTTTTTCCTTTGGGTTTCGGACACGTTTACGTTAAGCTATTTGACACCGATGATGAGAACAGGGCCACCCTGGTGAGTACCAACCAGGGGTCCCATTGGTGGTGCGCCCGTGAGGTGTCATCTAGCTATTCACACTTTTTTCAAATGTTGTCCTTCTAGTGGATGTTTGTACTGTGTTGTTTGGTTACATGTTTATCAGAGACTGGCTATCTTTTATCTATGGCAATAGACTGGAACAGGGTAATAATCTCTATAATTAGAGGTATAATCTCTATAATTAGAGGTATGATTGGAATGATCACTCGACAATCTATAGTTGTTCACAGTTCTACATTGATTTTTTGCCTTTAGGACTGGGTCAATTTGTGATTATTGCTTGACTGAGTGGAGGGCGACCTAGTCCTTTATGTCCCTCTTGACTCCTATTAAGTGGATCTATAATACTGTAAACTTATGTTCTAATTTTTAACAGTACATTTAGGATTAGTTGGCTTGAGTTCTATTACAAAGTGTTATGCTCTCTAGCGAGTATGCTACTGAAATACATTGGCAATGTAACCAGGGGGAGTCCTGAGGCAAATGAACTTCCAAATCAAACAGTTCTCTAAGTTAGAATCGCGTTTTCACTCCAAAGATTTGAAATATGATTGTGTTTCTGGAAGCCATAGATTATTCACAGAAAGTAATAGATTATTTAAAATATCTCTGTTTCTGACATCATGCTGTGTAATAATCTACATCTATTATGTTTTTTAAGTAAACAGCAGAACAATAGTATAACTTTGATAACAAAAGCCTTGTACTAAAAATTTAAGGTGGGCCAGTATAAACATAGGTACCATTTTTGTAGTGTTGAACAAGTAAATATATGCAGCATGCATCAGTCGGTCAAAAGAAATATCTCCGTCAGAAATGGCCCCAAGACAGTGTAAGGTGTTTACTGGTTCTGATGGGGGTCCTAAGGCAAAGGGCCATTCAAAGGTAAGTGAACCCACTTGATTGAGACCCAAAAGCAAGATTTCCATTGTTCCATCATTGAGACAGAAAAAGTCTTTATCCACATTTTTATAGTCTACCGACACAGGGAAATTGAGTTTTGGCACAGACCATGCAATTGATGTAAACAAATAAACATGGTTTGGTGTAACAAAATAAGCACATGTTTCACGATTTGCAAATCAGAATCAACATTGTAAATAATGATTTAGAAATACTGAATTATATTTTTACTGTTGTACTATGTGTCTTTGAACTACAGGTCATCGCTAAATAAATCACAAATCAATACCGAAACCAAGGTATGTGTGATTGGGAGAAAATCAATGAACCCATATATTAAAATTCCAATCACTAAGTAGAGATTAGGTTGATATTGGTCCTGATGAATAGCTACTACTACTACCGACACAGGGAAATTGAGTTTATCTGAACCGTAACTAGGGTCTAAAAGAAAATGCATAGTCATTGATATTAATCTGAGAGTTGACCAGGATCAGCCACAATCCACATTAAAAGAATCACATAGACATTAAATAAAATGGGTGATAGTGCAGAGCCCCAGAGGAAATATATTCTTTGCTGATGTAAATTACCCCAATTAAGCCTACTAATGGTGGTTATTCAGAGGCAAACAAATCCAATTCATGGCATTGCAGAGCACACCTAACATTTGATCCAAGTAACACAACAGGACCCTGGTTCGTGGTGTCAAAGGAAGCCAAGAGATATAAAACATAGCGGCAAACTGTAATTCCAACAGTTACTTCGTAAAATCTATGGCTATTATTTCACTGCTTCTAAGGGAAACCTTTATTGAAATTCTGAGAATGGACTGCTGTTTTCTTGGTAACTCTGAAACTGCCTATTATTTCGGCCAGAGCTGGTAAAGTGGAACTAGGCCTATAATGTACTGGTTGTGTAGAATAGAAGTTGTCCCTTTTTAGGAAGGGAGTCACCACTGCCTTTTTCAGGTAATTTTAAAAAGCTTCTTTGGAAAAATGCAAATATTAGACACACTAGATATATTACCCAAGAGATGAGAGAATAATATCATGTTGCGATCCTGTTGTGTGCACAGAGGCTACTTTCAGACTAAACAAATGAAGCTATGCAAGGCGGCCAGGCAAACAGATGCGTCAAAAAGAGTTTTCACATAATATCACATAGGACCTGGTGCTCATGGGTAAGGAAAGGCCACCTAACAACCCTAAAAACAAGCATTTACAATGCAACGGTTTCGCATTTGACAAAGTTAGAGCTATTGACATTGTAAATGACGAAGCCATTTATTTATCTGTTTTCAAAACCAACACATAAATAAACAATTTGTCATTTACAATGCCAATAGCTCTAACTTTGTCAAAGGCGAAACCGTTGCATTGTAAATGCTTGTTTTTATTGTACCCAGCAACTGCCTTTGACTTCTCTAAACCATCATTGATTTGGTTTTTTAACAAAATTCACAATTTTTGCACTGTACAAGCACTTACATTTCTTAGTCTCATTGCAGGGAGTCACCATGGGGTTTATGTTAAGCTGGCACCTTAGTCGTATGGCCGGTATTAACTCTAGTCATGCCATGTGCACCGGAATCAATTTTTCCGGTGGCCAATGCATTTATGCAGCTATCATGAAACTGTTCACATGCCTAAACAAGATATTTTAGGATTGTCGATGTATATAAATGTATTGATTTTATATAGAGAAATATGCACACATACATATATATTTTTATACATTTAACTATATTTACGAATGGGTGCAAAAATATTTTTATATTTATATACGTTCATTTAACTTTCACATGGATTTTTAACATTGTTCATTTGGAAATTGCATGTATTTCAATCTAGAATGTTTACCAGCCACAATGAGGTCACCATTGGAACCTGCTCACAATACCCCGATGCTAAATGTTGGTTTATTTACTTTGCATACTCACCTGCTGAGAGAACAGAGACCTTTCTTATTTCTATGTTTAACACTATTCACAATCACGTGCTTATGGTGCAGCTCTTTAAATGGTCCGCTATAGTTTCGAACGTTGTTATGTGATCAAGCCACCACCTTGGTGGTGAAACGCGTTATGGCCGACTAACAATAAACGCTGAAGATTTGCACTAAACCTGGGTTCGTGTCTGCTTGCCTGCTGCACGCTGTTACATCGCACAAGAAAAGGCTTTCCCGAGCAGTGTTTGGGATATACAACTGGCGAGGCTTCGACCAGTATCACACGAACCCCCAAGCTGATTGAGGTGACTGGTAACGGAAGCCTGTCTTCGAGCCACGGCACGGAGCTTTTTTGAATCCGGGAGGATTACACCAGTCTACCCCCCACCGAAGAAATAAAGGCACCTGGAACGCTCGCTTTGCCTCGGGGCACCGGAGGGTGTACGAGATTCTCAGCAGGACGGGAAAGGTAGGACCTGTAATCGATTGTGGGGAGTTTGGAGTGCAGAGGGAGCCCGACGACGGAGAGGATCTATACCTTTCAGTTTGGGTGGTGCCTTCACTTATTGCAAGCGTTACAAAGGAAATGTCGGCAGACACATTAAAGGACCGAGAGGCGGCAGCTGTGGGACTGTTTGTTAACATAGCCCAGGTTCGAGACCGCACTGAGCCACAAGGGCAAACAAACTTGAAACCTGACGATAGTTTAAGAAATAAAATGAGGACATTAGAAAAGTTGATGCGCGGAGAGCAAGCCAAATGGTGGGAGCACCGGTCTCTTCAAAGCTATTTGGATGCGGGGAGAGTCCCGAGGAGGCTACGCATACTACTGGCTCCCAGTTACGAACAACCTAACCCAGATCTAATGAGAGAGTGGGCTCAGAAAAATCTTGACTCATCGAGAGAACTGGTCATACTACTGGTAAAATACGCTGAAATAGATCGCATAGAATTGCAGAAAAAGGTGGTGGCATTAACTGATGAGATTGCGCAAATGGGAACACCAGAGAAAACTATACGCTGAAATTACCACCTGCCTGAGAAAAGAAGAAGAAAAAATCAAAGTACGGAAGGCTTTTAAGTTTCAGCGCGACCTCGTAGATTATGAGTGCGGGCGCATTTTCACTTTTGCACGCAAGTTCGATAACATCAAATCGGGCAAAGCCACAAACGGAAATAGAAACAAATCTAAAGCTGCCACCGCAAACACATCTAACCAAGAGGAATCTACATACTCTGATATCAGCTCGGCCATGGAGAGTGAAAACGAAGGCAATGAAGCGACATCTTCATCCATCGACCCTAAAGCTGTACCTTCCCCAGGCGACGAGATTGTTTTTTAGCCAAGGAACGGATAGCGACCCTAAGACCAAGAAACCGACAAATCGCCAACGGAGAAACTACAAACGCGGCCAGAGGCGCAAAGCAAGGAAACGCGCCCTCAAACTTAAGCAACAACAAGAAAGGACGGGGACAGGGCCGATGGAATCACCGTTAACATCAGAAATTACCAGACCTGAATCCTTGTGCAGTAAAGACAATGCAAATGAAAAAGAAAGACAAACAAGTCAGGTCCCGGGCCGGCCAGCCAATCACAGCGCAGCCCGGGGAATGACGTCACGGGGGTGTCCCGGGCCGGCAGCCAATGACAGCGCGGCCCGGGACAAAGGGGCGGGACTTTAAAAAGTCCCAGAAACGCCCCCGAATCGCGTTTTCACCAGAAAGCGTGATTGACAGCCTCTGTCTCCCAATGGCTAGCCTCCATTTATGGAGCTAGCCAATGGGAGACAGAGGCGGAACCAAAGTCGATATGTAGGATCATGAGGTTTCGCCGTGGGCGGAGCAACTGCTACGCAGTTGCAACGCCCAGGGCGAAACCTAAAAACGAATGGTTCCACAATTCAAAGTTTCAAAGTTGCCATGAGCACTCACGTTTGTTACAGAAATAACACCATCCAAATTCAATAATCTTTTATACATTCATGTTCCAGTCTCCTTATTGAACCCACATTCTCCTTATGATCCTTAAGGCCACGCTTCTTGAACTCAGTACAAATCAAATTTTCTTGAGCTCAACACAGCCAGTAAAAGTCACCTTTTCTTGACATCAACACAGCCAACACGTGTTTCTTTGTTATGGCAAATTCAACTCCGATTTCAACTGGCCTAGAAACAAATGCATCACAAATCAAATATTTCATAACTGAAAGCTGACGGTACCATCATCCACGAACAAAAAGTGCAAAGGACATGAGAATACATTGAACAAACAAATCAAGCCCATAATAAATCCAAACAGTAAGATCATAAGAATACACACACCTACATGAGCCACATGTGTCATATACAACTCATTAGTCTCTACGAAAGAGTGATAAGCATGCTACATAGGCACTATAATGACAGACCTCAAAGTGCATTCCCATCCAATCATGCCAACCAAATCTAACAGACACCCAAGTGATCAGAGCCTACAGAAGAAACAGTTAATTGCTACAAAATATATTGGTGGCACCATCAAACGTAACCTATAAGTTTGCTTTTTTAAGAAATCATTCAGCAAAGGAGAAACACTGAATTTGAAAAATGTGTGTCATCAATGCCTTCTTTATAGGATTTATGTTGATTCTCTACAAATTTTAAACAATTCCTCAGTTACTGGCTGTCATTGTGATCTCTTAAAGGTATCTCTTCGCATCCGAAGTTGAGCACTATAGATGCAGAAGCTACAGTCCAAGTAGTTTTCGATTGGGGATTGCAAAGAGACACAGTTAAGGATATTACCAACATTTCACATAGAACAATTGGACAACAAGTGCTCTGCCCACTGCCTTGGCACCCAAGAAGAAGTCAGGGTAATGGATTTAGAGTACCCACAGATCTTTCAGTGCTGAAGTAGGCCCTGGGTAAAGCTCCTGTTCTCCAGGAAGTAATTTACGTTTGGCTCTTCATAGTACAAACAAATGCCCCAGACTTGGGAAAGGGTATTGTGGTTGCGCTAAGTAGTCATTGTCTTCTGCCTCGAGATGTAAACTCACTGATGATTGACAAAACAGATTATGCCTTTGACTGGGCATTGAAGAGATTCTGTCCCTATTTGTTGGAGTTTACGTTCACTGTCCTGACTTATCACATCTGGGATGGCTGATTGTCAAGAAAGATTACTACCTGAAATTGCTTTAGTGGTCAATTTCCCTGCAAGATTTAGATTACACCTTACGGCGTAAGGCAGTGATGTCACACAGAGTGGACCTTTCATGATAAACAGAGAACTTTGAAAAGTGCCTCTCTAACTGGGTCAAATGAAGAGACATTTATGTTAATATGAACTTTCATGGGGGACTAAATGGGTATTTAAGTCAACATATAAGGGAAACAAAGAAAAACTTTATTGTTCCATAAAAGGTTAGTCTGATAAAATCCCTTTAACTATGTTTTGTAACACAATTCTGCTCTTACTCAACAGGAGGGCTTGATCGTGGAAAACATGCATGATGTTCCTTACTCGCTTTCCATTGGCCCAGAAGTTACAGCGACTATGGCAGTAACTTGTTCAGCTGTGAGGCGAGCGTGTCCCTGTCTGCCACTAGGCATACAAATTCTGTCATGTGCAAATCAACAGGCAATGGCAGTCGCTCTAGCAACAGGTAATATATTTTCTTTACATGAGTACACAATTTCATTTCACCCCTTGTAAACATTTTAGCCCACAATCTACCCTCACTATCACCTCTGCAGTAACATTTTGAAGTACTGGAGAAACTCTTCTGGTCTCTTCTATATACTGGGTCTAAAGCTATTTTGCCCCATTCTTGTCATTCCGTGGCTGTATTAAGCGCTCTTTAATCATTGGATATGTAGCTTTCTGCTACACAAATAAGTCCTTTCCTATTGGTATACAGACATTTATGGTTCCACTTAAAGCTTCTCATGTAGATTGTCTTATAGTATAAGACTCCACCTCTCTGTCCTCTTTTTCCTCTTCTGCCCTCACTTGCCCAAAGTGATTGCCCTCCTACGACTCTTACTTGCATGCACCACATCTCTCTACTCATCATATTCACATTATCCACATAGAGCCTAATTAGGATGTCGGTCAGAGTTGCCTCCAGCCGACACCGTTTCAGGGAAGCAACCGCCGACCTTAGGGCTGTGCTTCTGACAACCCTATTAGGATGTGACTGCACATGGTGTGGTCGTAAACTTCCATTCTTCAATGGGAGCTTGTACGGCGGGCTGGAACTGCTTGCAGCACAAGCTCCAGTTGGTAAATGGAAGTTTGTACACATCCCTGCACCGTCTGGCAGGCACCTCACGGTGCTTGCCATACGGTGCAGGGTTGTTGAGGGGGGAATCATAGGTGCCCCCCATGCCCAAATGCGGAGGGCCAGGGGGGAAGAGAGTCCTGCTAGGGGCCCACAAAGTCAGTTTCCGACAGCCAATTCACGTCGGAAAGGCCGACATAGAGTGGCTGTGGGAAACCAACATCATAACCCTGACAGCCGAAACACCGTCCTTAAGGGATTATGGGGCAGTTCCGACAGACCGATGGGCTCCTTGAGCCCAGCAGAACCGATTTGGATTCCCCTGCCAGTTTAAACTCCGACCGCCTCATCCTAATGAGTTTAAACCTACCATGTCAGTTGGAAAGCCTCCCACCAGCAGTCGTAGGCTTTCTGACCGACCCCGTAATTAGGCCCATAATGTGTTATCTGCATAATTGGAGCATTTTTGTGGGTCCGACTAGGGATACTTTTGGGAGCGAAGGCATGAGTTCATCGTGGAACCAACTAATACCACTTTGTTGTCTAAGGGAATGAAAGGAGTCAAGCGCATGAGGCAATGTTGGGATCACTGATCCAATTAGGGCATTGAGTGTGATTCCTGAATTAATTATGATTTACCCTACGATGCTAGGGAAGTGAAAGGTAGTAAGCTGCATTTGAAGATGGGGAATATCGGTACGGTTTTAGAGATGTTTGGGTAAACATGAGGCTACTTTTGCTTCAGTGGTTGACGGAAATGTTTCTAGGCTGTGGTGTTGACCTTGTTTATGAGATTAGAGCAGCTTGTTGTTGACATCAAAGTAGTAGTAAAGTAAAGTAAAGTAAAGTCCACTTTTGTAAAGCGCACAATCACCCGTAAGGGTCTCTAGGCGCTGGGGGCCGTCGGGAAGATTAAGCGAGCTATTGCCCAGAGTCACATGGTGCTGGGCTAACCTGCCGCGGAGCCAGGGATCGAACCGTGGTCCCCAGATTCCAGCGTCAGTCGCCCTGGTCGAGGCACCACACCTCAGTGATTGTAATATCATGTCAGCTGTTCCCACGGCATTCGTTGACGAAGTTTGTAGTTTTAAGAATATGTAATTGATTATGTATGATGGTAAATGATCATGAGGGAGGACTTCTAGATTAATAATGGCACCATGTTTCTACTGTGGTAGTTAAGTAGCAAAACTGACATTTCATTGAGTATTTCAGACTTGCTTCAGTCGAACTGCTTGCAGCATATTCCAAAATTCATGTAAACTACTTTTGCTTCTGGCACCTCCCCATGTTTTCATTTTGGACTTCTTCGGGTGTTTGTTGCTTGCAGTGTCAATGCATTGTAAAGACACCACATGTTGAGCTATAGCACACATTTATATTGTTTGTCATGTCTGGGTATGAAGGTTACAGAGGTAACATTGCCTCTTTTTAGTGACATATTTTGCTAGTATTGCCATTTTTAGATTATAATTATGCATGGGAGCCACAGGAAGAATATGTGGTTGTAGTAACAATAATTTAGAAAGCATCAATGTATTTCATTTATTTATTAATTTCCAGTTGTCTATAGAGTGAAAGGACTCAAATCGGTGGAAGAACGCTTTGCATGGAACCGTTATGATACATAACAAACAAAAGATATAGTGTATAGTCATTTCATGGTCATTAACACACTTAACTTAGTAAATGTTTCAGAAAGAGACTTTGCAGTTGTATATGAAAGACAGTTTGTGTGAAACATTCCTTGGCCGACAAGCAAGCCAGAAAACTGTAAGGTGTTTATCAACATGCATATGTGATCAAAATCCATGCCTAAAGGAATACTTTCCTTTCAAACTCCTCAGTCTTTGTGGCATACTGCATTCCAATAACTTTGAGAGATATTCTGGACAGAGAAATCAACAGAAAAGAGCCATTTATAGTTGCTCACTTCCTCCATATTGTGGCTGTTCTCACCTTAGGAGCTTCGTAAATAAACCTCCCCAGTGCTGCGCTGTCCATTATCCAGTGCTGAACTGGACGTCCAGCGGTCGCACGCAGCACTGGGGAGGTAGTGCCCGTGACGACCGTTGGCCGACGGCAGCACTTAAAGGGTTAAAGTCCATTGAATTGCCATTTTTTGTGTTTACGGTTTCATTTGGAGTAGCTGGAGAGACTGAAGTTTGGGTGATGTGTGTTCAGTCTGTGGTCCTTAGGTACTGTGATAGTCTAGACATGTCGAATAATGCCCCCCTCATGCTGTTGATCTTCTTTGAAGTATGGGGGCGCATCATATGGTACTTGTCACATATACTCAGTTTTTTTAGGTTTCGCCCTGGCCGTAGCACAGCGTAAGCAGTGCTCCGCCCAGGGCGAAATCTTATGTCCTACATATGGGGCTTTGGTCCCGCCTCTGTCTTCCATTGGCTAGCTCCATAAATGGAGGCTAGCCATTGGAAGAGATTGGCTGTCAATCACTCTTTCCCTTCAGAACGCGATTCGGGGGCGTTTCTGGGTCTTTTTTTAAGTCCCGCCCCTTTTTTCGTCATGCATACCCTCCCTCTCGTTTTTATTCTATGCACTGCAGTGCATAAGTTGTAAAAACTACACACAGCCCCAAATGCTCCTCTTAACGTTTATATGTGTTTATTTTTCTTGAGGCATTATTAGAACCTAGACTGAGCCAAATAACGTTATACGTTTTGCTTGCCTCTGCCAAACCACAAGGCTCCTTAATGGCCAATTGAAATCTGTCTCTACCCCTCGGCGTCCCCCATTGGTTACATCGGCGGCAGGAGGCGGGCCCAGTGACGTATGCCCCGCTGCTAGGGCTGGGCTTCCCGGCGGCTGTAGTAGCGAAGGAGGCGGGGGCTGGCTGGGAGCGAGCCCGGTGTTCCATTGAACCAGCTCCAGAGGAGGTGGGCGGGGCCTCGCTCTCCACTCAGGGCTGCTCGCTCGACTAAGACCCGCTCAATAACAGAGAGCGGAGGAGGAATTGGAGAATGCGAAGCTCCTCCCAGTGGCACGTGCTGTCACACTTGGAGGACTCCTCCCCCGTCTCGGTGTTGTAGCTCGGCCGTGACATTCCAGGGAGACGCCCGGGGGATGGGCAGAGGGCGGCGCGAGAGCTTGGGCTTCCGGACCCCGGGAACCGATGATGAGTCTGGACCAGGGAGGGACCGACAGTGGCACTCAGACTCAGAGAGGTAATGTTTTCCTACGAGGCATGTGAAACCCAGCACCTTGGCAACGTCAGGCAACTCACGCCTTGTAACTCGACATCAGCATCTCGGCAACCTATCCCCGACATAAACCTCCCACACCTTCTTCCCTGACCTCGGCCACCATGCATCGCCTCACAAGACATAGGTTTCCAGGTATCTTTCATCCTTTTCACCAACATTACTAACAAGGTAACTTGGTCCCTGACATCCGCTACTCGACACCTGCTGCCATCTCTACCTGCCCCCTTCTGGTCCCATCGTCGGCATCAGCTACTCGACAGGCAACTTGAGTCTCTCTCCCCGATCCCAACCTTCTCGCTTTTACTTCGGTTTTCTGACTTCTGCCCATGCATCAACATGCCAACCTTATGAGTGCATCGCAAGGAAATGCAGTGTTAAAACATTGACATCCGTTTGACACACTTTATCTCCAAAATATATATTGTAATATGTAAATGTAGTGGAGGGTCCTAAAAAGTGTTGAAGTTCAATGTATTTTACATACATTCTTTTACTTTGCTCATTGCGAAATCCATAATTCTGATTTTTTTTTACAGCTTGGAATGATTAGATATTATGGTGGGCAGGTGTTTATTTTGGGTAGTGCAGATAAGTAGTTTAAGTATTTTATACGTTTTATTTAAACTTTGTGAGATCTATTTGCGTGGTATTTTTGCGAAACATGGGTGAATTTCGCTGTACTATCTTGGTACATAGTGATGACAAATCCTTAGCTGATTGGCTAATGACTTCCTTTACAAAAGTTAAAGGCAAGCATGTTGTTTTTCGGTACACTTTGGTGTGTTCTGCGTTACGCCATCTGATATAGATAAGTATTTGGTTAGGTATTTTTGCCCTACCTATTACCACTTTAGAAAAGTGGTAATAGGTAGTGCAGAATATTTATACGTTTTTTCCCGGGTTTTTTTATTGAACAGTTTTTTTTCAGTTATAATTTAGACACACCATGACACAGCTTATGCCTACAACCACCGGCCGGCAGCGAATCAAATGGAAAAATGTGACTACAACCCAGAGGCCGGCAGCGAGTCTTTGAAGAGAAAGTTCAAACCTGTGAAAAGCAGTGTGTAGGGAATGTGATATAGCCTTATGTATTTAACATTAGAAACAAAAACACCCAAAGAAAGGCACCCCCCACCCAGCCCATCACCCTTATTCTCCTCGGCACCACCATGTGTCATACTCTATGTCCCAGGTATCTAGCCGGGTTGTATCTGAGCACAGACACAACAGTTGCTCCACAATGTGGTTATGTGGTGACTTACTGATCGTTATGTATTAGGCGCAGGATTCGTAAAAAATGGGGACAGGTCATCTCCATAAATTCTTTTGCTAGGATAGTGATAAATGGTGCCCATAACTCTGTGCAAGTTTCAGCCCTGTTGTCAAGCATCATTGACATGCGCTCCATGGCCAATGCAATCCATAATTCCTTAGGCAATCAATTTTTTTTAAAGAAATGGGTAGTGCTGTACCACAAATGAATTTTCTAAGGTCACAATTTTTGTTTCGAAATTTCTCTATATTTTTGTAGCACTTTACGAGGAACGGTGTATTTTTTAAAAAAAAGTAGCGCAGTCATTTTTAAGTCTCAGCCTGCGATGGCTGCGCTTGCGCAGTCTCGCTGGCGAGATTTAATGAGATAGGGAGAACATCAATAGCGAGGTTAAGCCCGCCCCTCTTCTCCATTGGCTGGCCTCCTAAACGGTGGCCAGCCATTGGAGAAGAGGTCCTAGTGACCTTCTTCTTTCTCTTTAAGCCCCGTTCTTTTCAGATTGGGTTCCTTGACTTAATGCTGAAGTAAAAGATTTCTTATCTTCTTTATGGGTCCAGATGGCCCCATAAAGAAGATAAGGAACCTTTTACCCCAGCAGGAAGTCGGGCGCCCAGCCTGAAAAGGACGGGCTAAAAGAGAAAACGCGCGTTACGGCGAGCGCTTGTTTGCATCCTGAAATGAGTTAAAGTAACGTGGCCTTTGTTTGTAAGAACTAAGACAGACTCTATACTTGTTAGAATAGCTACGCTTCACAAAAGGGTAAATGCATACGCAGATATTCTCTATGGTTTGTGTGCGTGTGCACTTTAGAACAATTATTTACGATGGAATCAACACCAATGAGTTAGCCATAACTCATACATTAGGTTTCCGCAGTTTATCGAATGTGTTCATGCAGTATAAAAAAACATTTCCAAAACAGACCTCCAGTCGTGGAAATTCCGGGCTCTGGTCTACTCTCCCAAGTGAGGAACAGCAGATACCGATCCATAACCTTGGCAAAAACTGCACTTCCGCCCAGCTGCGAGCAGCAACAGCGAGGGCGGACAACGCAGCCAGGACCACTTTTGTTTGGAAAAAAAGTCCGTATTGCAGGAAGCTTTGATCTTGTAACCTATTAATTTACATCAAAAAATGACTGTAAAATGTCAGCTGTGCTTATAAACATAAATCACTAAACGCAGGTAATAAAAATGTGTTTTGCAGTAAAAGTGTGCAGCCACATCTGCATAAAATATGTATTAATGAAAATTAATTGCATCCAAATAAACGTTCATCCTAGAGAAAAATCGGTGACGCATGAAACTATAAGAGTACATTTTCAAAAAAATTATAGCTCAAACATGGCTTCTTGCGTGTTAGACCATCCACGAACCGTACGTTAACAGCGCTCCACCTCTGTGTGTTTTTGTGCGTTGACCAAATTGCTCCGTCAGCGAGTGTTATTTTTATTGCATAATTTCTAGTTCCGGATTAGGTCAGTTTCTGTTAAAGGATCGCATGCTGTTTCCGGCCGGAGTAGTTTTTGCGTGACACCCCACTCACATTGAGCCTAAAGAACCGAAGCATGTAAGGATGGCCGGGGTCACTAGAACTGCACAGGTAGGTTTCATATCGGGCTGCATGCGCTTTTCCAGCACACCGGCCTTTTGTGTCAGTCTCCCATGTCGCCTGTCCCCACCCCTGTTGTGCCTGTCTCTCACTCATTCTCAGTTGATTGATTGCTTCTTCATTTGAAATAAACGACTATTGTCAATCCCAGAAAGAACAGTTTTAATAACATAAAGCTTAAGCTGATAAAGACCTATGGCGCTAAGCCATGCCTACATATTAAATTTCCTCTACGGCACAGGCTCAATTTCTGATTTGTGTGCATGTGTCACCTTATTATTGAAAGTTTATTAAATTATTGGCATTTGCCTGTGCCTTCAAACCCATCCCCCAACTCTGCGCTCCCCTTCCCGTTTATGTATATTACTATTTCAGCAATTCACTGACTTTGGACATGCCCCCCCCCACCTTCGTTGCTTCTCTTCTGAGTTTTCCACCCTCCTTCATCCCACGTGTCTGTCTTAGATTCCCACATAGTTTCAAGTGATGTCCCACTTAGTCTTCAGTTTTGTAAAAAATCCAACTTGTTTGATCGCTTTTGGCAAGTTCAGCATCAACGCCATCCCTTATCAGCACCTGTGACCCATAGGCATCTACGCTCAATGTGACAAGGTTGTGGGTATGGTTTTAATTATTCTAAAACATTGCTTGAATTTAACGTGCTCAGTTAACATGACAGCCTAATCAACCTGCCACGACATTCATTATACACCGATGGAAATAATTCAAGGCCTCTTCCTTGAGTCAATTGAGGAGACTATTATTTTATTCCGGATGTTATTATTTTAGTGTTCTATAAAGCTCAGTCATCATGATCATTTCTTGTTTAATGTTATCCTTATTATAAATACGTATGTAAGTAGGTGTTTCTTCTTTGTAATATCATATCTTCCTTAAAAATGTGTATTTAACCTTATTAGTACAGCCCTAATATGTCAGATCTCACCATGACGAGTGTGTTGGTTTCACTACTGAATCCTATAAAATGTGCCCTTTTTGGAGAGGTGTCAGTCTGTGTGTGTGTGTGTGTGTGTGTGTGTGTGTGTGTGTGTGTGTGTGTGGCTCTGTGTGTGTGTGTCGCTCTGTGTGTGTCTGGCTCTGTGTGTGTGTCTGGCTCTGTGTGTGTGTGGCTCTGTGTGTGTGTGGCTCTGTGTGTGTGTGTGTGGCTCTGTGTGTGTGTGTGGCTGTGTGTGTGTGTGGCTCTGTTTGTGGCTCTGTGTGTGGCTCTGTGTGTGTGTGTGGCTCTGTGTGGCTCTGTGTGAGTGGCTCTGTGTGTGTGTGGCTCTGTGTGTGTGTGTGGCTCTGTGTGTGTGTGTGTGTGGCTCTGTGTGTGTGTGGGTCTGTGTGTGTGTGTGTGGCTCTGTGTGTGTGTGTGGCTCTGTGTGTGTGTGTGGCTCTGTGTGTGTGTGTGGCTCTGTGTGAGTGTGTGGCTCTGTGTGTGTGTGTGGCTCTGTGTGTGTGTATGTGTGGCTCTGTGTGTGTGTGTGTGTGTGTGGCTCTGTGTGTGTGTGTGGCTCTGTGTGTGTGGCTCTTTGTGTGTGTGTGGCTCTGTGTGTGTGTGTGTGTGGCTCTGTGTGTGTGTGGCTCTGTGTGGGTGTGGCTCTGTGTGGGTGTGGCTGTGTGTGTGTGGCTCTGTGTGTGTGTGGCTCTATGTGTGCGTGTGGCTCTGTGTGTGTGCGTGTGGCTCTGTGTGTGTGTGTGTGGCTCTGTGTGTGTGTGTGGCTCTGTGTGTGTGTGTGGCTCTGTGTGTGTGTGTGTGTGTGTGGCTCTCTGTGTGTGTGTGGCTCTGTGTGTGTGTGTGTGTGTGTGTGTCTCTCTGTGTGTGTGTGTGTTTGGCTCTGTGTGTGTGTGTGTGTGGCTCTCTGTGTGTGTGTGTGGCTCTCTGTGTGTGTGGGTGCAAATGCAATAGGTCTCGCATTTGCGAGAGATTAAGCTATTGGCATTGTAAATGACAATGCCATTTATTTATCTGTTTTCAAAACCAACACATAAATAAAAATATTGTCATCTACAATGCCATTAGCTCTAACTTTTGCAAAGGCGAAACTTTGCATTGTAAATGCTTGTTTGCAAATGGTGTTCAGAATAAGATTGACTGATTCCCAGGTTGTCCCCATAACTTTCTGCAGGAACCTTATGGCATTAAATACATTGTTCAAGCAGTGTTATTTCTTTTAATTAACAAAAGACAATGACTTTTATTAATATCAACCAGGCATACTCGGTAACATAAAGAAATTCCATGGCACAGACCTCACAGCTTTTTATCTTAGTATATACATTTCTACTTCCTTCCATACTTAGTTCAGGGTGCACATGGAAAAACAGCTTTGCAGTTAAGCAACAATTTAACCTATATCCAAGAGAAAAGCCTTCTTTCTCGAGGGCAGTGGGCATTTGTAAATGACTATTTGAAGTCTCTGTTGAGTGTTCAGGAACTCATAGAGAAGTTCAGGTTCTCTGCGACCTCAAGCCCTGTGATCGATTTAGTGGTTAGAGAGTCAATCAATCAATCATATCATTTGTAAAGCGCAATACTCACCCGTGAGGGTCTCAAGGCGCTGGGGTGGGGAATGCTGCTACTGCTCGAAAAGCCAGGTCTTGAGGAGTCGCGGTCAGAGCTCCTTGTGTTGGCTCTGTGTATGGACTGTCTCTATTGGGTGTCTTGAGGCTTCAGTTTGTTGCATTTCCTAGTTGTTGCTTCTGCTTTGTTAACATTGCAGAAAACCGAGACGCTTAGTTAGATACTTGAGCATGGAAACTCAGTGTTACCTATGCTACTCCCATGGCTTTTGCTAAGGCTCGTTAAAACCGAAGATAAGAATGTGTGTGGGTGAGTGTCTAATTCTCTGCCACGAATCCCCAAATTTGTGTGTTTCTCTCTCTGCCCTGTGCCTGCATGTCTGTGTACCAATGCATTTAAGGAGAGAGGAATTTGGTGTTATCAGACCTTGTTGATAGTCAATATTTCTAATCCTTCTTAGTATGGTCATTTTTGCTAAGCATGTCTTGCATGAGCATTTTATTAATCGTTTTGTTATGGTCATTGTTGCCAACAGTGCTGTACGGTAATTGACATAAATTGGGTAATTGGCATAACTATAAATGATACTTTCCTCAGTTAAGCATAACTGATAAATTTCAGTGGCTGTTATGGTTTAAACAGTAGTTTTCTACGGTCTGTAGATATAAATTTACAAATAGTAAATTCATTCTTACCTATTTGCACTTACCTTTTGAATATTTTGGTAGCACAATGTTTCTGTACTCGATATATTGGCATACAACGTAGGTACAGACATAATACCCTGGAGTAGTGCAGTAGGCACAAAAAGGATGGACTAGAACGCAGCAAGAGTAATTACCAGTGACTGAGACTCTTGCAAGCATTCTGTTCAACACATTTTATTGTTTTAATGTGATGCCCTAAGTGTGATGGGTATGCCAAGATGTCGGCCCTGTCTACACTAAGCCATAAGATTGAGGTTGCAACTCACTGATAATGCCCAACTAGGCTCTAGCCAATATGGGGTTGATTGTGTTCTCTTTCAGAGGAGATGCAGCCTGGCATTGGGCTACTGTTCCATTGGACCAGGGGGAGAACGAATTTGCATATTAGTGCTCTCTGCCTGTAGTGGTGCAGTGGGCTAAAAAACGATCAACTGAAAAATGGCTCAAATATTGCCAGTGGCTTAGACTTTTGAGAACACTTCACCTATTACTGTTTTGTTAGCTGTTTTACTGTGACACCCTAGGTGAGTCTGCTATGTCCAGGCATGGATCCCATACTCACCTTGCCATTGGCTTTCCCCAGATGGAAGAATGCTTATCATATAGAGAAACGAACGATTTAGCAAAGGCCGTAGGTCTTGTATTGACAAGACATTGTCATAGTTAATTTTTAAAATGTTATATTGTAAGCGTAAGCCACAAAACTAAAAAAGAAGAAAAAAGAAAACATTCTAGGAATATGGTTCCATAAAAATGTGAAATTAAGAAAAATGAACCACAGCATATACTTTTAATAGAACTGTAGGTTGCTTACTCGCAGGCAGGTATAATTAGAACTTGTATGCAAGCTTTTTTTTCGGTTCAATGCACATCAAATGAAAATAGGATGCTTATTGCCTCCCCAAAAATACTATTGGCTGATTTTGTTAATGTGTTTATTGGTATTTATAGATTGTGCAGCACAAATTATGCATATTTCAACCAGTATAACAATACAGTATCCGTGCGACTGCTAAACAAAGTCACCTGCTCAGTGGTGATCAGCTAAAATGTAAATAAGTGTATGTGCATAATGGTTTTCCGTGTACATTGCCGCCTACACCGTATAGCTAGTAAGCTTCCCAGAGTTCAGAAGTCATAAAGCTGGACAGGTGTGGGCGAAAGTGGCCGAGCTGTTCATATAGGCTCGACACTGGTTGTAGCTAGGTCCATCTATAACCAAGTCAACTGATAACAACAACGTAACTGGGGTCACCTAGCGGCCATTCCCACACCATGCCTGCATAAGCGCATTTAGGTGATGTCTAGGAATGGGTAGCAGTGCTTGTAATCGGAGCTGTCGGAACCCTGTTTTAGCACCAGCAGGAATTACTATCCTCATCCCTCCTCCCTCACAAAGGCTGCCAGAATGGATGCCCAATCATCCACGATTGGATTACGTTGTAGACCTCTCCTTTCCTTTTCTCTTAGTGCAGATTCTGCCACCAGTGCCCAGGGCTCAACCTCTGTCTTCCACTTACAGTGGGAGCGGTTCCCCGGGGACGTCCAATGCATGGTGATGATCCACCTGGCGAGAACCAGGGCCAATCTCAACAATCTAGCTCCTTCTCCTTTTGCCTTTGAGGCGAGAGACAGTCCTAAAAGACCTACACCTATCTTCCAGAGTTCTGTCTTGTCTAGTGTGCATTCTAGATCTGCTGTCACGTCCTGCAAGTACTGTCTTATCCCTAAGCCTAGGTCATATGTATGAAGTAGGTGTCTAGTTCACTGCATCTATGACTTTTTTGTCAGCTGTGTCTTGTATCCTTTTGCGCCAGTGTGGGGTAAGATATGTCATGTGAACGTAATTAAACTGGGTGTAGCGGAATCTGGTGTTGCATGATGTGGTATGGACCGCTCTTTGTTGTGGAAGATCCGGTTCAGTGCAGTCTACCACTGTCGTCTGAGCAGTGATCAATCTCTCTGGATCAGAAGAAGAGGCAGTTAATAGAGGCAGGAAACAGAATGTAAACGCAATTTGTATTACTTCGTGTGTCGGTGGTTCGGTCTGTCCTGGATGCTATAGTGCATGTATTGCCCAGAGGACCGCCACATCCGTTAGGAATTGTGAGGTGGTGTAGGAGAGTAGGGTCTGCTTTCCTATGGTCACCCCAATTTTTGCTTTTTGCTTCACTGGTTTTCGACTTAATGTGGCTGTGGGCCTGCTAATCAGACCCACAGCCTGCTGTTCTCTCTCTAAATTCATATACATGTACTTTAGGTACATCACCAATTTGGTACTGGACACCTTATCAGCCCCTGTACTGTGCACTATAGGTACCCAGGGCATAGGTGCATCCAAGGCCTACCAGGGGCTGCAGCATAGCTTTTGCCACCCCTGGCTGGCCATTCAAACAGACACAACTGGCTGATCACTCATCTGGGGTAAGGTGGTGTAATCACCCCTTGCTTAGATATAGTATATCTATATCTAAACCTATATCTGGACACATATACCCCTATCAGTCACTCCTATGGCAGGCCTCGACAATCCTGGAGGCAGAGTGCTTGGTTTTATGTGAGGTGGTGCTCTGGCATGAGCTGAGCCTGTCTGCAGCTTTCGGATCAATGTCCTTATAGCTGTTCCAGGATATTGCCATACCATATACTCTTAAGGGCATTATAATCCTCGCGGTTATTGCTAACTTTGGTTTGGCTTTATCAAAACATGTCGTGTAAGGTGTTATACAGTTTGGAATACTACCCCCTCGCCAGTTCTGGCGACGGGGGTAGCATTCCACCCTTCTAGAGGGAGAAGACATGTTACTTTACTTAAACGCAGTTAAATCTAACCAAAGCCTCAGCATCAAAAAATGGATGCTGCTGCCACAGACACGGGTCTGGCCTCCTGCTGCTGACCGAAACTCCGGCAGGGGAGGCCTGGACAAAAGGTTTCCTGTCACAGGGAGGTGTTACACCACCCCAGACAGGAGATAGTGGATTGAGGCAGGCAGGGCGAGTGAAACTAGACTCTGCCTGGGGCGCACAAGGCCCCCCATGCATAGCCCAGTTCAAACCGGTGCTGGGACACTCCAGTCCCAGCTCTGGCGCGAAACTGGACAAAGGGAAAGGGGTGTAACCACCCCCTTCCTGGGTCCGACCCATAGGAGGGACCTAGCAGGTAATCCAGCCCCTTGATTTTGAATAAAGGTAGGAGCTGTGCCATGGAGCATCAGATTATCCTGACTGAAACTTTGATACAAAACTCTGGACCCTTCGACATCCTACTCGACGTAGAAGACTGAAGAATCTCCCTTGTGGTCAAGGAGTGACCACCCTGTGCAAACAGGCACCAACCAGCGCTCAACGGTTTGCTTTGTTGCAGTTCCCGCCGGAACTCGAGCGACAGAGATCGACAAGACCCAGCTCCCCTGACTTCTAACAGCCCGATCCACAGTCCCAGCGAATCTGAGACCCGTGGAGGCGACGTGAAGCGTGGGGCCGGCCATCTTGAAAAGACTGCAAGGTGCTGACCGTGCAGCTCCCGAGGCTCCCTCGAAGCTGTGCATTGGGGTTTGAGAAGCCCCAGCCCGAGCAGCTTGTGCACCGAAGATCTCCCCTACACACTCACCGTGTGCTGCGTGGGGCCCTTTTGCATTTTCCTGCTCGACGCGTTGGTCCGGTCACTTGCCTGTTGGCTAGTGGCCCCAGTACCGACGAACCTTTGAATCCACTCTGCTAGTCTGGTTGCTCCAGACTGGCCCTCGCTCCCCTGAAAAGGAGCCACCGCTCAGACCTTGCTGGTCCGAATAAGAAGCAATCTCCAAATCCTGCGTGGGTTGCCTTTGCCAAGGCCTGTTGGCTCCGATCCGGAAGCCGACACCGCCAACAGCGAGAGCCTTTGTGGGTGAGTCCGTGTTCTACTCCAGGTCATCGTCAATGCCCCAGAGTCCACGTGGCAGCGGAGACAAGCTTCACGACAACTGCCTGATTGCGCCCGACATCTCTTTGTTCCTTCCTGGTTCCATCCTGGTCACTGGCTAGTGACCCATACTCTGTCCCCTCTGCTTTCAGGTACTCTACATCTCCGATCCACCCTTGGATCACACCGGACTCTTCTCTTCTGCCCGCCTGCAGCATCTTCATCTCCAGGCTCCATAGATCTCCACGACTAAACCCGACTAACTTTGGCACCTATGTACCCGCTTCCTGTGGATGAGGTAACGATCTAACACCGGTGCTCCTGTAGGGGTTTACACCTCTAGTGTCCTAGTTTAAAGTGGTTTAATTCTATTCCAGTCGGATGACTTCCAAAACTGTAACTTTATAACTTTTACGTGCCATTGACTTTGCATTGGTGCATGCGTGTGCTTTAGGCACTGCACCCGTGTCCCGCGGGCCTCTCCCGACTTCATCACTGCTAGTCCAGAGTAGTCCCAGCGATTCACAAGGCCCTAGGCCCTACCATTGTTCGAGAGGTGGTTCTTATACCACTATTTTAGTATATGGTTAGAGTGGCCACCGGGCTTTTTCCAAAATTGTGCAATTTTTGAATGTTTTACTGTGCTTTTGTTTAAACGCTTGTGCCTCTGCACTCATGTTATGTTATGTTATGTTATGTTATGTAATAGGTGTTTGTATAGCGCACGGCTGCCCCAGCCAAGGGGCGTCCCGGCGCTAGCTGTCTGTGTCTCAAGGAGACTGCTGAAGATGTAGACTGTAGATGTCACAACATAACTAACAGAAAAGGTGAGTTTTTAAGGCTTTTCTGAAGGATAGAAGATCCTTCATCTCACGAATCTGGGCTGGAAGTCCATTCCAGAGCTTGGCCGCTAGGTATCTAAATGAGGGCCACCCATTCGACTTAATTTAATACGTGGGATAGTGGCCAGGTTCTGTCCCTCCGACCGAAAAGTGCGTTGAGGGACGTAGGAAGATAGGAGTGGACAAAGCATGGGGGGGAAGCAAGTTTCTGAATTTTAAAAGTGAGGCATAAGGTTTTAAAATGGATCCTCTTTTCTACAGGGAGCCAGTGTAGACTCTTAAGAGTAGAGGTGACAGATTTATGACGGGGAAGACCCGTCAGAGCTCTTGCGGCGGCATTTTGAACTCGCTGTAGTCTGGCTTTTTCGGCTACGTTAGTTCCCAGCAGCAAGGAGTTAGCGTAGTCCAACCTCGAAAGAATTGCTGATTGCACCACCACTTGGCAGGTATGATGGTCAAAATATTTTAGGATAGGCCGTAGGTTACGTAAAATGCCAAAACATGTGGCAGCCACCTTTTTAGTATGAAAGGTAAAGTTCAGGGCAGAGTCCACCCATACTCCTAGGTTTTTTACCACATTTTTGGGTACAGGTGGTTGATCCAGAGTCTCAGGCCACCAGTTAGTTCCCGAGGCCATAGTATCTTTACCTAGCAGCAAGACCTCCGTCTTGCTGGCATTGAGTTGGAGGTAATTTGATGACATCCAGCTGGTGATATCTGCGAGAGTCCGTTTAAAATTCTGCGCACTCAGGCCGCTCTCGTTTTTTAGTGCTACCACCAGCTGGGTATCGTCGGCATAGGACACCAGTGAGAGCCCGCGCTTCCTGGCTACCTCTGCCAGAGGAAGGACATGAACGTTGAACAGGGTGGGGCTGAGAGCAGACCCCTGAGGTACTCCCTGTTCAACGGGACATTCCTTAGAGAGAAAAGGTGGAATAGAGACCCTAAAAGATCTATCCGGAAAGCCTTGAACCAGCTAAGGGCCTGGCCAAAGACCCCTACTTCCTCTAGTCTTGACAACAGCACCTTGTGGGAAACTGTATCAAAGGCAGCACTGAGATCTAAAAGAATCAGTGCTGCCGTTCCTAGTCTAGTCTAGTATAGTCCGGAGATGTTCAAGGACACTCAGGAGGGCAGTTTCGGTGCTGTGTCCGGCCCGGAAGCCATGTTGAGAACTGTCTAGAATGGAATTAGACACCAGAAAATTGGTCAAGATGGAGTTAACATGAGCTTCCGCCACTTTGGCTGGCCAAGGAAGTAGAGAAATTGGCCTGAAGTTTTCAGGAAGGTTAGGGTCGAGTGTGGGTTTCTTTATAATAGGAGAGACCCATGCTTGTTTCCAGCTGGCGGGAATATTGGCCATGAGAAAAGAGGAGTTAATAATGTCTCTAAGTGGGCCTAGAGTTATCTCGCCGGTTTCTCTGAAAAGTTCAGGTTTCAGGGGATCTGCAGGGGAGCCAGATTTGATTTTGTTACATAAAGTCAGAAAGTTTTCATGACTAATTGCCGGGATGATAGAGAGTTTGGGCCTGTTAGGGTCTGCTATGGGAATGAATTGGGAAGTGGTCGGAAAGGAGTTGTAAATTTTCTTAATTTTGTCCATAAAAAAGGTGGCCAGGTTATCGCATAGTGCAGGTGAGGTGTTAGGGTTATTTACAGTTTTTTTAGCACTAAGCTCTTTCAGAATTCTAAAAATAGTTTTTGAAGCGTTCTGGCTATTATGGATTTCAGTAGCATAATGTGCTGCTCTAATTCTACATATATTGCGGTGATAGCTTTTTTGTAGCTGGATATACAAGGTCTTGGATGTGGGATCATAGTTCCTTCTCCATCTACATTCTGCTATTTTTAACTCCTTTCTTTGTAAAATAAGCTCGTCGTTCAACCATGGGCTGGATTCATGGGATCGTGGCTTAGTCCATTTTGCTGGAATCAGCGTGTCTAGAGCTTTGTTGATCCAGTCACAAAGACTGTCATACCCTGTATTAGGATATTCATTAAACATAGGGGGTCTGCTATGAGGAGGGCGTGGAGTTCCTCGAGACAAAGCTTCTTCCATGGTCTTTTCCTGACCTGCAGAGCAGGGTTAATATGTGAGTTGCTCCCAATAGATAGTTCCATAATCACTAGGTAGTGATCTGTCCAGGTCATGGGAATAGGCGGTTCTACATTCATATTGGTAAGGTTGGAAAAAATTGGGTCTAGGAGATGCTTACCGCTATGCGTGGGCCCACTCACTAGTTGGCAGAGCTGTAAGGCAGCTAAGTCAGCCATCAAGGTAGTAATCTTATTGTCGGTGGTGGTATCAAAATGGATGTTTAAGTCTCCGATGATCGAAAAATTGGCGGTTCGATGACCAGAGAGCATGCATTCTCTAGGAGAGATATTATGAAGTTTGCGTCGGCGCCTGGAGGTCTATAGATCAAAAGTCCCGCAAGGGTAAGTTGGGGGTTAATTTTGATATTGTATCGGGCGCATTCGCAGTCTTCAATTTCCAACCTAGAGAAGGTGCAGGAAAGATGGGATTTAGCCATCATCGCTATCCCGCCACCCCTGGTGTGTCTATTTAAGGTGTACATCGTATAGACCTTAGGGGTAGCTAGGTTTACAATTGAGTCCATTTCATCCTTCAGCCACGTTTCTGTTAAAAATAGAATGTCTAAGGTGTAATTAGACAGTAAGTCGTGGATTTCGAGATAATGTTTTTGCAAGGACCTGACATTCAGTTGGCCTAGCCTAAAGTGTTGCAAGGGGGCTTTGATGCAAGACGATGATAATAAAGGTGTAGGTAAGGAGAAACCACAGGGACACACCAGATGGGTTTTGGTATGTGAAAGGTTGAGTTTAGTACAGCCATCTTTCAGACGATTGAACGCTAGCAAATCGTTTTTAGAGCACTTATATTCACCTTTCTTGGTTTCTCCAGGGGCCTGGGCGAGGGGCGACATACAGGCGCGGATGGGCGCAGACGGGCAGGACTGTGGCGCGACTCCGGCGCAGGTCTGGGGCGTCCGCTGCACGCGTTCGCTGCGCGAAGGCATATCCGTTTCTTTTATGTGCTGTGGACTAGAGCGCTGCAACTTCAAACTTCCACCAAGATGGCGGCCGCAGTGCTCCGGGTCCGTGTGACTCAGCACCAAAATCGGCCGAGCACCGGGAGAACCAGCAGCAAATGCGGGGCACGGGGTCAGCTACTGTCTGGAGGTCTGGGGTAGGTGGAATCAAGTGCAATATTTTCCTCGAAGTAAAGTGCAAGTTTAAGTAATCTAAAAATGCGGCGATTTTACAAAGAGGAATGTGAAAACGAAATTCTAGGTGCAATATTCCTCTGAAAGAGTGCAAATTAAGTATTCTAAAATGCGGCGTTTTACATAAAGAGTACAGAGGATTATTCTAGTAATAAATACATATATTTTTATAATATATAACTTGTGTGGTGTCCTTTCATTTGATATTACAGGATTGCATATGGTAAAACAGCTGGCTTTACATGCCCTCTTAAGTTAAGCCTAAGACTGCTTAGGTCTATGCTACCCCTAGGATAGCTTGTCTATAAGGTTGACTTTACACCCAACACCATAAGGGTTGTTTGGACTGATACAAGGTGATCACTAGAATAGTGAACATCATACATCAGGCCAACCTCTCACAGGTGGGTAACCCGGAATATATTAGGAGCACCTTTTGCGGTCTTAGTCTGCCCTCGTTACAACAGTCGCCAACCATAAGTAGGTCTGTGTCTGCAGGTGTTCAGGGGCTTAATCTCTGTGCTGTGAGGTGTCTGCCCTGGGAAGTTGGGAGGCCCACCATTGGTAACGCTGGGAATTATGGCCTATTGAATTCCCCCCAGCAGCGTAGGGTTATTGGGAATAGTTTAGGGAGTGGATCTGATGGGGCAACACTTCCAAGAAGAGGAATATCAGTGTCCTCTGCATGTTAGTGTTGCTGTAACATCCCAATTCTTCTCGATATACTACGCCGAGTCATGGCACCAGCCATTGCAGCCTTTCTGCCAGATCAGAGAGTATGAGACATTCACCTTGATTCCAGGAAGGGGCCCACATTCCAGTCATGTGCGACTTTCACCTGCTAGACGGTTGGCTTCTTGCTTTCCCCTGGCCACAAATGCCCACTGGCACATGAGGGCTTTCTCCAGTGGTGTCCGCACAAGCAATGGTTCTAGCATGGAGGTGACCTCATGACTGATTTGTGGTTTTCCAGAATGCTGCGCTGTCGCTTCCCGGGTGGAGTGTGTAGGAGAACCTTTCTAGCGGGATGTCCTTCCAACCTTCTCTGGCCATGGCCGTGGTTGTGACAGATACCTCCATTCTGAGGTGGTGTACTCATCTGGAGTAATTAGAGATAGGCCTTTGGTCTCCAGTGGAGCAGAGTCTCCACATCAGTCTACTTGAACTGAGGATGATTCACCTAGTGTTCAAGGCATTTCTCCCATCCCTTTGCGTTGGTCACTTCAGATCTTGACAGACGACTGGAATGTGGTATCTGACCAACTGGATGAGAAACTGATATTAGCACGATAGTGAGGGCGTTGTAAGCAGTCATCGACGTCATAGGGACATCACTGCCGGCGTTGAACAGAGCTTATGCTCCCTACCTTTAAGAATGAACTATGGAGAAATGTTTTCTGGACTAGTCTGGAACCTGGGGGAAGAATCTCAGGTAGATATAGTATCCACCCAAAATATTGTTACCGAAGGTATGTAACTTTCTTGTCAGGTCTCTAGAGTCATCACTGGTTATTCCATAAGGATAGTTGGTTTTAAATTCTAATAAAAGATACATCAAAGGGTAACAGTTTACTGTGCTACTCTTCAAAGGGAAATGTATCTCGTCTGTTTGCTTATCACAGATTTGTATTTAAGTGTCGGTATAGGAGTTTTTAGATGCATGAAACCTCTCTGGTCCAAGTCATTCCCCACAACTCACCCAAAATGGCCAGAAAAGCCCATTGACACGTGACAGTCTGTAGCTATGGCTTTTTAGGGGACGTGGGGCAAAGTCCAGTGACTGTGCAGAGACTACAGAAGTTCAGTAGTACAAAGGCTAATCAGAGTGGGACTATAAACAGTTCTGAGTCCTGCACACCAGAATCCCTGGGTGAAGGAACACTGTAGTAATCCAAGGAAAAGTAGGCTTTAAAGATGATTTATTGTACAGCACAGCATCAAATCCTAGCACAACAAAGTCCAGGTTATAACTGACAAACAGTACAGAATGCTGTGTGAAGAAAGCTCTGTTAAGAATACAGAACATAAGAGGAAACATAATAAGGCACCTGCAGTTAAAGGGACAGGATAAATATACATGACACAGTAGCTAGCTATGTAGAATATAACACATCTCCCTCATTAACAAGAAAACAAAATTATTAATCATACAAAATCCTGTAAAGTAGAAGGTCTTCTTCTGACACGCATATCATCTTTGACTCTTGATGCTACTGAGTCAGAAAAAGAATTTGAACCAGACTTGTCGAAGGAATTGTCACATTGGTCAGAATATTTCTGATACTGGACGCATGCATCATTCTGTGTAGGACATTTTGCAACCTTGCTCAAATTCCAGACCTTGCCATCCTGAGTGATGATAGAGTTACGGAAAACTCTTTTAACTTGAATTGGTCTACCATACTTACTCATACCCTTGCTAACCATGAAAGGTTTCAAAATCCTGACCCAATCACCCACACACACACTATATTCCCTTGTCTTCCACCTCTTGTTGTACCACACAGCTGACTTACTTTGTTTACAACTAACTCTATTCGCCACACTTTGGATATCAACCTCATCCTCTCTCAAATTTTTACATCTTTCCTTGAACCACCAGGGGCAAATATTAGACGCAGGATCCCTACCTTTAAGTAATTTGAAAGGACTAACCTCCGTGGTGGTATGGGGAGTTATCCGATAGGTCCAAAGCTTCTCCCTAAGCACATTCAACCAATTGCCTTTCTCCTTAATGGCATCAGCAACAAAGCTCTTCAATACACGGTTAAAGCGTTCAACCTGTCCGTTCTCATGTGGTTCATAAAGGGAAGTCTTAATATGTCTAATATTGCAAGTTTGCAAGAAAGACTTCATTTCAGATGAGACTTACTGTACACCATTGTCCGACACCAGCACAGAAGGACAACCTTCCCTTGCAAAAACTTCCTTAAAGAAGGCAATAACCACTTCAGAAGTCACCTTAGATACAAATTTCACCTCTGGCCATTTGGAATGATAATCAATCATAACTAAAGCAAAACGTGAAGCTTCTGGTAAAATGTGAAAAGGGCCTGAAATATCAAAAGCTATTTTATTCCAAGGTAACTCAGGCCACTTCACAGTTTTAAGGAGTGGAATATACAATTTTAACATTTTATCCTTGGTACAACATTCGCTACATTCTCTAACTGTGCGGTCAATATATCTGTGAATGCCAGCGTGTTAGGGGAGGAGAAGCCGCAGACCGCACGCTGGGCGAAGCCCTTTGATGTGCTGTGCGGCCGTGAATGCGCGTGCTTGTTTACTCACGTGATTCACGTGAACTTAAAGAAAACCGCACAAACGAAACCCTTGGTTTCACGATTTTTTTGAGCACTTGAATGCTCGCTCCCTCAATGCGCTTGCACGCATTGATAGGTCACGAGACCTAAAAATCATTCCTGACACTGGTTTTATTGGGCCAGCCCTTAAAAAGATAGCTTTTTAACATTACCAATTTCTCATCTTCACTTTGACATTTCATCCAAAACTGTTCAGTGATATCTTGATACTGAGGAGAAACCACGTCAGACAAGCTTAACACAAAATCAAATTCACTAATACTGTTGACTTTGTCTTCTTGAATACTACAAGGAAGACGTGATAAGCAGTCAGCAGTAACATTTTTTTTTCCAGGTATGTATTCCACAGTAAAATTATATTCCTGTAACCTTGATGCCAAACGTGCAATCCTTGCTGTGGAGTTCCAACCTCCACCAACTGATAAAATATGTACAAGTGGCTTGTGATCGGTTCTCAGTATAAACTTGCTTCCCCATATATAAATCCTGTAATGTTCAATGGCCCAGACACATGAAAGTAATTCTCGTTCGATAACAGCATACCTGCGCTCTGTCTCATTCAAGGTTCTAGATGAAAAAGCCACATTCCATTTCATGACACCATCCGTCTGAGATAGAACACAACCCAAACCATATAAACTTGCATCAGTGGTGATAATACATTTTTATCCCACTCTAAAAGGTTTCAAGGTTGGGGAATTGACAATATCGTGCTTAATCTCAGTAAAAGCCTTATCCTGCTCAGCTTCCCAAACAAATTCATTACTTTGTCTCAATAATTTTCTTAAAGGTTCCATATTTGTAGCAAAATTGACTACAAACTTGCTGTAGTATTCACACATGCCCGAAAAAGACAGTAGCTGTTCCTTATTGTTTGGAGCTGGAGCACTGAGAATAGCTTCAACATTGGATCTCTTGGGAATCAAACCTTCCCCAGATAACGTGTGTCCCAGGTACTCAACAGATTTTCTAAAAAGTTTGCATTTGTGTGCTTTTAGAGTGAGACCATACTTTTCCAATCTGCTACACACCTCATCCAAGTGTGAAGTATGTTCCACCTCATTTTTGGAGAAAATCAAGATGTCATCCTGAAAACACTTTACGAACAAATCTAAGTCTCTGAAAATTTGAAACATAACCCGTTGAAAAACGGAGGCTGCCGATGCCAACCCAAAAGGCATTCTTTTGTATTGGAAAAGGCCCATGGGAGTGATGAAAGCCGTATACTTTTTGGAATCTTCAGTAAGCTCAATTTGATGATACGCAGATCTAAGATCCAACGTGGAGAAGATCTGCGCGCCATCAAATAGAGAAACAATCTCATTAATGTTTGGAAGTGGGTGACAATCAATAATAATGTTGGAATTGAGAACCCTCAAATCAATGCAAACTCTCAATTTTTGATCGGGTTTGCGCACTAAAACTATGGGCGAAACCCATTCTGACGATTCAATGGGTTCTATAATGTTGTCCTTCAGTAAATCATTCAACATTTCCTTTAACTCCTCTCTGACATTTAAAGGAACCCCTCTTAGTTTCTGTTTAACCGTAAGGGCACCTTCCTTAAGCACAATCCTATGTGAAAAGTTTTCTAATTTCCCTAATCGCTCACAGAAGACTTTGTTAAACTTGTTGCTCCAAAATGAAATATCATTTTTACTTCCATCGCTAAAACAAATAGAATTTATCATTTCCTGCTCACTACAAAGAGAGATAGGATCCTTGGCTCGTGGATTTAGTTTGATACCAAGTTCCCATTGGTCATGCCAACCAAGAACATTGACCCCCTTCACAGCAATGTATAATTTGATACGGGCTGATCTACCTCTAAAACTTAGCATTACATTTAAAAATCCTTCAATGTCAATTTTGTACCCATTGAAACCTTCTGCAAAAATGTCAGCAGGTCGTAAGGTAGAAATGTCACACACGGTTTGTAATTTCTCATTAAAATATTCCTTAGTAATTATGGTCCATGGAAACCCGGAATCCACCATAAGTTCAATGTCAATAGTAAAAACTTGAAAAATACATTTCGGAGATTTCCTACTTGTTAAAACTATACACCCTCTTTGGATAATGGAAACCACATACCCATGGTCAAGGTCTTGTTTACCTTCATCAACAGTACTAATGGAAGATACTTTTGTAGGGGTAAAAGTACTAGACGGTGTATGTGTCTGTCCTGCGCGTGACTGGACATTAAAACGTTTTTCTCTTTCTCTACACACATTACTAAAGTGTCCAACTCTTCCACAAATATTACAAGTTTTGTTCAGAGCGGGACAACCTTGAAAAGAAGCAATGTGTGACTTGTTTCCACACCTATAACATGACATAGAACCACTGGAAAAATCTGTTCTTCTGTTAATAGGACTATAAGAGGTCTTCGCTTTCACTTGAGTAGGAATAAAACTTTTGGACTTAACTAGACATACTTCTTCTTCAGCATTATTTTTGCTAGTGTTTGAGCTTTGTTTAACCACAATGTCCATCCATTTTTCAGACATCTCAGTGGATTTTGCAATAGCAATGGTTTCTTCCAAATTAGGGTCAACTATACACCACAATTTATCCTGAACTTTCTTGTTCTTGACATGAACAATGATCTGGTCACGGATCATTTCATCAGACATAGCTCCAAAATTACAATGTAAAGTTAGAGCTCTTAAAGCCGTGAGGAAATCATCAAAAGATTCTTCTTGTTTATGTGCCCTAGTGTAAAATTTAAAACGATTCAAAGCAATATTAGCCGTGGGCTTAAACCTTTTCTCCAATCTACCAAGGGCTTCAGTATAAACATTCATAGTATCACCACTACCAGTGGGCACCGATAATTGGGGTAAAGTTCTGAAAATCTCTTGTCCTTCAGAACCTAAACAATGTAGTAAAATGCTTTTTTTTCTCTCAGCTCCCATACGTTCCCCATCTATAGCTCTCATATAGTTGAAAAATTCCTCCTTCCACCTTGACCAAGGCATAGGAGGATCACCTTTGACTTGTAAAAATTTAGCAGGAGGATCAAATTGCATTATGATAGAGAGAAAATTGACTTAAATAAGCACTATATAATACAAAAAGAAGAGTTCTCAACAGCATGCACACACTGAAAGAATGAATAAAATTCCAAATGGCATTTGTAAATGAACTGAAAAGGAAAACAAAACAATAGTCAATGTTCCTTGAATTGAAGTAAGAAAAAGATTTTTTTTAGGATCTTCCAAGAAGAATAAACAGTCAAAGTACTTGTAAAATGAAGTAATATAATACCAAGGTCTTTAAAAGAAACTGGCTGGTCTTGAATATAGTGTAACAAAAACTGTATCAAAATGAACCCCAATAAATGAACGTACTATAGGCTGCACGGGGTGAAGCGCTGCTTAAAAGGAAATCAAAACACTGCTTCAATTTAAGTTGTTCGCGTTAAAACACGAACATTTTGACGAGCTGGTTGCTAGGATACAGAAATCAACAAAATGGAGGCACGTTGCGTGACGCGCGTCACGTGTTGGTCGTCGCCTACGCGATGACGTTCTGATGACGTTTCCTGAAGGTAAACACAGCTCGCACTGCGCAGCGCCCCGCGTCTCCTGCAAGCTCCGGTGATGGCGTCTCTCAGCTCGTGGCAATGGTGCTTCGTCTACACAGAGGGAACAGAATGCTTTCCCTTTCCCTCGCTCCTCGAATCAGCAGAACGAGGGCACACAGTGGAAGACGACGCTGGATCAGCTGTTGCCAGGCATCAGGATGACGAGTGGTTGTCAAGCAGGTAAGATGCTATGACGAGTAGAATGAAATAGCGGTGCAGCGGCCAGCAATATTTAAAAGATGCAGACGGTGAATATAAGTTCAAAGCAATCCAAAAGTGTTTCCACCAATTGAGAAAAAATTCGTAGGTGATACTTCCTGGTGGAGAGACAGCACGAAAAGTTCTCTCAAAGAATGAGGAGGTAGAAAATAATAAAAATAATCCAAAATGAACCAAAACTGCAGTAATGGGTCCAAACTCCACTCCTGTGCTGGGAATGGCTGGAGTAGGGTTGTCCTCGTCGCCAAATTTTGTAGTAATCCAAGGAAAAGTAGGCTTTAAAGATGATTTATTGTACAGCACAGCATCAAATCCTAGCACAACAAAGATTAATTGTGGAACCTCCTGAGGCTCAGCCGGGAGTAGAATTGTTGTGTTATCGATTTTAAGATCACTGAACTGCTTTTTTTAAAACTTCACTTACTCGCTTCCTGAAACCAGACACTCTTGGGCAGGGCTCTTTGTTTCACAGCGGATTAAGCGCTGTAAAAGGAATTCTCCTGACAATATCACCGCCATTCTCCTCGCTAAGGCAAGGGACACGCCCACTTACGAGGCCACGCCCCCCGTCACAGATATAAAGCGCGCTGAATACAAGCGACGCTTGATTAATTGTGGAACCTCCTAAAGCTCAGCCGGGAGTAGAATTGTTGTGTTATCGATTTTAAGATCACTGAACTGCTTTTTTAAAACTTCACTTACTCGCTTCCTGGCACCAGACACTCTTGGGCAGGGCTCTTTGTTTCACAGCGGATTAAGCGCTGTAAAGGGAATTCTCCTGACAATATCACCGCCATTCTCCTCGCTAAGGCAAGGGACACGCCCACTTACGAGGCCACGCCCCCCGTCACAGATATAAAGCGCGCTGAATACAAGCGACGCTTGATTAATTGTGGAACCTCCTGAGGCTCAGCCGGGAGTAGAATTGTTGTGTTATCGATTTTAAGATCACTGAACTGCTTTTTTAAAACTTCACTTACACTTACAATATCACCGCCATTCTCCTCGCTAAGGCAAGGGACACGCCCACTTACGAGGCCACGCCCCCCGTCACAGATATAAAGCGCGCTGAATACAAGCGACGCTTGATTAATTGATGAACCTCCTGAGGCTCAGCCGGGAGTAGAATTGTTGTGTTATCGATTTTAAGATCACTGAACTGCTTTTTTAAAACTTCACTTACTCGCTTCCTGGCACCAGACACTCTTGGGCAGGGCTCTTTGTTTCACAGCGGATTAAGCGCTGTAAAGGGAATTCTCCTGACAATATCACCGCCATTCTCCTCGCTAAGGCAAGGGACACGCCCACTTACGAGGCCACGCCCCCGACACAGATATAAAGCGCGCTGAATACAAGCGACGCTTGATTAATTGTGGAACCTCCTGAGGCTCAGCCGGGAGTAGAATTGTTGTGTTATCGATTTTAAGATCACTGAACTGCTTTTTTAAAACTTCACTTACTCGCTTCCTGGCACCAGACACTCTTGGGCAGGGCTCTTTGTTTCACAGCGGATTAAGCGCTGTAAAGGGAATTCTCCTGACAATATCACCGCCATTCTCCTCGCTAAGGCAAGGGACACGCCCACTTACGAGGCCACACCCCCTCCCCGCCTGCCGCCTCATCCCCCCCTATAAACATGTGCATTCACCGGAAGCGCAGCGGACGAGCGCAGCGGGCGCGACGATTGCGCGCCGAAGGCGCGCAAAAGGCAAGCTCGTCTGCGCTCGTCCGCGCCGAGGACGGGCCTAGGGCCACCCCCCCTATATCACCTCCTCCCGGGCGCACTCACAACTCGGTGTTACTGACTTATACTGCTGCTCAACTTCTAAGCATCAGATCGAGTTTAGATGAAGTTCACATTCGGCCTTACTTTATCTACACCAACCTCGATATACAACCACTCAACTGTCCCATGTGCACCCAAAACATCCCTGTTTCCACCATAACCTCTCGCCCACAGGTATCAGCAGCATTAATAAATGTACGGTCTCTGCCAAAACATAAATACGAAATCGCTGATTTCATTGACTCACAGAGTCTAGACATATTATTTGTTACTGAGACTTGGGGAGACGAATCTTCTGGTCCTGATTTCAAAGAGGCTACGCCCAGCAACTATTGTGTCCACAAGCTTGACAGACCAAAAAGGAAAGGAGGTGGTATAGCTATCATATACAAAGATCAATTTAAAATTGCCACTACAGAGTTAAAGGACGTTGAGTGCGAGGCACTCCTCTTCAACATAACCCTCTCAAATAGATCATCATTTAAAGGCATTTTAATCTACCGCCCTCCAGGACCTAGATCCAAATTCCTTCTGTCTCTAGACACCATCATTGAGGTCTCAGTAGGATCACCCCATTTCACCATCCTGGGGGACTTCAATTTCCATCTTGAAGTCGCAGATGATCCGGATACTGTCACCCTAATCAATGATCTAGAGGCAGCTGGTCTTCCTCAATTAGTTAAAGAGCCCACTCATAAAGCAGGACACACTCTGGACGGACTATTTACCAGTAACTTAAAGATTGCCATCACCAAGGTCATCCCTCTAGTCTGGACAGATCACGCGGCCGTATGTTTTTCCATTCCAACAATCTCCAACAATCCTCTGTCCACACCTTCTATACCCATAAATTTCAGAGATTGGAAAAACATAAATCTGGACCTTCTCGCACAAACAATGCGAGATAGCCACACGCCGAATGAACAAAATCCCGTGATAGCCTCCGATTCTTACCTTAACAAACTAAAGACAGCCTGCAATGTGCTAGCACCTAGCAAAACTTCTCACAGAAATAGGAAAGTTCCATCGGCTCCCTGGTTCACCGAGCCTCTCCGACTGCAGAGACAATACTGCAGGAACCTTGAAAGGCAGTGGCGTCGCCACTTCACTCCCGGTGGAAAGATCATATACAAAAACGCTCTATCACATTACAAAAAACTTATAACAGCAGAGAAAACCATCTATTACACCAACCAAATCAATCAGGCTAAAAACAGTACAGGCAAACTATTTCAGGTAGTTAACTACCTATCCAACCCCCTTGCTCCTCGCCCAGAAGGATCACAGGCTCTCACAGATGCCTTGGCCAATTTTTTCGAAGATAAAGTTAGAACTATCTTCACTACCTTCTCTCCCGATCCATCACTCACCTTCACTCGGCAAAAGACCACTGAAACTGATCCAGTTTTTCCAGCTTTCCAGGCCACCACACAGGAACTTGTCCAACCCTTAATAGCCCAAACCAAATCTGGCTCACCATTCGATCCTTGTCCTCCGGGCGTTTGCAATCTTATCTCTGAAGCCATTGCACCGTCACTATCCTCAATCTGCAATGCAATGTTTGCCACGGGCGTCTACCCTTCTGTATGGAAGGAGGCTACCATCAAACCTCTTTTGAAAAAACCTACCTTAGACCCCCTTCTTCCTGCTAGCTACAGGCCCATCGCATGTCTCCCGTTCCCTGCTAAGATTTTCGAAAAAATCATGAACATCCAGCTGTCAACCTACATACATAACAACAACTTGTTGGACGATACCCAATTTGGGTTTCGACAGGGCCACGGAACAGAGACTGCGCTCCTAAAAGCAGCGGATGAGATTAGGTCCACTATGGACAATGGAGGTTCAGCAATTCTGATACTCCTAGATCTCTCCGCAGCATTCGACACGGTCGATCACGTCACTCTGATCGACCGTGTCGCGGACATAGGAATAAAGGACAAGGCTAAAGATCTTCTTGCCTCATTCCTATCTAACCGTCCACAAACAGTGAAGATGGGCAATTATACCTCCCAGACGTTCTCCCTACCCTGTGGAGTACCGCAGGGATCCTCGCTAAGCCCGACACTTTTCAATATATATGTGTCGGACTTGGCGAGGGTCATAAAATCTCATGGAATCTCACTGACGACATATGCTGACGACACCCAATTAGTGTTGTCCGTATACGATGACGGCGCCTCTGTAGCAGCCAATTTCCAAAATGGAATGAATGCAATAAGCTCCTGGATGTCATCCAACTGTTTAAAACTGAATTCTGATAAAACAGAAGTGATGACATTCGGGAGGCTGCATCCCACATGGTCTCCGCAATGGTGGCCTGCTCAAATGGGACAACCTCCAGAACCTGTGAGCAAGGTACGAAACCTAGGCGTTATCTTTGATACAAAGATGTCCTTCCATCATCACGCCAATGCAGTGGTTTCCTCCTCCTTTTATACTCTAAAAAAGATTAAAAAACTAATTCCTTATCTCCCCCCATCAGCAGGCAAAACCTTAGTCAGCACACTAGTCTTTTCAAAAATAGACTATTGTAATGCCCTCCTATTGAACGCACAACAGAGGGTTCTTAACAGACTGCAAACGGTGCAAAATGTTGCAGCCAGGACACTGCTATCCATCCCTAAGTTTGCACCTACTTCCACTTACATCAAACAACTGCACTGGTTACCAGTGAGAAGTAGAATTAAATTCAAGGCTCTTTGTATAGCATACAAAGCTATCTACAACCAAGGCCCTCTATTTCTAAAACAAGCGTTTCAGCCACTCGAACACCTCAGAACTCTACGCTCATCCACAGCTCACCTACTCAGAGTCCCCCGAACACGAAGAGCCAATTGGGGAGATAAACGTTTTTCTGTTGCTACAGCCAGGTTGTGGAACATGCTCCCCCTCCACATCAAAACCGCGCCCACACTCCTCAACTTCAGGAAACAACTAAAAACATGGTTATTCTCAGCATGATTACTCCCTTGATCCATTGGAAGTTCTGCAACTCAGCGCCGAGACACCGTGAAGGTATTTGCGCGCTCTAAAAATTGCTCAAATAAATAAATAAAGTCCAGGTTATAACTGACAAACAGTACAGAATGCTGTGTGAAGAAAGCTCTGTTAAGAATACAGAACATAAGAGGAAACATAATAAGGCACCTGCAGTTAAAGGGACAGGATAAATATACATGACACAGTAGCTAGCTATGTAGAATATAACAAACACCATATTTCCTAGACCTTTAAACGTGAAGCCGGCAGTCAAAGTTGATGTTATGCTTTTCAAGGGATTTCCATAAGTTTGGGGGCACGGGCTTAACAACCTTCTTCATCAAAGGTGACCTTGGGTTTCAAATGTGAGAACTGCTTGATGGATTTAGTTTTGGTGAACAGGACCGAAACAGGACAACCTCCCCCAGCTACCTCTCTATCCTCATTCCAAGGGACAAAGCTGAGGTAATACTCAGGCAATTTTTAAGTCACTTGGAGGCAACTAGAAGGCGTCACACGTTTCCCTGCAGCACAGACAAGGTCAGGTAAAGGAGTTCAGTCTTGACACCTGCAGATGAGTTTGTGTGATGTCCTCAAGCACCTGAGTGAGCTGGCCCCGTGCTGAACAGTCCCACAATGGTTCTTACATATCCGCTGAGTACGACTGGGCTAGGCGGATCCCGTTTGGCAAACACGTCTCCTGAAAAGGAGCAGCCCAATATCTTCCACGCCCAAGTGGCATTCTTCCTCACACAAGAAAGGCACAGCCTTTCTCTCTACACAGGAGTGCAACTCTGCTTTGAAATGGAAATAAATCCAAATGGAGCTAAGCAGGGCACAAGTTGAGGGTACATGCAGGTAGACGGCGTCTACCCCTTCTTTTCACAGGGTGGATGCAGTCTCCCCTGCCAAAAGGTTGGGTTCCAAAGAAATATGCCAAACTTTACCTGGTGTCATTTTCAGACATTGGGACACATTCAGTAGTGCCTGCACGTTGTCTGCTTTCATTCCGAGCAGCAACCTGCAGTCGAGGGGGCAATGTTATTTTAAATTCAAAGTCGGCCCGAAACAAAGGCAGAGGTTAGGGGGGCATTAGGCCTCCTTTTGATTAAGTATCCTGGTTTGGAGCTATCTGGAGCATCACACCTAGCAGCAAATACAATGACAGGGAACCGAAGGTACTTATGAGAGACTTGCTTTTGACTTTGTTCCATTCCTGTATATAAGTGCATGCAGGGTAAGAATGTCAGATGTGTTGGTCTGTCCCAGTATTTACACAAATTACAATTTAAATATCACTATTTTTTATTTCTTTTATAGAACTGCTCTTCCTATTCCAGGATGTCGGAGCACTTTACATCACATCTACACATTATACATTGACAGTAAACCATGTGTGTGTAAATCAATGAACAGGAAGTGTTACTAAGACAGCAAGGGATATGGGGAGTCACATGTCCTTCATAGCTCAGTCTGCTAAATTAGAAATATTTCAATATACGAACTGCAAGTAACAAAAGGATCTCTGTGTTAAAAGTAATCACCCACTTACCCGTCTGCATAAAATAAAACTCTGTAATCTGCGTGTCACATGATGTGCTTTGCGAGAGACATATTAACTCTCTGTGCTAGTTTGATTCAAAACTTGGACTAGACAAAACACAGATCACTCCAGCAAGTGCATCAACCCCCAGAGTTATCTTACCATTATTATTTGAGATTTACTGGGCACACAAAAATCTATGCAGCAGGGGCTTTAACCATATAAGATATTTTAAAATGCAGACTTTGAAACCAATTAAGCAGAACAGATTTACTGCCATGTTTCTCCCTGTTGCCAATTTCTTTGTGGCAGAGTTAAAAACAAAATGTATAAGTTGAGGCCCAGATTTTGCTTTGGGGTTGTGTCTCTTTCTTTGGCACAATTCCAAGCTAAATCTCATTTGTTAAATATTTTAATGCTCTCAAATGTACTTTCGATAGACCTGCTAAACATATGTGTGAGGTCTTAAGATCTGAAGTCACTTCTTCTGATTTCACTTCCTGTGAGATCATGGGTTGTGATGAAACTTTCTGTGATGCCACGTGCAATGTCACGCTCCGTGATGTCATGCGCTGTGTTGTCATGCGCCCTTATGTCACTGGCATACTGTGTACCTTGGTTAGACCCCCACTTCTTTTTTTAGGACTTGTTCCCTGGAGAAAAGTACTGGAACAGTTTACTTGTCAAGAAGGCTATATTTATGACGAGAGCTGAACAATCATCTCTCCTACAACCTTCAAACCCTGGGGGCTCCTCAAATCATAGAAGACATGGGCAATGCATGATCAGCTGATGCCAGGACCATGGACAACAGGAGCCTCTTCTGGACTGGTTCTACCAAACCTGGGTACAATGTATGTTGAGTCCCAGAAAAGTGTCCACACCTCTCAGAAATGTAAAGTAAGGTAGGAAAAGCGAGGGAAGTTAAGGGCACACTGCTTGGCAGAACGATTATGGAAACTACAGTGACTGATATCCTGACACCCTTCCACAAAAGGGTATTTGTGCAAAATATTGAGTCCAAAATAATATGTGAACAAAATATCATGACAAAAATATCAAGGACAAGAATGTTGTGAAGGAAAGTTTCTATAGGTACGTAAAGTTTTACTATACTTAACTCCTCGTATATCTACCTTGACAGTATTTAAATATATCTTCAAGGTACGTAGATGTGGAGTTAAGAATAGTAAATCTTTACTTACCTATTTGCACTTACCTTCTCGATAGTTTGATCCTCAATAGTTTTGACACAATATTCTGATAGTAATCCCACTAAAGCACTGTATCCCTTTACAGGGGCTAGGATGGAGCGGAATGCAAAAGAGTGAACTCCAAGATTAGCAGAGACTTAGACTGCCGCGGACTTAGCCCTCCATCATCGTAGATTGCCAAAAATATATGGAGCCAAAAAGCACCCCACCAAGTACTCTAATTGACATTTAGACTTCACACCAAGAGATAAACAGATGTGCGCATACACTGTGGGTGCTACATATATGGAAGAAAAAATCCCCATCTAAGAGAGACTAGCAGAATTTTACATAGGACAGGAAACTTTACTTGGTGGAGAAAGTACATAAAAAGCAATGTCCCTTCAATCTAGGTCATGCTGTCACCACTGCAGGTTCTACAAAGCATGGGTTGAAATAGCAGTAACTAATCTCTAAAAGAGGGGTAACATAGGATGCCACCTTGCCCTCAGAACACCGCTGTCATGTCTCACAGTGTTCAACAAGGAGGACATGCTCATTATTGTCATTCTCACAGAGGGTAAAACAACAAAAACATGCCAGACACTTTGTAGGAAACAACACCACACGGCCCTACTGAGCCATGTTGGGCACTTACACTCCTAACACACTTTTTAAAGTGAAGATTCTAATGTTGTTCATATGTTGACACAACATATGAAATAAAACACATATGTGCATGACTGGGCTTTTCTGAAATATTAATCTAAAACCTGTCATCTGATATAGCCTAATCAGATGTATAAAAGTTGAGCCTGCAGTATCTTTTTGGAATCAATCAAATGTACTTTCTTTAATAGAAGTTAGAAATATAGTTTACACATTGTCTCTAATAAACATTATTTTAACTCTTCATTGATAGGTCTGGATTTCATCCGTGCAGAGGGCTTTATCTTCTCCCATGTTGCAGATGAAGGCCTTGTCAATGCCTGTGCTGGTGACCTTCTCAGATATCGCAGACATATTGGAGCAGAACATGTACAGATTTTTGCCGATATTAAAAAGAAACATAGGTAAGTTATTTTTCTATCCCCGCGTCATGCTACAGAATGTGTTGGTCAGCCACCAGCCTAAATCCAAAGAAAAAGTCCCAATAGTGTTAGTTTAAGAACAATTGAAAATATTAAGCATTGGAGAAAGGTTCACCCAAATTACCTCATCACTCACTACTTGGATTAACATTGTTTTCTCTTGGACATTGGTGGTCAGAAGTAGAGTTAAAATAGTAAATCAACCCTGTGCGTGTAAGAATAGTAAATCAGCTCAGTGCAAATAAAGGTCAAGTCAAATCTTAATGTTCAATAGGGACACAACATTGATTAGCATTAAGCAGTCTTAGAAAGTTTTTCTATGTTGTTTAACTTACTGTTGGGGTCGCTGCTGAAGTTCTAGGTTTCTTGCTGATGCCAACATCCAAAAACATTCAGAGCTATTCTGACCATGTTAATAGTTCTGTGTTCACTTGTGACGGTGGACCAAATAATTATTCACAGATGCTTTAGTCCTAGCACTGGCGTGGTGGACATTAGAAAGGAGCTCACACCTTGCAGGGCTCACTCTCAGTCTTACATTCACAACCACATTCGGGGGCACTGGTGCTGTTTTCACTATTGAGTACCATGCATCATTCTGTGGACAACAGAGAGAGTGTTGCCTACTAAATGGACGTAGGATTCCCATTTGGACGCATCTTTAATGCACTATATTACACCAAACCACAGGACTCATGGTAGGTGTGGCATACACCACAGTTGTAGAAGGTTCTCACATTCTGCGCACTAAAGATAATATCACGCTTGACATCTTGGCAAAGGTAATAAAGGACACTGACCATGCAGCAAAGTTTCAAACTCTCTCACTACAGGGGCAAGTTACAATCAGAGGCTGTGACCTCCTCTGAGTGTGGGGACTAGGCTCAAGGTTATAGCAAATAGAAGGCAGTGCTTTTCCTGCTATGCTTGCAGAACAGAAACAACTGTCCCTGCCAATATTAGAACTGCTCCAACCCACCTGAAAGCTAGAAAGGATCTGAAGACCTGCGTCATTAGAGAATATCATATCTCTACACAAAGTGAGTCACCATCCTGTAACTATTTTGCCTTTTGTAAATAATCCTGTATTATTATATCCCTAGTATTATTCCATGATACTCTCTTGCATTATCTGTGCTTCTCATATACCCAGGCATGCATGCATACAGCAAACATAAAGACAAAAGTGCTTCTCACCTTGCCATATCACCAGAGTAGCTTCTATTAACCTAGTAGTTTTGTGACCATTTTGACTACCTTATTATTGGCATAGACTTATATCCTGACCTTTCTCTATAACATCCTCTGATTGTGATCATTGTTGACCATCTATGGTACAGCGGAAAATGTGTGGTGCCTCCCCCAGACCTCACTAAAATTAAATCAGCATGACAAGCCCGCAAAACATATCTTAAAAGTTGTCTGACTGTTATCTTGATATAACACCAGAGCCTACAATAAAAGCAATGAAAGCAGGGCATTCTTCCAAACTACTAAAACTGCTTCAACCCTCTTACTCTACTTATAGTTACCCACTAAATCAAAACATTCATTGACATCAATTACATTTCCATAAACAAAATCTGCACAATAAGACATAATATTGACTTCCCAACAGTCACTTTGATAATTCGCATGTTCCTCCAAAGGGCACTCATTCGCCATTGAGGCCCTAGCCTGTTTCACCAGCATTATTTCCCCTTTCAGGGCTGTAATGATAATCTCCCCTCCGCCAACATTGGATTCCCTCCTACAGAACTGCTGTCCTCACCACAGGCTCCCTGATCTCCAGTGTGGTGAAACTAGATGCTTGGTTGTTGAGACCAACCAAACAATAAATTCCTAGCTTTGATTATCGCACCGGCTGTAGCATCGTGCTACCAATAATGACGCTACACAGTATTCAGGGTTCACGAGCTCTTTAATGTGCTTCTTCTCTGTTCCCCGTCCCTACTCTAACTGCCCCTTTCCTATCGCCGCTCCTCCTCTTCCTATCTCCCTCTAGCTCCACCCACTAACAACTAGACTGCACACAATCTTACATCTCCCCCTTTGTTAGTAAAATTAGAAAATAAAGTCTGACTTGGTTATAGCTCTTCGATTAGCCGCACAGGTCGTCGAATGTCTCGTCTGGGTCGTAGGACCACACCTCCTTCAGAATCGGCTTCAGCATGAGTCCCGTCTCTCTGTACTGCAGCTGCACTGCCAGATTCCTCTGTGTCCAGTCTCTCAGTCACTTTGTGGAGGCCATCCTTGACAGTGGGGCTGCACCGTTGAAAATGCGACACATTCCTGGTAATTCTCCGGTTCTCTGATTCAGCTGTTAGCATTGTACCCTTCTGTTGAGTGATTATTAGGGGTTCAGCTCTGAACTGGCAATCCGTCTTTCTCTGCTGTTCCTGCTTGACCAGAACACAGTCCCCTTCTTGCAGAGATGAAGATCTGACCCTCCTCCTAGTGTCAGCGTAGGATTTCATTTTGTTCTTGCGCCCTAGGTCAGCCACCACTAGCTCCTCATGTGTTCTTGTCGGCGACACTGGTCGCAGGGCCCCTTCCCACATAGGTATCTGTGTTCTGATTGGTCGTCCTAACATGAGAGTGGCAGGACATTTTCCTGTAGTGGCATGAGGTGTCGTTCGATATGCTCTCAAAACTTCATTGAGAGCCACTTGTAAGTCCTTCTTATCGCTGGTGGCCTGCTGGAAAGTCTTCTTCAAGGTTGCCATAAATCGCTCCTCCATGCCATTGTACTGAGGCCATAGGGGAGTGATCTTGCGATGCCTGAAATGTAGGTGTTTCGCAAATGCTCCAAATTCGTGCCCATTAAAGGGGGACCGTTATCCGTCTTGAGTTCTTTGGGAACACCCCAGGCAGCAAACACTTCATCCAACACCGCGATAGTGTTGGTGGCACTGGTGGAGGATACAAACTGGGCTATTGGAAATCTGGAGTACTCGTCCATTATCACTAAGACATATTTGCCCGATTGAAGGGGTCCATAAAAGTCCATGGCAAGCTCTTGCCATACACCACTAGGAAGCCTTGACATCTGTAAATGTGCTGGAGGATCTCCTTGGTTGACTAGTTGGCACTGGGGGCAGTCTTTTAGAGTGAGCTCCACCATCTGGTCAAGTAGCGGGAACCATACTCGCTCTCTGAGCGCTCTTTTTGTAGCGACCACTCCACGTTGACCCTCATGGGCTAAGTTAATGACACCCTGGTGAAGTTGCATGGGGATAACGATCCGCTGGTCTCTCAGTAGGAGCCCCTCTGAGGTAGCAGATAATTCTTCGCTCACATGTCTGAAGGCCTGCATCTCTTGGCGGATGCGTGGATCGCACACTTCCTCTTCACTGTCATGACGCCATTGATTGGTCCGTAATCGGCGCATCACCTTTTGAAGGATGTCGTCTTGAGCGGTGGCCTCACATATTGCTTCCAAAGGAACCGCCGGTGGTCTGGCTTGGTCCACTACGAAATGTATGTACTCTTCTGCCACACATGGACATGACGCCCGTGATGCTTGAGGGTGTCTTGACATGTAATCAGCCGGATTCGCTGATTTACCTGGTTTGTGCACCATTGTATAAGTGTACTCTTGTAAGCGCAAACCCCAGCGCTCAATTCGAGGTGGCATTTTGGCTCTGGGATTTCCGAAAATGGTCACTAGCGATTGATGGTCGGTTACTAGAGTGAAGTGCTTGCCTTATATAAAAATGTGGAAGTGCTCGCATGCCCACACAACCGCAAGGCTTTCCTTTTTTGGTTGGGAATAAGCTTTCTCAGTGTCCGATAAGCTTCTGCTGGCATAGGCCACAATGTGTCTCTGGTCTGTCTCTTTGTCGAACTGAGCCAGTATAGCACCCAGTCCGACCGGGCTAGCGTCAACAGTGATCTCGGTACTTCTCGTGGGACTGAAGTATGCCAGGTTGTCCGCTGACTCAACAGCATGTTTGATTTCCCGGAAAGCCTGCTCACATTGGGGAGTCCAAATAAATGGCTGTCCTTGTTTGGTAAGAACCCGTAACGGGTGACTGATGGTGGCATAGTCCTTTATGTACCGAGCACAATAGCTTGCCATGCCCAGAAAAGATCGAATGTCACTCACATCTTGTGGACTCTTGGTGTCATTTAAGGCGATCACCTTTTCAGGATCAGGCTTCATCACAGCCCCAGAAAACACATGGCCAAAGAATTTCAGAGTGGATTGATGAAACTCACACTTGTCTTTGTTGAGGGTGAGGTTGGCCTCCAGAAGAGCATGGCACACCCGGTCTAGTGCTTTGTCGTGTTCTTGGACATTCGACCCATAGACTAGGATGTCATCACTATAATTTAGTGTATTTGGTATATGATGTATGGTCTGACGGATGGCTTCTTGAAAGATCTCTGCAGCAGATGAAATGCCAAAACTAAGTCGTTTGTAGCGGAACAGCCCTAGATGAGTGGCGAATGTTGTTATATATCGCGACTTCTCAGGCAGTTCCAACTGGTGGTATCCTTTATTCAAGTCTAATTTGGAGAAGACTCTAGCGCCATTTAATGATGAAATCATGTCACTCAAATGGGGTCCTGGATGACGCTCCCTTTCGATGGCTGTGTTAAGAAGCCTCATGTCCACGCACAGGCGCACCTTTTCGGGTGTGCCCTTCTTTGGCACGATGACAACTGGTGACACCCACGGTGTTGGCCCTTCAGTCTTCTCGATAATGTCCGTTCGTAATAACTCTTGAATTTCATCTTCCACGGCTTGTTGAAGGTGGAAGGGCACTCGTCTGTGATGTTGTGCGACGGGACGTATTCGTTCATTTATGTGCAGCCAGATCTGACACTTTTTCATTTTCCCAAGTCCGGTGAATAGCTTAGGGAACTTGTGTATGATGTCCGGATCATCGCTTACTCTGTATAGAATTTCGACCAGCCGAAGTCGCTCCGCGGTAGGTAGACTGAGGAGACAGTCAGCTTCAGGCCCTTCAATTACATGTATGTATGCCTGCACAGAGGTGGTTTTGTGCTTGAGTGTAGTTGCAAATTTCCCTAAGCAAGGGAGAGGTTTCTTTGACATCCATGTGAAGACTCTGACATAGGCTGGGCTCAAGGCGGGTGGCGGTTTCATATTCTTGTATTCAGTCACAGGGATGTAGTTCAGTGATGCCCCACTATCCAGTACAAACTTGGTTGCATGAGTTCCCATACTTATGTTGAGTCTAGGGTATTTTTTTAGTTGGTCTGGATCAGCTACCATGCAGACATACTCATCAGTGTACACCGATTCCCGAGATGCTGACCTTGATCCTCGAGATGAAGTCCTCATCCTGGGATCATCACCCTCCGCCTGGGACGACTCCTGGTGGCCCCCGGCCCTCGGCACCGCCCCCAAACCTACAGACCACGCACGCAACCTGGGCTTCATCCTGGACTCCTCCCTGTCAATGACCAGACAAGTCAACGCCGTTTCTTCCTCATGCTTCAACACCCTGCGCATGCTCCGTAAGATCTTCAGATGGATCCCCACTGAAACCAGGAAGACCGTCACCCAGGCACTCGTCACCAGCCGACTGGACTACGGGAACGCCCTCTACGCCGGAACTACAGCCAAACTCCAGAGAAGACTCCAACGAATCCAGAACGCCTCCGCACGACTCATCCTGGACATCCCCCGACACAGCCACATCACCGGACACCTGAGAGAACTGCACTGGCTCCCCGTCAGCAAGAGAATCACGTTCAGACTCCTCACCCACGCACACAAGGCCCTACACGACCTGGGACCCAAGTACCTCAACGACCGAATGACCTTCTACACGCCAGTGGCGTCACTAGGGTTGGTGTCACCCGGTGCGGGTAACTAATGGTGTCACCCCCTCACGACTTACCACATGGACCTCCAGTGTTGAAACAATTGAACAATAGATTTAGCCGTATTTGTGGGTCATAACATGATCACTCTTTCACAATGATTTGGAATAATTTAGAGCAATCCGTATTCAAGCCATATCTGGTAACCAGAATGATGAAACCCCACCCCCCACTCCAGATACCTTTAAACATTACATCTTTGCAAATCAAGATTGCTACTCTTCTTTTGTGCGATGTATAGGATGTAAAGTGTTGATGATATCCCCATTGCTATGCAATCCCAGTCTCTGATCCAGTTGAAGGTGGTTCTCCTGCAAATATGTTCTGTCTGTTTTATGCCTGTCCAAACAGGCAAGAACATACCCAGCCCTGCCTCATCTTCCATTTCGTGCATTTTTAGCCACTCTAAATGCTTTCACAATTGGCCTTAATGAGTAGTGTGATTGATTAGATCCATTGTGAGCCACTGCGAGTTAGTGAGACCTGAAAGCTCTACGTGAAACCAGAGAACACACCTCAGACACCACCCACCCACACTGACTTCCCCAGGTGCCAATGAAAGACCCTCTCCAAACGACACAGTAATACAACCACAAATAATAAGACATTGTTAAGAAAAAACAATAAAAACAGTGCCTACACAGGATGAGAGCACTCATGTCCCATCACAAAAGCACAGGGTTGACATGGTACTATTGGAGATGTATGTCTACCCTTGATGCCACCAGTACTACAGAGCAGTGATTACAACAATCTGCATAAAATGAAGACATATTGCAAAAATAATAAAAGATGCATCATCGATGAAACAGCCCCTCCAAAAGATCATCTTTGCCAAAGGACAGACCATCCCAAGGATTAGCACGACAGCAACATTTCAGGAGCACCCCAGAATTGCTTATTACCCAAAAACAAAAGTAGTCTTAATGGGGCACAACTGTCCATTCAATTTAGTGTATGGGCAAAATCAATCACTTGACACTGAGGCCGGAGAATGGACCAACATCTCACAGACAGGTACGGGAGAACCCAAGGTGCGCCAGACAGCCGTCGAGTAAAATGGCCACACTGTATTCAGGCTCTTGCTGTTGGAGGCCACAATCTGTCAGTAGAACACCGCTGAAACCTGCTTGAGAATTGAGAGAAGTCCTGCCTGCCCTGGTGAGCCTTACTGTTACCAGTTTTTGGACTGAGTTATGCACCGAGGGGTATTATGCAGGTGAGGGGAGCGCTGAACGCTCTGAATAAGAAAATGCTGCCCAGCTACAGACTGGAGCCTAGCCTGGCCGGCAGGGTTGTATTTGAGAGCGCCGCTGGTGAGCAGCCGTGCAGCACGGGTGTTCGGAAGCACAAAGTGACGGGACACCGTGCAACGAGGCGCTGCAGGCCCAGGGCGCTTAGAAAGGGGGCAGTGGAATTTACGGTGGAACAAGCAGGGTATGAGGTCGAGAAGAGATAGATGGTGCGACAGTGGGGAGCAGTGCACTGCACCAAGAGATGCAGTCTGGGAAAGGGTAGGAGCAAGGGCACCAGGACAAAGTAGGAAATGTAGGAGCAGTGCAGTGTGGGAAAGGGGAGAGGTTCTGATGCAGAAGAGGATGTGGGCATCTTAGTAAGGGGGCTGCAGTGCTTTGCAGCGTAGCAGATGTGAGGGGCAGTTGCTTCTTTCGGAGGTTGCAGTGCTACACAGGGGTGCAATGCAGCCAGTCGATGGCCTCAAGGGCCATGCAGCGCAGTACGGGTGTATCTGCTGTGCATCCAGGAGGCACAGTTGAGCAGTAAAGTGAAGCAGAAGGATCGTGTACAGTACAGCATGGGGGAGGTTGTTCGGTGCTTCGAAGTTGCTGGGAAGCAGCAGCTCGAAATGCACTGCAGCAGTGGAGTGATGGTGCTTTACAGCAAGGGTGAGGGTTGTAGGTAGTTCAGTGCAACAAAGGGAAGTTTCAATCGATTGGGGTGCAGAGGAAGCGGGCTGGGTGCAGTGCACAAGAGGCAACTGCTGCATTGCAGCAAAAAGCACAATGCAGTAAATCATAAAGAAAAGCAGTGCCGCAGAGGAGGATGTGTATGGGGCAGCACGGCCGGGGGTGTAGTGCTGCATGGGAGAGGCCTGCACTGCATTAAATGGACGGTGTCCGGTGCATTGATGGGGTGCAGTGTAGCAACGATGGCCTGCAGAGTAATGAGAGGGGGGGAGGGCATTGCAATAGTAGAGTGCAGTGCGGCAAGGGAAGCGAAGTGCAGTGAGTGACAGATGTGTATAGTGTAGTAAGGGCGAAGGGTGGAGTTCATCAAAGAGGATGGTACATGGTGCAAAAGCAAGTCCACACTGGAGCAGAGCAGAAAGATAGAGTGATGCAGCGGGGCCTTGGGCAGCCGGGGCACAGCAGTCCAGTGTGTTAATGGACAATACAGAGATGGGTGCAGTGTTGTCAGCAAGGGGCTGCTGAGCAAGTACCCCACTGGAAACATCGCTGCAACGAAGGAGAGTGCAGAAATTAGAAGTAATGCAGTGCAGCAAGAGCGTGCAGGCAGGCAAAAGGAAGGGGGTACAGTGCAGAGAAAAGGATGGGGTGCAGTGCAGTGGGGTTTTGGGGAAGGCTGTCATAACAGCACAATGCATAGCAAGAATGGGAGCCAAGGGAGAAAGGCTACGACAGATCAAGTGCATTGGGTGCAGTGCCGCACGGCGAGGAAGTGCATTGCAGTAGTTGTGATGCAGTGCTATAAAGAAGATGGAGAGCAGTGCAGCTAGCTAGGGCTTAAACAGATGGAGATGATTGGGAGCAGCACAGCACCGCGAGGACGAGTAATGCAGCTATTGTAATGCAGTGCAATGAAGAAGACGGCGAGCAGTACAGTTGCAGAGAAGGGGTTTTCTTGGGTGCATTACAGCGCCACGAGGTCACGCACTGCAGCAATGGAAACGCAGTGCTTTAAGGGAGATGCTGAGCAGTGCAGTACTGCAAATTGCCTCGTGACGCAATGAAAGAAGATTGGACATAAGCATACATAAACTGATCGCAGTATCTGAGTGTACATTTAACATAATCGGTCGTCACGAAATAGTGATGAGCTATCTAGAGGACTTAATAGGCGTGGTACACTGATATGTTATTTTGTTTGTCTGAATGATGAGCACTATTCAAGGGATTAGGATTTTTTTAAAGTTTTAAATCTTTGTAATATTACCGATTATTGTAGGCGATTAATACATTTGTATCTGTTAATTATTATATGTAAACCTTGTATGGCTTTGCCTGAATATTTTTAAAAAAAAAGGCTTTATGACCATGATTGGACAGGCGCATCCTACTGTTGTTGACCCCGGGGCTGAGCCATGCAGCCAGAGTGACAGAGTCGATGGGAGAGTGGACAACCAAGATATAAAAGACTAGGTGGTACTGTGCAAGAGTGTTGTTGGTGAATGCTGCTGCGGCTGTTGGGCCTAACGACTGTGGCTGATCTAGCACCGGCGGCGCTAGAAAAAGAGCGTCCCAAAAGACTGATAAGGAGGTCCCATACTCCGATCCACTAATTGCCGAGATTTTGAGCGGGCTGGAACGTGTGAACCAGATGTACGACATCTCCCGTAGGAGCCAGCGGGGCCTACTTTTGCAGAAGGACTTGAAGCAGCAAGTGTCTGGGCCCTCTGATTCGCCAGTGGTGGGCCTGCCTTGTGCTGGAGTGTGAGGAGGCCAACGAGCACAGACCTGCCGGCAGCCGCAGGGTCCAGTGACATCTTACCTTTTCTCTAGACTCTCCACTGTGGTGGTGGTTGGGCCCCTACCGCAGGGGTTCCATAGCTGCCAAGGTTTAAGATTGCTTATGTGTGACATTTTCATAATTTCAGTTTAATTATGAGTGACATTCAGTGATTATGAGTGACATTTTATCGTGAGCAGAAATCGAGCAATGAAGAAGAGGGAAACAAATAAATACCCGAAATTACACCCATTTGAGCAACAAGAAACTCAAAGAAGATCTTAAAACGTCTGCAAACCACTAGAAATGGAAGGGCGCTAAAGGGAGTTTGTTCAGGCTCTCCATGTGGGACCTCTATTAGTTAATGCACTGACCAGAAGGCCACAGAAATGAATACAGTGGAGAATAGTGACTTGTCAATGTTAAGTGCTACAATGTCCCAGTCTGTGACATAAAGCACTGTGAACATCCAAGTAGGGCTTTTTAAAAGGACACACATCCCAGCTGAGCTGGTACCTACCTTACAAAAAGAATAAATGTGAGTCATCAGGAAGCATTTCTTTGTGTAACTTTCCTTTAAAAGCACCATAACCATTTTAGGGACACATCACAGCTCAGCTTGTAACTTTTACAACAAAAAAAAAAAGAATACATTTGTGTTGTCGGGAACCTTCATGTGATTCCAGAGTGTCCAAACAGGACGTGAGAGGCTGCAAAACGGATCTCATCAGCTGTCTATCATAAATGTACTAGTGAGTCAGAGAACAGTCTGAGTCAGCTGACTTGTGGACTCACTCTCGAGCCGCCGCAGACGACAGGCAGCAGGAATTGAGAGACAGTGTCGACGAGGCTGAGACAGAGAGGCACGCTCATGGCGGTGGCCACAACCAGGCGACCTCAGGCTGGCTATTATTTCGACAATAGTAGTTGGGTACTACAGTTTAGCTCGCGGCGCCGCACTAGCCAGTCACAGAGCTTGCCCCGGCCGCAGCATCACGTCACCAGGCACACAGCGCAGCCAACAGACTGTCACAGAGCTAGGCCAACTCTCTGCTGAAGTAGGCAGGAGCACATTTTATGATGTTAATAACATGGCCAACGGATAGTAAATAAACCTCACACACACTCCAGACCAGGCACTTACTTCTGTGCAGCGAGTAAGACGAGACGACTGACTCGTAAGCTTCGCTGCAATTCGGTTATGGGGGCGCTCTCTCCGTTATGTACGCAGCCGCAGCGCCCGATGCAGCCAGGCCTCAGTCTCAGGTTGATAAAGCGCCGGCGCTACCAGCCATCTGCATGATGATTGTGAGAATGTGAGTCTCACCGGCGGGTGACACGCAGTGAACACGATGCTGACACTAGTGACTGCAGACTTGACTTAGTCACCGTTCTGTTCTGCAAATCGGCCAGGCCCAGCAGCACTCCCCTGCCGAGACTCTCAGTCTAAGCACGTGGTGGTGACGCGCATGAGAGGAATACACTGCGGGGGCTGGCCCAGGGCCGTCATTGGTAGCGCTCTAAGATTGACGGCCCTGGGACCCACAAACTAGGTACGCCACTGCGCATCACCACTATGCTAGTAGGTGGTGCGTGCGTCGGTGCGTGGCGTGCACTACAGTATTTGTTGACAAGCAAGCAGAGCAGAGGCTAGGCTGCAGAGCTGTTTTAAACACACAGCATAACCAGATTGGTGTCACCCCTAAAATGGTGTCACCCGGTGCGGTCCGCACCCCCCGCACCCCCCTAGTGACGCCACTGCTACACGCCCACGCGCCAGCTACGATCTACCAGCCACGCACTCGCCACCGTACCTCGCATCCGCAGAACCACCGCCGGAGGAAGTTCCTTCTCCTACCTGGCAGCCAAGACCTGGAATTCCCTCCCCACTCACCTTCGACGCACCCAAGACCATCTCTCCTTCAGGAAGCAACTCAAGACCTGGCTGTTCGAGCAGTAGCACACCCCTTCCCCCAGCGCCTTGAGACCCTCCCGGGTGAGTAGCGCGCTATATAAATGCAATGATTGATTGATTGCTTCTCTCCCATTGGGACCTGCGGGACTCTCTGCTGGAGTGTGAAGAAACAGAGGATGACTCCGGCCGATCCTGGACTGTCTTCACATGATGCCGCCTTGTGTCAGGGCGCGATGATCTCGTTGTTTCTCTCATTCTTTCTTTGCGATATTCGCCACACATGGCCTCAAAGTGGTTTTCTCTCCCGCATTTTAGACACTGCTGACTAAATGCTGGACACACATCAGTGTGCGGAAAGTCGTATCCGCACCGATAACACTTTCGTGGGCGATCCCGTTTCTTGTCTCCACGGCCAGACTCATGGCGTCTGCTCCCAGTGTAATGTTAGTGGGACGATGGCCTGGATGTCCGGCGTCGATCTCGAGAGTGTCTGCGAGTGTCTTTAGCTTGTACTCGGTATGCTTGTTCCCGTCGCTCACCATGCCCCGTCTCCATTCGTCTGGCATGCTCCTCTGCTTGATCATGTATCCGGGTCATCTCTTCAATCTCATCAAGGTTATGACTTTTCCGTAGTAGCCGCCTTCTGAGAGTTTCTGATTGGCAAGCATCAATTATTCGCAATCTTATGGCGTCTTCCGTAGAAAACAGACTTTATGAGATCGGTCTGAGGGGGACGGTGCTTAGCTGGTTTAGATCGTTTCTAGCTGGCCGTCGACAAACGGTCTGGGCCTCATCCAGTTCGGCTGAGATGCCGCCTTTGGGAGTCGGAGTCCCGCAGGGCTCGGTGCTGAGCCCGACTCTATTTAACATCTTTATGACCCCTCTGGCGGCATTGGCTGAATCTTTCGGGGCCCAGATCGTATCCTATGCCGACGATACCCAGCTCCTCTTTACCTGCAGTAAAGGAGAGGATTTTGATGGAGAGAGTATCCGTGAGTGCCTTGGGGCTGTTTTTAAATGGTTCCAGCTGAACAGCCTCATGTGCAACTCAGATAAATCGGAGGTACTCTTCTTCGGTGTCAATCCGATCCAGATTGGCAGGAATGGTGGCCCGCCGATATGTCTCCTCCAGCTCGCTCGTCTCAGTCGGCTAAGAACTTGGGGATCAAGATAGACAATGGTCTGACTTTAAGATCTCAGATCCTTGCCCTTACTGGCACCTGCTTTGCCCTCCTCAGGATGCTTCGGAAGTTTCTTCCTCTGCTCTCTGAGGACCACAGGAGGACGACGGTACAGGCCTTAATTGGCTCAAGATTGGACTATTCCAACGTCCTATACCTTGGCCTGCCGGAGTACCTCTTGCAACGGCTGCAGGTGGTCCAGAATACGGCTGCCCGAGCCATTTTTGGCCTTCACAGGCGGGCCAGAGCCTCCGGCCTTTTGCAGTCTCTCCATTGGCTGCCTATCCGGAAGCGGATAGTTTTTAAGGCCCTGACCCTGGCCCATAAGGCTCTCCACGCATCTGGGGCTAAATATTTGCAAAGGAGGCTCGCCTTTTACCATCCGGCACGATCTCTGAGATCAGAATCGATGTTTCTTGCCTTGGTCCCTCGTGTGAAGAAGGCCCGCACTGGAGGTCGCTCCTTTAGGCTACGGGCTCCACAGCTTTGGAACACTATGCCTCTGGCATTGCGCAGCACTTCGAACCTGCTGGCCTTCAGGAAGGGCCTTAAAACCTGGCTCTTTGCCCTTTAGACTCCCCTTCTTTTAACTGATTCCGTCTTTTATCTTTGTGTTGTGTTTGTCTTTCTCAGGTTGTCAATAAAGCGCCGGGACACTCTTTCTGAGTAGCCGTGCGCTATAAAAGACAATTAACATTAACATTAACATTAACAAAACGTATCAAACTCACAGTACTGAGACACTCGTCGTAGTCTCATTATAAACGTACTCATCAGTTCCTCCTTTTCTTGACGGGCTTGGTGAAACATGTATCTTTCATAGTCCACATTTCTCTTATGTAAAAATCTTTTGTTCAAAGCATCTCGCACCTTGACATATGATCCTGTTTCGGCAGTCGGCAATTCTTTGATGAGCTTACTGACTTCTTTCCCGACTAGATTGCGTAAAGCAATTAACTTTTCTTCCTCATCCGTGACTTTTGATCCCTTCATGTAGTCCTCGAAATCCTCAAACCACGCTTGCCATCTGGGCCCCATGCCCCCTCCAGCTATTAGGGCCAGTGGTTCCGGAGGACGCAGATATGAAACACCAGTTGCAATGGGCAGGTTTGCCGCCGCATCCGCCGCGTTCCGTTGCGGTGACGTCGTCATCTCTAATTTACGTCTTGGTCTCCTTGCCTTTGCTCGTGCTTGCATGTTACTCTCGCGTTTGTTTGTGCTTATCTTCTATTTTCCTTGCATTTGCTTGTGATTATTTTCTTTGTTTGTTGCCTTTGCTCGTGCTTGTTTTCTGCTTTCCTTTTGCAAGCGCCAGTGCTTGTTTTCCTCTTGTATTTTCCTTTGCTTGTGCTGGTTTTCTTTTCTTTGCATTTACCTTTGCTTGTGCTTGTTGTCTGCTTTCTGTTGCAGTTGCCTGTGCTTGTTTATCTCTTGTAGTTGTCTTTGCTTGTGCTTGCTATCAAGATTGGAGGTTGCCGGACTCCAAAATGGCCGCTTCTAGGCCTCGAAAGGGGATTGGTGGGGACAGCCTAACTTCCAGATGGCCACCGTACTCGAAATCTCGTTTTCCGCGAGATTTTGGCTCCCTCCACTATACTCCGGTCACCGGCAGACTTCAGGCACTCATCGGGCAGATGAAGTACACGCTGGGTGCTGGGGCCTTCGCTCTCCACCGCTTCCCTTCGCGCAGGATCTCCTTCCAACAGGTAGGACCGGGGTGAGCTCCCGACGTCGCTACCGCGCCTACAATTCTTCACGCATCTGGGGTAGGCACCCGATGCTAGCGCTCGGCAGCGCTTCCTCCGCTGGGTCACTTCAGCGCTCGACCGCGCTTTGCTCACTGGGCTTCCACGACCGGCTGGTCACGAATGTGGTGTATTCACCGCTGGCCTCTTCTTTTTCGGCGGCGGTTTCTGCCCGGCACACGTGTCGTCTTCTTCAGTGTGCTGCTCGGGACGGGTACTTATCTCCAGGGGTTTAGGGGTGGTAAACTTCACCATCCCACCCTCGTCGCCAGCTGTAGCATCGTGCTACCAATAATGACGCTACACAGTATTCAGGGTTCACGAGCTCTTTAATGTGCTTCTTCTCTGTTCCCCGTCCCAACTCTAACTGCCCCTTTCCTGTCGCCGCTCCTCCTCTTCCTATCTCCCCCTAGCTCCACCCACTAACAACTAGACTGCACACAATCTTACACCGGCTTTAGGTGATAATGGATCTAGTGCTAGGTAAAATAAAATATGTGTGTAGACCATATTTGAATATGCCACAACACCTGCTGGACTGGTTGCAAAACTGCTGTATGAATCTGCTTTCCTCTTGATGTGGCTGAAACACTGAAATCAGCTGTCATAAGCAATTGCATGTTTTCACTGCTACAGTCAGGCCACACAGGGTAGGCCTAGAGCCATGTTTCCAATAAAGCCAGCTAAAATATATATAGTCCAGCAAAAGGCAAAAAATCCAGAGTGATCATGCAGAAAAGGCAGATTTCTTACAAAAATGTAATAAGACAAAAATAGTCCCTCGAAAAGCACAGTTTTAAGATCCAAACAGACCCAGGCTCAATCAAAACAAGTCAATCATATATATGCAAATTCAGCTAAGAAGTGCAGGAGGAGCACAGGCAAAAGAGTGAAACAAAAAAGCAAAGCTGAAGAACTAATTGGTGAGGGCGCCTGCCAGCCCAGCCTCTCCTGGTCTCTGGTGAGGTGAAGATGGACCCACCCTTGGCTCTGGCTTTGCGTGGGCTTGGCCCAAGAATACTTGCTGCAGATGCGCAGGGCTCCTTTTAACCCCGTTGTTGCTGGTCCTAGCAGAGGTCAATAACCTTCTCTCCCTATTCTTTTGCTGTGATAACTGCTCTCCCGTTCAGCATCCTGCACTGTAGGAGTTCAGGGGGACTTCCGAGTCTTGATGTCCTCCCACAGTCCCACCGAGTAACTTTCAATCCAGAATCACCCATTTTAAAAATGACTCAGGGCTGCATTTTAGATCATTGTTTGTTTGCTCTCTCTGCTGCTACAGAAAAAGACTGACCCTATTACCTAATTGCTAAAAGGAATGAAAGTTCAACACAACCTGGGTGTCCACTAGGCAATTCGGGCATACACTCCTCTAATGCAAAGCTTTCCACTTGGCATTTTTTCTGAGTGGGGACACCCTTGCACATTCTATAGGACACCTTTGTTTATTGTAACACAATAATTAAGAGGATAGCCCACTTTTTGTTCAAGGCCTGAGGTAGGCTTCTAATCGTGCCTTTAAGGGTCTTATTGAGCCTCTCAAGAATTAAGTGTCTTATTGAGCCTCTCAAGAATTAAGGGTCTTATTGAGCCTCTCAAGAAATCCCATTGGTTTGTGGATGGTAAGTGGTTGAGAACTTGTAACTCCACACTCCTTCCAAATTGACCGCATATATGCAGACATGAAGTTTGTGCCCCTGTCTGACGCAACTTCTTTGGGGAGACCAACTCGGATAAAAATCCCCACCAGGGGCTTTGGCAATGCAGGTGCAGTCGCGGTTTAAGAGGGATTGGCTCTGGATACCTAGTAGCATGGTCCACAGAACCAGGATGAATGTGTTGCCTGAAATAGTCTGGGGATCCATTGGCCTAACAATGTCGATGGCCACCCTCTCAAAGGATGGGAATTAAGCCTCCTCCCTTAAGGGGAGTTTAAGCCTCTGTCCCGTCTTTCCACCACTAGCCTAGCAGGTCACACAAGACCTGCAGAACGTATCTGAGGAAATCTTGATCCTGGTCCAATAAAAGTGTGGGACAAGGCTTGCAAAGGTCTTGGCTTGGCCCAGGTGTCCTGCTAGGGGATTTTCGTGAGCCAGCTCCAGTGGGAAGGCCCTGTAGCATTGGGGTACAACCATGGCCCTTGTTGTCCCATGAACAGGAACCTTGGACTTACTGTAAAGGAGGCTGTCCTCCCAGTAAATATGGTGACTACTAGAGGCATCACCTGCTGCTTGGGCTTCAGTCCATTGTTTCAGTCCCTCAAGGGTTGGACACACTCTGTGCATTCCAGAACTCCTCCATGGTGGGCCCTCCTTCTACTTCAATCAATCAATCAATCACTGCATTTCATAGCGCGCTACATACCCGTGAGGGTCTCAAGGTGCTGGGGGAGGGGGGGGGGCTGCTACTGATCGAAGAGCCAGGTCTTGAGGAGTCTTCTAAAGGCCAGCAGGTCCTGGGTCTGTCGTAGGCTGGCAGGGAGAGCGTTCCAGGTCTTGGCGACGAGGTATGAGAAGGATCTGCCGCCGGCGGTGGTTTTCCGGATACGAGGAACTGAGGCGAGGGCGAGGCTGGCAGAGCGGAGGCTGCGGGTGGGGGTGTGGAAGCTGAGTCGGTCGTTGCGATATGTAGGGCCGGTGTTGTGTAGCGTTTTGTGTGTGTGGATGAGGAGTTTGAAGGTGATCCTCTTGTTGACGGGGAGCCAGTGTAGGCCTCTCAGATGGGGTGTGATGTGGCTGCGTCGGAGGACGTCGAGGATCAGTCGTGCCGAGGCGTTCTGAATTCGTTGTAGTCGTCTCAGGAGCTTGGTTGTTGTTCCTGAGTAGAGGGCGTTCCCGTAGTCGAGTCTGCTGGTGACGAGGGCCTGGGTGACGGTTTTTCTCGTGTCGGCGGGGATCCATTTGAAGATCCTGCGGAGCATTCGGAGGGTGTTGAAGCATGACGCGGAGACGTCGTTGACTTGCTTGGTCATGGAGAGGGCGGAGTCGAGGATGAGCCCCAGGTTCAGTGGGTTCCAGGGCAGTGCCTAGCGATGTGGGCCACCAGGAGTCGTCCCAGGCTGATGGGGTGGGTCCGAGGATGAGGACCTCCATCTTGTCTGAGTTCAGCTTCAGTCTGCTGTCCTTCATCCAGTCGGCGACGGCCTTCATTCCTTTGTGGAGATTGGCTTTGGCGGTTTGGGGGTCTTCGGTGAGGGAAATGATCAGCTGGGTGTCGTCGGCGTAGGAGATGATGTTGAGGTTATGTTGTCGTGCGACGTGGGCGAGCGGTGGCATGTAGATATTGAACAGCGTCGGGCTGAGGGAGGATCCCTGAGGGACGCCGCAGATGATCTCGGTGGTTTTTGAGCGGAAGGGTGGGAGGCGGACGCTCTGGGTTCTGCCGGAGAGGAAGGATGTGGTCCAGGCCAGGGCCTTCTCTTGGATTCCGGCGTCATGGAGGCGTGCTGCTAAGGTGCGGTGGCAGACCGTGTCGAAGGCTGCTGATAGGTCCAGGAGGATGAGGGCGGCTGTTTCTCCCTTGTCCATAGGATCCTGATGTCGTCGGTGGCGGCGATGAGGGCGGCCTCGGTGCTGTGGTCTACTTGCCATCCAGCAATGACAGGCAGATCACCAAGGGGAGCAGTGCCCTCATGAGTGGGCTCTGGGGCGGCCAGCGCAGGTGCCATATCCACCTCACTGAGCTTACACTCAGGGGCTGCTTACCCATGCCCTGTGCCTTTTGTTTTTAGCAGCTGGCTGGACCATTCTTCCAGGCTACAGCCCTTATTGACTCCCACCCTGGGCAGCCATGAACCTTGTCGTAGCACAGATCCAATCAGGTAATCCTAACATCTTCACATGATCCTTGAGCTCCACTTCCTTCCAGGTAGGGTGCTCAAGGTCATTAGCTAACAAACAGTCCACAGGCATGGCAGGGCGCACAGCAACCTTCAGAAGACCTGAACCCCTGCCTCTCAAATGTAAACAGGGTCACATGATAGTGACCATCTCTGTTGTCACCCACCACAACCTGGTGGAATGTATTTGAAATTACCTGTCCTGGGGAAACCATCTGACTCCTCACCATAGTCACTGGCTTCTGTATCCCTCAGAGCCTCTACGCCTTGCCCATTGATGGGGCCCATTGCCTATACTTTGCAGTGTTAGAGGGCACATGGATCTTAGAAACTATCTCACTGTCACCCAGGGACAATAAGGTAACTTCACTACCCCCCCCATTAACTGGATCAAACTCCTCCCCAGCACTACACTCACCACTCTTGGAACCTTTCCTACAGTGGGAGGCTGTCCTCTTTTTGGACACTTGGGTTCCCCCTTGTAGTATCTATACTTGCAGCACTCCTAGAATTTAATGGGCTTGGGCTACTGACTTTTGTCAGGATGGTTTTTATTCTGGTAGCCAGATTGAAAATGAGAACCAGACCCTTTCGATTGTGAGTTGTTTTGAACTCCTGCTCCTCCATCTGGTGGGAACTTTGACAACCCCTTTGGGAGTCCCCTCATATGCTTTCTTGGACACTATGGTGCTGACCCAGTTGTCTGTCTCCTCAGCAGGCTTCGTGGGATCAGTAAGCTTACTATCCACTAGGTGTTGGCTAAGCTCTGTAAAACAAATTTCAATCGTGTGTTTCTTTCAAAATAAGTTGTATAGCCCTGAATAATCATCTACGTTGCTGGCCCTCACCCAGCCCTTCAGTGCATTACCAGCATAGCCTAAGCAGTCAATCCTGCTCTGTGTGGATATCTTGTGACTAGCTCTGAACCTCTGTTGGTATTTCTCAGGTGTCAGCCCAAACGTACTGTTCAGGAGGGCCTTCATAACAGTGTAGCATTTCTTGTCCCCCAACAAAATACTGGTCAGGAGGGCCTTCATAGCAGTGTAGCATGTCTTGTCCCCCAACTCTAGTGTAAGACGAGTGTCTCTCCCCATCATGGATATGTACCTCCATAGACTACAGCCCATAACTCCTCTGGGTCCTTGTGCACTCTTAGAGCCAGTTCATAGGCTGCAAATCACTTTTCCACAGTATCCCCCACCACACAGCTAGGCCTCATTAGGTATTCTGACTCTTGACTCATGTGAAGACACTGCGGGTATGCTGCCACCATTACTGTTGCTGGACCCTACTTCCAGGGCTCTTACATCCAGCTTTATGAGGCTCAACTCATGGAAGAGCTTCTTTTCTTCCAGAGCTAACCTCCTCTCATCTAGAGCCAGCTCTATCCCCAGCTTAGCAAGCTCCAACTTTAGGTTTCTTTCCTTTCACCTGTCTGCCATCTTCTCTGGGAACATGTTCCTAGAGGAGACACTGCTCCCCCTTTTCTGGGAACTACCACTGCTCCTGGCAAATTGGTGGCCCCCTCTACAGGCAGGTCCAGAGCTACATCAGACTCTAGAACCAGCTCATCCTCCTCGGGAATGTCCTTCTCCTCACCTAGATTGTAATCCCCCGCAACCTGGGACTCTGCACAGGTCCTCAAGGCTTTCTGCAGCTCCACTTTTTGAGTGAGGCGTCTCCTAGAAACCTGAACATCTTTGCAAAAAATATTTATCTGAGCCATAGTGTTAGACTCTAACCTGGTCAGATCAAACTCCAAAACTTCAGGTGCAGTTTCAGGGTTAGCTTCTTCAGATCGAGAAACTATTTAGCTTAAACATATAGATTATATTTGTATGAATAAAACGAGAGCAAAACCACAAAAATCCAATAAGTAGAACAAGAATTATGAATTTTGAAAGAATAAACCAAAAACAGTGCTCAGAAGTCGCAGTGGTAAAAGGTTACTTGAGGTCTCACTAGACTGGGGTAAATCCAAAGTTTAGGCCAACCTCAATCGAGCACGGGTTGGATACAGTTCCAAACAAGTCCCACTGAAGTTTAACCTTCTCAAGTCCAGCCAGAGTCCCGATTCCTGGAGAGATGCTCGCCGGTAGCAAGAAGGGCATCGCTAGCAATGATCCTGAGAGCGCGAAGGGTCGGCCGGGCATTGCGGATGGCAGACGGGGCCTTGCGGTTATGGGTGGTGATCCTTGATGTGTGACGAGACAATGTTGCAGCGGCTCCTGCTGATCCTTTGAGCGAACGGCGCACTTCCGGAGCAAATAGGCCCTTTTGCGGTCGCGATTAGTCCCAAATCTTGATTTCAAGAGTCAAAAATCCACTTCCAAGGGCCTAGGACTACAGAGTTGCCTTTTTGGGGTGTTGGGCGAGTTGAAGATCGGCCCAGGAGCTGTATGCAATGAGTTGGAAGTCTTTGATTTCCCTGAGATGTCAGAAGAACAGGAGTCAAGCCCGCAAGCCCTAAGAGAGCACTTGGGAGAAGGCAGAGTCCAGCAGAGTCAGATTGCTGCAGGCAGCAGGGCAACAAACAGAAAATTAGGCTTTCCAGATCAGCAGTCCATTTGAGTCCTTTAAGCAGCACAGCAGTTCCTTTGGCAGAGCTTCATTTCCAGATCCAAACGTTTCTGATTTTTGGGTTCAGAGACCCAGTACTTATACCCAAAAGTGCCTTTGATGTAGGAAGTGATTCGGAAGCAGCCCCCTGAAGTGCAAAAGTATCCCTTTCAAACCAGTCCTGTCTGCCAGCTTATCTGTGGAGGGTATTCAGTCCTTTGTGTGGGGACAGGACGCAGCCTGTTCAAGTGAAGTGTTAGCCCCTCCCTACCATCCTGCCCAAGCAGAGCCATCAGAATCCAGATGTATGTAGATGGGTGTCCCAAGGGAGCGGGGGTACCAGGGTCTTCCCGTAAGACAGTCTGACTGACAGGGGGTTTAGGAGTAAACAGAAACACTGGCTCCTTGAGTAAGGGTTTAAGTGAGGGTTTTATTGGGATATAAGTCTTTCTTTGCAATGCAGCTGCTCGGTCCCTGGAATGAGCAGCGGGATCAGAGGGAATGATATCCTGCTCCAGCTTGCTGTATTCCCCCAGGGATGGCAACGGGTACTAGTGGGCTCCGGTATGGGGACGTCTCTCCCCCTGCTCTCCTCAGCTCCGGTGCAGGAAAGAAAGAAAAACCGGATCAGGTGACTGGTAGGACCACTGTGCTTTTAGTCAGGACCGGGGGTGAGGGGAACCAGTGATAGTGCTGCTTACGCCTTCTATGTACAGTCCGTGAGGGAAGAGTGCACGTGAAGGGAAAGGATGGGGTAGCTTTACAGGGGGGCTTTACAAAATTTATACACGGGGCTGATTCTTCCGCCCCACCCAGCCCGCCACACGCCCCATACCTCTTGAAGCCACACTCCTCCCGTGGGAACGTGGCGGATCGCAGCGTGGAAACGTTGGCCTCCTGGCTTCTGGCTCCCAGTCTCTTCTTCCTCCTCCGTATCTTCACGGTCTCGTCGTTCTCCTGCTCCGACTCCTGCTCCAGTCTCCTCCTGGGAAACGCCGTCCGTCGCCTCTCTCCTACTTCCGCCTTTTGACGTTCCGATGCTGCTGAGGGGCGTGGTCTCTTCCTCGTTTTCCGGGTAGTTAAAGGGGCCGCGTGAGTGGTTATCAGCCAGCCAGCTCGACTCCGGCTCTTCCGTCGAAGTGCATTCTGGTAGCTGTTGGGACAAGGGGCAAGGTGAGAGGGGGGTGGCGGACCACCAGTCCGTTGTTGTATTCGTGTCCTGTCCGCCCACCCTGTCACATACCTCCCCCCCTGGCTTCTCCCGCTCGGGGAGAGGAAACACGCGGGAAAGGAAGTCCGCATTACCGTTGTCCTTCCCCCTTCGATGGTTCACAGAAAACGAGTAGGGCTGTAAAGACAGGAACCACCGTAACACTCGGGGGTTCTGGCTGCTATTCTAGTGTATCCACTTCAGGGGGGCATGGTCCGTATGAAGGATGAATGGTTTTCCCTCTAGGTAGTACCGCAATTTCTCTATTGCCCACTTGATGGCCAGGGCTTCTCTTTCAATGGTGGAATATCTACACTCCCTGGGAAAGAGTTTTCTACTCACATACAATACTGGGTGTTCTATCCCTTCCTCGTCTACCCGGGACAACACTGCTCCAATCCCCACATTGGAGGCGTCTGTGGCTAATACAAAGGGCTTTGTATAGTCGGGGGACACCAGGACTGGGGCTATGGTCATCGTACTTTTTAAGAGCTGAAAGGCATTCAGGGAGTCTTGGGAGGGGTGAGTGAATTCACAGAGCTTGGTGTCCTTTCTGAGAAGGTTGGTTAGGGGTGCAGCTACCTCGGCAAAGCTGTGTATGAACCTACGGTAGTATCCCACCATTCCTAGGAAGGCCCTGAGATCCCTTTTGTTAGCAGGAAAGGGAACCTTAGCTATCGCTCGGATTTTCTCGTTTTGGGGAGCTATGGTGCCCTCCCCCAAGACGTATCCCAGGTAGTTTACGCTGTTGAAGGCGGCTCTGGACTTTTTGCCGTTGATGTGTAACCCCGCCCTTCGTAGAGCGGTGAGTATGACTCGCAGATGGCGCAGATGTTCGTCCCAGTCTGGGCTATAAATGACGATATCGTCCAGGTATGCCGAGCTGAACGAGACGTATGGTTGCAACACCTGGTTCATAAGGCGTTGAAAAGTTGCCGGGGCCCCATGGAGTCCAAAGGGGAGGACCGTGAACTCGTATAGTCTGTCATCCGTAACGAAGGCCGTTTTCTTCCTGTCCTCCTCACGAAGAGGCACCTGCCAATACCCCTTCGTGAGGTCTATGGTGGTGATGTATCTGGCGTCACCTATTTTCTCGATCAACTCGTCCACGCGAGGGATAGGGTAGGTATCAAAGTGGGACACCGCGTTCAGGGCCCTAAAGTCCATACAGAAGCGTTTGGAACCGTCTGGCTTGGGTATCATAACTATTGGGGACGACCAGTGGCTCTGGGAGGGTCGGATTACCCCCAACTTAAGCATGTCTTGGACCTCCCTCCTCACCGCTTCTCTTCGGGCCGCGGGTATCCTGTAGGGTCGTTGTTTTACCACCTTCCCCGGAAGGGTTTCGATGTGGTGTTCGACTAGGCTGGTTCTCCCAGGTATGTCCGAAAACACGTCGGAGAAGGGCTCCAGGACGTTTGCCAGCTCTGTTTTCTCCTGGGATGTCAACCCCTGGTTTACTACCAACTGATCCAAGGTTGGGGAGCTGGGGGCTGTTGATGGGGTGACAAAATGACCGGCCAGCGGTAAGGGCCCCAACCATTCTTTCAAGAGGTTGATGTGGTATGTTTGGGTTTTTGTGGATGACAGGCGTAGTCTATAGTTGGTCTGGCCTATGGCGTCAATAACCTGGAAAGGGCCTTGCCACTCGTTTTTGGTTGTGTTGCTTATGGATGGCAGCAGCACCAGAGCCCACTTTCCTACGTCGATTCTTCTCAGCCTCTTCCCCTTATCATAAGTCTTTTTATATCTCTCTCGTTGTTGTTCCAGAGTGGAGTGCGCCAGTTCCCGTAGCTTCCCCAGTTTTGTTCTTAGCTGGGTGGTGTATTCCAGCATGCTCTTCCTTTCTTGGGATTCTTCGTTTTCCCACATGTCCTTCGTCATCTCTAGGAGGGACCTGGGAAGTCTTCCGTATAATAGTTCGAAGGACCAACATCCCATGCTACTCTGCTTCTGGGCCCTTATGACGTACAGGGTGAGGGGTAGTAGCCGATCCCAGGTGGGTCCTTCTACGCTCAGCATTTTCTTTAGGGTTGTCTTGAGAGTCTGGTTGTACCTCTCAACGAGGCCGTCTGTCTGGGGGTGGTACACCGAGGTCTTCAGATGCCTGATGTCTGGAGTGGTACATACTTCCTTCATTAGTTTGGAGGTGAAGGGGGTCCCTTGGTCAGTAAGCACCTCTTTGGGAAAGCCCACGCGCGAGAACAGTTCTACAAATTTCTCGGCTATTGCAGAAGTTGTGGTGGTCCGTAAAGGAAAGGCCTCCACAAACCGGGTGGCGTAGTCGACGATAACGAGGGCGTATAGGTGTCCTTGCGCCGTCTTCGGCAGGGGTCCTATTATGTCCATGCCGACCCTTTCGAATGGAACTCCTATGATGGGCATCCTTTGTAGGGGCGCAGCACTGGGTCGATGGGTGTTTCTTCTTTGGCATACCTCACATTTTGCACAGAAGTCCTGAACCTCCCGATATATCCCAGGCCAAAAAAAATGTCGAAGAATACTTTCCGTGGTTTTTTTCTTTGCCTGCATGGCCTGCGGTCAAATGGGCATGAGCGAAGAAGAGTACTTGTTCCCGGAAGGAGCGGGGCACCACCAATTGTAGTCCTCCATCGTGCTGGGCCTGGCGGTAAAGCAGTTCGTTCTTAACCAGGAACCGGGGATACGTCTGGGGGTTGACCCCATCAGAGGCATGGGCGCTTTCCCATGCATTGAAGAGGGTCCTGTCTTCTCCCTGAGCAAAGCAGCAGCACCAGAGCCCACTTTCCTACGTCGATTCTTCTCAGCCTCTTCCCCTTATCATAAGTCTTTTTATATCTCTCTTTTTGTTGTTCCAGAGTGGAGTGCGCCAGTTCCCGTAGCTTCCCCAGTTTTGTTCTTAGCTGGGTGGTGTATTCCAGCATGCTCTTCCTTTCTTGGGATTCTTCGTTTTCCCACATGTCCTTCGTCATCTCTAGGAGGGACCTGGGAAGTCTTCCGTATAATAGTTCGAAGGACGAACATCCCATGCTACTCTGCTTCTGGGCCCTTATGACGTACAGGGCGAGGGGTAGTAGCCGATCCCAGGTGGGTCCTTCTACGCTCAGCATTTTCTTTAGGGTTGTCTTGAGAGTCTGGTTGTACCTCTCAACGAGGCCGTCTGTCTGGGGGTGGTACACCGAGGTCTTCAGATGCCTGATGTCTAGAGTGGTACATACTTCCTTCATTAGTTTGGAGGTGAAGGGGGTCCCTTGGTCAGTAAGCACCTCTTTGGGAAAGCCCACGTGCGAGAACAGTTCTACAAATTTCTCGGCTATTGCAGAAGTTGTGGTGGTCCGTAAAGGAAAGGCCTCCACAAACCGGGTGGCGTAGTCGACGATAACGAGGGCGTATAGGTGTCCTTGCGCCGTCTTCGGCAGGGGTCCTATTATGTCCATGCTGACCCTTTCGAATGGAACTCCTATGATGGGCATCCTTTGTAGGGGCGCAGCACTGGGTCGATGGGTGTTTTTTCTTTGGCATACCTCACATTTTGCACAGAAGTCCTGAACCTCCCGATATATCCCAGGCCAAAAAAAATTTCGAAGAATACTTTCCGTGGTTTTTTCTTTGCCTGCATGGCCTGCGGTCAAATGGGCATGAGCGAAGAAGAGTACTTGTTCCCGGAAGGAGCGGGGCACCACCAATTGTAGTCCTCCATCATGCTCGGCCTGGCGGTAAAGCAGTTCGTTCTTAACCAGGAACCGGGGATACGTCTGGGGGTTGACCCCATCAGAGGCGTGGGCGCTTTCCCATGAATTGAAGAGGGTCCTGTCTTCTCCCTGAGCAAAGCGAAAGCTCCTATCAATCACCCAGGGTTCTGGAGATAGATATGTGGGCAGGGCCCCTCCCTGTACAGGTTTGGACAGGGTCTCCCTAAAGAGGGAAAGGAATTCGGGATTGTCTGTCCCCAGAATCATGTCCTCAGGAAGCAAATCCACCACCCCCACCCGGACCGTACAGGGTTCTCTATCTGGTAGGACTATGGTGATGGACGCTACAGGGTAGGGCTTCACATCCCCGTGTACGCAGCGGATATATACCTGGGTCTGGGGGTTAATCTGGTCGGGACTGACAAAGAGCGCCTGGATCACCGACTGTCGGCACCCTGAATCCAGTAAAGCCCTTACCCTAAAACCATTCATCCTCATACTCACATAGAATGTGCTGCCCATTTCCGCTGAGTACATCACCGTTTTCGGGAGATAGACGACCTCCATAGACTCCTCCTGGGCTCTTTTTCGGGGGCACATTTTCGCTATGTGGCCCCATTCCCCACATTCGAAACACTGGGGTCCTTTGGTCATGGGTGACATCATTCCTGTCGGTCGAAATAGTTTGGGAACCTCGTTTCCTGCTTAGTGTCTCTTTTCTACTTTTAGGGGAGGTAGGGTTTTGTGGGTCTTTTCGTGTTCCCAAGGGCTGGTCTTGGACTGAGCCCGAGCATAGTGAGATGCCATTTCTATGGCCTGGTCTACAGTAATCCCAGCATGTTGGCGCAACCAGCGTTGGGTGGCATAGGGCAGAGCTTCCATGAATTGCTCTAAATACACTTTATTCAGTATCTCTTCCTTGCTGCAGACATCTGGGCGTAGCCACTTGTCCGCGGCCATCCGTAATCTGAAGAATAGGGTCTTCGGGTTCTCACCTGTGACCCCTCATTCCTTCCGAAAGCGTACGCGGCAAGCCTCTTGATCCAGTCCCAGATGGTCTAGGATAACCCCCTTAATGATGGCATAGGTTGTGTTCCCTAGAGGATTAGCGGCCTGATATGTGATTGGGCTTCTCCGGTAAGGAGGGGAGCCAGAAAGAATGGCCACTTGTCTTCGGGCCACCCCATAGCACGGGTGGCCCTTTCAAAGTTTAGGAGGAAAGCATCGGGGTCCTCACCGTGCACATACTTTTGCAGGGCTACGCCGGTAGGATGGGGGTTGTGCAGACGCACTTCTCCGGGGATGACCTGGGTGGGAGGCGGCACATTCCTAAGGCTTTCAATCTGGGCCGTGATGGTAGACTTGAAAAGTTCTCTATCCGCCTGCGCGGAGGTGAGTTGGTGTTCTACGGCCCACCCCAATTTTTCCTGGCCTTGGATTATGTGCTCAATCAGGGCCTCCATCTTTAGGTTGCGGATGGATGGTGGAGATGATCCCACTTCTGACACCAGTTGTCCCAAGGGAGCCAGGGAACCAGGCTCTTCCCGTAAGACAGTCTGACTGACAGGGGGTTTAAGAGTAAACAGAAACACTGGCTCCTTGAGTAAGAGTTTAAGTGAGGGTTTTATTGGGATATAAGTCTTTCTTTGCAATGCAGCTGCTCGGTCCCTGGAATGAGCAGCGGGATCAGAGGGAATGATAGCCTGCTCCAGCTTGCTGTATTCTCCCAGGGATGGCAACGGGTACTGGTGGGCTCCGGTATGGGGACGTCTCTCCCCCTGCTCTTCTCAGCTCCGGTGCAGGAAAGAAAGAAAAACCAGATCAGGTGACTGGTAGGACCACTGTGCTTTTAGTCAGGACCGGGGGTGAGGGGAATCAGTGATAGTGCTTCTTACGCCTTCTATGTACAGTCCGTGAGGGAAGAGTGCACGTGAAGGGGAAGGATGGGGTAGCTTTACAGGGGGGCTTTACAAAATGTATACACGGGCTGATTCTTCCGACCCACCCAGCCCGCCACACGCCCCGTACCTCTTGAAGCCACGCTCCTCCCGTGGGAACGTGGCGGGGCGCAGCGTGGAAACGTTGGCCTCCTGGCTTCTGGATCCCAGTCTCTTCTTCCTCCTCCGTATCCTCACGGTCTCCTCGTTCTCCTGCTCCGACTCCTGCTCCAGTCTCCTCCTGGGAAACGCCGTCCGTCGCCTCTCTCCTACTTCCGCCTTTTGACGTTCCGACGCTGCTGAGGGGCGTGGTCTCTTCCTCGTTGTCCGGGTAGTTAAAGGGGCCACGTGAGTGGTTATCAGCCGGCCATCTCGACTCCGGCTCTTCCATCCAAGTGCATTCTGGTAGCTGTTGGGACAAGGGGCAAGGTGAGAGGGGGGTGGCGGACCACCAGTCCGTTGTTGTATTCGTGGCCTGTCCGCCCACCCTGTCACAATGGGTATTCAGACTCACCTAGCCATCCTGTGTTTGTGGCTGTCTGAAGGGAACGCACAACGTGTAGCTGTCACCCAGACGTGTATTGGAGGCAGACTGCAAAACACACAAAGCAGTAAGTACAAAGAAATGTCCCATTTCTAAAAGTGGCATTTCTAAAACAGTAAAGTTAAATCCAACTCCACCAGTACGGAGGACTTATCAATAGCATTTCAAACATATGAAACATGAAAAAGCTACTCCTCTCTCATTAGGAATTACAGTTTAAAAGTGTTTTAAGGAATTCTCAATGCTAATCTATGAAAGGAGTAAATGAAATAGGCTGTTTGTCACTACCAGGACATGCAAAACACAAAAGTACATGTCCTAACTTTTACTTACATAGCACCCTGCCCTTAGGTCTACCTAGGGCCTACCTCAGGAGTGACTTAAGTGTAATACAAGACAGTTTAAGGCTAGTAGTTTTAAATGTCAAGTCGCAGTGACAGTAGACTTCACACTCAGGCCTGAGACCGGTTTGAAGGGCTACTTCCGTGGAAGGTACAATGTTCACTGCATCCCACTAGTAGCCTTTAACTTACAGGTCCTGGGTATATGGTATACCACTTTACAAGGGTCTTTCAAGTAAATTAAATATGTCAATCAGGTATGCACCAATTACACACATGTTTAGGGAATAAGAACATGCACTTTAGCACTGATTAGCAGTGGTAAAGTGCACAGAGTCCTAAGGCCAACAAAAAGATTCATCAATACATTGAAGCACAAAGAAAAATGATTGGGGGAAGATCCCCCTAAAGCTGGCAGGTCAAACAGTGCCATATCAAACTACCTGATTCTTTAAAAACTATGATTCTCATTGCAATCATTCATATACTTGTCGAACATTAAAAAGTGAAATCCACAATATAAATAACCATCATAATTGTTCCTTAGTCATGATATTTTTTATCAAAATCAAGAAACTATCATTATTGCGAAACAACCCAAGAAGTGTGCACTATATCCCTAGAAAAACGGAACCACAAGAAAACATTAGCAAACAAATAAAAAATAAATGCCTTGTGTGAGTATGTAACTAACAACTTACATATATCCAGTGGGTCTTTGAATCCTAATCGTGTATTGTTTGTTTGTTACTTTATGCTGTCAATGACGTTTTGACCCTTTCCGTGTTGCAAGGGTCTTACCAGTACTCTAGGGATGTAGAGACATCTCAAAGGTTCACCCCCCAGGTCAAAATATGTGGGGTTTGTCCTAGTTATTTTCCAGTGGCACTAGGGAGGTGCTTACCAAAGTGAATACGATACGTGTACTTATTCAGGGGTATATGGTACTACCCCTGAGTTTCTGCCTGCTACTAAGGCTTGTCTTGAAGGTGCAGTGTGCTGCCTCAGCTCTACCATTGCACACAGTGTCAGGTAAACTCAAGTGTCCGTCATAGTGGACCCAATGGAAATGGCAATATCTTTTTTATAAAGTGCTAGCTCACAGTGTGGTCTGCTGTCAATAGTCTACAACTGTATACAACAATCATATCAACTGGGATTACAGGCTCAATTAACCCTCCTCTCAATATCACAGTGCAGGAACAATGATCGTCACTGTCCATGGGGTAATTCCCTCATAGACAGGGACGGTAAAATAGATATGGTCGTTTTCAATGGGACCATTATAGAACTTATTTTTTGACAGACATACTCTATTTGAGGAAGAAGCAGCAGCTGGAGGAAACAAGAAGCAATTGAAACAGTGCATTCAGATGATACTAGCCTATCCACAGACATTCCTATTGCAGCTGAAGGGTCAGACAATATAAATTTGCCAGACAACGCCCTAATTACAAATGGCTTGTTAAATTGTGAGCCAGTCGCAAACAGTTGATTGCGCTTAGATCACAATTACAAGTTTTCTTTTTTGGGGAAAATCTTCGTATTTGAATTGTAATCAAACAAAACAGATTACATTGTAGCAGTACAAGTAGGCAGAATGAGAAGCAACAGCAGTACATATTACAGTGAGAGGGACCATTGGCAAAAATGTCTAACAAATCAATAATATCAAAAGAAAAATACGAAAGAGATCGAGTGGTGGGGGGCCCAGTAGTCAACCTCCATTCACAGCGGTAGAGCAAAAGAGCCTCATTCCATACCGGTAGTCCGAGATCGTGTTCACCCATCTCCAAACCCATACCCATTTGAAAGCTCAGGCCAGTCACAGCCTTACTTTCGAAAACTACTCAAGGAGGTTCCTCCAGGGTTGAGATCATTCCCTGCGTCGTGGCAGCAGGTGAAGGAGCTCTAGAGGGGGGCCCTTCCTCCATAATATGCCTGCAGGGGTCCAACCTGGGGCAGACCAACAGTAAAGCCTCCCAAGCAGACTGAATCAGCACTTTTATTACTCCCCTAACCATCTCTCTTCAAATCGCCTCCCACTCTCATTCCGCCCAGTTTACCAATTCCAACCCTATTTATAAACATCTGGGCAGCAAGTCGATTTCCAGCTCATAGTTAGTTGCCTATTGGCGAGAATTAGTGCCAAGTTCGTAAATCTATCTGTCACCTTCAGAGCCAAACCAAGCTTGTGCAGGCTTAGCAGATACATTGGGCAGTACAACAACATGTGGAAAAAAAATGGCATCCTCCTCATAGACAAAAGACAACTCGGTGCTGCGTTGAGGAACATGGCATGTATTCGCTGAGGTGGGGGGGAGGAGGGGAGACGAGATCGGCCCGGTGCAAGTAACAGAACTGCATGAGAATGAAGCAAGCCTTCAAGATACCCTGGGGGTGATCTCCAGAGCACCCCTCCAAACTGAATCAGAGGTAGGCATCCCCAAGTCGTCCTCTCTATGCAGACAGAGACGCCTTAGGTCCAATTGCTCCCCATTCAGCAAAGCTTTGTATAGGAGTGTGACCCCCCCCCCCCAAGTCTGTTCCGTGATGAGAAAGAGGTGACTTAAGTATTCATGCTGTGGCAGTTCCACAACTCACCAGTCCCACTATTAGCATATCTCATGCACAAGTGCTCTATGGAGCAAAAAGCGGCCCACTGGGAGGTCATATGTCTCCTGTAGATCTGAGAAGGGACAAACCTCACCCTCCACAAATATATCACCTAATATAGTGATTTCCATCGTCATCCACCTGTGAAGCCCCAACTATCCCCCAGGTCGCTGCCAATGCCGGGCTGCCAACAATGGAAGCTTTCTCGTGTATGATAATTCAGTGTGCGTCCTGTGAAGTGCCCTAGGCCAAACAAAGTGTGCCGTTCCAATCAAGACATTCAGGGCGAGCCCCACTCATGAGTGTCCACACCATCCCACAGGTGGGACCTCCAGTGAGCCACCCACTGCAGTTATGCCGATTGATAGTAAAGCTTGAGATCGGGTGCACCTTGGCCACTCTCTGTCGTCAGCAAGTGCAACTTCTGAAGTGCCACACGGCGTTGCAATGTGCCCCAATATACCGCTTGCAGGATACCATCCAGTTCTCGAAAGAACCATTGCGGCAGTTCCAAGGGGAGGGCCGCCAACAAATAAAGGAGGCGAGGCAGCACAACCATTTTCGAAAGAGACGCCTAGCCACTCACTGACAGCGGTAGTGTGGTGCAGAATGACACTGAATATTGCAAGTAGGCAAAATCACAACAGAAATGTCCTTCGTATAGCAAATCTGCTGAGCGGTAGATGGCCACCCCCGAATACCGGATGGTGCTCGATTCCCACCACAGTATTGGAGCAGTTGGGATAAGTCTGCACTGTTGTCGTTACCTCAGAGGGAGTAGACACAACACTTGTCCCAGTTTATATGACATTGTAATACTTTAGCTGTCTGCAATGAGTGCTGGTTAGGTCATGATTTATTCATGTCTCGTTACAAACCATAATATTAATAATAAAATGCACGGTGCAACTGAAAAGCTTTTTAATTAAAACAAAACTAGTAAAACTCCACCTCACTTTTAATTGACAAATGTTTTTGCATTTTTATGCTTTGCTTTTATTTTTGTGGGTTAGGCTTGCAATAGAAAAATAACCACCACACTTACTTGCCGAGGATAGACCTACTGGCTTTGCCAATGCTTATTTTAAACAAGCATTTGCAATGCAATAGGTCTCTTATTTACGCGAGTTTGAGCTATTAAAATTGCAAATTACAATGCCTTTTATTTTTGTTTTTAAACCATAAATAAAAGGCAGTGTCCTTTACAATGCCAATAGCCTAAACTTGTTCTTACTGTCATGTGCAGCGCGCTGACGTCACAATAACTGCTGTTACTTTAATTGGTGCTTGGATGGGGGGGGACATATCTGTGCACTCCACCCAACCCCTCGAGCACCGATCTGTGCGTGAGCAATACATCCCAAGAGGATCCTGCTGGGTGATCAATCTTCTAAACACTATGAACGTTTTTAGGGCTGCCCCCTGTGTACAGCTTATTACTCCTCGCTCCTACAGGGTCAGCCTGGCCTATCGGCAGCTCATTCTCATTGGTCCATTGGTTCATTTAATCTGCTGTGGAGGGTAAAGTTAGTCCTTGATGCCAACAAACCTTCCTTATTGAAGGGTCTAAAACCATACTGCTTGACTGCGAGTGCCCAAGTGGACGAGATCTATGTGCAGATCTGCTTCCTGTTTCACAGGAAGTGACCCAATCAAAATGGAAAGAAACGTCCTACAATAGGTTAATTGAAAACCAAAAAATATTGCTGTCTAGAAAAAGGCTGAGGCTGCTTTAGTTACCCTTTTGTATTTTAGCCATGGAGTTGCCATCAAGTGTGATGTGTGGGTCACTGTAATCCCAGGCGCTTCTTAACAGGCGTGTGCGCTGTCAGTAGAGTCAATCACTGCTCCTCCTCTCGCGACCTCCTTCTCACAGACTTGTGGGCTCTCAGCCTCGTTGTGTTTCTGATGGGCCCGGAATGCTGGTAGAGCCTAGCACTTCCTGTCATTAGCGAAGCTCCCACGTTTACTTCCCGCCATAGCCTAAGGCACATGGGATACAACGGAGCCCTCTTTAGTCGCATGGTTTGTATACTTCCTTCTTTGTCTTGGTCCCAGTTCCTACTTACCACGTCAGTCTGATGTGGTTCCTCCGCTTGTCCCTATGTATTTATTTATTTATTTTTCACATTTTTAAAGCGCACTGTTACCAGACAGTGTCCTGGCGCTGACTGACCCCTCCTTAGCCTGACCTGAAACTTATTGTTTAAAGAGCCATGTTTTCAGGGCCCTTCGAAAGAACATCAGATCCGGTGCCAGTCTGAGGACCATAGGCAGGGCGTTCCAGGCTTTCGCTGCTCCCAAGGAGAAACTCCTTCTCCCCCAACGGGCTTTCCTGACTCTTGGAACCACAATCATCCCCTGGTCGGCTGATCTAAGTGATCTTATTGGTTTGTACCACTGGAAGAGCTGGCTCAGACAATGGGGCCTACTCCTTTGAGTGCCTTAAATACTACACAGAGCGCTTTGAATGTAATTCTTTTGCGCACAGGTAGCCAGTGTAATTTCACCATATCCTGGGCGACCGAGGCAAATTTCGGTATACCCGTAATCAGGCGGGCTGCCGCGTTCTGCAGGATTTAAAGTTTGTTAAGCAGCTCTTGTTGAGCATTAAGCAGCAAGCTGTTGCAGTAATCCATTCAAAAAGGGGGTGGTGATGGACAGAGTATCTGAGTTAATCAGAATACTCCTACCCAGTCAACAGATCAGGGCTTGATCCATCACCGTTTTTTAGCTCACTGCACCATCCCAGTTCAGAACCTGGCTATATGCAAATTAGTCTGTCCCTGGCCCAGTGCATCAAGGGAACAGGGCAGACCAAACTACCAAGCCAATTCTTTACTGGAAAGGAAACAAGCTTCCGGGGACCGGTTTCTGGCATTACAGCCGTCTTCGGCCCGGCTTGCTTGAATCCTGATGGTGCAGTGAGCAAGGGACTCGCATCTAAGCATACCCTTCCACGCTTGTGGTGGCCAAAACGATTCAAAAAGGGGGTGGTGATGGACAGAGTATCTGAGTTAATCAGAACACTCCTACCCAGTCAACAGATCAGGGCTTGATCCATCACCGTTTTTTAGCTCACTGCACCATCCCAGTTTAGAACCTGGCTATATGCAAATTAGTCTGTCCCTGGCCCAGTGCATCATGGGAACAGGGCAGACCAAACTACCAAGCCAATTCTTTACTGGAAAGGAAACAAGCTTCCGGGGACCGGTTTCTGGCATTACAGCCGTCTTCGGCCCGGCTTGCTTGAATCCTGATGGTGCAGTGAGCAAGGGACTCACATCTGAGCATACCCTTCCACGCTTGTGGTGGCCAAAACGATTCAAAAAGGGGGTGGTGATGGACAGAGTATCTGAGTTAATCAGAACACTCCTACCCAGTCAACAGATCAGGGCTTGATCCATCACCGTTTTTTAGCTCACTGCACCATCCCAGTTCAGAACCTGGCTATATGCAAATTAGTCTGTCCCTGGCCCAGTGCATCATGGGAACAGGGCAGACCAAACTACCAAGCCAATTCTTTACTGGAAAGGAAACAAGCTTCCGGGGACCGGTTTCTGGCATTACAGCCGTGTTCTGTTATGCCAGAAACCGGTCCCCGGAAGCTTGTTTCCTTTCCAGTGAAGAATTGGCTTGGTAGTTTGGTCTGCCCTGTTCCCATGATGCACTGGGCCAGGGACAGACTAATTTGCATATAGCCAGGTTCTGAACTGGGATGGTGCAGTGAGCTAAAAAACGGTGATGGATCAAGCCCGGATCTGTTGACTGGGTAGGAGTGTTCTGATTAACTCAGATACTCTGTCCATCACCACCCCCTTTTTGAAATTATTTTGGCCACCATAAGTGTGGAAGGGTATGCTCAGACATGAGTCCCTTGCTCACTGCACCATCAGGATTCAAGCAAGCCGGGCCGAAGACGGCTGTAATGCCAGAAACCGGTCCCCGGAAGCTTGTTTCCTTTCCAGTGAAGAATTGGCTTGGTAGTTTGGTCTGCCCTGTTCCCATGATGCACTGGGCCAGGGACAGACTAATTTGCATATAGCCAGGTTCTGAACTGGGATGGTGCAGTGAGCTAAAAAACGGTGATGGATCAAGCCCTGATCTGTTGACTGGGTAGGAGTGTTCTGATTAACTCAGATACTCTGTCCATCACCACCCCCTTTTTGAAATTATTTTGGCCACCATAAGTGTGGAAGGGTATGCTCAGACATGAGTCCCTTGCTCACTGCACCATCAGGATTCAAGCAAGCCGGGCCGAAGACGGCTGTAATGCCAGAAACCGGTCCCCGGAAGCTTGTTTCCTTTCCAGTGAAGAATTGGCTTGGTAGTTTGGTCTGCCCTGTTCCCATGATGCACTGGGCCAGGGACAGACTAATTTGCATATAGCCAGGTTCTGAACTGGGATGGTGCAGTGAGCTAAAAAACGGTGATGGATCAAGCCCGGATCTGTTGACTGGGTAGGAGTGTTCTGATTAACTCAGATACTCTGTCCATCACCACCCCCTTTTTGAAATTATTTTGGCCACCATAAGTGTGGAAGGGTATGCTCAGACATGAGTCCCTTGCTCACTGCACCATCAGGATTCAAGCAAGCCGGGCCGAAGACGGCTGTAATGCCAGAAACCGGTCCCCGGAAGCTTGTTTCCTTTCCAGTGAAGAATTGGCTTGGTAGTTTGGTCTGCCCTGTTCCCATGATGCACTGGGCCAGGGACAGACTAATTTGCATATAGCCAGGTTCTGAACTGGGATGGTGCAGTGAGCTAAAAAACGGTGATGGATCAAGCCCTGATCTGTTGACTGGGTAGGAGTGTTCTGATTAACTCAGATACTCTGTCCATCACCACCCCCTTTTTGAAATTATTTTGGCCACCATAAGTGTGGAAGGGTATGCTCAGACATGAGTCCCTTGCTCACTGCACCATCAGGATTCAAGCAAGCCGGGCCGAAGACGGCTGTAATGCCAGAAACCGGTCCCCGGAAGCTTGTTTCCTTTCCAGTGAAGAATTGGCTTGGTAGTTTGGTCTGCCCTGTTCCCATGATGCACTGGGCCAGGGACAGACTAATTTGCATATAGCCAGGTTCTGAACTGGGATGGTGCAGTGAGCTAAAAAACGGTGATGGATCAAGCCCTGATCTGTTGACTGGGTAGGAGTGTTCTGATTAACTCAGATACTCTGTCCATCACCACCCCCTTTTTGAAATTATTTTGGCCACCATAAGTGTGGAAGGGTATGCTCAGACATGAGTCCCTTGCTCACTGCACCATCAGGATTCAAGCAAGCCGGCCGAAGACGGCTGTAATGCCAGAAACCGGTCCCCGGAAGCTTGTTTCCTTTCCAGTGAAGAATTGGCTTGGTAGTTTGGTCTGCCCTGTTCCCATGATGCACTGGGCCAGGGACAGACTAATTTGCATATAGCCAGGTTCTGAACTGGGATGGTGCAGTGAGCTAAAAAACGGTGATGGATCAAGCCCTGATCTGTTGACTGGGTAGGAGTGTTCTGATTAACTCAGATACTCTGTCCATCACCACCCCCTTTTTGAAATTATTTTGGCCACCATAAGTGTGGAAGGGTATGCTCAGACATGAGTCCCTTGCTCACTGCACCATCAGGATTCAAGCAAGCCGGGCCGAAGACGGCTGTAATGCCAGAAACCGGTCCCCGGAAGCTTGTTTCCTTTCCAGTGAAGAATTGGCTTGGTAGTTTGGTCTGCCCTGTTCCCATGATGCACTGGGCCAGGGACAGACTAATTTGCATATAGCCATGTTCTGAACTGGGATGGTGCAGTGAGCTAAAAAACGGTGATGGATCAAGCCCTGATCTGTTGACTGGGTAGGAGTGTTCTGATTAACTCAGATACTCTGTCCATCACCACCCCCTTTTTGAAATTATTTTGTTGCAGTAATCCAAGCGGGACATAATCAGTCCCGTCACCACTGTCTTCCTGCACTCTTCTGGGAGAAAAGGCAAGACTTTGCGTACTGTTTCCAGAACGTAGTGGGTAGCAGAGGACAGCGCTTTTACTTGAGGCCTGAATGACAATGTATCATCCATCAGGATCCCAAGGTTTTTGACCTTAGCAACTGGGGAGGGAGGGACACCCATTTCCTCCGGCCACCACCTTGGGGTCCAGAAATTCTCTCTGGCCCCAAACAAGAGAACTTCTGTCTTTGATGAATTCAGCTTTAGGCAGTTCTCTGCCATCCAGCTGCTGACCGCACGAATGCAGTCTTTAAACCTGTTGGCCGTGCCTTCCTCTCCCCCTGGTAGCAGCGACACCAGAATCTGCGTGTCGTCCGCATTTGGGGGCACATTATGATGGAGGATTTTCCGCATCCTCCGGGCCAGCGGATAGAAAGCCGGCCCCGCGGATGCGGAAAATCCTCTGCGGACTCACCAAAGACCCACCGCCACATTAGGATGGCTGGTGGGTCCTGGTTTCAGTCCGCCGCTCTAACAGCTCTAACATGGCTGGCGGTGTCTATCAGACACCGCCAGCTATATTAGGATGGTGTAAAATGTATGCTTTTCCGCGGCTACTTTTCCGCCGTGGAAGAGCATACGGACCTTTACTTCGGGGGCCCGTTGCGGGCCCCCTGGGTGAAGGGGGGTGGGGGGTGCACATGGGGGGTACCTATGGTACCCCCCTGCATTTGCGTGAACAAAGCAGCAGGCACCGCGCGGTGCCTGCCGCTTTGTGCACGCAAATGCGGTGCATGCATTTTTAACATTGCGGCGGGTGCAGCTTGAAGCTGCACCCGCCGCAATGTTAAAGATAGAGGATGTGACCGCCACCCTGGCGGTCACATCCTAATCTGCACGGAGGGAACGCCGCAGCCCATGCGGATGATCCCTCCTACTCTGGGGTCCGTCCGCGATCCTAATGACCCCCATGATGTTAAGTTAAATCCAAATGATCTAATAACTGGGGCCAGAGTGGAGACATATATGTTAAAAAGAGTCGGACTCAGGGATGACCCCTGAGGGACCCTACAAGGGTCCCTCAGGGGACAAAGCGGGCTACTGAGCTGTGTGCTTGATCTCGCTCTTGTAGATGATGGTACTCTTTATGGTACCACGGTGAGTCATAGGACCACCCTATCACTATTCCTATATTATGCCCACTAGTTTCTTAATCAATGTTGCAGTAAACACCTAAGCGTCCTGGGTAGCAGCTGATGTCGGTAACTGAACCGCAACTAAACTTGTTTTACAATGTGTTTACACACATCTTTACTGTTTCACACGCAATTCAATTCACTTTTGCATATCCCTTTCATGTTTACCTAAGACATTTACTCGTCCTTTGCAAACAGACACACATTTCACACTATCTTTAGACATTCCAGTCCGCACATACCGCTACCTTTTATTACTCCTACAAAATAACTATCTTTTATTGCCTTGTACTGTATTTAAACACAGAGGGGCAACATATCCGCACCTGTGGGAGCAAGGTTAGTAAGGGGTGGGGATACAGTTAAAAACAACTGTAAACGTAAGTTTAAGCACAAGCCCCTGTAGAGGATGCCGTAGCCTATTTAGCTACCAAACTATCTATCTGTGTGTCTGTATCTGTGTGTCTGTGTATCTCTGTGTGTCTCAGTCTGTGTGTGTGTGTCTCAGTTGCTATGTGTGCATGTCTGTCTCTGTGTGTGCGTCTCTCTTTATGTATACACCTCTGTCTCTGTGTGTACGTTTCTGTGTCTGTGTGCATGTCTCTGTCTTGTGTGCATATCTATGTCTGCTTGTGTTTTTTGCTGTGTGCGCGTTGTTTGTATCTGTGTCTGTGTGTGCGTCTCTATGTGCGTGTTTCTGTCTCTCAGTGCACATCTCTGCCTCGGTGTGTGCGTCTCCATCTGCGTGTATTTTTTTGTGTGCGCATCTCTATCTCTGTGTGTGCGTCTCTATATGTGCATTTGTCACTGTAAGTACGTCTCTTCTGTGTGTGTACATCTTTGTTTCTATGTGTGTCTCTGTCTGGGGGGATCTCTATACGTGTGTCAGTCTCTATGTGTGTGTGACTGTCTGTGCGTCTCTGTGTGTATGTTTCTATGTGCGTGTCTGTCTCTCTGTGTGCGTTTGGGTGTGTTTGTCTCTATGTGTGTATCGGTGCATGTGTCTCTCTGTATGTTTGTCTCTGTGTATATGTCTACTGTTAGCCTCACTTGCAATGTAAACATGGCATGGGAACGCTATAATACACATACTTACTCCACAGATACATACAAACCACACACACCGTGCACAAACCAGCAAACATATCCAGCTAAATATAAACAATGCCAAATGCTCTAACTCTAACTAATGCAAGACCTGTTGCATTGCAAATGCTTGTTTGTCTTGAGATTACATGGATCTGAACTTCAAATACAATGTTCCATAGCAAGGTTGGGGTCACCATCCTCGAGTATTTTCAGCTAAATGAGAGCGCTGTGGATGACAACGCCACACTCTGCGAGGCCTACAAGGCCAACATTCATGGCATCTGTAATAAAAAAAAAGCATCCACATCTGCATGTTATTTCCCAAAAGCTAGGGAATCTGCTGTAATTTTCCCATCCGATAAACTCCAAACCCATTAGTGTCAGGTTGTATCTTTTCAAAAATGATCGCATTAAAATACTAGGCCACTTTTTAAATGAGGATCTAAACCTCGGTATCGGAATGCAAGACAAATGCAGGCCCAGGCAAGTATGAGGTGAAGGTTTTTGAAGAGCCGTCTTTTTCAGAGGTTTCAAAATAAAGCATGTGCCTCACAAAACATTGAAGTTGAGGGTGCAGTTCCCATTCCAGAAGAATTTATTTTTAAAACGTAAGCAATCTATGTTAGTCGCCTGTAAATAATAATAATAATAATAATAATAATAATCCACATTTGTAAAGCGCACAATCACCCGTTAGGGTCTCTAGGCGCTGGGGGCCGTCGGGAAGATTAAGCAAGCTATTGCCCAGAGTCACATGGTGCTGGACTAATCTGCCGCCGGAGCCGGGGATCGAACCGTGAGATCCCCAGCTCCGGAGTCAGTCGCCCTGGCCGCGGCGCCACACCTCTTCCCTTAGGGCCTTAAAGAATATATCTTCAAAAGTAGGTAGGTTATCTGATGAAATCAAAAACTACTATAAGGCAGTATGTCATACCATTGATGAAGGCTTTCAGTCTTTCTGTAGCAACATGGAGGCCATAACTGAAGTTGTGACAACTTTATGCACAACCATGCAAAAAGAAGGTAAATCACAAAGACCCAGACATTGCCAACTGACTGGACGTATAGAGTGGTTTAATTATTCTATTAATCATCTTCAAATGCTACATTTGTATTGCCAAGATGCACAGTAGACTTGCAGGTTGAAATGGGCCATTACAGTTGTGATATGGCATGTGGTTTAGTTCAATTCACCACTGTACTTTAAGTTTAACTAACTTCACAAGTTTCTGAAAGGAAATGACACAACCTTCCGAAAGTGAAGTCGCAAGCCAAAGTAGCATAGATGTTCAGGAGAGATGCAGTGTGCTTCATATAGTGTTCCTCATCTGCTGTGAGGTCTTTTGTCACAAAAGGAAGGTGACACTATTAAATAGTTTATTTTTGTTATTAGTGTAATTGTTATTTATTGTTATAGGGATTTACATTTATTTTGTATTATACTTTGATAAAATTACCAGCACTGGCCCTAATATTTGTATTAATTTATTACGTTTGTGAAGACACACAAATGTTTTATTTTAATTCAAAAAGTTTCATTATTTTGATGTCTTTTTTTATTGCAATATTTTTATCATATTTATTATTGAAATACTGTGTATTTTATAGGCTTACATTTGTTTTCTTTTTTTTAAAAATTCTTCATCATATGTTTCGGTATATAAGACAATAAATTAAAAATACAAATAATAAAATATTAGGAGACACTCCAACTACTGAGAATACAACACAGTGTTAATGATTCTCAAAGAATATTTTTAAAAATCAATTTAGAAGAAAATGGGAGAGGATATTGCAAAATGTGCTTTATTCCTTACAACATGAAAAAATTAGTTAGTATGGCTATTTTTTAATGTGATTAAAACATTCAATACTTTTTTCTACTCTGCATGGTTTTACAAACATATCAATGTTACTTTAAATGACATATTCTGTCACATATTTTTCCAGTGTTGTACAACATAAAATATTTATTTGAAAATGCATAGATAATATGAGGTATTCAGGTCAAAAACACTATTTTGTTGCATTTTGCACTCAATTACCACTTTGTTGAACAGCAGGATAAATTTTGTGTGCAAAATGCCGGTTTTGCAACTACTTGTTTATACATAAGGTTAACAAATCATTAATTGTAAATCACTTTTAGGAAAATTTGGTAAAATAGCAATTCACTAATTATTCGGTTCACTTTGCTATTTTAGTGAACATTCCTAAAATATACTTTAAGACAGTCCAACACGTTTTTGTGGTCGCAAAACAGTTTGTGACTGGTTTGCAATACACACATCTTTCATACATCTTCCCATACGTTTTTAACGATCACTTTACCTTTTTCAGTAAATACTCAGCTGTACTCTTGCCAAACTTGAACATATTTTGCCTTACATGCCATAGTATCACCACAATATACCAAGATTAATAATCGGATGAAAAGAATGAGAATCCTATGGAAGTGATATTTGGTATGGTCCAAGAATATTATCAAAATATTGTCTAACAGAAATCATGTCTCCTAAATATCTCTTAACTAAAATCATGTCTCCCAAAAATCGTTTACAAAAATAAAAGAAATATTGCCCTGTGTGAATAAGAGAAATTCTGCACGCAGGGGAAAGATATATTTATAAATTATATTTAGTGCACGATACTTGTCAGACAATATTTTTGCTAATGATATTCTGAAATGCAACTGGGAGTTTTACCAGTATTCTGTAGATGGACACAATTATGTGAAGAGATTCCCAGATTATGTAAAATATTTCCCCATTATGCTAAAGGTATGGGTGCCATCCTGACAAGTCTAACCCACTGTATATCCAACAATGGCTACCATTATGTCAGGAACATCAGTGTGTTAGACATGGGCCCAGTTATGGCAGGAATGCCCACAATTTGCCAAGGATGCCCATCATTATGCCATGGCCTGTCATCAGCTTCTAGAGTAATGGAGACTTTTTTCTGCATACCTGCATTACCCTCTCATACACCTGAGATGCTTCTGCATCACGTTCCACTTTTCTAGACCCACTTCACACCCCAAAGTAGGACGTGTTGCTCGGGCCAGTTCCTTGAAAGGGATGTAGTCATCCCTTAGGAGGAACAAACCTTAGCAACCACCAGTGTAATGGGCAACAGCCCTTCACAAGCCTTAGCAGGCACAAATACAAGTGGTGGGAGGCCTCCATTAAATTAGTTCAAAGTCTACAGACTGACAAAGTTTGGAACGTTTAAGGGCAGGCTGTCTTAACACCAGGGAGTCTATCTTCCTGAATTGCAAATCAGGATGTAATTGCAGTAAAATACACAAAATTATAAATGAAAAAATAGTGTAGAGAAAGTACCTTAAAATGAAACAGCTATGCAAGCACAAATCTAACATGCAAACACAAAATGAGATGCCTTAAATCCCTCCCCTTTAATTTTCTGATTAATGCAGATATCATACTGTGCGTCACATCACTCATAAACACTACTTCCGACGTTGATTAAAATAAGTGAAGGTGTCACTCCATAATTAGTGTACCACAGACGTTTTTGAACTGCACCAACTTAAAATTGACAAAGCCAGGGGGTCTCAAACAAAGATCAAGGACAAAGAGAGAGTTAAGACTAGAAATGAGCCTGACGCACTTCACACCTTGGAATCAGAAAACATTATTGAATTACCAGACCATGCAGAGGCAGTTTTCACAAAGAAGAATAGCGCTGTCCTGAAAGCTAACTGAAACTCAACTGTATTGAAGTGAAAATATGGATGAGAGTAAAAGGAGCCCTGGAAAATGCTATAACACCGCCCATGTTTTGCACCAAGCGAGTGAGACCTAAGATGACGATCTTCAAGGGCGTTTTGGGTTTGAGAGTTCTCCCTCTCTACGGTAACCCCCATCCAAGACGGTTTACTGTGCAAATGGTGCCATTCTGATTTTATAACACAACCTTCTAATTACAGTGGCATAAAGCTATAGATTTCAAAGAAACTCAGAATATTTCAAAAGTTCAGGCTCTGATACAGTACCCAGAAGCATTATGCCACAAGAGCAGAAAATTAAATATATGTCCATAAGAAAAATGATCAGATACACTACCAGACTGACCAAACAATACGTCACAAAGCGTGGCAAAGAGAGTGACACAGGAGATACCAAACTTCAAGCAGCTTTGCAACCACACAAACACTTTGAGCACCATTGCAACATACAGGCCTGAATTCTGGGGCAAGTTTCATGTTCCTTTGTGCATGTCACGTTATACCAGCATGGCGACATTCCCACATCGGCATTGCCTTCTTTCCTAGGCAGGTTTGGTTCCAGCCAAAGATAGGCACACTAGTCCGCTGCCACTTAATGTCATTCACAAAAACTTCACTTAGTTTTTTTTATTGCTGGAGATCATTTCTGAATTATCTGTACCTTTCACCATATAACTTGGCGAGGGAACCCATGCTTCTACATCTTCAGTGGCCCACTGCCTTCAACATCCCAGCCACCAGGTTTGCCACACCACATACATTTATGTCCTTCACTGTGGGTTTTTTCAGACCCCACAACTTTTCAAACTGTGGCCTTTCACTTGTTAAAAGCATTGTTAACTTTCATCTTCCTGTGTAATAGTCTAGCTGATAGATCATCTTAATGTTGATTTTACATTGCTCACAATCTTCTAGCTCAGTGTTTCCAAAATTTTGAATGGCACAACCACGTTTTCATATAGTAAACATTTTCCTGCTCCCTGCATTTTCTATATTACCAAGTTGATTATGACTTGCATGATCAGGCTCAATCAGTCTTTTACCAAGGCCACTGGGTTCCTGAGCTGCCGCCGGTCCTTCTGATTAGAGCAGCTATAGTTCCAGCAGGCCCATACCAGTGCTCATAATTAGGGCTCCCGGTTTTGTGATATTTATTTTTTTAAGATTTCCTTCTGTATTTAGCCATATTTCTTTTTTGCCCATCTTATTGGTATTTATCCATATTTATTTTGTGTTTTGAGAATAAATAGTCATAAAATGGTATATTTCTACATTTATTTACCTCTCACACATGCCCTTATTTATTTATTTATTTTTAACAAACTTTGTTGAATTTTTTCATAAGATCATATTCATCCAATTGGCACCCGTACCAATACATTAGCGTACCTTTGCAGTTATCATTTGCGATTGTTACACTTGCCCTTATAAGTGGATGCCTGTCACGTTTTAGCAAATAAAGAAGCCACATATAACATAAAACAACACCCGTACATATTAGCATTATATTCAAAATATATGATAACATATATCTTTATTTAAGGAAATCTCATCCTGTTTTTTTTTTTAACTCACTATGCTATCTATCGCTTTGCCTGGAGTTAATGAAAGACAGCATAGAGAGTCTCTCATAAGAAGCACAATTTTCTCAATGTTTCCGCTTTTAAAAATAAATACGAACAGGAAGCGCAATGTTTTCTCTGTATTTATCTGTAAAAATCTGTAAAAACTGTAAACTGGGAGCCTTACTCATAACATAGTTTGGCATATGGTCTAATCATTTGTTAGATACCAAACCTAATTTAAGCTGTAACTCATGAATAGATGACGGTGAGTTACTTTACAGTGGCCCTTTTTCCAAAGAGCTCTTCAACATATGAAGGAACTCCCCAACCCCAGCTCCAACACCAACGACATTCCACCCTCGCAAGACCTGTGCGACTCCCTAGCCACCTTCTTCCATCGTAAAATCGCTGACATCCACCACAGCTTCAACGTCACGACCGCCCCAACAACCACCGAGAGCTCCATCCCCACGGACACCATCCGCACCGACCCCCTGCTCGCCTGGATCAACATAAACAACAACAACACCATCAAAATCATGAACACCATCCACTCCGGATCTCCGTCAAACCCATGCCCACGCCACATCTTCAACAAAGCCAGCACCACCATCGCACCCCATCTCCGGATAGCCATCAACATCTCCTTCAAGACAGCAACCTTCCCGGAGAGCTGGAAGCACGCCGAGATCAACGCCTTACTCAAGAAACCCAAGGCTGACCCCCAAGGACCTCGAGAACTTCCGGCCCATCTCCCTGCTCCCGTTTCTGGTGAAGGTCTTCGAGAACAGACAACTGACACGCTACCTCAAGGAGAACCGCATCCTGGACCTATCCCAGTCCGGGTTCCGCAGCAACCACAGCACCGAAACTTCCCTCATTGCCGCCACGAATGACATTAGGGCCCTGCTGGAGAACAGAGAAACTGCGGCCCTCATCCTCCTCGACTTGTCACCCGCCTTCGACACTGTCTGCTACTGCACCCTACTCACACGCCTCCACGACGCTGGGATCCAAGACAAGGCTCTGGACTTGACCACCTCCTTCCTCTCCGGCAGAACCCAGAGCGTCCGCCTCCCCCTTTCCGTTCCGAAGCCATCGAGATGATCAGCGGCGTACCCCAGGGCTCTTCCCTCAGCCCAACACTGTTTAACATCTACGGATGTACGTTGTTACAACGCAGGTTGTAACAACGCATACCTTTACCACGCGGCCGCTACAACGGAAGTCGTTACCACGACTTGCGTTGGAGGGTGCGGATTTAGGATTTTTATAATTTTATATTCCAACACCAGTCCCCGTGGATACTAGGGAAGGTGTTGGAATATACATTTATAAAATTCCTTATCCCACAGCGCCCTCCAGCGCAAGTCGTGGTAACGACTTGCGTTGTAACGGCCGCGTGGTAAAGGTACCGCGTTGTAAAAAATTTGTGGTAAACGTTGTTTACCACATCTACATGGCACCGCTCGCTCACGTCACCCGACTGCCTGACCTCAACATCATCTCCTACGCCGACGACACCCAACTGATCCTCTCCCTAACCAAGGACCACCACACCGCCAAAACCAACCTCCACAAAGGAATGAAAGCCGTCGCGGAGTGGATGAAGAACAGCCGACTGAAGCTAAACTCGGACAATATGGAAGTCCTCATCCTCAGCTCCACCCCCTCAGCCTGGGACGATTCCTGGTGGCCGACCGCACTGGGAACAGCCCCAACACCCACCAACCACGCACCAACCTAGGGTTCATCTGAGACTCTACTCTCTACATGACAAAGCAGGTCAACACCGTCTTGTCCTCCTGCTTCAACACCCTCCGCATGCTCCATAATATCTACAGGTGGATCCCCACTTAAACAAGATGAACTGTCACCCAGGCCCTTGTCAGCAGCAGACTACGGAAACGCCTTCTACGCAGGAGCCTCGGCCAAACTCCTGAAACGACTCCAGCACATTCAAAACGCCTTTGCTCGTCTGATCCTCGACAACCCTCGCTGCATCCACATCACACCCCACCTGCGAGACCTGCACTGGCTCCCCGTCAACCAGAGGATCACCTTCAAGCTCCTCACCCAGGCACACAAGGCACTTCACAACACCGGACCAACATACCTCAACAGACAACTCCGCTTCTACACCCCCAACCTCCATGCTCCGCTCCACTCTGCCGCCCTTGCCCTCGCCACAGTCCCTCGCAATTGAAGAGCGACCTCCGGCGGCAGATCGGTCTCCCACCTCACCGGCAAGACCTGGAAGACCCTCCCCACCCTCCTACAGCACACCCAGGACCTGCTAACCTTCAGAAGACTCCTCAAGACCTGGCTATTCGAGCAGTAGCAGCATCCCCCCCAGCACCTTGAGACCCTCACGGGTGAGTAGTGCGCTTTACAAATGTCCTGATTGATTGATTGATTTCCTTACCTCAGATACATGTCAGATGTCAAAGAAGGGCATGAGGTGCTCCTTCCTATTAACGTTGAAATGAACACATACAATCCTTATGTAACGTGATATATGTTTTAACAGTCCTTTAATTATTTGGCTTTTCCCTCATTCCAAAATATATATGCTGTAAACATGTGAAAACAAAATGTACTGATACTCTATACCAGGTGTCTCCAACCAGTCGATCGCGAGCTACCAGTAGCTCACAGAAACCTTCAGAGTAGCTCCCAGCGCTGAGTTCATTGTTAATTAACAACTGCAATAAATAAGTGTTGTGTTTTCCTTTTAAAGTTAAGGAAAGGCTATGTTTATTTCACATTATTGTGAGGCTGCAGATAGCCAAGCCTAATAATGAGCAGTGCCTCACTCAGATTTGTGGCCCATGTGGGTCACTGAGGTTCAGAACTGAAGCGCTGGGGTATTTAAATCTTAAATAAAAGTTGTTCTCAACCCAACAATGTTGGAGCATGAGAACAAAATGATATTTCTGAATGCTTTTAAATGAATGAAAATTAAAATGAAGAGTTAACTTAATCATCAAGTTAGCTCTTCATTTTATTTTTCTCCCTTTTTAAGGTGTCACATTTACAAACAGCAGGCATCTTGCTCCTTGTGACTGGTAGACACAGTGCCATATTTATAACCGAAAACTACAGTCGTTTTTTTTTTTTTAAATGGGAGAAATTTAAAGTGCAGAAACATTTTTCCATGAAACATTGTCTTAATGTTTTTTTCTACTTTAATATAAGTCAATTGAGTCCTAATATTTCATGAAGCATGTTTTCTCACTTTAAATTCCACACATTTAAACAAATGACTGTATTTTTCTATTTAAATTATGGCACCATGTCTGCAGGCCACTGGGAGTAACATGCCTGCTGTGTGTAAAGAGACTTTGCCATAGGTGGAAATTAAAATGTTGCGGGCAGGCATCTTTCTCCCAGTGGCTGTAGATACTCTGCCGTATTTATAACTGAAAAAACTACTATCTGTTTTTAAATGGGAGAAATTAAAATTGTAGAAAAATGTTCCATCAAGTTGTGAAAAATGTTCCTTATTACAAACGTTTTTGTAGAACATTTTTCTGCATGTTACGTTTCTCCCATTAAAAAAAATGATTATATGTTTGTGTTGTACATGCAGCAGTGCTACATATGGCGAATGGTATGTTCTGAACCGCAAGTACATAAGACACAGGCTCTCAATCACTCATACACATATATCCCATTTATTCACACACACGTTCATTCATCCACACAGACCATGCACTTACTGATGCACATGGCAGCCCTACCATAGTACCCCTAGTTACAAAAATGTTTTCAATGGCTTAGGTTTAAAGCCAATGAAGCTTGACGAGGGGGTTTCTGGTAACAATGTAGGAGTAACTTAGCCTCCATGTGCTCATAACAATTTTTTACTGATAATAAATAGCTCTCATTACAGAAAAGGTTGGAGACCCTTGCTCTATACTGTTGTCTCGTTTCAGATAAAATGTATCACATAGATTGCACCAGTACCTGTGCAATGTTAAAACTTTAATGATTACATAGATTCCACTAATACATTTTTGGCACAATATTTGGACCGAACCACCAGTGAAGAATTACATTTTTGCACTGGTCAGCTAATGTTTCTTGTTTATTAACAGCTTGATATCATGCCTAAAAGGCAATACAATTAATACACACGCATAATACAAACAAGCATTTACAATGCAACGGTCTCGCCTTTGCAAAAGTTAGAGCTATTGGCATTGTAAATGACAACATTTTTATTTATTTATTTATTTTTTATTTTAGTAGTTTTGTATAGCGCTGGCTGGACCCAAGGGTATCAGAGCGCTTCACAACATATATAGCAAATGACATAATGAGCAGACTGAAACTCAAACATACATAATCTGTTGGTAGAATGATTGTATCCAGAAGCTATTTTGGTCCGCAGCCTTGATGTCAGACTTGGAATTTTGTTAAAGCTGGAGTGACAGATCGGGGCAGTCCAGGGTCTCTCAGGTCCCTCGAGTACGGTCGAGGAAGAAGTCTTTGAGGAGCCTCTTGAATTTTGAAAATGAGGAGATTATTCTGATGTGGAGAGGAATGGAGTTCCAGATTTTGGGAGCGTTGCCAGCAAAAGATTTAGCTGTAGTTCTGAGCTTGCGCGATTTGGGCGGGATGAGCAGTAGAGAGCTGGAGCTCCTTAGGTTTCTGGACTGGCCTGCCCTATTGAGTTTGGCGGCCAGGTATTCTGGTTTACCTGTGTGCAGGGCTTTGTGCGTGATGCAGGCTGTTCTGAAACTGGCTCGTAACTCCACTGGGAGCCATCTGAGTTCTTTGAGGGCTGGAGAGATGTGCTCAAATTTCTTAATTCCAGAGACCATTCTTGCTGCTGCGTTGAGTGTCGTCTTTAGGGGGGCAAGGTGGGATTTTGCTGTCCCTGTCAGGGTCGCAATTCCATAGTCTATTCTGGAGAGGACTAGAGCCTGGGTGGCCTGTTGAAGGTCTTTGGGTGGAAGGAAGGGTTTTATTTTGTATAGTAGTTTAAGGTTGAGAAAAGCACCTTTAGCAGATTTTGAGATGTGTTTCTTCATGTCGAGTTTTGGATCTAGGGTGATCCCAAGAGATTTCACCGAGTCTGCTAGGGAAAGGTTACCATTTAGGGCATGGATGGCTTTGAGCCATTCTTTGATTTGAGAGTTATCATCTTTGTTGGAAATAAGTAGTATTTCTGTTTTGTCTTGGTTCAATTTCAAGTGATTGGTTGAGAGCCAGTCTTGTATCTCCTTGAGCGTGTTGTTTAGTCTCTGGATGTCCTCAATAGAGGTCGTTTCCAGATACAGCTGCGTGTCGTCCGCATATAGGTGAAAGGGGATGTTGGATTTTCTGAGTAGAGAGGTGAGGGGTTCGATATAGATGTTGAAGAGCTGTGGGGAGAGAACAGACCCTTGAGGAACACCTCTGATGACCGGGTGTAGGTCAGATTCGAAGTTTTTGATTTTTATTCTCTGTGATCGGTTGTGAAGAAAGGAGGAGAACTATTGGAGGACTGTCTCTTGCAGACCAGCTCTTTCTTGAAGGACCCTTAGCAGTAGATTGTGGTTGACTGTATCGAATGCAGCCGATAGGTCAAGGAGGATGAGAAGGCAGCATTGATCCGAGTCGAGTGATTTGCGTAGGTCGTCTATGACGTTGAGGATTGCAGATTCAGTGCTGCATCCCTTTCTGAATCCTGATTGGAGGGGATCTAGAAGCTTGATGTTTTCAAGGTGAAGGGTTAGCTGAGGGAGGACACATCTTTCCATTATTTTGGCCAAAAAAGGAAGGTTCGAGACCGGTCTGAAATTATTTAAATCTTCTGTGTCTAGACCTGGCTTCTTTAATAGTGGTGTGACTTGTCCTACCTTAAGGCAGTCTGGAACGGATCCAGAGTTCAAAGAGCTATTGATGATCTTGCACCATATTGGAGCTAGGACTTGCTTTAGGTGTTTGGTCAGAAGAGGCGGTAGCTGGTCCAGGGAGTGTGCTGAGGGCTGGCTTTGGAGATTAGATTGACTATCTCTGCTTCCTGGATGAGAGTGAATGATGACCACTCTTGTGGAGATTTTATGGAGGCGTTGACAAGGTTTTTGGGCGTATTGATCTCATTGACGGAGGTGGGGGTTGAGCCCAATGCTAGGTCTATCTTGGCGATTTTGTCGTTAAAGAAGGTTGCGAAGCTGTCGCATCGAGCTCTGGATGCTTGAGTTAAGGGGGGAGTAGGTTTGGAGGTCTGATTCTTGATGATGTTGAAAACCTCTTTAGGCCGTTTTTTTTGCGTTATCTAGTGCAGAACGGAAGAAATCTGACTTTTTATTCTTGATATGATTTTTGTACATCCTGCGGGCTGCTTGGAGTTGGTCACGGTGGAGGGTTGAGGGATCATTCCTCCATGTTCTTTCAGCAGCTCTTAGTTGGTTTTGAAAACAGATAAATAAATGGCATTGTGATTTATAATGCCAATAGCTTAATCTCTCGCGAATGCGAGACCAATTGCATTTGCAATGCAATAGTTGTGTATTTACTCGAGTTTGAGCTATTGACATTGCAAATAACAATGCGTTTTATTTATGTTTCAAACACACACACACACACAGCCACACTCACACAGAGCCACACACACTGAGCCACACACACACGCAGAGCCACACACACAGAGCTACACACACACACACACACAGAGCCACACACACACAGAGCCACACACACAGAGCTACACACACAGCCACACACACACAGAGCCCCACACACACAGAGCCAGACACACACACACAACACCAAGCCACCACCTTTCTTTCTGTGACTGTCGCACTCTAATTTTCTGGTGGAAGGGCTTTCTCAAACAGTAATCTAGCCATGTTTAACTTTTTTTCCAAGAAACAAAGTTCTAGTTAGATTCTGTGGCGGGGCTTGTGTGGAGCGTCACTGCGCGACAATGGGGGGGGGCGCAGCATACTACGTGAAATAAAAACAGGACTAGGCAGTCCACGCGGATATTGCCCCCTAATAAACAAGTCAATTCGGATAAGGAGTGTTGATAGTGCAACAGATCATTGTGGTGCTGTTTTTACAGAATATAAAATGGTGTTAAATTCAAAATCTTACTCATGTTTTAGTTTTGCAGTTACAATGTTTCACATTTCTCTGGGGGAAATGTCAGCTGTCCATTTACAAATGGTGTTCAATGGTTCAGCTTGGGGGTGAGCAAGAAAAAAATTGATTGGGTAATTAAAAGTGCAAGCGATATAATCAATAAACACTATCAGACACCGACAGCCAGCCACGAGAGGGAAATTAAATCAGTAACCATCACACATCAATAACCGGCTACAAACAGCAGCTGAAACCAGGCTAACGCCTGTACCAATACAGCGGATGTCCAAAGCCTTGTCTGCCAGCAAACGGCCCAGTGGTGACCATTTGTAACTGGGAATTTTCAAGAAAGGAAAGAGCTCGTCTGATTATGTTATTTAAAATGTATAAACTGTTGATTTGGCCCGATTTGCAATTTGGCACGTTGCTGCAATTTCTAATTTTGATGTCGTCATCCCAAGACGTGTCCTGTAGCCAGAGTTTTACATCACTTTTCGGAAAAGGAAAATGACAGATTCCCTGGATGAAGTAAGGGGCACGGCTACCACTGGTGCAGCGGGTGCAGTGGCACCGGGGCCCATTGAACCTGGATAATATCTGTATATACTACCCCAAGCGCAGTCTAAATGGACATATTGTGAAGGCTTCTTGTGGGGTAAGGGTCGTGTCTCTGTCCTCAGAGCATTTATTGCGGACCTGATGTCTCTTCGCGCCTGTGTAGTCTCGCTAAAATAGTGTTTTCGAAAGGTCTCTTTTCTCTGAGGTCTCTCTCTGTATCCAGGGTCTGCAGCTGCTTGGGTGCAGTCTCAATAAAAACGTCTCGTCCGTAGCTGGTAGTGCTCCCCCCAGGTTCAGGAGGTCTCCTGCCCCACAGCAGTCTCACGAATACTCTCTTTGGCGTCGCCATATTTTAGAGTTCTTTCTTCCGGCTCTAAGTGTCTGTTCTCCTAGGGACTGCGCATCTTTGCTCCCAGAGGCCGCTCCATGATGTCTCATGGGCTCCCTGAATGTGGTCTCTTTCTCAGGGCCCACTCTCTTCTATCGGGCTCGAGATACGTTTTGTAACCACGCTGCCTCCTGATAGAACCGTTTAGAGGTTTATGTTCCCAGTGATGTCTCTTTTCTGTTGTAGGGTCATTGGCATGGAGGCTTTTCTCAGGGCCTGTTCTTTGAGATGTATGATGTCTCTTCTCCCATGTTCTAGTCACTCTCTAGCGCACTTTGTCTTTAGATGGGATGTCCCTTTTCTCGACGTCTCTTGTTCCAGGCCCAGCCTGGGAGCAGATCTTCGGTTCCAGGAATCCATCACCACAAACAAGCAACAAGAAAAAACAAGCGCTTACTGGTGGCGTAAAAGGTTCATTATCTTCTGTATGGGGCGAAAAAGATGGCTCCATAAAGAAGACTAGAAACCCTTTACTCCACCAGTAAGTCAAGTAAGCCAGTCTGAAAAGGACGGGGCTTAAAAAGAAAGAAGAACGTCACTAGGACCTCTTCTCCAATGGCTGGCCACCGTTTAGCACGAACGGTGACACCAGCCAATAGAAAAGAGGGGTGGGGCTTAACGTCGCTAGTGAAACTCACTCTACATCATTAAATCTCGCCAGCTCGACTGCGCATATGCGCAGTCTTTCGCAGGCCGAGACCTAAAAACACAGATCTTATTTAAAAACTTATACTTTTCCAACAAAATATTTTTTTGTTTCTAATATGCTTTACTCGCCCACATACAAGCATTTAAAATCAGCAAGCAGTTTTAACCACTGTCATGCAATGTGTCAAAACATTTAAAATCTCTCCTATTTCATCATAAAACAACAAACCTTAACCCCCCTACCACAGTCAGCTGATGTAAATACGGTCCCTGCACTCATCAGGCGGTGCAGATGTTGGTGGAAAATTGCACAAGCACAACCTTTGTAATTCAGAAATGTTTGTCATGAAATCCGTGCACAGTGTCCTTTCTACAAGCAGATGCTGTTATGGTACCCCTTGCCTGTAATAATATATTAGCCGGATTTCTGTTTGTGCAGCGCTCATGCCCTCACTGCAGATGTTAGTTTATCGGAGACTGCAAAGGCTGCTGAATTTTTTCTCGCTGATGGGATCATACTGACTGGAGCTGCCACAGGGATTCAAGCAAACCCCGAAGAAGTTAAAGGTAAGAGCTTTGAGAAAGGGAAGGCTGCAGACTAGTGGGCAGTCCTAAGAATATATTTCTAAGAAGCTAAATAATACAGTTGAGTTTTGAGGTTAGAACATTGTTATCATACAACTGTTTTAGAGCAGAAGAAGCACCCTCCAAAAATCCAAATAGCTGGAAGAAGCCAGGAGTTAATTTGATTGATAATTCATTCTCTAAGGCAATTTATATTATTATTATTATTATTATTGTAAACAAAAGAATTTGCAGATGATTGGTCCTGTGGATTTTATATACCGATTCCCCTCCCCTGTGAGGAGGTCTCTTCACAACTTCATTCAATCAATCAATCAGAGTTCTTGTAGAGCGCGCTACTTACCCGTGAGGGTCTCAAGGCGCTGAGGGGAGGAGGGGGGGTGCTGCTACTGCTCGAAGAGCCCGGTCTTGAGGAGTCTTCTGAAGGCGAGTATGTCTTGGGTCTGACGTATGTGGGTAGGGAGGGTGTTCCAGGTCTTGGCGGCGAGGTGGGAGAAGGATCTGCTGCCGGAGGTCGTTCGTTGGATGCGGGGGACAGCGGCGGAGCGGAGCTGGCGGGTGAGGGTGTAGAAGTTGAGTCTTCTGTTAAGGTAGGCTGGTCCGGCGTTGTGAAGAGCTTTGTGTACGTGGGTGAGGAGCTTGAAGTTGATCCTCTTTTTGACGGGGATTCAGTGTAGGTCTCTCAGGTGGGGGGTGATGTGGCTGTGGCGGGGGACGTTGACGATCAGCCCGGGCGGAGACGTTTTGGATGCGTTGTAGTCATCATAGGTGTTTGGCTGGGATTCCTGCGTAGAATGCGTTGCCATAGTCCAGTCTGCTGCTGACGAGGGCCTGTGTCACCATTCTTCTTGTTTCGGTCGGGATCCACTTGTAGATCCTGCAGAGCATGCGGAGGGTGTTGTAGCAGGAGGAGGAGACGGCGTTGACCTGCTTAGCCATGTAGAGGGAGGAGTCGAGGATGAATCCTAGGTTGCGTGCATGGTCGGTGGGTGTTGGTGCTGTTCCCAGTGTGGTCGGCCACCAGGAGTCGTCCCAGGCTGAGGGTGTGGGTCCGAGAATGAGTACCTCCGTCTAGTCCTAGTTCAGCTTCAGATGGCTGATCCTCATCCAGTCGGTGACGGCCTTTATTCCCTCGTGGAGGTTGGTTTTGGCGGTGTGTGGGTCCTTGGTGAGGGAAAGGATGAGCTGGACAGATTGTGACTTCCCACCTCCAGTGCATCTCTGGGTGATGACTTGAAGCCTTTTTTCGTGAAGGGTTGATTATGCCATTCTTAATCTGTACACTCTTCCTATCTCAACAGATATTTCAAAGTACTTTACTTCTTCACCTGTCCAAAAACTATTGAGAACATTCTGGAATCATTCAGGTCTTACTAATTTAAAATCATAAAGCGAGCCGACAACATATGGCCATCTCATTTGATTGGATTTACATATTATCATAGAGTAGTTCACAAAAAGTGTCATATATAGTTGTGTAATTTCTCATGCAGTCATTAGTCATGAGCACATCTAGAGTTGGAACTCTTTTTCTTTTCCAGAACTGGTTTCATCACCCGTGAGCTTTGGCTGTGGTCCTTCTGGCTTTGTCTTTTACGTATTTATACTCCTACAGGCTGTTTCTACCCTGAGCTGTGAGCTAATCATAGGTTTCCCTCCAAGCATCCGAGTTCACCTGTAGTTGATACTGTACTGCAGCTTATAGTCTACTTCAACTTTGAGAATTCTACTTGAGGCACATTTCTCTCTCTTTGAAAAACTGACCTTCTCAGTCAACAACCAACTTTCCCTTTCTTCCTGTGTCAAGGCTGTGTTTATTCCTTTATAATGAGGAGGAACATTTGGCGTGGGTCAATTCTGTCATTTATGTTGTATAGTCTTGATACCATCTCTGTGATCAAATCCTAAACCTTTACCACTTACAGTCTGCAAACATTCCTGCTTACCCATATACACTGTCAACACTACTTCCGGGTCCATGAAGGCAGCTACAGCATAACGCGAAACAGTGAGGAATGGAGCGTGAGCCCCCTCGAAGCCTTCCATAGACCCGAAGGAAGTGTTCCAACTCAACACTTCAGGTACATTGAGACCGTAAACAAGAAAAGAAACAGGTTGACAATTTCCCTTCTTTTGTTTCTTGTTTTGAGTTTGCAATAATTATTGTAGACCCCCACCACTCCTGGTCCTGAAGAAAGCCCGTAAGTCTGAATCCCAGCAACAGGGCTGAAACATGTCGGCAATTTTTATTTCACTAAATGCTAGTGCGCTCTGAATTCCTAAATTTTCGATAGAACGCACATCTACAGCATTCCCCAATTAGGGGCTACCCGAATCCAGATTAAATAAAGTTCGAAACCTGGCTGTACGGGTATTTTTAATTCACACTTTGTCCACATTACTGGGTCACTACTGTTTTTAAACCATGGGTAAGATCCTCCTGGTGGAGGCTGCATATCCAAAACGAACCCCATGATTATGCACACACGTGTCTTATAGCGTAGAACAAAGATATACCGCTACCCAGACTCACCCAACACGTGCATGAGGGTTTTTTTACTGGAGACATAACACCCGAGTCTTGCATACCTTGGTTTATGCAGGACAAGTGATCCTTTCCCATTGATTAGTTGTACCCATATACACTGTCAACACTTTCTCATCTGAAGCTCCTTCATCTTTCATTTGACGGCTAATGCACGTGGAATCACAGAAAGGCAGAAAAGCAATGGTAAATAATTCACTACAACAATCACATGAAGTTTAAAAGATGACATACAGTGGAGACTGGAAGGGGGTTGTTATTGGCAAGTGCTGAAGAACAAATATTTGGTTTTCAGCGACAATCCAAAAAAGAGTAATCTTTTTGGGCTTTTGATACATGGGTCATCAATGCAGCCATTCAGTTTTCCCTAAAGCTGCTTCCAAGAAAAGTGAATACCTCACCCCTGATTGTATTGTACAAAACATTTTCAGAGCCACTTATTATATATTTTGGATGCCTATTGTGGGAAAGTTGCTAGTTTCTCTAGCCTTCTCTGCCACACCGAGGATCTTCATTAAAGGTCCCAAAATATGTAGCAGTTTATCCTCTCATACCCGCCAGGAGTGGTCGATCCCTTTCTTTGTATCTTTCAAAAATGTGTGATTTTTCTCATTGATTCCAGGGGTTAGATCCATTTTACCCTTTAAGGATGATCTTGTGCATTCGGCTTTAGGGCATCCCTTACCTCCTTATCTAGGGGTTTCCTTATTCTGCTGTTCACATACCGGGCAGTCTTATGTACTGGTGTCCATTCCAAGGACCGCAGGTGGTAGATATCATCTGGGTTTAGCATGCCTAGAGGTTCCTTGACTCCTTTGCCCCCTCTGAGGGTTACAGTCCACCCTGGGGTTGGTGACGACAACCTCTGGTCACCATGGTCTGCTGGAACCTAGTTCCTCATTTGAGTCAGCCTCCTGCTCCTATTTTTCTGAATCTTCCCCCTCCATCAAGGCCCTCTGGCAGGATTTCATGACCTTCCTGTCCAAGGGTATAACATTGGGGATCCCTGCCCTTCCATTCCTCTTAAGGTGCATCTGTGTCTCTTAAGGAAAGCCTGCCATAGGGGGAGGAGGGAGGGTTTAATGCTTTTGACTTCCGCCTTTCCTTTTCCCTTTAGAGCTCCCTGAGGTTCAGAGGGTCTAAAAGGGCCGAATCTTCCCCCACTAGGTGGTTCGCGCAGCAGCTAGCTGCAAAGGATCAATATCTCTTCTGCTCAGCAACTCCAAGGCCAACTAGACGGCCTTTTCTAAGGATTGGTCTATAGAATCTACACGCTCCTCATCAGTTAGGAGCAAAATTACCACTACACATACTTTCTTCCTTAATTCCCCTCGTCAGGCACTGGCCATGTTGCTTCGGTGACTGTAGCTCTTGCCCAGTAATATAAATATATATATAGAGGAGAATCTTTCCCAAGCTCTCCTGCTTACATTCAGGAGAACTCGATCACTCAAGGATCACTTGGTACAGAGCCATGACGCTAAGGAGAATAGACAATCATGCTTTCATTGTGTGAAAGGCTTTTTTCCCTGTGGAAGATATAAGGCCTGCAACTTTAGTCGAAAGGTGTCAATATATAGTGTACCAGGACTTAAGAATCCCAAACTGATAGAAAAATTTGTGAACTGCAACACCAGCCACACGATATACTGTTTAATATGTCCATGTGGATTACGATATGTCAGTAGCACCATTCATCCGACCAAAATACGGATTCTGGAACATCTCCGAGCTATTGCCTCCAAGGATATGAATTATCTAGTGGCCAGACATTTTGAGAATTACCATGACAGTAACAGGGACCTGTTACGTTAATTTTGTCTGGATCCTGTTCCCACTGACATAAGAGGGGGTACAGGGAGTTAAAGCTCAAAACATTATAAATAAATAGTGGAGAAGAACTGGTGGTACATCTTTAATTCCACAAGATGATGGGGCATTAAAGCTTTGAGATCTGAAGTGGGTTTGCACATCTGTAAATATGTAAATACGAATCTATACAATTACATTTCGGCCACCTTTCTTTTGAGTTGATCTGTATTCTGATTAACATGGTGGAAGGGGTAGATATAATTTTAGGGCAGGCCTGTTGAAGGCAGAATATGGAATGTGTCCTTAACATATAAATTGGTAATAGGTTGTAAATAGATTTAATGATTTAATAAATTGCAATGATCATACTTTGCATTTTGTTTAAATGAAATTTGAAAATGTAAATAGATATATACACATTTACATTCCCATTCAGGGCTAAATTTTTCAGAATTTAATAAATTTGGAGTAAAAGGACTGAAATGACAAGCGTTATTTTGCATGTTTTAAGATGGGCGAAATGGTTGTAACATGGAGGATAGTCCTTTGTTGATTGCGATACCTTGAAACCACCAGTGAACTTGTAATTATATGTAAGTGGCGTGTTCTCGGGCTGCCGCTTTATATTGAGGAAGGTAGTCGCCAAAACGCGTCTTGTTTGTGTGCTGTACCAATACATTTGTTCTAGAAGTCTCCTGTAAGTGCTGGTACTTTGTGTACAACGTAGCTGGTATATATATATATATATATATTGTAAGAATCCTTCAAACCTCCACATGCAGCAGTAACAGCAGCGGCGAGAGAAGAGACAGACCCCACGTAGTCCAGGCAAGATGTTATTTATTTTAAGTGCCTTCCAAAATGTAACGTTTCGAGTACTGGCGTACTCTTGTTCACACACCACATTTCAAAACTTGGAAAGTTCTTTTATCTGCTTGGTGAAAGCCCGCCCATTGGGCCACACCTCCCACACGTGAATCATATGGTTGTGTCTGATACCAGATAGCAACAAATTTAAAGGCATAGTGCATCTATTTACAGTGACTATATACAATGGTTGCATCCAAAGAGAACACACATTGCTTTATGCTGCATGCTTGAATAATTATTGCTGGTACTTCAGATTGGTTACTGTTTGCAAATAAATGACAAACATTCTTGTGAATAGTAAAATAACTGCTTAAATGCATTATTGTTGTTGTACAAAACAAAATAACAATATTCATCATATGCATAAATGCATAGCATATCTCCTATTACCGTAACACCCAATCTGAACCATGAATCCAAAGACAAGCATAAAAAATATTGAACAGATGCAAATCATAGTCATATCAAACTTAATTGCTAATTGTACAGGCACTGCTTATCTGTGAAAGAACCGATTTTTAAAGTACCTATATGTATAGGTGTCATCCGAAGGGTGGCACCTAAGTGTAAAAACACATTCTCGAGTTTTAGTCCTCTGTCATTATATTTAAAAGATATATATATATATATACAATGATGCATTCATATTATTCAAAATATTGTTGCAGAACTATTTACAAGACAATTATGTTTGTGAGAAAAAAGTGCTATAACAATTTTACAGTGACAAAGAAAATCACCACAAAAGAAAAAACCATTTCCAAATATAGTTAAAAGACTGCCCTGCTCAGAAACCTGGACAGCCAGCTCTAAGTTAAGAGACGGGACTATAGCCTTACCTAAAAAAGGTATTTGCTTACAAGAAAAATGTGTATGTACATATTACAAAAATTATGTAGTGTGTCATATTGGAAAAATCTATTATGGGAACTTCAGTTTGCTGAAAAGACATATAGTTTGTGCAGAATATATACAAAGAATTTGATGCACTTACAGAAAATTGTGCATGTCCTCTGTCGCATTCAAACCATTGGGTTGTTTGCTGTCGAGTTTGATGATGTACTGCGTTTCTAAACGGCGTAATAGTTTTTCACGATCACCACCCCGTCTCAACGGAGCAACAGCATCAATGACGAAATATTTAAGGCATGACAGATCCCTGTTGTGCCTGCTGTTGAAGTGGCGTGCTACCGGATATGCCGCATCGTGATTAACTATAGCACGAAGGTGCTGCAATATTCGAACATGCACCTGTGCGCCAGTGCTGCCTACATAGCGCAGGCCGCAGGAGCAAGTAAGGACGTACACCGCAAACTCCGTACGGCAATTGTAATTGCCGTGAATTAATGAATCAGAATCAGAAAAAGGAGTGCGGTAATGGGTGGTATTCTGGCCGAACTTGCACGCTCGACATGAGGCGCATTTGTGAAAGCCTTTACCTCCAAACCAGTTGGTGATCTTCGGCAATTCAGGGCTAGATTGTACTAACTTACTGCGCATGCTGTATGCTCGCCTGAATGTGACCACCGGTTTGTCTGGGGTCCTGTCGCGTAAGACTCCATCTGTTTTTACAATTGCCCAATGCTTGTTAATTATGGATTTTATCTTGCGATGCTGTCTGCTGTACGTGGTTACCAATCTAGTGACATTGGGTGCGCTGTTGTCTTCAGGGGGTTTAGGTACGAACAAAGAGTCCCTTGTTCTTTGTTTGCTCTTTTGCAATGCTGTGGCTAAACAGGTTTTGCTGTAGCCCCTGGCCTCTAGTCTCTCAAGCATTGCCGTCGCCCCCTCCTCAAACTTTTCCTGAGTATTGCATATTCGCTTAAGGCGTAATAGTTCGCCCAGCGGAATGCTCATGATGACATGTCTGGGGTGGCCACTGCTGGCGTGTAAAATACTATTGCCAGCAGTGGACTTTCTATGTAGGGAAGTGATAATCTTGTTGCCCATGATGTTAATAGAGACATCAAGAAAATCAGCCGAAGTTTCGCTGATATTAGAGGTGAAAAACAAATTAAATTGATTCACATTAAGTGCATTCACAAAAATTTTAGCACTCGCCATGTCCCCTTCCCATACACAAAAAATATCATCGATAAAGCGCATCCAATGTTTGACACGTTCAAATCCACAAATGCCTGGTAATTCCTGCTCCTCCCACAGCCCCACGTGCAAGCACGCGTAGCTGGGAGAGAAGCAGGAACCCATGGCTACACCACGTATCTGTTTCCAAATTTCTTTTCCAAACAAAAAATAATTGTTCTCCAAACACCATTGTACCAAATTACAAATCATTTTGTTGTGGCTGTAATACATGCATGATTTGCGCCCCAAAAAATGTCTTATACCCTCAATACCTTTCTTGTGTTCGATACAGGTGTATAAGGACTCAATGTCCAGAGTGATGATGCACCAGTTCTTTTGCCATGCTATGGCCTCTAATTTCAAAAGAAAATCACCTGTATCTTTGATGTAACTGGGTAACGATTGGACATGCTCTTGCAAATAAAAGTCGATGTATCGTGAAATATTTTCGCCCATGCTCTTGATGGCAGAAATGATGGGCCTCCCAGGTGTTGGATTCTGCATTTTGTGCACCTTGGGGATTAGATACATGTGTGGTATCACTGGATGTTCAATTAATAAAAATGCACATTCCGTAGAGGAAATCAGAGTTTCTCTTTTGTAGGACAAAAGCAATTTCTTGATGCTGTCCTTTGCATGTTTATATTGGATACCATTACTCCGTATATAACAATCAACATTGTCCAATTGGCGCTTTGCTTCTGTAATATATTGTTCTTTTTGCCACAAAACAATATTACCTCCTTTGTCAGAGGGACTCACAATGATTTCTTGATTTTTGGACAATTTTGCCATTAAGTTGTTATATTCCCTTGTTTGGAAACTGGACATGTCTTTGTTGGAATGAATTTGTCTGTTGAGTTTCTTTAAATCCTCAATAATGCAGTCATGATAAATATCCACCGCATCTTTGGGCATGACGGGGACAAATTTGCTCTTAGGCTTGAAAGGACTTTCACCTGCTCCCTTTTGGGGAACATCAATTCCACGTAATTCTGTTTGGGTGTCAGCTACCTCCATCTCCGTATTCGGTGCCTCATTGGCACTGTTGAGGTTGCATAGCGTAATGAGGGTTCTTGCATCATGGGCTGGAACTAAAAAAGGGCTGGTGTTTTCTTCAGCCTTCTTATGTGGATCATCTGAATTGTCGCTGGATTTGTTCTTGATTGCATGAAATTTACGTAATTTCAACTTTCTGATGTAAAGGTAAACATCAGCCCTGGTGCTGGTGTAGTCAAATGAGCTTTCAGGACAAAAGTTTAAACCCAATTTCAGAATTTGTTCTTCCGCTGCGGTAAGTGTCACATCCGATAGGTTGACAATTGTACTAGCATCAATCACTAGTTGTTGTTTTTCTTTCTGTACCATTTCTTTTTTGGTGGCTGTGACTCTTTTGGCGCGCTTGCGTCTTGCCCTCCGCCTTGCGTTTTTCCTTTTGCTGCGTTGTGTGACCGCGTCCGCGGGCCTTGAGATTGCAGCTGGGCCTCGACCAAAAAATCCATCTCCTCTCCTAGATCGAGTATGGCATGTGAAGAATTATCCTCCGTCAAACTTGACAAAGACCCGCAGGCGCTGGATGAGCTAGCAAGTGAAGCGGTATCTGTGGATATTGTTTCTTGTATATCCAATGTTGTAGCTGAAACTTGTTGAGTTTGCACTGTTTGGGACTGTGAGCCTAATTTTTGTATTTGCCGCTGCTTTTTTGCTTGGTCGTACTTGCGTGCAAATGTGTAAATTTGTCCGGTCTCGTAGTCGTTAAGATCTCTTGCAAACTTATTTATTTTGCGCACTTTAATTTTGTCCTCATGTTTGTTCAGTCGCTCACTGATATCTTTACGTCCTTTTGCAATCATTGCCTGTAATTCGGCATCCACGAAAGCATCCAAATCCTTATTGATCTGTGCTATTTCATCCAGGAGCACAGCACGGTCAATAACTGCATATTTTATTAGGAGCTTTACTATATTCATTGATGCTATCAAGTTCAGTTCCCCCCATTCTCTTAGCATGTTGGGGTTAGGGTCCAAAAAACTTGGTGCCAGCATGATGCGTAAGCCTCTCGGCACTCGCCCCACTTCTTCATACTTAGACAGAGATTTGTGTTCCCACCACTTTGTAATCTCTGCACGAGACTTTTTTTCCAGTAATTTCAACAGTTTTGTAACATCTTGATTGGCTGTAGTAGCGGCGCTGGTTGGTGCTGGCTTACTGCTGCTGCCTAATCCTCGTGGCACTTTCGCAAACAAAGCGGCAGCTGCCGCCTCACGCTCCGTTTCAGAGCTAGCCGCCATGGCTGCAAGCAGAGCAGTCCGATAGTGTGGTAATGGAAGTTAAATGCGCACTGTAGTTAACTGTGATAAAATAAGGGCCGCTGCTGCGCGCCCTTCGCGTTTTGCACGCCGCCTTTGGACACAAACGCTGCCTCCTCACCTGACGTTGATTAATGAAACGGTGTTCGTCAGCGGGATGACCGGTCAACAGACTAGCCCCTCTCAGTGAAAAACACTCCGTAAATATCTTTGTCAGGGAATTCTCCGCCGCTTTACTCCTCAAGGAATTCACATCGACGTTTGGTTGTTGAAGCAAAGAATCACTTGTCGAGGAGGGGGTACCGTCAGCGGAGACAGCCAGCTTCCGCGTAATATTGTAAGAATCCTTCAAACCTCCACATGCAGCAGTAACAGCAGCGGCGAGAGAAGAGACAGACCCCACGTAGTCCAGGCAAGATGTTATTTATTTTAAGTGCCTTCCAAAATGTAACGTTTCGAGTACTGGCGTACTCTTGTTCACACACCACATTTCAAAACTTGGAAAGTTCTTTTATCTGCTTGGTGAAAGCCCGCCCATTGGGCCACACCTCCCACACGTGAATCATATGGTTGTGTCTGATACCAGATAGCAACAAATTTAAAGGCATAGTGCATCTATTTACAGTGACTATATACAATGGTTGCATCCAAAGAGAACACACATTGCTTTATGCTGCATGCTTGAATAATTATTGCTGGTACTTCAGATTGGTTACTGTTTGCAAATAAATGACAAACATTCTTGTGAATAGTAAAATAACAATATATATATATGAAGGAGAGATCCCAACCTGTCAATGGACGACAGGCAACAGCAGGGTGCAGACCTCAGGACGCCACAACAAACGGCCAAAGTTGCTCACAGACGAATCAACTCAAGTGAGTATGCAGGAAAAACGTTTTATTATTGAATGACGCGTTTCGCTCTACAAGGGAGCTTGTTCATATATATATATTACCTACTGGCGGTCGCCAGTAGGTAGTTATAGTTAGGGTCGTTTTCCATAGGAAATCCGCAACATTCTATTGGGAATAACTTTGGCGGCGAATGAGGGATCTGCCTGTAATTTTCCCTAACTTTGCATCGCTGCGCTCCGCTCCTTCCCTGAAAGTTTCGGGGGGATCCGTCAAGCGGGGGCCGAGATAAAAGGGGGGTCCCAAAACGTGTTTTCCCCATGTTAATTTCCATAGGGCGGTTGGACTCACTTTTAGCCCGAACGGCTGAATGGATTTCCACCAAACTTGGCAAAATTGTAGGGACTGGTACCCCGATGTGCCTTTGCTATGTCTCAAGATATATGCTCCAGTGGTTTTTACGAAAATTAACTTTGAAAAATATATATTGGGCTACATTGGGCTATATATATGTTAGAGCCCAAATATAGCCCAATATAGCCCAATGTAGCCCAATGTAGCCCAAAGATGGCCACCAGAGACAAATAAAACCAAATGTAGCCCAAATATCAGCCAGATGTAGCCCAACTATAGCCCATTGGCAGAATGTCCCAGAGTGTTCTAAAGAACAACTAGAGCGCTAACAGTCTTACTTATGACAAAGGTATGGCACACCTGAAGTCATATTGATTGGAATAAAGTGGTAACACCTAAAACATTTAATTTGCAAAGGAACAAAATGAGGGGGTTCATTTTGCCATAGAAATTATGATTAGGGCTGAAGAAAGAAAAATTAGGGCACATTTTGAGTGACTTATCAAATCCTCTTATATTTCATTAAAATAATTCTGATATGCAGTCTCCCAAGATGGCCACCAGAGACAAAAGAGCCCAAATGTAGCCCAAATATCAGCCAGATGTAGCCCAACTATAGCCCAATGACAGAATGTCCCAGAGTGTTCTAAAGAACAACTAGAACGCTAACAGTCTTACTTATGACAAAAGTATGGCACACCTGAAGTCATCTTGATTGGAATAAAGTGGTAACACTTAATACATTTAATTTGAAAAGGAACAAAATGAGGGGTTTCATTTTGCCATAAAAATGTATATTGTGAATATATATATATATATATATATATATATTCACTGAAAAAACCATAGGTTTCACACCAGTTATAGTTAGGAATTAGCATTTAAAAAACCTATTAAATTCACTGAAAAAAACATAGGTTTCACACCAGTTATAGTTAGGTGGAAATTTTACTTGCATAAAACCATTGAAATTCCCACGTTATAGTTAGTTGGACTCACTATAACTTGCGCGTGCAATGCACTGCTGATGACGTCACATATTACATCACTCATGACATGGTCAGTGACATCACTCATGACATCACTGATGACATCTCAAATGACATCACTGATGACATCATCCAGTGAATATGTATCTTTCTGAAAAATAAATATTTTTTATATATGTATATCTAAAGGTTGATGGAAGAATACATGGGTAAATAAATGTCTAAATGGATGTTTTTTTGTGTAAAATTGATTGGTTAACTGACTTATTAAATGTACCTTAGTGAATACATATATTAGCGAGTAATGTTTAAATATTTAAATATCTGTATCTGTGTCTCACTTTGTGTATAAGTGGCTGCATGGGTTGGTGAGTAGCTACATGAGTGTGTATATGGGTTATTAGTTGTTTTTTTGAGTATCAGTATCAGTGTCTGTATGGTTCGGTGGGGGATATTACTTAGATCACAGATGCATGAATGAGTGACTCACTATTTGTATGTATTTTGAAGACAGCATGTGTGCAAGACTGTATGGGTGGATGATTGTGTGTATGGGTGGGTTAGTGAGTATGTGTTTTTATAATTGATTGTTTAAGAGAGTAAATATGTTTCCGTTTCTGTAGAAGTATGTGTAGTGGTGTGTATATAGCAGTATAATCAAGTAAATGGTTTTTTGATAGTTTATTTGCATGTGTGAATTTGTGTGTGAGTAACTATATGGATGAGTATTAGTGTGTAACAGGATGTATAGGTGTATGAGTACATATGATGAGTAAGTACATACATGAGTGACTATATAGAACTGTTGGTGAATGAGTGGATGTGTATGTAGATGTTGGAATTACCTAATAAGTTGTTGTAATTGGGATTGGTTTCTCCTTTTTTAAGAAAATGTTAGTTTCTATTTTTGAATGTGTGTGTCAAAGGTTATTTTATGCTGATAGGAGGTCTGCCACTTTGTCACAAGGATGTTGTCATCAGTGATGTCATGAGTGATGTCACTGACCATGTCATGAGTGATGTAATATGTGACGTCATCAGCAGTGCATTGCACGCGCAAGTTATAGTGAATCCAACTAACTATAACGTGGGAATTTCAATGGCTTTATGCGAGTAAAATTTCCACCTAACTATAACTGGTGTGAAACCTATGGTTTTTTCAGTGAATATATATATATATATATATAGATATATATAGATTTTGGAAACTCTTACCTAAATAAACTTCGTGCCTAATAGAAACGTTGGACTTGTGTGGTGTTCTCTGTCGTGGCAATCGGCGTGTTGAGAGACTACAGCTGCTGGATATATATATATATATATATTTCTGTATATAGAGTATAAATACACAAACATACAGGGGGGCGAGAGGGATGTGCACCCATACCTCTTTGTTATTACTAAGTCAGTTAACTGTAGAAATATAAGTGAGACCTGCAAATAATGAAAAGCTGTGTCCGGTTGAAGGCCACTTCTCTGCACTGCTCTTGGAGCAACCTCTGGCTGAAGCTGGTGTTGCTGCAAACAGGTGTGACCTCTGGCTTGATACTCATAGCGTGAAAGCCCTCCATTTAATGTTCAGATACCGGGATCTTTACAGTATCTGATTGCCGATTTTATCTCATGTTTCTAAAAAAACAGCACTTGGAATTTCGGGCATAATTTATTTTTTGCCGGTATGTGTTCTCCATCACAAAGGTGACAAAGTATAGCCTATCGCCAACATAATGGTCCGCCCACCAAATTTAGGCTGGCAGATCTTTGTTTTAAATATGGCGGAGTCTACTTCATCTCGGCTGTGATTAAACCCCTCCGTCTGCGCAGTAGAATAAGGGCCACTGGAGACAGACCTCTAATTTTGCCCACCTAAATTTAGATGGGCGGAATTTGAGATCGGATTTTACTGCCTGTCACCGCCAGGAAAACCTTGCTGGTAAAGGGCAATGAAAACTGCTAAATGCTACACTCAGCATGGGAGAGGACTCCCATGGCCAGGGAAGCATTGTCTTATGTATTTTCAAAAAGAAATTTCAGTATTGGGATTATCTTTCTGAAAATAAAAAATAAAACCGTTTGGTGCAGGGCTCTGTCATTTTGACAGCAAAATGCATTGACAGGAACTGCCGTGATGGTGGTTCCTGGCAGTGCTGTATAAATGACCACCGGCTTGGTGGTCATTTATAAGTTTAGCGGGCGGTCCCTCCACCAGGGTGACAGAGTAAGTTACTCTCTTGCCATGGCGGAAAAACAGGCTGTCAATCAGCATATCAGGCCCTGAATCTCAACAATAGAAAAATTTCCATATAGATAATTTGCCCCTACAAGTAAAATATTAGAAACATGGCAGTTTTCGCTAGAAGCGTCCATATTGTTATGGCAGACACCATAATAAAAACAACAAAAATATGTCAGACCAGACAGGAGGCAAACATGATACTAACACTTCTGCACATGTTTAAAATATCGCACTTTCTACTAAAAGATTTAAAAGAACCTGCAAGCAGGCTCACATTGGAAATAGTTCAACGGAATCCGTGATACTGGCAGTACTGGATGACCTACATAAGAAGGCAGATGAAGATATACCCCAGGCCCTGGTATTATTAGATCTATCAGCCGCGTTTGACACGGTCGACCATACTATTTTGGTGGACCGTGTCAGACAGGCTGGCATCCAGGGACTGGCTTTAAAATGGATCAGTTATTTTTTCTAAGATCGTACTCAATCTGTACGACTGGCCTCGTTCACAGCCCCCAAGTTATCTATATCATGTGGTGTTCCACAAGGTTCCTCGCTCTCACCCCATTTATTTAATGTATACCTCCTTCCTTTGTTCTGCACACTGAAGGAAATGAATGTAACAACTTTCAATTATGCTGATGACCTTCAGCTTACCTTCACTATTGACAACTCACCTAACTCAGTGGCTGTATTCCAGACCACCAAGCTATTCATCCGTCAATAGATGGATCAAAATCATCTAAAGCTTAACCCTAGTAAGACGGAATTACTTCTGACAGGCAAAAGTAAGATCTTTTGGGGCCCACAGTACTGGCCGATGGACCTAGGTTCCTCACCAGTACCCTCTACTTCTGTAAAGAGTCTTGGGGTCATTATAGTTAATGATTTATCATTAAAAAACCGAGTAGGTTCAGTGGTCTCCAAATGCTTTCTTCAACTACGAAAGATCAGGAAAATCAGCCGCATGCTTACCCATGTGGCGTTAGTTCAGGTGACGTTGGCTTTGGTATTATCGCACCTGGACTATGCTAATTCAATCTACTTAGGGCTGCCTCACTCTCTTATTAAGAGGCTTCAGATGGTCCAGAATTAGGCGGCCAGGTTAATCCATCAACAACCCAGATGGCAATCGGCCAGACCACTGCTAAAAAAACTTCACTGGCTCCCGAAACCCCAAAGGACAGAATTCAAGACGGGATGTCTGGTTCTCAAATCACTGTACGGCAAGAGCCCTATATTTATTAATACCCTTCTAAATAGATACACTCCTTCCCGTAACCTCCGCTCCATGCATCTCCAGTACTGAGCATTCATGCCTGCAACCGAAAGCGACAAGGTGGACGACTGTTTGCATATTTGGCCTCTAGACTCTGGAGCTCATTTCCCCTGGAGATTCGCTTCTGTACAGACTTACTTCAATTCAGGAAATCACTTAAAGATCGGTTGTTCATAAGCGTGCACGTTTAGCCTCCCTCTGATTTTGGTATGTTTCTAGTAGCGCCATGAAACCCCTGGGTGTACGTGCGCTTTATAAGCAACTTGTAACATAACATTACATAGAAAAGTTCTCAACTCGACAATCTGGTTGAGATGAAATTCTAAAATTAATTTTGAAAAGAAGGTGAGGAGGAGTTCTGCATTCATGATATCTATGCACAGGTACGAAACAGAAACTGCCTTACATTATGTCCCGCCGAATGTCCTGGTAGCTCCTAGAGCTGCGAATTGGACCCTTGAGTCTTAATGCTTATTCCCAATGAGGTACCGCAGTGTATATTACTTTCTTGAAGGCATGTCTCCATTAAGGAGAACGTGTGGCTTTCAAACAGCATGGAACTCTCAATGTGGACCGTAGAGCAGCCACATAGACCACTCAATATGCATTCTGTGGTGTTTCTTCAAAGGCCACTTGTAACCGCACTGTTCCTTTCCCAAGAGGATATACCTACATAGACCGGTGTCTTGATGCAACAATCAGCAGCAATTGTATGCTCTATAAGGGTGCTGTTTACCTACCTATCGATCTATCTATAAATCGGTGTATCATACATCAATCTATATTTCTGTATATCTGCTCGTGTGAATACATAAACAAGCCAGGCAGTGGAGTGAGGTACATTTGTCCTGGACTCATTCATATGTTTCACCTCTCTCCATTCCTGGCTCAACATATATAAAGTCTGTAACAAATGACTTGTATTTTATAATTGAAATTAGAAAGGTATCACTCTGCAGGCTAGGGCAATGCCGCTTGGGGGATTAGGGGGTAGAAATGTATAGTTATTCAAAGTAGACCGTGTAAAATAACCAGTGGTTTTGGAATAACGTAGTTATCTTGACGAGTAGCTCATCCGCAGTCATACTCGTCCACAGCATGAACAACTTTTGAGAGAGGATGCTTGGTTTACCCATTCACAATTTTCTTTACCTTCTAGAGGCAGGGCGTGCTGTGAGTATCCCAGTTCTTGTTGGTTCTGGGGTGACTCTGGAAAACCTCAAAGACTACATCACCGCAGATGCCTTGATCATCGGTTCATACTTCAAAGAAGGTGGTCATTGGAGAGGCAGAGTGGATCCTGAAAGAGTGAAAACCTTCATGGGAAAAGTTAAACAGCTGAGAGCATGAAGTCCTTGGGAGCAGTGTGGTGGAGATGGACTTCTGGAAAAACAGATCTACACAGACTTTGAGACAGAATCGTGCCTCTGGCCAGGCCATAGATAAAAGACCGAAGTCCTAAATCCAGTGGAGCCGGTAATGGAGGTTACCAGTCCCTTCGTTATTCCAGGGTTGTAACTGTGCAGATCTGGGGTCCTTCACCCAGAGACTCCGGCTGCTAAAGTAACTGAAGTCTCCAGGTGAAATACCACGGGCAAATGAGGAATAACTAGAGGAATTGAGACTGGAATTACTTCTTCCCCTAGTAATTCCTTCTTTTTTAGGGATGTTTTCAGAGTCAGGCCCGCAACGGCCAGTAACTTCACCCCTTAGCATGACCAGTACCACCATAATCTAGCTGGGGGTGCAGTGATTGGTTAAACTACTGTGCTCTTGTCATGAGGATGATAGCATGAAGTTGAAAGGTGCTCGTTCGATGGGTCTTTTGCAACCTGATGCACAATGCAGGGTAAAAATAATTTGCATAATGAAAGTCTCAGTGTTTGCACAGCAATCGAGATGAGTATAGTGGCACATCGGCACAGATGGATTCAGAGTGTAGCTGACATATTGTGTTTCAGAAAACAATAAAAAAATGAATGAAATCAATCGCTCATTATTTGTAGTGTTTGTTTATATAGACAGAATGTAAGCATTTTTTTTAGCAAATGCTAATATTGTGGATGCCTGAAAGCCTGCACGCACCTCGGTATTGGGGCATGTTTAATCGAAAATAGGAAAAGGTGAAATCCCTGCTGAAATGCTGGGGCCTAAAGGAATTTGTCTGGTATTAAAGGAAAAATTACAATCAAAAATTGGCAATTGCAGGTGGCAAAGTTCTTAAGGCGGGCAATTGTGAGCATTGGTGGGAAAGAATTTCCATGATATCTTGAAAACGGATTGCTCCCCTGGTGGCCGTGTGTCTTAAAACCCGATTTTATTGTTTACAGATATGCAAATACTTTCGGCTAAAACAAACCGGTCTGTTGAAGGGTGCAGAGCATCGTCACGTTGCAGGCCAGGCCTCTGATTCGGTATGGGCTTGATGTCTGAGGAGTGACATATACTAGCTTTGTTGTGCAGCTGCCACACATTCCTGCATGTGGAGACAGGACATGAAGGGTGTGTGTTGGTACAGACAGCAGACGCTTCCGAGGTGCCTTGTATACACGACATTCCTCAAACCTGCTTGACAACCGGTGTACTTTCTTCCAAATAAAGCTTCACAGGATTGTGCATGGCTGTGAGCTATGCCCGCGAATTCTATTGCACTCTCTCGAACTGTTTATGGAGGCGCCTCTGGAGGAAATATTTGTGTGAAACACACCTATTCTTGCTTCCAACATCTGCAGTGCCTGCCTTGAGCAGTGCATCAGGAGTGACTGAAGCATGAGTAGTTATGCGATTCTTTGTGAATCGGAAACAGAAGACGGACTATCGCACTCCCCAAAGAGCAGTCATGGAATATGTTCTTGTTCGCTTTTTTGGCAAACGCCTAGTGATTGGCTGTGCCTCTACAATGTCATCTTTGATGACAGTTGTTACATTTAAATATCATTCCTGTGAACCACATCTCCCTAGGAGGGCAATAGCAGAATGAGGCCCTGGGGCTCGCATACATATTTCGTATTCTGAATTTTTATTTACAGTACGTATTATTGTGATGTAAGTTATTTTAATCGTTTAAGAGCAGTTTGTATAGCACTTTTATTAAGACTTCATGGATAATTGGGTACTGTTTAAACTTGAATTGTGTAATAAAATTGTCAGTAAGCATTGCGCACGAAAATGCACATCGGTGTATGCATGCCATCAGGGATGGACTTGCATTTTTAGTAGCAAAATAATGAACCCTGGGATCTTGAAATGTTTGTCTCAGCTACCAGAACTAACATTAGGTCAGTGGGCTACTTGCCAAACTAACCTGAAAGGCCTCTGACTGACATGACTAACACAGCAACTGAAATTGGCGGCATCTGTTTGATCCTCAAGACTGTGTTGGTTGTATGGAAGAGTGGGTGTGATGGTAGCGGATTTGGTGACAATTGGCAGATAATTTCAGCTATCCCAATATTGGATTGTGTTTCTTTTTAGTGATGCTGTAGACCAAAACTTTTACATCTCTCTCCACACTGCTCCTGCTGCTTTCTTTTCCTCAACCCCAACTCCACACCTCCTCAACCCCCAAGCCTCACTCCACTATCACCTCATCTGCCTGATTCCTTCACTGCCGTATCCATGCCAACTCTTCCGTGTAGTCATTGAACCTATTTTCTATGCATCCCTCTTACAACAAAGCTACTTTTCCCACCACCACGTTTCATCCATCCAACCACCACTGCGACTCAGGCTCTGTGTATCTTTAACATCTGCTCTTTTGGAGGCATCTCCCATTCACCGCACCCGAGACTTATTTCAGTACCCCTCTGACCCCACAACTCGCCTCTACCACCTTTCATCCTCTGACACAATTTAGCTTTCTCCTCTCCCCTCACGGCACTTTTACTACGGTTTGTTCGCAACTTACCTCCAAGCATCTACCTTCCTCTCCAACTTCAATACAAAGGAATCCCGTTTCCACCATCCTATTTCTACCAAACTCCCCCATCCTGCACCAACGTTTGTGCTTCTGGGGTTGGTGCTTGCAAAGAGGAGAATAGCAATCTCGTGGCTTAGCCCGACTCAACCTCCATAAGGTAGGTGGCTGACAATTTTGAAAGAGTGGGCCATTGCTGAACTGGTCAGGATGAGACACCTTAGGAAAGGTGATAAACTGGAAGAGGACGCACAAGCATGGTCCGCAATGAGTGCCGATGTAAAGGACTTCCTAGGGTAAGAAGTAGAGGAGAGAGATTCGCAAGACACCCCAGAACTGGAAATGGGATAGAGGGGTTGCAGTGTGGCACTTCTGTTGGATGGTTTATGAATTCATAGGTATGTGCAAAGTGATTAGACGCTTAGACACGTGGGGCGGGTTGGAGGGGGGAAGTTGATGAGAAGAGAACACATATTGTTGCAGTAGAGTTGGGATCATCTCAAATCCTGTCAAAATTGATAAATAATGAAGACCATATTTCAAAAGTATCAGATACTGTTATCATATGTAAAATGCCAATAAAGAGTGATTAAAAAAACCATATAGATGTCATAACAACACTAAGCCAAACGTTGAACCAATGGATGCCTTGCTGAACCCTGATGCAGAGCATGAGTAATAAGTTCTGACATCCCTTCAGCCTCCCTCGTATCCACCCACTCAATATCATTACAGATACCTAGAAACCATTGTTTTCAGGCGTGTTAGTGTTAGACCTGGCATCCTTGGCGTGGTTTCCCCTGATTGCTATAGGAACAAAAGGCAATAGAGATCGAACTTTTGTGAGCAGATATGAGCTTTACATGTCTGAGCTAACACGTCATGAACCTCACCACCATATCACCTCTAACTTCCATCCACCACTAAAACCTGGTTCACCTCATTTTGCCCCATCTCCACTATTCTCCTTTACTGGCACCATCTCTCTCAACCCACTCAATCTCTGCATCATCTCGCTCACACGCTACTCCATGCCTCAAGTGACTCTAAACCCTCTCCACCAAACCATTTCCACACTTCTCTTCAACCTCCTCCCCACCCCCTCAATATTTTTTATTAACTACATCATTTCTTTTCATATACAATTCCTACAAATTTTGTTTTTGTGTTTTTGCGCCATCAGCAAAGAAATAGCTACACCCGACAGAACCATTGTGTGTCTGGGGTTGGCCTGCTGTTGCTGTTTCCGCCTAAGAAAGGAGAAGGACTTTACTGTGTGCTGTGTCCCCTGCTTGAAGGAGATCTCCAAGGGCCTGAAGTAAGCTGGCCTCCTGTTCAGAAGTCTCAGGGACACAAAGACTTCACCCCAGCTCCCCTGAACTCTGTTGTTGTGAGTTGCAACCTGCCTTGAGGTGCCTGTGCCAGTTTTGGACCTATGGAGGGTGTTGCTGCTATTTGGGAGCTGGAAGAGAGAAGAAACTAAAAAAACGACAGAAATTGACGCATCGCTCTTTTTGCAGCTGTTTTTCCAAAGCATCTTCATGGCACGAGAAGAATTTCGATGCATCGCAGCGCCGCTGCGAAAACTGTTGTAGCGCTTGTCGTCACTGCAAGAATTGACGCATCGAGGGATCGCGGCTGAAGAGGACCGATGCAGCGCCCGCAACGCCGCCGCATCGATCTCTGACACATCCCGGATTTCCAACCATCATACCTGTGAGACGCATCACCTGTGAGCCGGAACCAGCATGAAGAATCGACGCATCACTCCCCATACAGACCGGAATCAACGCAACCCTTCCTCTGCGTGCAGCGGTACTATCGCATCATCTCCTCAGTGTCTCAGGAGTGTTGCATGTCTTTGTTTTCCGACGCTGCAGCTGTTTGGCTTGGTGAACTTTGACGCAACTACAGGTACTTTGGTGAAAAGTCACGCATCCATAGTTTTCTATGGTACAAGTTCTTGAAACCTATAGGAAGTCATATTTTTAACTGTGTATGGTGGACTTTTGTCGTTTTGGACTTGTTTAGTTTAGATAAAGATATTTTATTTTTCTAAACTGGTGTGGTGTCCTTTTGTGGTGTCTTCACTGTGTTACTGTTTCTGTTGGTACAAATACTTTACACATTGCCTTTGGGATACGCCTGTCTGCTCGTGCCAAGCTACCAAGGGGGTGAGCAGGGCTTATCTAAAGTGTGTGTCCCCCTTACCCTGACTAGAAGCAAGGGTCCCTATTTGTTCAAAGGTACCTACCTCTGCCAACTAAAGACCCCCGTTTCTAACACTTAGCTTAAGTAGTTAAATTCAATAAGATATGACCTGAACATCCAGGGCTAGAAACTGTGATGGTGATGACCGGGATGGAGTTGGACACCCTAAGAACCTCGTTCTCCACTCCCTCGTTACCCCACACCATACCTACGTCCCTTTTTAATGCTCAATTTATATTGTCTGAGCTAACACGTCATGAACCTCACCACCATATCACCTCTAACTTCCATCCACCACTAAAGCCTGCTTCACCTCATTTTGCCCCATCTCCACTGTTCTCCTCCTTTCCTGACACCATCTCTCTCAACCCACTCAGTCTCTGCATCAACTCGCCCACACGCTACTCCATGCCTCAAATGACTACAAACCCTCTCCACCAAACCATTTCCACACTTCTCTTCAACCTCCTCCCCCACCCCCTCAATATTTTTTATTAACTACATCATCTCTTTTCATATACAATTCCTACACTTTTTGAAAACCTGAACTCACAAATGTCCCCTGCCTACACCACCTTCCCATTACCTTTTTGATGCACCCCTTATCATCTACCCCCCACTGCCCCATTGCGCCACCTCTCTCTTGCCCCCAGCTCTTCCACGATCTAGGAAAATACCAAATATGGATTCAGTAGAATGTCAGACACCGTAATTATGAGTTAGGCATAGTGGTAATTACCACGTGCAAGGGTAAATAGCGCATTACTATAATGAATCGTCTGCTCACAAGTAAAAAACATGTTTTATTTTACACATGTGCTAAATACCTCTTATCCGTAGTTCGTGTGCACTATTTAACACATGTAGTATTTAAAATATGCTCTATTTACAACATGCAAAAAATAACACATATGGGTGTATGTGCATCAAAAATCGGTAAAACGAGTCCTTATTAGCGAAAAATAAGGAATCGCTAATAAGGAGTTGCATACCGCGATGCATCAACAGATTCGGTATTTAATACCGAATCGCAAAAATTAGTTAAATATCCGCTAAACACGTTTGCGAGACACCTTTTCAAAGAAGAGCAAATACCGAGGTAGCAAATACCGAATCGGTATTTGCGATTTCGGTAATAGCGAATCCGGAAAAATGAAAAAGTCGCATCGGCAGCAGGCTGATGACATCACAACCAGGAAGCAACACAGCCCATGCTTCATTCAGTGCCCTGAGGAGTTCAGAGGAGGAGGCAGAGCACAGGAGCTGAGGATTGCTAGAGTGAGAACACAATCAAACTCAGAGCAGACTACCAGGATGGAGAAGGATGCACCCCAGAACAAGGAGGCACCAAGGAAGAGAAAACAAAAGTTTTCTGATAAGGAACTCGAACTGCTCGGGGGGGGGGGGTGAGCAGCAAACACGACAAGCTGTTTGGGAGGCTGTCCCAAAAAGTTCCTGAGGCAGAAAAGCGCAAATTGTGGCTGCGCATCAAAGACAGAGTCAACGCTGTAGGAGTCACCCACCGCAGCATAGGCGATTTAAAGAAGAGGTGGTATGACCTCAGGAAGAGGGCAAAGGAGAGGATTGCCGAAAGGGTGAAGGATGCAGCTGGCACCGGAGGGGGAACATCCAACGTGAGTGCAAACACAGCCCTTGAGGTCCTCGTCGAGGCAACAATTGAGCCAGAAGCTGTTGTGGGGGTCACTCAATTGGATACATCCGGCGCAGCAGGAGGAGAAGGTAAGATGCATGCCAGCGCAGATATGCAGCGTGTAGTCCACCCATGGCCATCCCCCCAGGCCAATCACAGTGTATCTGTAGCAGCGCCTAATGCATATCCCCTCACCAGAGTAGTGCATCATGGGAGTTGTAGTCATATCATGAATGAGTGCATGTCTGACTCCTGATGTAATAGAAATGAAACCAGCTGCACATGGCCATATGTCAGTGCAAAATCTCCGTTATGTAGGTTAAATCATGCAACACTGATACAACATGGCAAAATAATAACTATGCACTGTTTCACATACAGATGCATCACCCCTCGACTCAGATGACAGCGGACGCCTCGTCATCTCAGAGACACCAGTGGTGACAGATGTCGAGACCACGCAGGAACCTGAACCCACAACAACACCATCACCACCACCACCACCACCACCACGGCGGACATCACCACCACCACCACCACCACGGCCAACTCCACAGAGCCGCAGGGCAAATGTCCCCTCCCTGCAGGTGATGGAGTCAGAGCAGAGGCCAGCTGACACAAGTGTCCCACGACAGACAGTCGTTGCTCCAATCACCCAAGCAGCAGCACGTGTCCGAGTCAGGCAGCGGGCCAGGCCCCTAGGTAGAGCTGTTGAGAGAGCAGATGATCCAGCACACGGATACGGAGTGGTGGAGACACGGATGCTGCGTGTCCAGCGCCTGCAGGGGAGACCCATGGGTGCTATGAACATCAACATGGTGAAACTGACAAACAAAATAGGCACCATGACCGACGCAATGCGCGAGATGACCACAGCCGTTGCCGAGGGCAACAGAGACATCAAACTGTGCCTCACACATGCTGTAATTGCTGGCCAACAGAGCGAGCGCCGTAGGCATCGCCAGACCATGGTCCGCACCATTGCCACCAATAGAGCCATCACTAAGCTGTGCAACAGCACAGCTGTGCTGTCGCGCAGATCTGTGTCCCTGCAGGTCGATTTGGGCCATTATTGCGGGGATGTCGCAAAGTCCCTGGAGAGAGTGACCACTGCAGTGGAGCATCTGCAGTCTGGGACTTTCAGTGCCAGCAGTTTGGGAGGGGAGGAGGGGAGTGAGGCTGCCTCAAGCGTGAGCAGCGCCTCTGTTCCGGAGGTCAGCGAAAGGAGGCGCAGTGCACGCAGCACCACAGCCACAGAATCACATCGCGGAGATGTGGCCGAGTCACGGGACAGGAGGCTGGGGGTACGGGGCAGGCGCAAATAGCCATGATCCATTGGTTCCCTGGCCATGGTGACGTAACCATGGGCCAACAGTACAGCAACATGTTACACCCGCGATGACAACGGACATGTTTTTATTTGTTTATTTGATTCTGCGTCATGTTGGCGTCCCATACATATGCACCTGAAAGGTACTCATGTGCATTAAACAATAGCAAACATAAACATGCAGTGTTGGCTCTTTCATACCTGTCTCAGAAGTGATGTCTTGTGATGTATGTCCGCCTCCTTTGTCCCTCAGCTGTATTTGGCACGTGTGCCTGTTGGTGTTGGGGGGGGGGGGTTGCTGTGCCCGTAAGTCGTCCTCTCCGTCCACCTCAATTGGTATCCCCCTTCGTGTGGCAATGTTGTGCAGCATGGCGCAGACTGCTATTATCCGGCGGCAGGTAACTGGGTCATACTGCAAGGCACCTCCTGTCTTGTGTAGTATCCGGAAGCGACTCTTGAGGATGCCAAAGGTTCGCTCTACCACATTCCTGGTGCTGATATGTGCTGCGTTGTAGCGCTGCTCCTGAGGTGTTGCAGGGTTGAGGTAGGGAGTGAGTAGATAATCACGCAAGGCGTAGGCGCTGTCACCTGCAGGGAGGGGAGCAAATGGTTAGTTGCATGGATACATTTACATATGTGAGGATCGTGTTCATTTGGAGGCATTTGTATGTACCGAGTAGGTGACCCTCTCCAAATTCCCCGTTGATCAGGCGCCTGTGGATGCCACTGTGCCTGAATATGTATGCGTCGTGGGTGCTTACTGGGAATTGTGATACGATGTCCGTAATGATGTGCTTGGCATTGCACACAACCTGGACGTTGATGGAATGGTATGACTTCCGGTTGCGGTAGATGTATTTGTTGGCTGACGGGGACAGATGGGGACATGGGTGCAGTCCACGCACCCTATCACATGGGGGAATTGTGCCACCTGGTAGAACTCCTGTTTGGTGCGGTTCAACTGCTGTGGGGTTGTGGGGAAGGTGATGTGGTGATGTATCAATGTCAGCATGGCATCTAGGAAATTGTGGAAGACGCGTGATAGTGCGCTTTGAGACACGCCTCCAGCTTCTGCTATGACCCCCTGGAAGCTTCCTGACGCCAGCATGTGCAGGCTGCATAGGACCTGGACATGGGCTGGGATGGCATTGGTCCTACGGGTCTGGTGCTGCAGCAGTGGTTCAAGGTCGGCAATGAGGAGCATGATCATGGCCCTGTTGAGCCTGTACTTGTCATAAATCTGTTCCTTGTCTGGCCCAGCAATGTGATGCGCACCCTGAAGACTCTGTCCTGGATCATCCTCCTGCGCTGTGCAAGGGCGTTGATTCTCCTCCTCCTAACAAGCACGTATGGGGCAGCCATTTTGGAAGAGCTACAGGGTCTCCAGAGCCATATTTGAAGGGTTTCTGAGTGGCTGCACCTGTTTTGGAAATTTTTTTTCTACCTTCCATTAACTTTACCTCCAGTTTGTGATTCCCCTTATTTTGCTCATGCTAAATAGCGATTTTGACCATTTTCGGTATTTGCGACTTTTGATGAATTTCGTAGCGACTCTTTATTAGCGATTCGGTATTTCCGGAGGATGGTTTCTTTCTTGGTATTACCGATTCACTATTATGCGATTCGGTATTTTACCGCGTGAGGTATTTACCGAATCTTTATTTTAAAGGGGTTTTGGGTTGATGCATTGCATTTCCAGGTTTTGCGTTCGGTATCGGCCTGTTTTACCGATTCGCATTTTTACCGGGAGGTATTTTGCTTGATGCATCTGCCAGATGGTAGATAACACTCAAGTACAAATATGAGAGGTTATCAAAACCAATGGTGAATACCACCTTAAAATACCACCATTCAAAAGGAGGTGGGAATAATTCATGAAAGTGTAGGGAATGAAAGAAGAGCTGTGAAACAAAAGAAAAATGTAAAGACTAACCAATAATGCAAAACCAATACAGTACATGTACTGTTTGAGCTGAAAATAATAAAATATATCACACACATGTACCCAGTGCCAAACCTACATTACCAGCCAAGGACAGGTGAAGATCACAGGTTGATTGCAGCAGCTCACGCTTCCATTCTACAGTCCATCAAAATGGATGCTGTGCTGTTAGGCCATTATATCATTCTATGCCTAATCCATGTTATGCTATAACAAACCATGCATCATGAGGATGGAAACCAAGCCACCAATGTATGACCTCAAATGGCACTGCAACACAGAATAAGAGCTTGGATTGACAGAGTAAGGCTAGAACCGCTAAACACTAGACAGCCTACGAGCTAGAGGATACACAAGCTTGATATGGGCACCATTCAAAACATATTTTCACTATTACAGTTACCCTGGCTCACAATATAGGGATCCACTGCCATCCCCATTTCTGAAAATGTTAGAAGCACTAGAATTCTTCCCGACAGGCACCACAACAGATAGTAGGATTGGCCTGTGCCATTTCAACCTGAAGCAAAATACTCTGCTAAGGTATGGATGGTTTGTAGAAAGTGAGTGAGCTGCATAGACAGATCCCCTTTGACACCCACTCAGATAATGCCAAGAAAGCAAACATCTGTGCTAAGCAGATTTGCCTGATATCCTAGGGTCAATTGCCTGCACTCATGTACACGTGGTGAGCTCAAGTAGACAGGAACACGTGTGCTGAAACCATAACATGAAACTTTTTATGTGCAGATGCTGTTTGATGTGAATCTGTGTATATTGAACAGGTGTGTTAGGTACTCTGTACGAAACCAAAATGTTATTAGGTTGATAAAAAAGCATCTTTAGTCATATTGTGGTAACACATCACCCTTAAGGTACTGGGCAGCATTCGCGGCTGGCATGTCTCGTGGGTGGGGGCGGGGGACCAGGCCAGGGGGAGGGGGCTAGTGTGCAGGTGTGAGCGCAAGGTAGCGCACTAAAAAACAAAACAGTTTTGAGGGAAAAAATTACACACTTACCTTATCGTCGTTCCTGCCGCTGCGTCTCTGCTCCTTGCTCGTGCACGTGGCTTGGGACAGGAAGCCAGGAACAACAACAAGGTTCCCTTGACCAATCACAACGCTGCAATGCAGCGTTGTGATTGGTGTTGAACATCCTGGTTGGACGCTCAACCACTGAATGGGCTTGTTCTCCTTGCAGGCTGTAATGCAGCCTGCATGGAGAACTGGGAAAGTGCGCATGACTGGTTTGGGCGGCCCGAGAGGGCCAACCAAACAGTCAAACCACTCCTGCCCTGCTCCACGAGCAGAGAAGCCTCGCCCACCCACCCTCAAACGAAGGAAACATAAAATGATATTTACTAAAAGTTATTCTTTTATATTTCCTTTCCCCTGCTGAAAGCAGTGGGCGACGTTCCTCTGCCATAGCGAAGTAGGCGCCACTGGCGGGCAGACAAATCAACCCTTATCATCAAGATTACGGTAGATTATGTTTGTTGTAGCCGATTCTCTCTACATGTCAGCACTGGCACGAGAGAGCCTCTAGGACATATGCATGGATCAATGTGAATTTGTTGAAACAAGTACATCGGCCACTTTTCACAATGATGACGATTGTCAGCCAAGTCAGCTTTTTAACAATCACATGTACTTCCATTATGACTATTAACTTGGTTGGATTCCTCCGACTTCTAGACCTTCTTTCATTTCTTCCAATTTAGACATGTTGAGGATGTCATAACTGGTTCTTCCCACAGTTTGAGGTGGAGCTGAGGTTGAGAACTACCACCAGTTGCCATGCTTTAGTGTTGTTGTTTTTTGTTGCAGTTTTAAATAGAGCTAACTCGACATGTAGATATCAGAGCGCTTTACATGAGCACCAGATGCATTGCAGACAGACACATTCATTTTAGGCACGGGGAGATTAAGCGATTTGCCCAGAATCACATGATGTTTGAGCCTCCCGCAATACTCAAACCTGATTCCCCAGCTTCAAGGTCGGCTGCGCTAGCTATTAAGCCACACCTTCTCCCCAACATTTAGTGCTTACTAACTCACTTAGGTACATAGATTGTTATGGTTTAGAACCTGTTTTTAATTTTCCTAGCATCATGTGAATATGTTGATTCAGTATTGATAGTGGCCATTATCTCCTTCAGCAAGCATGTTTTTGGTGGCATCCTCGGCATGAGATGGCACATTAGACAGTGATGGTGTCTTACCACCTCTTTGGCCAGGACCTCCCACTATGGATCTGTAAACTCGTAGTTCTTTTCCCTGCCTGACTCCATTATGGAAAGGTTTGCCAGCTTTCTACTTGTGATGACTGAGTGATATCAGAGGATGGCATAGGGTTGTGTTTGTATTGTTTCGAGCTGCTTTGTCCACACAAAATGAATGTATGCACATTCCCACACAGGTGTACTTTTGGTGTGTCATAAGGTTCTTTTGAATGTTGCTCTGGCTGTTTGTTTTCTAAGGAATCATTTCCATACTCTAGGAACTTTCAGTATTTGGTAATGGCCACTTGCTGAAGTTTTGCGCTATTCATTGGGTATTTAGCACATGCCCCAAATAGCACACATTTAGTATTTAACAAATGCTCTAAATAGCGCACATTCAGTATTTAACACATGAGCTAAATAACAAATCTGCAATGTGCGGTAAAAATGTATAACCATTGTCATTGAATAAGTGTGTTATTTACTGAACCCAGTGGTATTGGTATTTATCCTATGAGCAAGTTTGCTGGTATTTACCACTAAACTCATAATCTAGGCCAGAATAAGTAAAATTGATCCTGGTAAGAAATGTTGAATAAACTTACCCATACCAAATCAGAGAGCACAAGAGGATCAACTCCAACATGACACTCAGACTGTTGATCCACAACACATACAGAGACTTGTACTGGGGGAAGGGGGCGCTTTGTTTCAACATCTTCTTTGTTCACTCCCCGCATTCACCATGTGGAGCATGGGCTCTGAGATAGGTGTTGGGAGGGGGGAAAATGACCATTGGGGACAGGCGACCCCCAACAAGATGTATTCGATGAGCAGTGGGTGTATTAAACGTATGCACTTCTAGAAAACCAACCCATCTTCCTTGACAGGTTTGCCAATTTTGACAGGTAAGGGTGGAAATAAATTGGAAACTTAGAGACATATTTATGGTAAAGTAATGCAACACAGGGTAGCAAATTAACCTTGCTGCACTGCTTTGCATTACAGGGAAAGGGCAGGAGTCCACGGTATTTAAAAGAATATGAAGCATTCCTGTCCTTGTCCCTGCACTGGCACAGGATTGTTTTTGTGCAGGAAGGGACATCTTTGTGTGCAAAAACAATCCTGAGAGGCAAATTCCTCTGAAAGAGGAAACACACAGGCGAAATAAAGATATTTCTCCTTGCTACTCCTCATCGAGAGGGGAGTATCTCTTTGACCCATCCCCAGGTTTACAAGTTCTTGTCAAAATCCAAGGGAGATGCGTGGGTACACCAATGCAACTCCAGTGGCACGCTTACCCAGCGATTTGCGCTATGCTTGGTTACTCCAGGTTTTTTGAGCCACTCAGAGCCACGCAAGTGGCTTTGCGAGAGTTCAGAAATCTGTCCTAAGGTTTGCGTCGCTCTTGCACCATGTTGTGGGATGCAAGAGCAACTAAACAGCCTCATAAATAGGCCAGTCAGCATCTTCAACCTGAACTCACCTCTGGTTCACTCTGCATCTTAACTCTCCTGAAGAGGGAGGGACCAGGCTTCTTGGAGAGGGACTGACCTCCTTGTGGTCCAGACCTTTTAGCCCTACCCAGACCTTTTAGCCCTACCCAAGGGTGGATGGAAGAGTTTTGGGTGGGGGGTGGGGCGTGGCGTGAGGATCCTGGGTACCCAGAGCAGGGATAGGTGTAGTTTCTTATTACCTGGGTTCAGTCTTTGTAAATATGCAATTTTATTGTGAGCAAAATGTTTTGTCGCTGTTTTTGGTTATGCTTAAGTCTGTCAGCTGTCTGAGCCTGCCCCAGAGTGAGATATGAAATAATATTCTGTCAAAATGTATGTAATGCTCAAATCATACATAAATATGACATGCTTACCATTCTTACTCTTTTTCTGCTTCTATGATGCCTATAGTAAAGTCAGCTGCGGCCTACAGTGAATATAATGTGACCGTTCAAAACTGTGCTATACAAAAAATAGAAAAACAAGTTGTTACAGGTCATTTATCACAACACAAGTGTCCCCTGTCGTCCCATAAAAAGTGATATTTTTTAAACAACCATACTTAATCTCATTTTTTTTTTTTAAAATAAGAAACGATATGCACGTCAAACGTGTTTGTGTAAAAGTTGGAAAACATAATACATGTATTATATGCTCCTAATTTCAGAAATATGGCTACGGATTTGAAGATGCTTAAATGTTACTATCAATTATGTTTTCTACATTGAGAAACCAGTCATAAACAATAGGCTAGACTCCCCAGCAAGTGATTTGCATGATCTCTTTAATTCAACATGGCAACTGAAGTGTGAGCTATGCGGAGTCCAGATGCCACTACGTCACAGCCTCTTGTTGTGACTGGTAAGGGGGAGAGCAGATGATGGGGGAGGGGAGGAGAGTTAAAGGAGAAACAGGCAGTGGAAACCCAGCCTGTTGGGAGGGGTACTGGCGGGAGCGGTACTGGCTGGGATGGGGGAGGGGTGGCGTGGGAGTCTCCAAAAAGAGGTACAATCTTTGGTAATGATTTGGTACATAACAGTAAATCGTACAAAGGTCATATCTACACACTGTTGAAACGGTGATCTGATGTTCCCATAAATATAAACTTTCTGATTTTTTGGTAAAGTGCTAACTAACTTGCCTCTGCATCGAGGTGCTTTGTCCAGTCAACCAATGGCTGCGGGAATCCGATCACAGGGAAAAGAAAAGAAGTGTGTAACGGCAGCTGCGGACGAAGGGCTGTCAGAAAACTATTAATGGAAAAGCGGCTTTCTTAGCTTCCTTTTAAACAATGGCAAAGTTTGCCCTGGCATCTTCATAAATTGAAATGGGAGCATTCCACAGTGTTCGACCTCCAGGCCTTCGGACTCTTACGTTACGTCACATGTATTCGTAGATTATTCAGATATGAAAAATCGTAAGACTGGTTGTTATTGCACCCGTCCTCTGCAAAACACTGGACCATACAAGTAATTTTTCAGCCCCAGGTAAAGATATAGTATCCCCTTCTTTGTTACCACTATGTCAGAACTTGTACTGTATAAATTATGGACAGAGCGTCATTTTTGCCTGCACACATTATTTTTGCTTTTAAATAATGTATGTAACATTTTATATTAACAAACCTCATCCTACAGGGCTTACAATTCGCAACAAGACTCCATTTGTTTGTACAGAGGCCTTGACTATACTAATATATATGAATAGTACCAGCTCACATAATAATTCATTGTTAGATCAGTCAACCTTAGTGTGTTTTTCCACAGACTTTTTGCCTTTTGCCTTTTGCCTCCTGTTTTTGATGATTCTTTTTGTTGGCCTTAGGACTCTGAGTACTTTACCTCTGCTAACCAGTACTAAAGTGCATGTGCGTCTCCCCAAACATGATGGCTTTGGTGTATACCTGATTGGCATATTTGTTGTACTGCTTAGTCATTTGGAAAGTGGTATTCAATGTACCCAGGGCCTGTACTTCAAAACTACTAGTGGGCTGCGGCACTAATTGTGCCACCCACAGAAGTAGTCTTTCAAACCTGTCTCAGCCCTGCCACTGCAGTACTTGTGTGTGTAGTTTTCTTCCACTTCGATTTGGCAGAGTTCCTATGCACTAAACAAGCAAGGATCCCATATTTTTACATACTCCCCAAAATTCACAAAAACAAATTAGCACCACAAGGACGACCCATCGTCTCGGGCATAAACTCTCTCCTGGAGCCTCTTTCATGCTTTTGTGGTTTTTTCCTGAGACTCTTGGTACAAAACACCTCAACTTACCTTAAGGACACCAAAGACCTGTTAAACTGTATAAAGAGACCAACCTCCTGATAAGCCTGGACATTGAAAGTCTTTACACTAGCCTCCCCCAGGATGAATCAATCACAGTGATCAAGAACATCTTGAACAAGTCCACGTGGGAGAACAATGGAATGTGCCAAACTAGCCCTCAAGGAAAACCTTTTTGAAATTAAAGACACACTCAGATATACAGCACTTCAATGGGGAGCACATAGCCTCTTGTGTGGCTGGGCTCTATGTGTTAGAGTTTGAGAAAAGATACTTCTTCGATTAACCTCAAAATTCACGCACAACGTAAGCACCATGGAAATCACCTTCTTGGATGTCACCATTTTTTATAATAACAACAGACTACAGACAAAGACCTACTACAAACCAACGGCTGAAAACATGTTACTGAAGTTTGACAGTTTTCACCCCAGGGCCCAGAGAGAAAACTTACCTTATGGCCAATTTTTATGACTAAGGGGAAACTGTAGCAGAACAGAAGACTTCCACACACAGGCCAGGGACTTCTCAGAAAGATTAAGGATTTGGAACTACCTGGAAAAGATTATCAGAACCACCAGGAAAAGAGCTCGAAACCAGAATAAAGACGCATTATTGGACACAACCAAAAAAGGGAAAATGAACCACCCCTTATTTGTGTTACTGCCTACAATACCATTTCTAACGAGGTAACCAAACTCATACACAAGCACTTGCGGATCTTAAAAACAGGCAATGTCAATTGGGACAAACCCCTTTTTTATTTTAAAATAGGTAGAAGTCTGAAAGATTAATTGGTCTCAACCCCTCCTACAAAGACTGAATAACAAATCACAGTACTGAATACGTGGGTACTACCGAACATAACCAGACATTATCCTTGGGGTAATTGCAGTGTGTGCCTGCTTACTTACAAAACAAAAACAAAAACCTTAAACTTAGAATCAGACAGAACCTGGGTGTTAAAAAAAACACACAAATTGCAACTGGATTAACTTCATCTACATGATCACATGCTCTTGCCAGTTACGGTATTTAGGGATGAACAGCAGAAATATTAAAACAATGATTTGTGAACACCGCAGCAACATCACATGTAAGCGAAATGCTACCAAGATGACAGATCACTTTCTGAAAACAGGACTCACCAATGACCTCCAGTGGGTGATTATAGAACAGCTCAACTACCAACAAGGTGATCTTCAAAACCTTCTTTTTGAAAAAGAGAAAAGATGGATGTTTCGCCTGTCCACACACTCACAAAGTTTGAATGACGAAATACTGAGGAACTCAGTTAATCTCAAAAGTTAGACTGCCCGAGTATTCCGATACCGTTATTAATAATAATACGTAAAAAAACATCAAGTTGTGGCTTTCGCACCTTGAGCTCCACTACCTACAACACTATAATATCTCCTACATCTTTTTCAGGGAGATTCACCTTTCTGACAGTGGTCATGTGCCTTTAAACATATTTTTGTCTGAGAATGTAGCCATCATGCAGAGAAGAGACTTCATTAAGATTCTTTCCCCTGTATCTGATTAGGAACATCATCAGGGGTGTAGGATCCTGTGCAGACATGAAACATAATCAGCCTGACTCCGTAGTTGCACATATATTATAGATAAAATCATTACCCCACACCAGGATTGTGGTTAAAAATGGGTTAAAACGTCTAGAAGGGGCTTGTCCCTTTGAACCAATAGGACGAGACGCTCTACCACCATGACTTCACTGCACTCCAGATGCAGGTTGACCCCGCCTCACCTCACTGCCAAAATATACACAATGACCGGAGACCCGGCATCTCCAGGATCCCGGAAGGTATGAGGACACAGGTAACCAGGCAGGCGGCAGACCTTGATGCAGTAAGTAGACAGGAGTCTTGAGTGCTACTCGGTGATTAATCTATACTCATAGTAGCTATACAGAGAGTACGGCTGCCATTCCCAACGCACTATGACTAATGTTTAAGCTATTTATTGTACTTTCTCAGATCCGCCGGGATCTATGTTACGCATAATTATAGTAACTTAAGTAGGCTTACCCACTATTATATACACTTATGCTAACTTGTCGACCCGTGACATCGTAGTGCATGTATGGACAAGGACTCATGTTTTTCTGGCTGGAAACATACCTTATGTGATTTATTGTGTGTATGAATACAATAAGATGCTCGTTGCCACTGATTGGGTGACATGCCTGAGCATGCCAAGACTAGACTTTGGGGGCACCCCAGGGGACAATTGATATACACACTCGTGGTTACCCAAAATTTGGGGTAAAACTTATGACTAAAAATGACATCAGTAACCCCGGGCGGAGACCTCCGCTCCGCCCGCGGAGTGTGCGGAGATTTGCCTCCTCCACATTCTGCGGAGAAGGCAAATGCCCACACACTCTGCAGCGAAGCAGAGTTGGCCAGCCCCCGCCTCAACCCCCCCCTATATTAACAATTAATTCTACATGACTTAAAATTAAATTAAAACCACTTACCTGGCATTTGGTGCCCACCTCCTCTTCTCGCAAGAAATGCACATGCGCGGGCGAGCGTGCATGCACAGCTTTCTGAAAGAATTACCCAGACGGCGAGGAATAGGAGGATGGCAGCCAGGGGACACTGCATGCCAGGTAAGGGGTTTTAATTTAATTTTAAGTCATGTAGAATTAATTGTTAATATGGGGGGGGGTGGAGGCGGGTGGCTTAGTGTAGTGGAGCGGAGTTCCATGGAGTTTGTTTGCAACTCCGTGGACCTCCGCGTAGCCCCGCTGCGCCCAGGGTTAGTCATGAGAAGTACAATTGCACATTGTGCACATCAGGCTATTGGATCAAATGACACACAATCACATGACCTGAAAATTAATGGCAGTGGGTTTTGGGTGCAGGGCAATCTTATGCAGTACCCTACTAATTAACCATAACGAAAAGCCTGATACTTTTTACAATCATGGATGCTGTTTGTTGTTACATGTCTCCCTTTCTCTTTCAGAAATCTGCATTGTTGGAGGATATTGTAAGTTACGAAACAACTCTGCACCTGCGCACACCTTAGCGTGTGTGCGTACACAACACCAGCTCAGGACACATCTAATCCTGAATTTCACTGGCCCTGAAGAAAGCCAAAAGAAATTGGATAATTTGGCTGAAACACGTAGACCACTTCACTTCTTTGGGATGTGTGAGATAATTTCTCTGCTTTCACGTACAACTTTGATTCCTACCCTGCCCCAGGCAATTCTTAATAAATTTGGTTCACGCAGCTTGATTTAGTATCCTGGAGGTAGTTTTAAGGTTTGCACTCACTACAATCACCTTTTCACTTTAAAAAAATCCCGCTCCACTGCAATCAGGCGTCAAAGCACACCTAGGAGGCATTTAGCCCCCTAGGTGGGAACCCAATGATGAAGCATGCCACCAACTAAGGTGGTGGGTGAGGGTTCTTTTAAAAACCTAATACATTTTCTGTACTGGAGACTACTTCTATGACGAAGGATACATTGGTCTTTCCAAACCACCATTAGCTCGTTCAAAGTGTTTATTCATTTAAAACTACTTGCCAAGCCGTAAACTCCTGTTACAGATAAGTCACCCCTAAGGTAAGGCCCAAAGCAACCCTAAGGGCAGGGTGCTACGTAAGTAAAACGTAGGACATGTATCTTTATGTTTTGCATGTACTGGTAGTGACAAACAATCTATTTCGTTTTTTACTACTGTGAGGCCTACTCCTCTCATAGGCTACCATTGGGAATTCCTTACTACACTTTTAAGCTGTAATTCCTAATCAGAGAGGAGCAGCTTTTTTATGTTTCATATGTTTGGAATGGTAATGATAAATCTTCCTTTCTGATGAAGATGGATTCAACATTACTGTTTAGAAATACCACTTTTAGAAACTGTATTCACTAAAATGTTCCCAAAGGAATTGTTTCTATAACATTCACGGCCGTGTCTGAGGAGTTGCTGGGACACCGCTATACAGAGCACAAATGGAATGACCCTAGTGGTCGAAGTGGGCGGGAACGGCAGGGCACGACGTGCCCCTACTTCTTTAATTCTGTAGATTCCGTTCCCCTACTTTTTTGTTATGAACATGCGTCCCTGGACGTCAGAAATATTCTGTTCGTGGACGGGCGGGGAGCAGAGAAGGAAAAGGTCTCTGTCTCTTACTTCCTGCCCAGACAAGACAAGGAAGGTGTCCGCTTCTGCTCTACCGCTGGCAGCTGCCCCCTCTTTCTTACTCCTATTCCCTCTCGTTCTGTCTAACTCCTTCTCACTTTTCCAAAAATCATGAATCAAGAAATGGTTCTCACCGTCTCTTCCTGTCGTCCATTTGTACCCCTGTGAAATGGATGCAAAAAAGAAAACCACTTTTGCTGGAAATGCCGTTTTGCCATTTTTCTATTCCAAAGTGCACCAACGGAAATAAAATGTTCAAACTCTGAAAAATAATTAAATAAAGCAAGATGGAGTGTTCTTAAAGTAGCCAGATAATTTTTTTCAAACCCCAACACATTAGCGCCACTTTACAGAGTTTGCAAGTAAAGCGCTACTTTTGTTTTCTTGTCTTTCTTTGAACAGCATTGTTTTCCTCCAGTACCTCCTACCTGGAGGCAGGGCCAGCGCTAGGCATGGGCAGTGTGGGCAGCTTCCCAGGGCCTGGCACTCTGCCTGCTAGGATGGGGCCCCCACAATGGCAATTAACACCCCACTAGTCCTCCTGTATGTCTGCCAATCAGATTGAAAAAATGCTTCACAAACGGGCTCATGGGAGGGGGCCCCCCCTCCTGGGGCCTCTAAGGGATGGTGTGGGAAGGCCTAGGTGAGGGGACACCTCTCAGGCAGCCAGTTCAGAGACTCGGCAGGGCGCCCATTGTCAGCACTTTAGCCCACACTGGTTTAACTCAGCCCCCAAGCAATTCTCACACCTTCAGTTCGAAATGGGCTGTACAAGAGTTGCTTGGGGTGGCTGAGAAGAGGAGCTGCGGCCGAAGTGGAGTCTGCACAAAGCAGCTTCCCCGAGATCAGAAGGTGTCACTTATGTAGATTTCAGGGGCCTCCCACATTCCCTTTTGCCCAGGGCCCCGAAAATCCTAGGATCGGCCCTGCCTGGAGGTACTGCAATACCTGGTTGATGGGTGGATTGGAAAACGAAATGTGTACGGCGGCTTTGTGTTCACAAATGTGGTCTTTTGAAACCATACTGCTTACGTTTTGTAAGCATATAAGCAGTGGACATTGAAATAGGTCCATTCTGGGCCCTGTAGTTATGTCCTTAACTTTTCAGGCAAAAATACTTGTTGATTTCTGAATAATGACTGTAAAAGTGTTAAGTTCACCATGTTCCTGCTTACATTTTACATACTGTGTGGGTTCACCTTGAAGGCTTGCCCACCCCAATCCATACTGAAGTTCACCTCCAGTCTTGTGGGCAGGCCTACGAAGTAGCAGACCCTAGAGCAACAGTGACTCTGTCAATGAGGTCACAGGACCCCTGAGAAGAGCTGGCTCTAGGGCGGTACGACTGGTGTGACGGCAACGGGCGCTGACTTTGAGTGGGGGCGTTGTATATTATGGTTTTAAAAGCACTTGCTGCCTCCTTCTTGGCCGCCAGCTATTCTCGGCAATAATAAAAATGTAATGATAACTCTGATGAATAAACTTCTTCCTAGAGCGAGATCGGAGATTTGTCTAGTGGAAGTTTTGACTCATGGAAAGATAGCGCAGAGGGTTAATGTGCCTGCTGCAAAGAAAATGTACCAGGCCCATCACAAAGCGTACATATTGTAAATAGGTCAGTGGGTTACTGCTTTTGTCAGTGAGATCCTTTTGCTACTTGCAGTTTATAAGTTAAAATCCTAACAAAGAACAGTGAGCTATTAACTTTCATCTAAGAGCTGCGTACAAACTGCAAGGTATAAACTAGAGCGTTATGTTTTTTCCCTAAGCCTTTGATTATCCTAATGTTGCAAAAAGTGTTATTTTTTATACAAATCAATAATGATTTTTAAAGAGAACCCCCAGTCATGGTATTAACTTTTAAATTCTGAGTTTGTGTTTATCCAGGCCAATCACTATTAAACTATACTGTCTACTAGTATGGTTATCAGGTGATTCCTACACCTTGTAGTCCTTTGTCTTATGTATCATTTCCTATACAGTCATTTACACACGTAAAATTGATTGTCTCTGTGTATATTGATGACGACAGAAACTCCATGGCTCGGAAACAAATGGCTCGTGCTTTCATTTTTTTAGCATTTTTGGGACATTCTGTGATTAAAATAAATTCACAAAGTGGAATATGTTTCTAATGTCGATAGCTGATATTAATCGTTAAATAATCATGTGTATCCATTGGTTGAATTACATAACATAATAAGCTGTAACTGGTCAGTGAAATGCCACAAAAATACTAAATATTGGGATGTTTTTCGCATCCTGGCCACACCTCTAACTCTGCCCACTGATCCAATCCTCAGGTTATTCCCGCCCTCTGATTCTCCGCCCACAGTTCCCCTACTTTTTTTTCCCCACTTCGACCACTGAATGACCCATGCTGTAGTCGTGTGTGGTGTGACTCTTTTGCTATATTGGGCATTTTTTGTGGAGGTGATCATTTGGAGGCAAGTACTTGCAGGATTGATTCCTTCCCAACACTGAGTCCTGAGGATGGTCTTGTGGACCGATCTGGCCACTTGTGACTGAAACATCAACAGTCTGACCTTCTTAACAATATTAGTTTCATCTTATGGTGGGTGAGTTCCATCTGACCGCTTGAATGTTAAGGATTTACTTGATGAGCCCCTGGATTTACAAACCCATTCTGTTAAAATAATTTTTTGCAGTTTCCCAATCCCTATAACAAGTTTATATTTGTAATATTGAGGGATCATGTGGTGGCATCAGTGTTAATATGTGAACATATGTATGTACTGCTTTGTATATTGGTGTATGTATATATATATATATATATATATATATATATATATATATATATATATATATATATATATATATATATATATATATATATATCCTTTCGAGAGTCCCCAAGCTTTAGAGACGCACTCCACAAAGAACAGCTTATCCAAGCGATTTATTAAAATGAGGCAGCATTCCCAACCTGAAAGATTTGTGTCCCTGACGCGTTTCGATGCCTCCGGCATCTTAATCATAGGGTGGGTGGTTTGGAAATTCAGAAATGGAATGCCACTTATTTTCATCCGTCATGCCTTCTCCAGTGAATGGCATGCTGGTTATGGTAGTCCTAATTACTCCCCTTCGGTGGGGTCCGTTTTTTCCAACCTGGTTTTGTTCCCAATTTTAATGTTAATGTTTTCTCTGCCCTCCGGTGGGCCTCAGGTTCGTGAATCCGCCTCGCAATTACTCAGTTCCTTGTGCTGGAAAAAGGCTGCAACACCATTTTGCAGCCACACAGACCTTCAACTTTTAATAAATCGCTTGGATAAGCTGTTCTTTGTGGAGTGCGTCTCTAAAGCTTGGGGACTCTCGAAAGGATGTTACACACGGCTGCTCCAGCCGTGGGAGATCGCACCGCCGCTAACACCGGTTGAAGGTCTGTGTGGCTCCAAAAAGGTCTGTGTGGCTGCAATCTTTCAGGTTGGGAATGCTGCCTCATTTTAATAAATCGCTTGGATAAGCTGTTCTTTGTGGAGTGCGTCTCTAAAGCTTGGGGACTCTCGAAAGGATATATATATATATATATATATATATATATATATATATATATATATATATATATATATATACATACAATATACTCTCTCTTATATCAATTTGCCTGTGTTTGATCTTATGAGTGATTATCTGATGGCATTTAATATGATCACTTTGTGACCAATTAATTAATGAACGTGTAGAAACAATTCCTCTGGGAACATTTTGTGAATGGACTATAGTACCCTGTCCCTTGGGGAAGATTGGGTTGCCCTGTTGTATAATAATACTTTTAGAAAATGGGCATGTCTCTGCACTTACTGATCTGTGTGCCTGACGGCCTGTCTGCAATACACGTCTGGTGTGGGTGACATCTGTACTTTGTGCATTCCATTTAGACAGCCACAACACAGGAAGGATACGTGTGTCTGAGTACCCATCTATATTCATCTGCATTCTGATGGCCTTGCCTGGACAGGATGAAATGGGGGGGCTAACACTTCACTTGAATAGGTTGTGTCCTGTCCTCACACAAAGGACGGATTACTCTCCACAGATAGCCTGGCACACAGCACTGGGTTGAAAGGAATACTTGTGCACTTCAGAGGGCTGATTTCAAGTCATTCCCTAAATCAAAGGTACTTTTGGGTATAAGTACTGGGTCTCTTACCCCCTAAGTTCAGACACTACTGGACTTGTAACTGAATTTCTGCCAGAAGAACTGCTGTGCTGCTTAAAGAACTCAACTGGACTGCTGATCTAGAAGGCCTGCTTTTCTGTTTGTTGTCCTGCTGCCTGCTGCTCTCTGACTCTGCTGAAGGAGAGCTGGACTCTGCCTTCACTCCAAGTGATCTCCAAAGGCTTGTCAGCTTGCCTCTTTTTGCTTGAGACTCAGGGATATCAAAGTTTCCACCCCTGCTTCTGTGCCTGGCTCACTGGAAGTGGCCCAGATATTTGAAACACGGATTTCAACACATATCCCGTCTGCGTGTAGCAGAACTGGTGCATCGACCCAGTTGCGGGAATAAAATCGACATATGAAGTGAGAACCAGCGCTTCACCTCCAGAGATTGACGTATCGGACAGCATATTGGCACAGCTCCAGCTTGGTGAGATCGACACATCCCATTGACTGCGTGGAAGAACCGGACTCCTTCACTCAAAGTCTCTTGACTCTGGTGCCTGTCTTTGGAACTGACGCATCGCTTTCACTGTGTGGAGAAGTTCGACGCATCCTGCAGGTCTCGACATCAACGCATCCCACTGTCTGTGACCAGGAAAGCTAATTTGCTCACCTGGGCCTGAATGGGTCCTATAGCAGGCTGCCATTTCATTGCAGTCAGCCTGAACTTTGACTTTTGCCCAGTCCAGCGAGACCTAAAGTCTCATTTTTAGCCCTACATGCTTCTAAGTGCTTTACTGTATTTATTCCTTTAAAATTCAATATCTCAACTCCTACACATTGGATTTTTGGAATTATGGTCTTGTTCTGTTCAGAATATAATAATATATTTGTATAACCCTGTGTGATGTCTTTTTATGGTGCATTCATTGTGTTACCGTGTGTGTGTATGTTGCATAAATACACATTGCCTCTTTAGATAAGCCTGGCTGCTCTGAGCCAAGTTACTGGAGGGTGAGCCCAGGGTATCTTTCAGTGTGTATCTAGCTTATCCAGACTAGAGTGGTGGTTTTTGCCAGGCCTGAGTGCATGCTTCAGCCAATGAGGAGTCCTATTTCTAACATTCTTATTAAATCGTAAGGGTTATATTTGTTACTTGTCCACTAATACACAGGATGTTTTGTTTTCTGAGAAGGCCGCAGAGTCTGTGGCCCTTTTAGAAAAAGAAAAGGAGTGCTACTGCCCTTGTCAGAAATGCAGTAATTTCTGTTGCTTTTTTTTTGATTGAACAATGTATCACTTTTTTATGCACAAATAGGTTTTTATCGCTCACATGGCAGTGGACAGATAACTTCCATAATACTACTGACCATCTGGTTCGACATGAAAACTACCTTTAAACTGTATTTTAATGGAAAGTTGCAATACAAAAAGAGAACAACAAAAATTGTAGAAGAATAGGATCTCAAGAGGGCAGGTAAATAACATTTATTTTCATCATCAGGCACAAAAAATATATTCCCAGCATTCGTTTCAAATGATTTGATGATGTCCAACCCTCTGCTGTCTTTTTGCTGGGTTTGCGGATACAAATATCATGTACATGCTTTAGCACAGACCCAGATGCCCAGGCCAACCTCATGTCAAAGAACAACCATTGCAAGTTCAAAAACAACCATCACACATAGACATAGGTTGGACTTACCAGGACAATGACCAAACACAGCCTCAATGGCCAGTCTGTGTGCCAATGTATAGCCACTTAGGTCAATTTCGCTTTCACACATGCACATGTTGTTTCAAATATCTTAATTTTCCAGATTCGGTTTTAATACGAATGTGTACAGCCTCGTACTGAGATATAGCATCCTATTGCAAGTACATTCTCATATGTACACTGTTCTGTGGCGTAAGGTCACAATACCAGCACAGCCCCACCTTCTGAATCATATATATTCATTCAATTTGAAAGACTTGTTTCCTGTGACCTGATTGTAACTTTCTAGTGTTGTGTCTAGTGGGTGTTACTATTTCCTAAGACAATGATACTCATTTTATCAACTACAGAAGGATTAAAGGCTGAGTGGGTAGGGTTGAATAATTGTAAACATATATGGCATTCTAACACTACAAAGACGCTGTGGATGATGTTGCACTCTAGTTGGCTCCAGTCAGCTTATGGTGTCCTCACGAGCTGGGAGCTGCTCTGATAGCTTAGAAATTTCCGACTGCACCGCTCAAGAGAGAATGCCTGCACTGCTGGGTGCTGCTGCATGGGCTGTGGGTAGCCCGACTCTGCTGAACAGATCAGGGCTCGGGTGTGCTTGAGTTGTGCGACCCGCTACACTCTTGAACTCTTCCATGCTGCGAGAGCAGGTAAGACATAAACTGGGAACAGCAATAAAATTAGAGACACGCACTACCGGGATGCTTTAGATTTGAAATGGTGTAGAGTGCTACTGGGGATTCACTTTCTAATCCAAAAAATGTTGAACTGATAAGACAACCAAGTTGCATCTCCTGGTTAGGAGATGTCCCCCTGTGCACAACTGTTGGTCCCAAATAATGGGTGAAATGTTTTTCAAAATAAATAGTTCTCCAGTTAAACAATTTGCTCTTTCTTGTGATGTTTATTTACATCAGTGTGAGATATTGTTTCATATCAAATTTCGTGCCTTTTGTAGGCGAAAATCCATAGGTATATGTTTAATACATCAATCCCGATACATTTCGGGCTACCCAGTGCCCTTCATCAGGGGAAAACATTTGTAATGAGATAGATAAAAGTGCTTACATGAAGAAGGCACCCCGAGAGGGTGAGACAATGCAAATGAAAGTGTGAAACCTTATCTCCCACATCTGAAAAAGAAATGAAAAAAGAGAGAGTAGAAAACATCTTAGCGGGTGGTTGAAACTATAAAGGTGTAAATGCCCAAAAAGAAGTTCTTAGGCTGCTTTAAAATTTGGTGCACATGCAGGCGTGGTAGAATCAGAGTGAAAAAATAAAACCCCATGCCCGAGAGGTGCGACTTTTCGGTGTTTGTATGTCACGGTGGACAATGTGTAACCGTGTAGACGGAAAGTGAAGTGTGACGGGTAAACAAATGTGTATATCGCTGGTGGCGATAACGGGTGAATCAAACACATGCAAGTACGTACACAAAGAAGTTTAAGGTGGGTCGGTGCTTTCAACGAACAAAGGTTGTGAAGGGGTAATCTGTGGTGTTCGTGTGTCACTATCCGATGAAGAGGTCTCAGTCTCAGCATTGGGGTTGTAAGGTCTGTTCTGTCTATGTCGAGCATAGACCTCTGCCAAAGAATACACCTCTCCCAGCTTGTAGTCGATAGTGTCGCGTTTGTATTTGCGAATCTTTCTTGAATTTCTTGGGTGTACCTGTTCAGTTGTGCATTGATATCATCAAGCATCTTGGTGAAATCTTCTGCCTCCATCATATTGTTCAGTTCAGATTCAGTTCAGTTCAGTTAGGCCCCCTGGGGACTCGCTGCTAACAGTGCTGCAGCACCATAGACACTTTGGACAAATATTCTGAAGAGTCAAAATGAACTCTTGAATACAGACTAATAGTGTGCACTCCCTGGATGCAGCCAACAGTCAATGAGGAATAACCCGAACACATTGCACAAAGAAGGGTGGGACAGAGATTTGCCTGACACCTACTAGAGCTTCGCCCTTATGGGGTATTGTGTTGTTGCCACTGAATATTGTATACCTTTGTATGTGTAGATTTAGAAATTATAGTACTTCTAATATATAACATAAAGTATTTGACTAGGCATTGATTTATTGTTCCTACTGTGTGACCTTTAAATTATGAGTCATGTTCAGTGACCTGTATCTACACCCTCTCCCACCTCCACCCTGAAGGGAGCCATGACAGCTCGACCACAGCTACCACTGAGAGCCAAGTACTGAAGGGGTACTTGGCGCAGTTGCTTGGGATCCATATTAGGCCAGGCCGGGACATCAGTAATAAATGCTTCAGTCACCATGGTTGGGATCAGTAGTTCCTCCGTGCCCGAAGGCCCTCTCAAAGAGGTTCAGATAGACACCAAGAACAAAAGATGAACATTGAAATAAATGCCATCTCAACATTGTGAATTAGCTAATACGGTGTAGAGTGTTGTGCTATGAATAAAGAAAAAGGAGCTCAGGGTAGCCCAAAAACAAAAAAGCTTGCAACTTACAAGGCACCACTTTTTTTCAAGGTGCAATGGTATGAAGTTTATACCCACACAAAGAGGAAAGCCATTAAAATGACATACAGGTGAAAAAATGATAGATGCCGCTATGATGGGTTGGGAAAAGCAACACAGAAAAGTGTTACAATAGAATATTAACAGCATATAGCAGACTCTACAAATGTGAAATAAGAATAAAGAACGTTTTCTCAGTGCCACAAAACGTTTGTGGTTTCCTTATTTCCAACACTGCATTGAGTCTTGTGAACTAACATTCCTTGAGGTTTTTCCCCAATGCAATACATATGCACCAGCTTTAGGGCCCAGGGATGTCTGATTGCAAGACCCAGTATTAGAATTGGACCAAAGGAAGCAAGGCACAGCATCATCAACAGGCGTCTGGTTCCAGGTTGCAAGCCAATGTGCCCTGGGATGCGACCCGTGGTCAGAAATGCGGCAGGAGATGAGTGGGCTCTCAGATAGCATATAGGAAGCGGGTCTCCTATAAGGCAGGGAAAAGGGTAGGTGTGGTGAGAGCCACTGGTTTGTTGTCAGGTGGGGATGGAGGAGTGGTCATTGGCCACCTATCCGATGAAGAAAGGCTATAGTTAGGTGGGAAAGAATGCCTGACCATGAATTGAGGATAGTCCAATTACTACTTCACCTTTACAGGACTTCAAATCTGCACAGCTCATAGACCCAGGTCTTGAATCGTTCCCCTGTATCCTGCTCCCCTACTTCCTAGATTCCCCGCATCTTGGGAAAAAAGAGGATTGTCTAAGGGCGGGGAAGCAAAGATGGGCGGGTGGGGGCGCTTTTCCTGGCCTGATACCAATATGCCTCTACTCATTTTCACTATCTGCTCCTACAACAGCTAATTTGTGCCCCATTACCACAGAGAGGCAGGTGATCACTTCACTCTGCGTGGCTAGCTCTGTTAATTTGACGAATAGGGCCCTTTGTGCATTTCTCCCTTCGGTGTAGGAGGAGACACATTGGCCTGGCCACTCTTCTTTTTAACTGTAATGACCCACTTCTGGATGATAATGAGGGGTGTATGGTAGGATTTAAAAATATTTTTGAGAAATGTTCTTCCAACCCATCACTTTTGAATGAGTTATTCATTATTATGTAGGATAATGGTAGGATATCACTGTTTTATATTATGGAGTACTAAATTGTCGACTCTGGGAAGGGGAGATCCCCATCTCCATCACTTTTTATTTATCTAATTAACTTACAATTTTTCTTAATTAGTTGACCCAAAATCTTTAATGTATTTACGTTACTTGCCATTAGTGATATAACATGCCACAATATAGTGGTGGAGATGTTTTGCCCCACAAAGAGGTGAACAAGATGGGTGTGTACCATGGCAACAGACCATGGCATAGATGCATCAAGCTAAACACCACTCGCAAAGGGACAGATTCTTAGAATCTGCACCTTTGCGACCGGTATTTTTGCATTTGGGATGCATCATCCCAAATGCAAAAATCGCAATTTAAGGAATCGCAAAATTGCGATTACTTAAATTGCTATTGCATTTAAGGATCTCAAATTGAGATTCCTTAAATGCAATGCATTAAAGTTAAAAAATTAGCGATTTTGCTAATAGGGGGAGCAAATTACCATGAAGTTGAACTTCATGGTAATTTGCAAAAACTTTGAAAAATGCACTAAAGTGCATTTTTCAAAGTTCCATTTTACACACAAACATGCCCTTAGGGCATGTGTGTGTGCAAGATGTACCCATATGCAGATTTCAGGGGTGCAACAGGGTGTCCTTTTGATACCCTGGCACCCTTGAAATTGCAATCTTAATTTGCGATTCTCTAATTGAGAATCACAAATTGAGATTGTCTTCCCATTCATTCCTATGGGCCTCTAGGCCCATAGGAATGAATGGGGAGGTATTCCTTAATTGTGACTCGCAATTTGCAAGTCACAATTAAGGAATTTTAGGAAATCGCTATTTTGTAAGCGAATTCTTCATGCATAGCCTTTTGCTATTTCTTATTAGCGAATCCTTATTTTTCGCTAATAAGGAATCGCAAAATGGATGCTTGATGAATCTATGGGATAGTTTCTTATATAGCATAATCTCAGAATGTATTGGCTGAAATTGGTTGGGGGCGAAAATGTAACGGTTATTGTACATCAAAGGGGCCCGAAAGAAGTAATTATAAATGTCCATGATAACAGCGGAACCGCCTTGCACCTTTACTGCCCTGTCAAAGCTGTCTCTTCAGTTAGAAAAGCGACAGGAACTGAAGAACGAAAATATGTTAGGCATTTATTATACAAGAACAATTTTCCAAAAAAGGACATAAGAATTATGAACTTCCCATATATAATTGACGATGGAGAGGGTTTCCTTCCTTCAGAGCGTAAACTACTATCGAAATCAGCACTCCGATAGATTGTCTCTTCATGTACCAATGTGTGCACAAAAGGATCTCATGATGGTGTCCACTATAAATAGAAACACTACCTGGTACGCGCGCTTCTTGCTACCCAACATCAACTTTGCTGAAGGAATAGGGGTTATCACGCCTTGCTAAAATCAGTGAATAGGCAGCTCTATTTGATACTTGAATGTATGATGCTTCATGAACTTTTCTTCTGACCGTTTTAAAGAAGATGTTAGCAAGATTTAGAGAATTATGGGCAAATCTATCCCTTAACAGAAATGCTTTGAATTATGTTCTACTTTCCAATATATGATAGATTGCAAAGATAAAATGGTGGACACCATAACAACATTATTTGGTAAGCATAATATAAGCACTCAGCAACTTATTAAATTTCAAGAATTAAATTAGTTTAGATATTTTACTTGCGTGTCAAATATGTGAAAAACTGAATTGATGAAGTAGCAATTTGTGAACGTGTTGTCCAAAGTGTTGTCTAAAGTTTGGAGAGAGAATTTTGAGGATTGACACTTTTGTTTACTGTAACAACGCAATCTGCAGGTATACTTTTCCTTAGAAATAGAATAAATTGATCTTGCGGATTTGCATGTATCATAATGTGGCCAGGAGAAAATCTATTTTTAGGGCCATGATTACATTACTAAAGCCCTCAGTCTAAGAGTAGGACATTTGTTTAGGTCAAGCTACTCCTACATTTACTTCAGCTATCTGAGCTTTAAGGGGTACACATCTTATCCCAGTAGTGTTCCAGAAAATCTAAAACAGTCCCAAATTTCCTTGAGTACACCGATGTGTAGAATTTGCACATGCATTTTTCTAATAGGTGGGAAATGTGTTTATATAAATTGGATACAGAGGTGTCTTTGCATGTAAAACCGTTCCCTACCCCTGGCAAATATACTAGTGTTCCCTACCCATTCCTAGCAGGGAACTGACAAAAATAGATTAGACTTGATACTTTAATAAAAGAGATTTTGTCATCATATAGTATCAACGTAGCAAGCTTTTCGTAAGTACTATTGCAACACGTGATGTTGCTTTAGGGAAGTATTTCTGTTCTAAGGGGATGTTTAGTAAAAATGGAGCCACGATGGTAAATCACCCTGTATGTCAGACATTCAAAAATGGAACCCAATTGATTATATTTCTGTGCATGCCGTGAAATAATTATGGGGGCTGACAGAAGCAGAGATAGGGTACTACCGCTACAGGTAGAATACTGTAAAAGGCTTACCACTAGGATCATGGAGAAACATGTAGCAGAACTGGCCAATTTCCAAAAGAGTCAAGATTTGACACATGCTCCAGCTAACCGTATAGGATGGTATGATAAAACAATTAACCACCTAGGACAGTGCTTAAAGGTGGAGTTAAATTCTAACAGGAAGAGTCGGTAAGATTCTGGATGGGCAAAAGCTATCCTTTGCAAAAACGAGATTACACACAGTGAATTCATGTGGGCCAAGGACATTTGCAAACACCTGGATGGAATATGTAGGATATTGGTTCTAGGTATGGGAAGCTATAACCTAGAGATAGGGACCTCGAAGGGTGACTTACGTGTATTAATAAAAACAAAGCTAGAGAGCATGATATAAAATATTTACAGGGGATGTTGTCGGTCCATTTTATGGCAAGTTCGTGACAACACAAAGAGTGGTTTCCCTATGTGTACAAATTATCAAACAGCAGGTATCTATCAGAGATATTAAGGGTTAGAATCGGTCTAAACCCATGGCATAATAACAGCAATGTAAAAATGATGGATGCATTTGGCAAGAGCACCTGTGGATTAAGAGTAAAGTGTGACTGCTTGCACATCCTCATAAACTGTATAAAGTTTCAGACATTAAGGAAAGCAGTTGTACAGGCACTTTTCTTCAAATACCGCATCCGAGAGCAAATGCGATCCGTGACACTTTTAATCGATATGAGATATTCGGATGTGAGGTGTGCCTTAGTATGAATCGGGTTGCTATTAAACAGGTTTTAATAAATTCTTTACCTGGTACTTTTCATTTTTAAATTGTATGATCTATGATCAGTCTAGATCCACTCTCTCCCCACAGCTCTTCTGTGCCGTCTCCTGCTCTCAAGACCCCAACCTTCTCCTGGGAGGTTCGAGGCTGCTGCCCGCACCTGCTACCGGCTTCACCCAGGAACCGACCCCCCATCAGCCGCAACGATAACTATTTTTCATCCGCTCTTTCACTTATGTAATTTTTAACTGTTGTGTCACCTGTGTGTTTCATTTTGATTTTTCCCCCACTGTTTTCTTTTGGTGCCTGCTTCCGCTTTGCCGCTGCTGCCCCTGCAGCCCCTCCCCCCTGACAGCCCCCGCCTCTCAGCCTTTTGTCCCTCCCCCCTCTCCTACTTAACGGCGGCCATAGCGGGTGAGCACGAGAAAGACTTCTGACCCTCGGTCTAGGTCCACTCTCTCCCCGCAGCTCCGCTGTGCCGTCTCCTGCTCTCAAGACCTGGACCTCCTCCTGGGAGGTTCGAGGCTGCTGCTCGCGCCTGCTGCCCGCTCCACCAAGAAACTGGCCTGCCATCAGCCGCCACGGTAACTATTTTCATCCGCTCTGTCACTTGTGTAATTTTTTACTGTTGTGCCACCTGTGTGTTTAATTTAGTTTTTTCCCCACTGTTTTCTTTTGGTGCCTGCCTCCGCTCCACCGCTGCTGCCCGTGCGGCCCCTCCTCCCTGACAGCCCCCGCCTCCCAGCATCTCACCCCTCCCCCCTCCCCTACTTAATGGCGGCCACGCAGCAGATGCGTACAGCGGGCGTGCCAAAGGAGTGCCAAAGGCAAGCCCATCTGCGCCCATCCATGACCAGCACCAGGGACCCTCTATCTCGAACCGCCTACCACTACAACACAGCCGCCCTCCACGTACTCAACCCCGGAAGACGCAGAGACTGCCAACATGCCTCGCCAAACACCACCCATGGCCAGTTCTCCTGCCTCCACTGCCTGTAGTCAAGTCAAAATTTTAACTTTATTTGGTTTATCACAACCTTAAGGTATACATATAAAAATGCCTGTAGACCTTCACCACCACCCCGGCCACCAACACCGCAGACGCCAACACCAGCGACACCCTAAAATGCATCCTCTTCAACGTGCGCTCCGTGGACAAAAACACTGTGGAGATCTGGAACCTACTCGACTCTCTCTCGCCCAACATCGCCTTCTTCACGGAGACCTGGACCAACGCATCCTCTGCCCCCGAAATCAACACCGCCATCCTGGACAGATAGAAGATCCAGAGGAAGGACTGCCCCAACCGCCCAGGAGGGGGCCTCACCATCGTCCACAAGAACACCTTCCACCTCACCACCTCCAGCGAAATCTTCCGCTCTGCCAAACACCTGCACTGCCAGATCCAGATCAGCCCCAACCCCACACTCTGTTGCAACCTCGCCGCGGCACCCTTGCCTACATACCCCCCGGGCCTCCACCATCGCCGACCTCATCGCACCCCACGCCAACGCCTCAACGAACTACCTACTAATCAGAGACATGAACTTCCACCTCGACAATCCCAGCGTCCCCAACTCTACCACCCTCCGTGACAACCTCCCCAACATCGGACTCAAGCAACTCATCACCACACCGACCCAAAGGGCAGGACGCACCCTCGACCCCATCTTCACATACAAGGGACCGTCCTCGTCCTCTGAACCACCCCTTCAGCATTGGACAACACCTGGTGGCTTACCGACCTTGGCAGCCCACCGACCCCCACGGACCATGCCAGAAACCTCGGCATTGTACTCGACTCACCGTGAACCAACAGGTCAATGCCGTCGCCTCCAGCTGCTTCAACACCCACCGAATTCTCCGTGCTTCAACACCCTCCGAATTCTCCGTAAGACGTTCAAATGGATCCTCCCCGAGTCAAGGAAGACAGTCACCCACGCACTCATCACCAGTAGTCTAGACTATGGAAACACACTCTACACCGGCATAAAAAAGTCCCTACTCTGCAAGCTCCAGACGATACAGAACACCGCCTAACATTTTAGGAAAAGTGATAATCATAATTTCAAATTAATGGATGTCATTCCACAAGTGACAATAATCAACATTTAGTGGAAATAAAACCTGCATCACAGTAAGTGTATGTCAAGCAGAAACATCCTAAAAGCAAAAGATAAATATGTATCAAGCTGCCCTGTGGCAGGCCAAGCAAGGTAATTATATCCGTTTGCTGCGCTCAGTAGCCCTGAGATATAGGTGCTGGTGAGATGATGGGGGACAGGCATGTGCCCTATGAACTATCTATTTTTCAAAACACAGGATGTCTAGAGAAGAAAAGACATTGGGTTAGGCCACTTGTGGTCTTAAAAATAGGTTTTAAAAAGTAAACATCGGAGTTATGGTGAGGCACTGAATGATAGACAAAAGGTATATGTTCTAATGTGTTTACTAAAAAAGGATGTTGAAAAGAAAAAGGACACAGGGACTTAGGAGTCAAGTAGCCGGGTAGGCCAGGACAAGCTCTTGCAGGCTGCCCTAAAGGCAAAGACCGTGGTCCTGTAATCCATAGCGGATAATCTAATGCTAGATGTAACTAGCAGTGTGTGGGCATATCGGGGTCAGAGATTCAAACTGGATTTGTAAGACTCTATATGGGAGAAGGAAACGGTAGGAATGAAGGGGGAAGTCCTCACAATACTGTGGTGTAATGATGGACCGAGTGCCCAATGGGTTTAGCCCAGGTGGACTTGCAGGTCCTCCTCATGGTTGAGGCCTCCCGGGGTCTTGCTTTGTAACTTTACAATATATTCAGATTTCAGGCGTCGCAGATGACGTTCCCGATCTCCTCCTCTTGCTGGCACTGGGATCCTGTCAATGCCAAAAAATGAGATTTTAGAGCTGACATCATTGACCTTGGGTGTATCAAATTGCAGTGTTTAGCTATGGCATACGTCATGTCACCATTTTTGATCACGCGTAAGTGCTCTAGGACGCGCTTCTTCACCGGGAATATAGTGCTTCCCACATAACGTAGGCCACAGATGCAAATCAAAACATAAACGACAAAATCAGTGTTGCAATTAATAAAACAGTTGATTTTCCCACTCTTCCCATTGGCGTGGGTAAATGTTTTGACATTAGTGCTGTTGTTGCATGCTTTGCACCTCCCACATTTGTGGAATCCTGGGAGTTTCCTCAACCAGGCCCCACGAGATCTTGATTTAATGGATAGGTGGCTGTGTACCAACATGTCTTGTAAGGACTGACACTTTTTGTATATTATATGTGGTGTTGGACTGACCAACTTCCCTATCACCCCACCATTTCTGACTATGTGCCATTGTATCCGTACTATCTGATGGATTTCCTGTGAGGCATGGTTGTACGTGGTGATGAGCCTCACTTCATGTTCGTCACTGTCCTTATCTGTGGGTATTAGAAGACTATTTCTGTTTCTTTTGTCTGCTTTCTCAGTTGCTATTCTGATAGTTTTGCCTGAGTAGCCCCTGTTCCTGAAACGACCCCTCATGTTCTTCACTTCTTTCTCAAAAGAGTTTTTGGTGCTACAGTTGCATTTAGCTCTTATTAGTTCCCCGTAGGGGATGCTGTTCTTGAGGCCTGTTGGGTGGTGGCTGTGTGCATGCAAGATGCTGTTACTAGATGTTGGCTTTCTATATAAGCTAGTGTTCAGTGTTCCATGATCCACTTCCAGTAGGATGTCAAGGAATTCTATGCTAGTCCTATCAGTTTTACTGGTGAAATGTAGGTTTAAGTTATTCACTGAGAGTACTTGAATGAAAGTATTCAAAGTATCCTGTGGACCGTCCCATAAAAGAAAGATATTCTCTATGTAGCGGGTCCACAGGATAACATTGTTCATGTGCTGTGTGTTACCATCATGCCATCGGTGCTCAGCCTCCCACCACCCCATGAACAGGCATGCGTACGATGGAGCAAAGCAACTTCCCATGGCAGTACCAGTGTACTGTTCATACCAGTCATCCTCGATCAGGAAACAATTGTTGTGTACACAGAAGTGTAACATGCGCAGCAGTAATGTAGTGTGGTGATACATGGTGGTTGGCCTATCTCTCAGATATATATGTATTCTGATAATCAAGTTTAGTTTTAACATCATTATGTGCGGTGTAAAGACTAAGATCTCATGATATTGATGTCTAATATTGTTCAAATATGAACTGCACGATGAAAGTTTAATTGTATATATGTATATTTATTATGGTGATCAAGTTTTAACATCATTATGTTTTGTTTAAAGACAAAGGTCCAAATAAACATTTTTTTGACTGACTGACCATCTGGAAACTCTCTTACACCTGCTTTACCTGCATGAGGTACATGAATGCCCACAAATCTCTTGTCAGGGTCAACAGGGACCACAGGAGCAACACAGAGTTCAGCACAGCATATCCTCCCATATCTGGAAAGAGCCCATAAGTACGCGTACTCAGCAATATGTACTGGATACAAAATGACAGGGGGACTGATATAACAATAAACCAAAGCAAGGGCATCATCATAGATCCTATACATAGTTAGAGACTAAGGCCAGAGAAAAAAGAATAGTGACTTCCCAATCTTGAGCTAACCAATAAGGCATGTGGACAGTCAATACTTTCTACTCCTTGTGCAAAGTATCTCCCACACACTAAGTTCTCAGCCCGGGATCTACCATCTCCAGCCACCTGTTCTGTAACCCTTTCTTTAACCTGTCTCTAACACTCTGTTCTACCCTTACATCTGAGGACTGCCACCCAGTTTTCTCTTACTATATTCTATTTTCCCAAATGTTCAGACCCTTCTGATGGTTCATTTGACCACAAGGCTCCTGAGTGAAGGTTTGCAATTCCAAAAGAATACCTAGATAAGGTTTTGCTGGAGTCTTTCTTCTGGAGCTCTTTCCTATAGCTGTGTTCTTTCTATTTGGAGTAGAATCAAGATTTGTTACTGCAGAACCTCCACTGGCCTTTTTTTCCATTTGTGAACTTGCAATCTAGTGGGGGAAATTGAGGGTTTGGTGGAGTCGGAGCCCATTTATAGATCAGTGAGGCATCCACCCATCCAACTCAATAGTTCAGTCACCTCATTAAGAGTTTCAGAAACGCTAGGATTCCGACAGTGGATTATCCACTGGCTCCTCTATTACAAAACATATGATTCTGCGTCACATCCACCTAATGGCTTCCGGGTCTGTGTGTGAAACTGTCTCCCCAATTGATTGCAGGCCTTCTGCCACATACTTGTTTTTGCATGGGGCCACACTGCTAAGCATGGTGGTCCCAGGCTGGAAGAAAATGATCAATTCTTCACTCATGCAGGGAGTAGACTTCTGGTGTGTCAAGACCAATTACTGTTTCTGTTACAGAAACAAACCTCTGCTTTGGAAGTTTGCGTCTGAATTATTAAAAAAATTCGGCAAGCTTGATTAACATGGTGGCTAGCCAGCCGCATTCCAGTTTTGACAAAAGCACTTCCACAAGGTAAGGGAGAGCACTTGTGCCAAAATAATCCCTAGCAACATGGTGGGTATATTCACATATGGTGGGTGTTCATGTGCTGGGTGGTCAGAGTTGAGGTCCTCTGCCCCACAGTTGGGCTGACACACCATCTGCCAAAATAATGAGCCAAAATGTGTTTTAAAAAAACAAAAAACATGGTGGGTATATTCACATATGGTGGGTGTTCATGTGCTGGGTGGTCAGAGTTGAGGTCCTCTGCCCCACAGTTGGGCTGACACACCATCTGCCAAAATAATGAGCCTCTTGGTCTCTTGATTACATGCACTCCATACACATGTGGTGGCATGGGTTCTTCGCCACGTCTGAGGATTGGATGTTCGCTATGTGCATAATGACTGTCTCTGTGTGCCTAATATAGTGTGGTCCTTGTTGCCTTTTTCATTTCTAATTATTAGTCCATGTAATAAAATACCACAGAAATACCAAAAACACTGACAAAATACTCCTGTAGGTGGCGGCTGCCTGACAGATGAGTATTGGTACAACCAGTAAGATCTAATTACTGGTCATAGGTGTCTTGTTAAACAAGGTAACTATGTCTGCGTGTACGTTGTGCATAAGAGGAAGTATCTGAAATGACCCTCCTCTCTTTGTGTGTCTGGTTGTGACCGTGAAACGCTACCCAGTCTTAGTGCAAGAAGTTTAACTCCCACAATTTATCCTACCAAACTGAGCTGTGTCCTTACTGTACCCATTCAAACTAAAGCCTCATGTTTTTCACTGAGGACAGAGCTGGGCCCAGACTCTGTGTCTATCCAGATGGCACCTGACTTTCTGCTTTATCGTCTGGGTCTTTTCACCTGAGTAACCTTCCTGGGCAAGGTAGGGGGCTCCTGACACTCGCTAGTTTGTGGGTGGTCACCAAAGTTTGCAAGGTGTCCTACCTAGAATAGCTCACAGTTCAACCACAATACCTATATTTGCAGATACTGCAATTTTGACACACTGGCAGTATTTCTGTATTTCTGTCTACACTTAAAAAAAAAATCTTCCTTCCTGATTTTACGGATCAGGATTGGTATTTTACATGAGCAAAGTGCAATTGTTCCACACCTTTGCTTTCGAAAACATCTGCATATGCTGAAACTCAAACTCTCTGAAATTTTACTGCTGATTCAAGGTTCAACAAACTTTGAAATGTATTTGACTCGAAATAAAAAGTTAATGATTCAAAGTCAGATTCCTACATCCCACAGTCCATCAGTTTTTCCTTGTCTCTGTGATCCAGAATCCAATGCTTCCTTTGCTACTACTGAGGGCTTTAAGGCAGTACCTGTAGCAGTATGAAACACTTTGAACCTTTGGCAGTATGGTAGCACTTTGAAAATTAGGTTATAGGCAGTGTTCAATTTAAGCCAGTGGTTGCCAGTGGGGTCCACTGGCACTCATTTTTGGAGACTGGTACTTATTTCCACTCATCAGACATTGATCGAGAGCAAGAGAGTGAAAAACACACAAAGAAGAAAGAAAGAGAAAGTGAAAGATGGAAAAACGTCACAAAGAGAGAAAGCAGGCACCTGCAAGAGGGCGATAAAGCGGCAGGGCGTATCTGGTAGTGGATTCTAGAGGCATGCAATGGATTCAAGACTACAGTGCCTTGGTATATGGTGCACTGAGATTCAATAGCACCAGCCACAGGTTACTGCTTCAATTACTTACCGGTAATTGCATTACTCTGAGTCCTACTCCCTCGCTTCACTTCCTTACAAAATTGAGGCATCCCTGCCTCACCAGACACCCATACCCACGTGATTTGTCACGTGAGGACTATAAATAGTCCCCAGCCCTCTCATACCTCCTGTAATACCACATAGATCGAAACCACACCAAAAGGTTGGCCTGACCATCAGGGAGGGAGGGAGGGATGTAAGTAAGGGAAGCGAGGGAGTAGGACTCAGAGTAATGCAATTACCGGTAAGTAATTGAAGCATTACCTCACCGTCCCTCCTTCCCTTCCCTTCCTTACAAAATTGAGATGTGCAAAGCCAAACAGGACAACCAAAGAAGTTATGCAAAAAACAGGTTTATTAAAAAACACAGAAGACAAGGGAAAAACCACTATTCAGGAATCATAGTGGAAAGAACCCTGTGTCCAAAGACATCAGCACAGTCAACCTCCTGTCCAATCCTGTAATGAGAGGCAAAGGTCAACGGGGAAGCCCAGGTGGCAGCCCGGCAGATCTCAGAAATGGAAGCCCCTTGGACCTCCGCACAGGAAGCAGCCATGGAGCGAGTGGAACAACCCTGAACCCCCAAAGGAGAAAGGTGCCCCCCCCCCTCTTTGTACGCCAAAGAAATCAGCGAACGAACCCAACGACTCAAGGAAGGAGTAGAAGGACGCAAACCCCGATTCACAGGACCAAAATTAACAAAAAGGGAATCCGAGAGACGGAAAGGAGCTCCAAATAGACCAGGAGAGCCCTCCTAACATCCAAAGAGTGAAGCCGCACCTCAGACTCCGAGGACGGGGAATCAAAAAAGGAAGGAAGAACCAACTCCTGATCCCTGTGGAACTGAGAGTCCATCTAGGACGAAAGGAAAGAATCGGCCGCAACACGATCCGGTCCTCAAAAACCCGACAAAAAGGGTGTTTGGGAGAAAGAGCACCCAGTCCACCCAGGCGGCGAGCAGAAGAAATGGCCACCAAAAAGAAAGTCTTGAAGGACAACAGGCGCAGATCCACAGAAAGCAAAGGCTCAAAGGGAGAGGACATCAAGGCGTCCAAGACCAGAGACAGATCCCAGGTCGGAAAATGCCTCCGAGGGGTAGGAAGAACATTACCCAAACCCTTAAAAAGGTGACTGACCAACCCCTCAGAATCAGAGAGATTGCCCCAAGAGCTCCGAAACGCCTTAATCGCAGCCCATTGCATACGAAGGGAAGACACCTTCAAGCCCAAGGCAGCACCCTCCTGAAGAAACAGCATCACCTCAAACAAAGAAGAGGAAGTAGGGTCCAAACCCTTGACGAGACACCACCGACTGAAAGAACGCCAGTGCCGCAGGTAAGACTTGTTGGTCGAAGCGCGCCTAGCCGCCTGCAGAGTAGAGGTCAAACCAGCCGGAACCCCTTGACTCAGAAGACCTAAACGTTCAACCTCCAAGCCGCCAAGCGCATCCGGCCTAGAACATCCTGTTGCAATGCCGGGAAGATCAAAGGGGGCAGAGACAGAGGCAGCAACCACTCCACCTCCGACCTCATCTCCACCAGGAGAGGAAACCAGGAGGCACGAGGCCAAGCCGGTGCCACCAGAATCACAGAAGCCCCCGAGGAGCGGACCCGGAGCAGGAAGCGGAGAAAAGGAGGAAAGGCATACAGAAGCCTGCGGGGCCAAGGGCAGGAGAGAGCATCCACCGCCCAGGCCGACCCCTCCCGAGTGCGGGAGACAAATCAAGACACCAAGGCATTGTCCACATCCGCAAAGAGGTCCACCACCGGAACACCCCAACGTATCGTCAGATCCACTAACAACTCCCGACGAAGGCAGAAATCCACAGAGGACGGAATGGCCCTGCTGAAGGCATCCGCCAGGGAATTTGACACCCCCTGAATATGGATCGCCGAGAGCTCCAACAGATGAGATTCCGCCCAAACAAACAACCGCCTCGCCACTAGGGCCAGAGAAGAGGATCCGGTCCCCCCCTGTCTGTTCACGTAAGCCATGGCAGTGATGTTGTCCGTCCTGACCAGGACCACGGAACCCCGCAGAAACCGGGAGAAGGCCAACAGAGCCAAACGGACCGCCTCCAACTCCCTCCAGTTCGACGACATCCCGCTACGAGTGGGAGACCAGAAGCCCCTGGACTGATGAACCCCCAGCCAGGCCCCCCACCCTGAGAGGCTGGCATCTGTGGTGACCACAACCGGAGCCGGAGGAGAGAGAGAGACACCCTTCAGCAGATGATCTCGAACCAGCCACCAACCCAGAGCCGACCTGATCTGAGGGGAAACCGGGATCGGAGAAGAGAGGGGAAGGCAATGGGGAGACCAATGCACCAAAACATGAGCCATCAGTGTGTGCAAATGAAACCTGGCCCATGGCACCAGAAAAACCGTGGCTGCCATATCCCCCTGAACCTGGAGCCAACGAGCTGCCACCTGCACTGGACCGGACAGAAGAGACAGGATGTGAGAATGAATCTTGGCCACCCGAGCCTCGGGCAGAGTGACCACCCCCAAATCTGTCCGAAACCTGGCCCCAATAAAGAGACGATCTTGGGATGGAACAAGAAACGACTTTCCCAGATTGACAAGAAAGCCGTGTTCCCTCAAAACGGCCAGAACCACCTCTGTGTGAACGAGAGTCAACTGGAAAGAGGGAGCATGAACCAACCAGTCATCCAGATATGGATGTAGAAATAACCCCCGACAGTGGACCAGGGCCACCAAAGGAGCCAAAGCTTGGTGAAGACCCGAGGAGCGGACTTCAGCCCGAATGGCAAAACCGCAAACTGGAAGTGAAAGCTGCCAATCGCAAAACGAAGAAACCGCTGATGAGTCCGAACCACAGGAACGTGAAGGTAGGCGTCCTGCAAATCGATAGACGTCATGAAGTCCCGGACCCCCACCAACGGGATGATGGACTGCAAGGTCACCATTTTGAAGTGTACGGTCCGAACCCAACCATTCACCCTCTTCAGGTCCAGAACCGCCCGGAATCCCCCTGACACCTTCTGGACCAGAAACAAAATGGAATAACATCCCAGTCCCCGCTGTGCCAGAGGGACCGGAACGATCGCCTTCTTCGACAGAAGATCCCGAACCCCCTCCAGAAGAGCCACCCTCTTGGTCGGAGACTTGGGGATAGGAGTAAGGATGGTGCCCCAGCCGGGTGGAACGTCGACAAAGTCTATAAGATAGCCTCTCCTGATAATAGTCAATTCCCAGAGATCCCTCACATCCAGCCGCCAAGCTTCCAGGAAAGACGACAGCCTCCCGCCCACAGGACTTGCGGCTGAAACACAGTCGACGTCAGGACTTCCTCTTGAAGGCATCCGCCAGAGGCTTGGGACCAGCCAAGGCAGAAGATTTCCTGGGCCGGAACTGGCGCTGACGAGCAGAAAAGTTTTTAGAGGACTGGCGGGAAGACTGAAATGACGCAGAGGAGGAAGGTGCCGGATTCCAAAAACGGCGAGAACCAGAGGCAGACGCCTTGCTCTTTCAAGGCAGTGCATGTTTACGATCCTTGAAAGCCTTAGTTATCATACTGTCCAGCTGGTCACCAAAGAGCATCTTGCCATCAAAGGGGATTTTAAGGAGCGAGGACTTCTCCGAAGAATCAGCTTTCCAGTCACGCATCCACAAATTCCGACGAGCCAAATCCAAGGAGCCAGAGGCCATGGCCGCAGACCGAAGCACATCCGAAGAGACGTGAGCCAAGAGCTTAGCCTGTTGCTCCATGTGGACAAGCAAGCCAGAGCAGTCCATCTCCTCCTGAATAGCCGTGGCCAGTTTCCCAAAGTCAGACACCAAGGACTGCGCCGCATACACAGAGTAGATGCCAGCTCGCAAAGACAAATTCCCAGCGGAAAAGGCATTCTTCAGCGCACCATCCACCTTCTTATCCGTGGCTTCAGACTGAGAACAATCTTCAGGATTGATAGAAGTACGACCTACAAGAGTGGCCAACATGGCATCCACCTTCACAGAGTGAGGAAGAGAAACCTCCCCCTCCTCCAGGGAATAAAGCTTCTGCAAAAAGCGAGGAACAGAGGAGCGTTCCAGGTCCCACCACTCCCCCGATATCAAGTCTTTGATGCGGCCATGAAAGGGCATAGCGAGCGCCGGAGGCTTAACATATTGCGGAAAGATGTCATCAGACCCCACGGGAGCAGAAAAAGGAGAAAACCCCAAGTTCTCCCTGATGTGTCAGAGAATAGCAGGCACCTCCTCCCTACGTACAAACTTCCCCGAAGTCGTAGAAGGCATGGCAGTGTCCGAAGAAGAAGTAGAATCCTCAGAGGGAGAGTCCACCGGACCCACCGCAGCACGAGAAGACCTGCGCTTTGCAGGAACTCTCACCTCCAGAGCACGAGACACAGCAGCCTCAATCATGGACTGCACCTCAGAAGCAGACAGGAGGGCAGAAGAATCCATCGGACCCTGGGACATGGTCCGACGAGCCGGGACAGGCACCTCATCATCAGAAGAGGAGGACAAAACCCTCAAGCGCTTGGAGGTCCGCTTAGCCATAATTAACTGACAGGGTAGAATAGTAGAGGCAAGCCTTAAATAATGTGTATCACAGAAATCGACCAATAGATTCAAAATACCAGGAGGCAACCAATAAAGCAGCAAGCAAAACGAGAAACCAATCAACAAAAGCCAAAAAGGGAATAAAAAACGACCTCAAACGAGGCCCCTACTGTAAAGGAGCATCGGAAACAGCAAGCCGAGGATCACTAACACATCCGACAGCCGCCGCCTCCCATTCTGGCCTCCAGAACCGGAACTACAGCCCCAGCCACTCAGGGCCGGTGACTCCGTCACCCGGAACCCGTCCGCCCAGCCGCCGAGAAGTGCACCGCTACTCCAGCAACGCGGTGAGGAAGGCTCGTGCACACCAGGCCGGCGTCACCAGACCCAGCAGGCAACAATAAGCGAGGGTGAAGCCCTCAGAACGAAGAACGACCGCAGCTCCGCAGAACGGCCAGCGCGTAGGACGCGCGTCTCACAATGGTGAGACAAGAAAAAAACAGAAGGTATGAGGGGGCTGGGGACTATTTATTGTCCTCACGTGACAAATCACGTGGGTATGGGTGTCTGGTGAGGCAGGGATGCCTCAATTTTGTAAGGAAGGGAAGCAAGGGAGGGACGATGAGGTAATGAGCAGGGCTGTGGGCTTTGACACTTATTATTTTACAAATTAGGCACTGGTTATTAGGTTTGACTTGTAAGTGTCACGGAAAAATGGCTAATTTCTATCAGGGAAGAATACATAAAGGAAATTGGAGATATATTTGAAGTGGTTCCAAATAGATCACAGTCCCTGTAAGAAAGCGGTTTTAGCATCTGTGGCAGTAAAGAAAAAGTGTTCTTCTGGCACTTTTATTCTTTTACAAATTAAGCACTGGATTAGGTTTGACTGGTATGTGCCAAGGAATAATGGCAAATTTATGTCAGGGAATAACACTTACATTAAATTTGAGATATATTTTAAGTGGTTCCAAATAGATCACAGCCTTTGTAAGGAAGTGGTTTTATTATCTGTGGCAGTAAAGAAAAGGTGTTCTTGTGTTTCGAGTGCCCTACCCTATGTTGAATACCCCACCATCCTCTGAAAGACACCAGTCTCACTCAAAATAACAGAAATATTTCAGACAGTAAGAAGAGTGCTTCCACCGTCAGGAGCAAACAATGTAGTGTCCAGAAAGAGAGACAATTGTAACAGGGCAAACATATGAAAGGGTGGCTTTCGTTAAACGAGCAATGGCTATCTCTCTTGGGGTAGCCACAAGTTGCGGCCACCTTGCTGAACCTGGACTCTACTTTTTAAGGATTCAAAGCATACGCACAATACAACACCATTTCTTTTAGCTCACTTACACAACAACCACATGCAGGCGACTCCTGAGTTAAGCTAAGTGCCAAAGAACAACTCTAGATACAATAGGTACCCATTTGGCCCCAAAAGGTTCAGTTATGCCTTTTATTATTATTATTATTATTATTATTATTATCATTTTATAAGTGCAGTGTATCATCCCCAAGGGCATCTCTTGGCGCCACAGTATCAAGCAACAATTTGCGAAACAATGTCCGGTTAGAGATTGAACAGCCACGTTTTAAGACGTTTTCTGAACTGAATTAGGTTAGTGCAGGAGCAAATGTGAAACTGCAGCTTATTCTAGTGGTGGGGGGCCAAGACAGAATAAGAACGACCACCCAGTCTAGTTTTATTTATCCGTTTGAGGCACAGTAATAACTGGTCACTGTATCTAAGTGGCCGGGTGGGAGTATATGGCTATAAATAATTTTTCAGATAGTCTGGTCCTCCTCCCTGCTAGGTTTTAAAGACCAAACAGAAAAGCTTAAATAGAGCCCATTTTTGATGGGCAGCCAGTGGAGAAGGTGCAGTAGAAGTTCAGATGGTGACCGTTGGGGAAGATTGAGGGTAAGGCGAGCTGCTGTTTTCTGCACCACCTGGAGCCTAGAAAAGAGGCCTTTATTCGTACCAACCATTAACCATAATCCAGGTGGCTCACTATCAGAGCCTGGATCAGGGATTTTCTGGCAGAGAGAGGTATCCAGGGGAACACCTTCTTAAGCATGGGCATCTGGCAAAAACATTGTAGTGTAGTTCCTATAGTCCCAATAGGCTCTGCGCATTGGAATAATATCTTCAGTAGTGTAGACGTAGGACTGAGGTTATCTAGGTCTCTACTGACTATATTAGACTTAAGTGTTTGCCAGCTAGCTCAGAGTTCACTAGAAACTTTCTCGAATAAGCGAGGAGGAGTTTAACCTCCCTGGATAGACAAGAAGGGATTTAGTTTCTGACAACCATAAAACATGACAACTTTGCTCTCCCTGAATAAGAGAGTATCTCTAGAGTCGTGTGAAAACAAAAGACAGCTATTTCACTCAGTCAAAGGTGCGTACTTAGTTTCACCAGATTGCAGAGAAAAAGAGAGACGGGCGTTTTCAATAAAAGATGTTATTTATTGAGCAGTCTCTTTCCTCATACAAGAGAAATGAATTGCTACAATTGCAATACTTGTAGTAAAGTAAAGTGCATACAGTAAAAGCAGGATTATGAAATAATCCTGTAAAAGCATGGATATGGTTTCTTAGCCATATGATACTTTAAAATGGATAAAATAGATACATACATATATACATTGACTAATCGTACTCAACTGGTGCTACTAACTACGCCTACCCCGGTGTACCTGACCTAAGCCTAATACGTGGGAAGGAGTAAGTAAGTAGCAGTTTAAGTTAAGTTTGTTTTGCCAAGAATCTGACTCAAGAATTCTCTGTAAGGGTTTAGTCAGTTCAGTACCTGGGTATTAGAAGGCAGGAGGGCTGGTATCTCTCTCTCAGGACTCGGTATCCCAGTCACCCGCAAGGGTAAGCTGGAAACGCCGGAGGCTGGATTTCTCGGCAAGAGAAAAGACAGCGTCTTTCTCAGCGCGTCAAAAGGGAGGGGCAGCGTCCGTGGGCTCTCGCATCAGCTGGGCTCTTCGGAAGTAGTAGCTGCTCTGCTCCAGGATTACCACCGTGTGTTTGCTTAAGGCAGCGTTGGTATATTTATACCTGAAAGGTGCCGGGTTTGACGTAAGGATGGACATAAGACGTCAATAAAGATGTCACTAAGAACTGGTCGTTCTTACAGTGCTTTACAGGAGTTCTCGGACGAAATCAAAACAATAGCAGCGGGGATTTCCCAGGTTGCAGGAGGCTTGGATTTGTTTAAGAACTCGGTGTGCTTTCTAGGGGGCTGGAGGAGTAGGCTTGCTTAATGTGACAGCATGCGCTATGACTGAATTATGAAAAGGGTTTCTATGCCGTTGTAGAGATATTATTGATTTATAACCGTACAAGGGCAGAGAATAGGAATATCGATTCAGGTACCTAGATAAACACACTACACCCACTCCACGAATTCATGTCCATAATTACTAAACTAAGCAATAGTAAACATATCTAACGGAGCATGTGTATACCGATCCACCCCAAAATACATTTATTGCATCTGAAATGGCATTTGCGAAATACACGAAAAATGAGTATAGGTACAGTATTTCAAGCAGAGTAATCATTCATAAAATAGGATGCATATATATCAGCGGAATGATTTTGCGAAAATTACACATGAAATGGCTCTTAATACAGAAAAGAAAAAGTGCGAGACCATTTCATCACATATAAATACAGTTATTTGTAAATATGCTAGAGGCTGAGGTAATATATTGTCTCTAGAGTTCCTAAAAATAGAAGCTCTGTTCTCTAAGAATAGTTCTACTTTAAGCAGAGGATGAGTGCCAAAAAAAAGTAAATATTTTGGAATCGGGGAAAAAACAATTTCGTTCTTCAGGGGAAGAATTCAAAACAGTTTCAAATATTTCCAGAAGCTTTTGTTTTTCAAAGCTGAAGGCCAAATTTCAGAGTTCAGGGAACGCTGAGTTCTCGTTTGCTTAAAAGTTATTCTTTTTGTTCAGGGGAGAACATCATTTCAGACAGACTTTCAAAAAAGCAGTTTACCGCTTCAGGTGAAAGTTCGACCAAGTTGGAAAATGCCGCAACTGTGAAGTCGTGAGAATGATTGCTATCATTGATGTACTGATCAGCATTGCTCACAGAAGGTCGTACCTGGTTGATGCTGCTCTCATCTTGCACTTCACTACCCTTCAATCGCAGTGGTGAAGTTTCCATGAATGCCGTCATCAGGATGGGTAACCGCTGGGGACAACACGATGCATGAGCCGTTACTGGACTGAGCAAAGTATCTGTATCCATTGATACTTCTGATTGTAGTGTAAGACAGACGTCTAACACGCATTCTTCTCCGCACAGCATACATCTTAACACAGGTAAGATACAATTCTGCCAGATGGATCTGAATGAAAGAAACCAGGTCATATTCAGATCTCTTAGCCGGGCTAATCCAAGGACTTTAGTTATGCGGTCCCTATAGCGTACAGCTAGGATCGTTTCTTCCATTTTTGCTGGAGTCTTGTCTGTGACATGGCTTGCCATAACGAAGCAGGAGTATCAAAAATAAAATGCTACGAGTCCCAACAGGAGTGGAAGGCCGCCAAAGATCGAATGGACAAAATTAGGAAAGATGCCCAGGACTGTTTTGAAAGGTGTCAACAGTCCCGCAAAAATTGACTTAAATACACTCGCGATGCCATTCGTATCAGAAATGTTTAAGATTTCGTTTAGCATTTCTGCGAAGTGTAAGGGGCAATTTGTTGATAAAAGGTTATGTATCTCTGCCGTTGTCCTTGCAACTTGGAGATCATACGTTTCTTTTGATGACGTCAAGGGCACAGGCGTTTGTAGAAGAACAGACTTCATTCTGCTTAAAGTATCAATTCGAATAGAAGAGATTTTCAGACTGGGCCAAATTCTTCCCTCCCTGTCTGGAGTGTCGTTCGGATACAATACTTGCATACAACAAGTGACCATGGACGAAATGCTTACGAGATAAGCCTTTCCTGGCATCAAGCCACAACATCTGTGGTCCACAATTAGAATGTAGCTCCCGTTAGAAAGCCGTCTAAAGAATGCCTCTATTCGAGTTGCAGGTGTGCCAAGCTGGTGACATGAAATGTTATTTGAAGTCCCCTCACAGGCCCCATGTAAATTTATACCCTGACACAGAAGTATACCACTTAGTGATTTTTCACAATTATCACCACTAAGAAATACATTCTGTCCTTTTTCACTATAACATGTGTTTGTGTAAGGTAATTTCCATGATGACTTAATGTATCCTTTACCCAACCTTTCATACTGGCCTGCCTGTATATACTTTTGGCAGTATCGAAATTGGAAAGTTGCTATCGGAATAGTTATGATTCTGTGTATTATCCATTCAATGACAGGTCGTTCTGACATTGTCAATGGTAATCTCTCAAGTTTTTCAATGCTCAGAATTGTATATTCTGCTCCTTTTTGTGCCAAGCTGATTTGTATATCAGTAAGGTTAAAGATAGAGAACAGTGACGTTGTGTTGATTAAACGCCAAGGCACGTAGCCTGAACGCAGATTTTGTAACGTCCAGCCAAGCTGTACAATAGAACGCAATTGGGACTGACCATGTTGTAACATTAGTAAGTCCTGCTCCATTATATCGATTGCAGAAGATACAATACTGTCCAGTGAATATATTCTGGAAGACAGAGTCATTAACCCATTGTCCACAACAGAAAGTGATTTCTCCAAATTAATACGGTCAATTTCCCGTATTTTCTCTGCTGTTTCAATTTGAGTTACTTTCCAAGCTTCGTTATAAGCTGCATATATAGAGGCCACTACGAAACGTTTTTGACGCTGTTTGCGCGGTCCCATTATGAAATTACGCAAGTCAGCACCTTCTTTAAGTAAAGTCAAGTGTTGCTTAATTTATTTATTTATTTTATTTCAGGAATTTATAAAGCGCCAACTGTCACCATTGCAGGCATCCTGGCGCTGACAGAGTCTGAGAATGAAACGGGAAGAGGAGCAGAAGGGAGTAAGTTAGTCAGGGAAAAGCCAAGTTTTGACCTTTTTCCTGAATGGTAGGAGTTCATTAATGTGTCTGATCTCGACGGGGAGGGAGTTCCAGAGTCTGGCCGCCGCCACCTCAAAGGATCTACCACCGGCTCTGACCTTCCTAAATCTGGGGATGATCACCAGTTTCGCATCAGAGGAGCGGAGTTGTCTTGGAGGAGCATACCACACAAACTTGGATTGAAGAGGGGTCGGACCGGAGCCATGGAGGGCCCTGAAGACAATACAGAGGGCCTTAAACTGGATCCTCTGTCTAAGAGGGAGCCAGTGCAATTGTGCCAAGGCAGCGGAACCGTGGGATCTTCTTGGCAGCCCCAAGGCTAATTTTGCGGCCGCAGATTGAACCCTTTGGAGCCTATCCAACAAAAACTCGGGGGACCCAAGCAGGAGGGCATTGCAATAGTCCAGCCTGCTCAGGATGGTACACCTAACCACTTCTACGCGGGCCTGTGTGGGTAGGAGGGGCAGGACTTTCCGAAGCGAGCGAAGGATGGCATAACAACAGGCTGAGGTTTTTTGAACGTGGGTCTCCATGCTGAGCTTGTGGTCAAGCATGACCCCTAAATTGCGGACAGAGTCTACAGGTTGTACAGCGGACACTGTTTCCGGGGGCCAAAAATTGTTCGGAAACGGTCGGGGAATCCTCGAGCCAGTGTTGAAAAGCACCTCAGTTTTACCAGAATTAAACTGAAGTGAGTTGTCCTTCAGCCATCTAGATGTAACCCGCAGGCAGTTGTGTAAGGCCTCTACTGAGATAGAGTCCTCCCCTTCCAGGGAGAGGATCATCTGCGTGTCGTCGGCGTAGTTGATTGTTTTAATCCCAAAACTTTTAATAAGGAGAATCAGTGGCCTAAGGTAGACATTAAAAAGTATTGGGCTGATGGCGGAGCCCTGTGGGACTCCGTGCGTTACCGGGGAAAAAATAAATTTCTGCCAGTGTGGATGTCTGTAGCCATTCGAGGCAGAGTTTTCCTACACTGTATGTTGTTACTATCCCTGGATGTTGTCGCTGGGAGTATCTAGGGTCTGGCCTGGTCAATTTGAACCCCTGTATTTTGTTCAGTAATCTATCTTGGCAGTTATTTGTGTCTGTGGGCCAGATCAACCATTTTTTCCAATCAGGATGTGTTCTGTTTTGGTTTAAAATATGGGATACGTCTATCTCAACATCTGTAGTGCTATTACTGTCAGGTGTTGGCTATGGAATAGACGGTTTGTTTAAGTCTTTAATTTTGGCTAGGCCAAAACAGGATGTTTGTTGAATTGTGTCATTCAAAAATATAATTTGTTCTGGGATCATGCAGGCTCTGAATAATGATTCTATACCTTGGACTTGCCAATCTCTGGTGCCCCAGATCGTTTTCGTTTCAATGTTCTTGTTCCAAAAATCAAAACCAAACGTACTCATTTTTTCAAAAAATTATTCTGAATAGATTAATTTTGTATTTGTCAGCATTGTTTTCATTCCTGTCTTATTTAACAGTTTGAAATAAAATGTTTCTGCTTCACTTGTGTTAAACCCTGAGAAGTATGGGAATTTCTCATAAAATATTTTTGAACTACTTTTTGGTGGAGTTGCACAATGTTCCCATTGATTAAAATTAAAAACATTTCTAGGTTGAGCAGATTTATGCAAATAATGGTTAGCATAGTGGTTGTAGCAGTACATCTGTTCATAATTTGATGAACCTTGTAAATAATCATGTTCTTTAAATTTTGCTGACAAAACTAAGTCTGACATCATATCATTAATACTTTCAAAGTCCCAATCATCAGAGAATGTGCTTGGTTTTACAAAGTCACTTAATGAAACCTTAAATTGATGAAGATACTTCAAGAGCTCGACCGGGCCATATATATCGTAATCTGTTTTGTCCCAAGCTACCCCACCGGGTATTGGATTGGCTGTGAAGTTTACTGAAGAAAGTTCTCTTTTCTCGATGTGTGAAGACTTGTGTGGCTTTAGGACCAGGTTGATATTCTGGCTTGCTGTGTCCATTGTAATATATTTTCCCTCAATGAAGTGTCCCAAGCATAGCACCATGATGAGCCAAAGCAGGAGGAAAAGTACACCTAGCACCACCCAAAATTCAGGCCATGGGGAAATCAGATAGGTTTCTTGTAGTTGATGAAAGAGTTCTTTAGCTTTGTCTTTAAAAGTTTTTGTTGTCGGCTGTTCTTCAGGTTCGCTCGGATCCTCAGAAAAGTCATCGAAATTGATGAAGTAGCCTGATGCAGTTCTGTCAATTGTTGGAATTGCTTCTGGATTTTCATTTGTTTTTGGAATTTTCTTTGTTTCATTAGCATAGTCTGTGGCTACATCGTTGTAGACAGGTGTTTCTTGACGAATTGTTGCAATTTGGGTTTCAAGAGGCATGAGTTCCATGGCTTTGTTGCATAGTCCTTGTTGATTCACTGTAGGTTTATCAAATGTGATTAGTCTCTCAGTTTGAACCTCTTGATTTGCAGCAAACTTTGGTGTTCTGCTATTTCTTGGGAGTCCACTTGGCCTACTACTTATTATTGGCCACATGATTGTGGTTTTACCAGGTCGATTGATACAACTCGGTTCTCTTTTTTACCAGCAAGGGGCGGTAGTACAACTGATCTTGTTCCGTTGACAGCTAAGACAGGTACTGCTTTTCTGTAAGAAGGCCCAAATTCCTTCTTCACCGCGATTTTCTCTCTGACCAGATCCCCAATCTTTGGAATCCAGACAGGCCTTGCTGGGACAGGTGGTTTCTCTTCAGTGGCTGTTGGCTGTTGTTTCAACTTTATGTTGCTCAGGTCTTTTCTTGTTTCATTTAAGTCCTGTAAAATAGCCAAACGATCTTTGATATCAAAGCATTTTCCTTCTACCACTGAAGTTTGACTATCGAGATCCTGGATATGCATTCTAGTCCCGAACAATAGTTTGTACGGACTGAAACCTTTTAGAGAATTTCTTGGCAGATTATTAAGACTACGTTGGACACTTGTTAAATGTTTGACCCACCCAACCCCCGAACCTAATACCTTTGCCGTTATAGATTGCTTTATGTCTCGTTTTTTTCTTTCCACAAGCCCGTTTCCCTCAGGATGGAAGGGACAAGAATACCGCAATGCAATGCCCATGCTGGTCATGGCCTCCTTATAAGCTCGAGAGCTAAAAGCAGGACCCTGGTCAGAATGTAGCATGCCAATTGCGTATGTGCCGATAAAGACTCGCAAATCTTTTATAACAGTTCTGGCGTCAGCCGTGCGCTGGGGCCACATTTTAAGTGAAACTAGTCTTAAATAATATTAATGGGACGCATTTTTTCTGTGTATTTCGTATTGATATTCTTGTGATATCTAAAAGAAGGGCAATGGTAATACTCCGGGCAGTTCGCCACTGCGATCTCTGTTGCAGTTTGACAGTAAAATGCAAATTTGTAGTGTTGCAGGCTCATTCCCGGCCACCAGTATTCTGATTGTAATTCAGAGATTTCAAGATCCCTCGATGCCCTAGACCTTCCCCCATGTGTGCGTCTACTATTAATAAGTTTCTCTCTCCTGCTCGTGTTTGGAATCACTCTATCCCCCACTCCAGGGATTTGAGCAAAAGGAACGGAGTTTCCATCGATTATGTATGTATAATTGAGTGGATAGTTGACGGGTAGCGCTGCACAGTCGCCTTTTGATGACGTTTTTACTGCCAGCATGGTTTCCCCGTCTATGTATTTTTCTGAACGCTTTTTTGTAGCTACAGAAGCCGGTTTAGTTGCTTCCGCTGTGGCTGTCTCAGCCAATGAATTCCCTGTAACGTGAACGCCATCACGTTCATGACTCAATGAATGTATCACGTGAGTCTTTGGTAGTCCTTTCTGTAAAAGAACTACTTGTTCCCAAAGCGATTTTTGCTTTATTGTGGCACCTGTGTCATCTTTGTAACCGTTTTGAACCCATTTCTGCAAGTCTTTATTGTATGATTTGACGCAGTAATATGAATCGCACACTATTAGTGTCGGGAATTCGCGAGCGGCATTATCTAGCGCCTTTTTTAAAGCTATAACTTCAGTTTGTTGTTCTGAATTGTTCTTTACAGAGTGTGATATTGTTACCAGAGGTCCCAATTTACTTCCGCGCCACGCGTATTTAATAATCCCGCATGTGGCGTTATAGGCTTGTTTTCCCCAAACTGAGGGTTCTGCATATCAGTCTGTATATATTACACAGGCGTACTGTCGTATGGGCAGAATGTCGATTGGCAGAGGATATTCTCTTTCATATTCTAGATTTTGTAACCTTTTCATGTTCGGGTCAAAATAGTATTTCACTTTATCTGTAGCAAGAGAATTTTCCCATTGTATCCATTTTGGATTTAATGCCACGGTAGTTAAATTACATGGGCTTGTTAATGCCTCAAAGGCTGATTCTGCTGTTATAACAGTAATCCGTCTGCCTTCGGCCTGGGCTCTTTCTTTTGCTACAGCTGTTTGAACCGCATGTACAATGTTTTCCTTAATACTGAATGTTTTTTCAGCTTCTGTGTACAAATGTGATTTGTATGCTATTGGTACCGTTTCTCCCTCATTAGAGGTTAGGTATGTGAATCCGCATCTTCCTGGGATGACCCGGATTACATGGTTGCGTGTGTTATCGCGTGTTTGCAATTTTGTTTTAGCTTACATGTCTGTTTGCAATGATCTCAAAATTTCTGTGTGTTTTTGAGTCCAATTGATTGTTTTAAAATCTGGTTTTATTAGTTCATAGAGAGGCTTAACCCTCTCTGCATAATTTAGAATGTAAGTTCTTCCGAAATTCAGGAAACCTAGAATTGATTGTAAGTTTTTAAGCGTTCCTGGTGCTTGGATTACAGCGCATTTCTCTAGGAAATTGTCTGCCAGGCTTTTGCCTTCACTTGATAATTCATATCCTAAAAACAGGACAGTTAGATGGGCAATTCGTGACTTTTTAAAGTTGAATTTGTAACCCTCTGCTGCGAACCCAAGTATTATGGTGTTCACTCTTTTCAAGTGAGTATCCAAGTCATCATCTGTTAGATAGATGTCATCGACATAAGATAATGCCTCATCATCATATATTTGTAGTAACTCTGTTACTCTTGCTGAAAATAATCCTGGGCTGTTCTTGAACCCCTGTGGGAGTCGACAGAATTTATCTGCGAGCCCATTATTGAGAAAGCGGTCAAATACCTGCTTTCAGGTGCTATGTTTTGACAAAAGAATCCATTAGAGATGTCTAATGTTGTTTTGTATTTTTTGCGCACAATGTTATTCATTAGTGCTGCACTATGTGAGTTTTGTACTGCAAAAGTTTTGCAACATGAATTAAGGTGTCTGTAGTCCAAAACTAGACGATATGACTCGTCTGGTTTGGAGACAGGAAACAAAGGATTGTTCATTTGTGAGGTGCATGTTTCAATCACCCCCTGGTATTCAAGTTGATCCTAAATCTCCCTGACCTGTTTTTAGGTCTCGCGACCTATCGATGCGCGCAAGCATCGAGCAGAGCGAGAATTCAAGTGGGCAAACTGCTCGTGAAACCACCAGCTTTTTGCTGGCGTTTTCATGAAGTTCACGTGAACCACGTGATCAAACACGAACGCGCATCAGCCTCCCTCAGCCTCCCTCCCTCCTACAGCACCTCCCCTCTCTCCTCTCCTCTCTCCCCGCACACAGCCTTCCTTGGATTTCTCCTCCCCCTCCCCAGCCAGCTTCCCCCAGGCCGTGTTCCCCCCCCTGCTACCCCATCCTCACTCATCCCTCGCACCCCCTCCTCCTTCAGGCCCCCACCATTTGCTTTTGCTTAAGGGAATCGCTTGTATCCCATCAATCACCCTCCCACGCCAGCAGCTCTTCCCGCTCCGCCCCCTGCTCTCCGCCCCCTGCTGCATCAAAGGCTTCTTTTTTTTTTGCTACCGCCTCCGTCAGGCTTCATTCGCATAAAACATATGTCCGGGAGGTTTTGCGTGTGTTTACCATTGAATCCCAGCACTACACTCTCCAGGCACTGTCCTCGTATAATCAAACAACATTCGCACTGATACCCTGTCCTAAAACAGAAACAAAAGACTTCTGAAGCTACGATTCTGTGCCCCAGGGAAGCTGCAAAATCTGTAATGGGTGTCAATTGTGCATTGTTTCTACACGCAAGCTGGAAAACCTCGTGTAGGGCTTTCAGCTCGTCCGTGGTCATTGTGTAATATCGGCTCTTAGTCTGGAGACTGCTGGTATCGCGTGGCACACTGTGGCAGCTGTGTGAGTTGGCAGGCTTCACATTCAAACAAGTTAATGCTGGGCTCACGTCAAAGGCGCTCAGAGCTCATTATGCTTGCAGAAGCGAATGGGTTAATTTTCTGAATATCGGCATTACGTCTATTTTCTCTTATGTGCACTCAATGCCGAAGTGCTTAAGTGTCCGAAAGGTTATAAGCAGCACATTCCTAAATACATATGAAAATATTTAAATAGCATCACCTGTACGATAATTTATTAATTTTATTTTAAAAGTTTTTATATAGCGCTAGCTTGACCCGTAGGTATCAGAGCGCTTTACATACACACAATAAAAAAACGGAAGTCCTTTTTTTCCCGTCTATTGTACCTGCACCCATTGTGTACTGAAACTTCTATCCCAAAATCTCTCCTACTCTGAAGGGGGTCAGAGCACACATTGTCATTTATTTTATTTTTTTTCTATCGTGCCTTCCTAGCTTCTATTTATGTCATCCCCCACTCTTTGTTGTTCCCCCTTAACGTTGTTGCCTTTAGTTGTTTTGTAGTTACCTGTAAAAATAAACAAGCATTGGCATTGCCAATAGGTCTCGCTTGTGGGACCTTATAAGTATTTAGTTTTGCAGCACAATGTCCTTGTTGCACCAAGGATATTGTGCTGCAAAACTAAATACTCATAAGGTCCCACAAGCGAGACCTATTGGCAATGCCAATGCTTGTTTAGCTTCTTGCTTAATTGGGTACTGCCTTGTGCAGTTGGTTGACATTTTAACTGGATTTTGTGAGGAGGAGAGTCCTCATCCCATCCGACATGGTTTTTATATAATGCAGGAGCTTGGGCTACTCCCCACTTTCACAAGTGTATATTTTTTATGAATTGAAATGTGATTTGAGAAGGCAGGCATAATCATTTCTTCGCCATGAGGGCACTCCCTGACAAACTCTGGTGGCCAGTCTTTTTCAGCTAAAAGGATGGCATAGCCTTTGGAGAGGTTATCCCAAAATAGACCCCTTATTTTCCTAGTCTTATCTCCCTCTGTACGTAATGTTATTTCGTATATTTGATGAGGTTTGCTAACTCTGGTATCTGCAGTTTCCACTTGAATGTATTCATTCGTGTCCACTGTCTCCAGTTGATTCATCAGGATCTTGCGAGCTATGCTCACTTCTGCTGCGCTGTCTAGCATTGTCTGAGCCCACTCTCCGTTTTTCAGCTGTGTCCTCAGGATCCTCGGCATGTTTGATTACTTTAATACTGGCTACCTTCTTTTTTGGAAATTGTAATTTTTTACTTTGATGAGCAGGTTCCTTGTCTTTGGACTTGACGTGCTCTTCCCTTTGTTCTGACCGTCCTCTTCTTTCCGATTTCTGCGAGGAAGTCTGAAAAGATCGAGAGGGACGTGTATCAATATCTTGATATCTATCAGGTTTCTTTAGATTATCCCTATTTCTAAGGTTATATCTTTTTTCAGAGGGCTCCCTCTGGGGAGACTTGTGTCCTTGGTCTGGAGATCGTTCTCTCCGCCGAGGAGACCTTCCTCTGGACTGGAATCTTTTTTCTTTGGGAGTGGATTGTTTATTTCCATCCCAGCTCTTTTTTGGAGTGTTTAGATTATTTTTAATAAATATTTTTTCAGGATTTTCAGTTAGTTGGGGTTTTATTGGTTTCCCACCCAAACTATCTCTTCCTAGCTCTTCATAGGATTTTTCTATGATTCTGGCAAGTTCAAATGGCTGTTCTGCTATATCTGTTTCTTTCAATTTCTGGCGGATCGCCACAGATGCTGCTTCTCCTTTTATGTTTGATAATAATAAAGCTGAGACCTGCTTGAAGTCTTTCAGTAGTTTCATACCCTGAGTTAAAGCAGGTTCTGGACCGTATTCATTTTGAATCTGTCTTAGCACATCGGGTATTACCGCCATGGACGGAATACCATGTGTTTTTGTGTAAATGGAAGCAAAGACTGTGCCCCAAGTGTCACAGTCCTCCACATGTGGTGCGATCCCCAATGGAAGACAGATAGTCAGAATTCTGTGTTTCTCAACAGGGGTAGTATCCGGAAATACTGCCTCTATTTGAGTTATTTTTTGTGCTAACCAGAATGAAATTGTTCCCGTTTTATGGGTACTTTACCCAGACATGACTGTATGTTCTGTGGTGTAATTTTATTTGTGTTCCCCTGATGAGGGGTCAGCTGTGGAATGTTAATAGCTGGTTGAACTGTTGAAGTCCGCATTACATATTGGACTAATTGTCTATGTATTTTAATCAGTTGTTTTAGCTGTGCTGAAAGTTCTGGTATTGACATTTTTTCGATGTCTGGATGTGGTGTGTAGCTGGCTAGAACCGGCCACGTTGCTCCTGGTCTACCTAGTGGACCGAGCCTGGTGATGTGATTATTATGTTTTAGGGCGCCTTTAAACCAGAGCAGGTGCTCTTGGTATTTTAATGGGATTTCCACCTCCTCGAAAGGAGTGTAGTCATCCGGAGGTTCCTCTATTTTGTAATAGTGGAACTCGTGTGTGACAGCGTTTGCTGCTGGAAAGTTTATCCATGAATAGAATACCTCTGTCTGCCGATATTCATGTGCCTCAATTACGAATATGACCGTACCACCTCTCGATGTCAGTCCATTTTCTATAAGTTTAAGAGTTATAGTTTTCCTTATGTTGACCGGAATGAGTATTGCATCCGGGTCAGTCTGCAGGAGACTATTGTCATCCTCTAGGAGTCGAGCTGCCATTCTAGCTGCCTCCCTTTCTTCTTCACTTTCCCCCATGTTACTGGCAGAAAGGTTTTTGTTTTCAGATCAAGTTTCAAGGAAACAAAGATTAGGTGCACAATATATTGGAACACTGTATCCTTCAACGTTGAATAAACCAAAAACTATACATAGAAATCTCTTCCTACTAAGTTCCGGCGGATTTTAACCTTTGACCCACTCCAGACGTCTTTGGAGTATTTACGGGAGAAAGGGTCTGTGTGAAAAAGCACGACTGAGTTACTCTAACGTCTTGCGTTAGATTTATCGCCTTACCAAACGTTGGGCGCCATGTAGTGTAGTTCCTATAGTCCCAATAGGCTCTGCGCATTGGAATAATATCTTCAGTAGTGTAGACGTAGGACTGAGGTTATCTAGGTCTCTACTGACTATATTAGACTTAAGTGTTTGCCAGCTAGCTCAGAGTTCACTAGAAACTTTCTCGAATAAGCGAGGAGGAGTTTAACCTCCCAGGATAGACAAGAAGGGATTTAGTTTCTGACAACCATAAAACATGACAACTTTGCTCTCCCTGAATAAGAGTGTATCTCTAGAGTCGTGTGAAAACAAAAGACAGCTATTTCACTCAGTCAAAAGTGCGTATTTAGTTTCACCAGATTGCAGAGAAAAAGAGAGACAGGCGTTTTCAATAAAAGATGTTATTTATTGAGCAGTCTCTTTCCTCATACAAGAGAAATGAATTGCTACAATTGCAATACTTGTAGTAAAGTAAAGTGCATACAGTAAAAGCAGGATTATGAAATAATACTGTAAAAGCATGGATATGGTTTCTTAGCCATATGATACTTTAAAATGGATAAAATAGATACATACATATATACATTGACTAATCGTACTCAACTGGTGCTTCTAACTACGCCTACCCCGGTTTACCTGACCTAAGCCTAATACGTGGGAAGGAGTAAGTAAGTAGCAGTTTAAGTTAAGTTTGTTTTGCCAAGAATCTGACTCAAGAATTCTCTGTAAGGGTTTAGTCAGTTCAGTACCTGGATATTAGAAGGCAGGAGGGCTGGTATCTCTCTCTCAGGACTCGGTATCCCAGTCACCCGCAAGGGTAAGCTGGAAACGCCGGAGGCTGGATTTCTCGGCAAGAGAAAAGACAGCGTCTTTCTCAGCGCGTCAAAAGGGAGGGGTAGCGTCCGTGGGCTCTCGCATCAGCTGGGCTCTTCGGAAGTAGTAGCTGCTCTGCTCCAGGATTACCACCGTGTGTTTGCTTAAGGCAGCGTTGGTATATTTATACCTGAAAGGTGCCGGGTTTGACGTAAGGATGGACATAAGACGTCAATAAAGATGTCACTAAGAACTGGTCGTTCTTACAGTGCTTTACAGGAGTTCTCGGACGAAATCAAAACAATACAAGCGGGGATTTCCCAGGTTGCTGGAGGCTTGGATTTGTTTAAGAACTCGGTGTGCTTTCTAGGGGGCTGGAGGAGTAGGCTTGCTTAATGTGACAGCATGCGCTATGACTGAATTATGAAAAGGGTTTCTATGCCGTTGTAGAGATATTATTGATTTATAACCGGACAAGGGCAGAGAATAGGAATATCGATTCAGGTACCTAGATAAACACACTACAGCATGTGCCCAATATGATTTTAATATGTTTATCCATGAATAAGCTATAATCCAATAGGACACCTAAATTTTTTCTGAGTCGGGGGAGGTACCAATTCCGGGGACCACCAGTCAGAGGACCATACTGCGTGGGCTTTTCCAAACAAGAGACTCTCAGTCTTGTTTGTGTTGAGCTGGAAGAAGTTTGCAGTCATCCACGCCACAATCTTTAGCATGCAATTTCTAAATTTGGCCTTAATCGGAGAAGGATAGGTGTCCATAGTGATTATCAGTTGTGTGTCATCCGCAAAGGAGTTGGTATCAAAACCACATGATCTGATGAGCTTTGCCAGAGAGGATACATAAATATTAAAAAGAGTGGCATTGAGAATAGAACCCTGACGCACCCCTTTGTCTAGGATTATGGACTTTGAGTTGAACAAGTCCAGCTGCACTACATGCGTTCTTTTTGAAAGAAACGTTTATAACCTTTTTAACGCATTCCCGCCAATACTAAACTCCCTCAGTCTTTGACTAAGAATCCGATGGGAGATGGTATCAAACGCTGCTGATAAATCCAGGAGCATTAACATGGCTGGGGTCCCTTTGTCTAGAGCTAGCTTGATAGTGTTTGTGACTTAGTTTAAAGCTGATTCTGTGCTATGAGAGACATGGAAACCTGACTGAGAGGGGTCTAGCAGTTTGTTAGGCTCTAAATAGTATGACAATTAGTTATTCACCAGAGATTCTAAGATTTTGGAGAAGGAGGGAAGTAGTATAATGGGTCTGTAGTTCCGCATATCCATAGTATCGACCAGAGATTTTTTAAGAATAGGTCTGATTCGTGCTGTTTTCCATTTCAGCGGGAGGGTGGCAGTCTTTAATGAGAGGTTACAGATGTCTGTAATAGGGGCAGTTAGGACTGAAGGCAGAGTGGTGATAACATGTGGGGGAGCCAGATCCAAAGGGGCCTTGCTTTGATTTTCTTTAGCAGGGCCTCAACTTGGTCAGGAGTAGCTGTGTTAAAAGTTCTAATGTAGGAGGATTAGGATCTGAATCAGCAGCAATCATATCAGAAGATATCTTTATTTCATTGTTATTGAATGATCTATAGATCATATTAATCTTCTGTTCGAAATGATCTGCAAGATTATCACAGAGCTCTTGAGATAAGGGGGTTGATGGGCTGTCTACCCAAGGGTTAGTAAATTCTTTGAGAATTTTAAAAAGCTCTTTAGAGGAGTTATTTGCTGCGCTAATTCTGTCTCCTAAGTGGGATCTTCTGGCAGTGTTAGATTTTTTTAAATAATCTTGAATGTAATTTTATAGGTAAGTTTATCCTCTTCTAGTTTATATTCCCTCCATCTTCGTTCCCACTTTCTATATGTAGATATTTTCTTCTTATGCGTTTCGGGGGTGCTGGAGAGTTTTTTTTATGGATTTTACATAATTTTATAGGAGCAATCGAGTCGAAGGCCTTATATATTGTGTCTTCAAATGCTATCAAGGCTGGCTCGCTGTCTGCGAAATCCTTTATGGCCGGCGGATTGAAAATGGGGATGAAAGTGCAAAGGGCCACTTTCCTCCATGGTCTGGTCTCCATGGTCTATAAATCAGAGTTCTCTGTATCATATTTCATGGCAGACACCCATAAATTAGAGCTTACCACTGCATCAAAAGGTATCCCCACCTACAGGTGCCAAATGAGAGACTCCTCAGACAATCAGAGGGGACAGGTAAAAAGAGTCAACAAGACAGCAATCGAGGAGAGCTGCTACATGCAAGAATGAACTAAAAGACAAGGGACTAGAAAAACATGAGCATACATAGGAGAAAAAAGGAAGGGGACGGAAACGAAACAAATACAAAGAAAGATAACAAATATTATGGAACAGCACACGCACAGTATCCCAAAAGCAGGCCGCTTAAAATGTCATCACACAGCCAGTTGCCTTATGGAGAGGAGATCCTGCACAAGGACTATTTGTCTGAATGTAAGTCTCCATTGCTGCCATCCAAATTTCCACTTGTATACATGCCAGATTGCTGCTTATAAGACAACCCATGGAGACAAACACAGATTTATAAGGCAGTCACGTTGACATAGGCCAGGTGGAAGTGAGACTGCTAATAGAGAGTTGGACAGTTTTACATTCATGGGGTGCGCTAAAAGACAAGATCTTTAATGGATTAATCAGACAACAATGGAGCCTTATGTTATCTAGCAACATGCATTTACTGAAGTCCAGGCTGAGTCTAAGGGATGTAATGGTGTTTATTCCTGAGTGAAATCACTGTGTCCACGCGGAAACTGCACAGTTTTGAACAAGTTAGTTTTAGGACTGGAACCTGCGTACTCCCATTCTAGGTTGATGTACCACCTACTAGACTTAGTCGGCCTGACTGACAAACCCCCTACGCTTAGTAACTCTTCTTAAGAGGATGACTCTGTTTAAGAACTCGAGCACTGGTGTTAAGCAGCTACCCACAAATATCCTCCTTTGAAGGTCTACCCTAGGTCATGCAGCGACGTTCCTTGTCGAATTGAAGAAACAGCCAGTAAGCACAGTCGGTGCATGAAAGTGTGGCGAGGACTTCATAGCATGGCATTTATGTATGGAAAAGGGGGGGGGGGCAATTACTATGTTCAAAATATTGTCAGGGCAATGGGCCTCATTTAGAGTTTGGGGGATGGACACTTCATCAAAGCGTGACTGCTATTCCATTTGCAGTATTACTAGTGCCAAAGCCATTAATGCACTTGTAATATGGCAGGCATGTCATCCGCCATGTTGTTGACACAATATTCAGTCCACCAAACTCTAAGACCAGTGTCTCCACAGAATCCCCAATGAGAGCGTGAGTGACAAACTTCACTGTTTAGGAGGAATAGACCCGCTTTTCAAACAAAAAAATGTTGACATTTCGGACCGTGTTTCACTTTCTAATACCACACTCCATACTTGGATGCAGGTCAACGGGAATATTCAGTTCCTCCACTGACAAGCACACATGCGCTCTTGTGGTTGTCCTCAAACTTTGGCGCGTGCGTGCTCGCGAGGGAAGGGGCAGCTGCCACTTTCGTTGAAAATGAATCAGGAAGGAAGGGAGAGGGGGAGGAACGGGAGTTTCCCGCGTGCTTGTAGCAAATAAATAGCAAGCGCAGAGACGTGATTTCCTTTCAATTTAGCAGAAAGGAAAAGCAGGTTTGCACGCAGAATTAAGAGACGCAAATACCTCGGTTTACAGTGACTTTCTTTTAAGTGTCAGGTTCAATTAGAATGTAAACGAAGGCGGTGGCACCTTTTCTTTGAAGTCTTGCTGTGGTTGGACAGGCGCTTAACAAAGACAACACGTGCTCCGTTGTCACTGTAAAAGGTGCTTCTAGGCCTCCTAGCTTCATGCTTTTCTGATACCAACCCTTCCGTCTGATTTTCGGACTTCCAAATTTAATGAAATAACTGCCTGGGCTATTATAGAACACAACGCATCGCCCTCGCTATATTGTCCATAGTGTTTGTGGGTCTCGGCTCAAAAACTTCATGAACCCTTTGGTTTTCATACAACAGCACCTCCTACTATGAAGAAAATAAAAATTTCAGTGGAAGACGTAACTTTAACAAGCAGCTCTTCTAGCATTTGGCGCCACCTACTGGCTGACTTTCAGTGCTACTTCATTATGAACAACGAAGCATGCTTTTTAGGTTCTGACCAACACTGTTACCGAAGACTGCTCCTGATAGACATTTGTGTACTATAGCAAAACCTACAATGGGCTTTGAGTCATCCCATTGTTGACAATTGGTTGGTTTTCTTGCCCATCCAATTTGTTTGCTGCTTATCCGATGTTTTTGCTTCCTCTTCTTGCATTTGTCCCTCCCCTGGAGCATAACTGTTTTTAGATCGAGCCTGGGCAGTGCATGCGCTGCGAGCCATGGTGGATTAGAGTATGGAATAGAAGTACCGCCCACTCTTCGCCCATATTTGTCATTGGCTTATGTCATTGTCCTTCGTAAATGCTGTCTTCTGATTCGTTAATAGGCTTGTTAGTCACTCCTTAGTACTGCCTTGTCTTCATTTGTAACCTCCCATGAGGACTGGCCCTTTTTTTTACTTCGGTTGTTACACCGTGCGTCTTTTTTAGTCTGTAAGCACTATTTTCTTTAAATAATTTCTCCTACTGCAGGCAGGACAAGCTTTCCTAAAAACATTCAGCGCACCATGCCCTCTTTCACTTTATAAACAGCCTCGGACAATGGCGGACGCTTCTTTGAATAGCTTTTGCATTAACAAGAGTTGGAGCTATTGGCATTGTAAATCACAATGCCTTTTATTAATGTGTTAATTATCGAAACTTATAAATAAAAGGCATTTTCATTTACAATGGCAATAGCTTAAACTCTTGCAAATGCGAAACCTATTGCATTGCAATTGCTTGTTTAAATAGACTTTCTGGTTGTGTTGTATTCTGCTAATGTTTATTTTCAGAAAAGTGTTTTTTTTCTTTTTCTTCTAGCACTCATGTTTTTGCTTGCCTTCTCCCTTGTGTGCTTGCTGCATCCCACACGCATTCCCCTCCCTTCACACACTCTGTATTACTCCCCTAGCTTGTCTGTTGCTTTCACCGCACTCTCCTAGTCTTGCTGAGCTTTTTTTTTTGTTGCTTTTGTTAAAGAATGACTTACCCCCTCCGAGCTCTGGCGTTTCTTCCCCAATCTTCCCTGCTGACCGTTGCTTCCCGCTGCTCAGGGGAGTTGAGTTGCTATCCCCACCAACTCATCCCTTGCTACCCCACTCCTCCATGTCCTGTTGTTTTAAATGTAACATTTTAATTTCTTTTTCGGAGGACCCGATTGCTGCAGTTTGCTACCCAGGTGTTCCTTTCTCTACAATGCGCTGTTGCACACTTTCTATTTTTAATGTACTACCCCAAGAAGGGTGTGTCCCCTCTTGGAACGCTAAGGTAAAATAAAACAATTATTGGAAATGCAATAGGTCTTGCTTTTGTTGGAGTTGGAGCTATTGGCATTATAAATGCCAATGTTTGTTTACCTATGCAATAGATATGCCCTCCACACCTTAAATAACAAAGATCTCCATTGTGTGCTTTTTTGTTTGTAGTAAACCTGCAATGGTGCCGTAGCGCTGGGAGTGCAAACGTCAGTTCCGACTTCACTTTAAAACAAGCAGTGTTGTGTGGGTGCAGTATGATAGGCTGTCACTAGGTGAACGGTAGGACCTCTTTTGACTACATATGGTACTGCATCCTGCAACATGACTAGGTAAAGGATATGGCACAGTGGTGTGAGCTGCCAACTAGTGAGCTGGGGATCCCGGTTCGGTTTGCGTCTTCTGTCAGGCTCAACATCCTGTGATAATTGGCTGATTGTTTAATTTCCCGAGCCTATGGCTAGGTGCTATATCATTAAAAGCGTTTGTAAAGTAACAACAAAATTAGCAAAACAGCAGTGGCCTTGAGGGGTGGTAGGGGCCTACCAGGAGAGTTGTGGGAAGGGGATGGGTGGGGGGGCCTGCCAGCAGTGTTGTGAGAGGAGGAGGCAGGGAACATTAAGCTATAAGAAAGCAGTGTTGTGGAAGGGGTGAGGGGGTGGCACAGAGATAAAACAACTGCAAGCAAATGCTGAAACAGAAATTTCAGTACACAAGTAACCAGAACAGTTAATGAGCAAAGAGGCAGGCCAACTAAAAAGAGCTCTCTCTAAGTATAAATAACCTGAACAGTCAGAACAAATGTAAGAGGGGCAGTCCTCATGGGAGGATACAAAATTACAAAAGGAGAGACTACTAAGTGTATTCACCAATGTAAAGCCATCATTTCTAAAGGACAGCAACAGGAACCAATGAAAAAGATGGGTGTTTTTCAAGCTCATATCCTTGATACAGCATAGCTCAAAGAGACAGTAAAAGTGCTGCCTAGGGGAGACCTAAAAGAGTACTCCAGCATCCTGATACACATATGTACATGCACAGTGATGCATGAATGCTTATACATCATCATGCTGGTCCCGGCCATTTTGGATTTTTTATTCTATTTTTTACAATGCTGTTGAAGGTGGCAACAACACCTTTGTTTTCTTTTTATTGATGATGTACAGCATCAGCAAGAAGCATTAGCAAAGCAAAACGGTCTACGTGCACCTTTAAGAGGCAAAATCAATTGGTTCTGCCAATGCTTGTTATAGCATTACATATTGTAGCAGGAGCATGAGGCTCGGGGACAAACAGCCTAGTCAGCACCTTCTCTCCTCCTTGTAATGGCTCTAACGCCCAGGACAGCAATAGGTGCCGTAGAAAGATCTGAAACACAAAGTATGTAAACATGGCATGCTATCTGTTGCACACATGACTTCAATACCTTCACTCCTAATATCCATTGATAATATCAGATGCTTTTTAAAAATGATTGCCTATAGTCTGCAACAGCACATTTCAAGATACAAATTATAAATGTGTAATTTGGCATAAGGGATTTGTATGTTACAACATCTAGGTACAATTACAGCTAATTTGCTTTCTCCTGCACCACCCTATCACTTTTAAATTGTACTACATTGACTCCGATTATATTTAGCATTGGAATTGGTGAAATTGGGCCAGTGGTGATGACTGCTCTAATTCAAGTACAAAATAAAGATATGTTTGCTATAAGTACATGATAATGGAACTTTTAACATTTCTATTGTGGCCTTTTATTCAATTTGGGGATCATTATTCGAAAGAAAGTAATCTTTAAGGAAAGGACTACCTATTTGGTAATGTGCTTACTCAATTTGTGAAAAATCCAGCTACCATCTTAATCTCAAAACTTGTACATAAACAGGAAAGCCCACACAATACTTCAAGGTGTATCCGAAACATCACCTTTCCCTTCACCGACAAAATGCTCTGGCAATGGTGTGGAGGGGTGTACAGTGATCATTAAGAATGAACAATGATTTGTTTTATATGGATGAACAGTCTGTGAATAGAGACCAGGCGCTGAACACAAATCATTTTTAAAGGTGCTATCCCATACCCTTGGTGGTAATTAAGGCAGTGGTTGGTGCAGACATCTTTTACCACAGTATTATGAAAGCAGATTTGTGACGGTGGAAATGTGTATCAAGAATATTTGTACACATTTGTTGTGTTGCATATTTGTTGGGGTGCTGATGTATTCAGGGATGTGGCTATCAAGGTTGCAGCGGGTACAGTGGCACAGGAGTCCAGAGGGGTTAGCCATGCACCAGCTACAGCCAGCTTATAGGGCCGCCAAAGTGGATTAATTTTTAGAGCGCTTCTCTGGTGCTGAGTTTACTCTATTGGAGAGGGGGTAAGAAGAATGGAATGAAGCATGGTTGGACTGGGACAGATAATGGGCCTGGGCACCAAAATAAAAGAAGTACCCATTAGCAAATCAGATAGCTAAATACATGGCACACATTTGCAAATAGGGCAGTTTTGAACTTGTAAACACACAGTGTATAGATATTTTGCAAGATATGGAGACTGCATGTATTTGTGCTTGATACAGGCAATGCTTGTGGTCATATCACAGAAATCACTAGTTAAAACTGGCCACCAGGCCATACAATAGGCCCACAAAACTAAAACAAATGGCCCACGCACTGAAGGGAAACATCCTTTACGATGCAACTTTTACGACGCAGTGCCTTTACAACGCAGGTTTTTTAACGCAAGTCATTACAACAAATTGCGCTGGGGGGCTCTCTAGGATAGGTAATAGTTTAATTTACTATCCAACACCTTCCCTACTATCCACGGGGACTGGAGTTGGAATAGTAAATTAAACTATTCACTATCCAGCACCCCCCAACGCAAGTCGTTGTAACGACTTGCGTTGAAAAACCTGTGTTGTAAAGGCATGCGTAGTATAAGCATGCGTTGTAACAACGTACATCCGCACTGAATTATCAGACCAGCTCCTCAGGCTTCCAACTGTCTAATAGAACAGTAGGACCCTGGAAGGAAGAGAGCATCCAGTCACAATAAGATAGACAGAGAGGATGGAGAAAAAGACAGGAATGTGTGAAAAGGTAATTAAGTGAATGGCGAGATACAGCCAGAATGGATAGGTAAAGAAGGAGTAGAATGACGTAAGGTAGAAGTGAACAAGTAGGGCGGGAAGATGAATCGCAAGGCGCTGGACGGTATACAGAAATGTATTGGAACAATGAATAGCTACAAGGGAGAGTGGAGAGAGAATGAGAGAAGGTGGAGAGTTACAGAGAAGACGAGAGAGTAGAGAGATGGATTGGAGAATAGAGCAGTGCTGAAGAGAGCAAATGAAAAGTTGGAGAGATACAGGTAGTAGGGAAAGAGGAATGTGGCTAGATAGAGGGAAGAATGGAAAGGTACAGGAGAGAGATTATTAGGGGAAAGAAAGTGAGGATAGGAGATGGACAAACGGGTTGAGAGTAGCGACAATCAGAATAGAAGGAGTATTGATTAATTAGAGGGGAAAAAAGCAGAAATATGGGGGAGCGGCAAGTGAGTGAAAAGGAAAGTAACAAGACACAGAGGAAGTGAGAGGTGTAAAGAGCCAAGAGACATTAGGTAATGATGTAGCAATATGAGGAGAATGGTATAGACATGGTATAGAATGGTGAAGACAAGAACCTAGAAATGAAGGAGACCATGGGGTAGAGTGAAAGGTGCAAAGTAACAAGATACAGAGGAGAGAGGGAAAGTAGGGTGGAGTGAAGAATGGGGAGAAACATGACAGGGAATGAAAGTGACTAGAGTCATGTAGGAAATACAATATAGATAAGATAGCTGGATAGAGTGCAGAATGGAACTCTATCCACAGAGAAGAAGGGAAAGTGGAGCGATACAAGATGGAATAGGGACAGGGAATGAAAGGTGGAAAGTAGGGATATATAGAGAAAGCCAAAGAAATGGAAAGTTGAGATACACAAGGAAGAACGCAGAGCTATGGGAAGAATTGAGAAGAGTTGGGGGAAAGTGAAGTTATATGGGGGACAGAAAAGGTACAGTAAAAAGGATGTGTTTGACGCAGGAGAAAATTGAGGAAGGGGACATTGGAGATAATGCAGAAAATTGAAAAATCCAAAGGGAATAGAAAGGTGATTAGAAATAAGAGTAATTGGGGAGAGTGAACGGTAGCATGAAACAGAGGAAAGGAAAAGGTGAAAGGGTTGGATATATTCAAGGAATTATACAAGTGTATGTGGGAGTGAAGGACTTGGAGGAGCAGAGTCAACGCTGTGAGTAATGCAGCAGGACCGGCAGCACTGGAACCCATGGCTGTGAGGGGCTACCTGCACCTCAGTTATGGCTGTTTGTTACTACCTAATCTGAGGGGAAGAGGGTGCATGTTCCATACTTGAATAAGGTCAATGGCATCCTTTGTTACGCCTCTGGATGTACTGGGTGGCTTCTGTGTTGCTGTGGTATATTGATGCATTATTGCATCATGTTATTTTTGTGCTACATTGTGTTTAGAGTGTAGTGTTCTGTTTTGGCTTATTTGTTATGTTGTAATGTTTTTTGATATGTTGCTATTTTGTTTTGTGTAATGTTATTGTGTTGTTCTCTGTAATTACCGTAACAAATTCATCAAATACAGTTATATTCCCAACTACTAGCATCATATGCCTTTAACGCGTCAGTGACAAGCAGTTATTCTCCCCTGTCTAAGGGGGTAAACCATCACTGCTCCAGCTCTTCAACTATTTAAGACATCAATCGACCCAAAACTGTTACAGAGACCATGTCTTAAATTGGCACTTCCTGTGCTCACCTTAGATGACACCACCCAAGATATCTTACAATTGTGACAGTCCATTGTGGAATCTAAAAATTGGTTTCTCAGTCTTTGAGTGGTAAAGTACATCACATAGACAATTGTCTGAGGAGTAAAATCAGTCCCTGCAGTGTTTCCTTCAAACCATTAGTACAACATTGTGCTTAAGTAGAACGTTTCCTCAGAGCACAATTTTCTAGGCAATATTAGTCTAAGTAAAAACTTTTTTTTTTGGCTTCTTCTTAAGCAATGAGATGCAGTTGCTCTGGAAGTCTATTATTTCTAGCCAGAATATATCAAGCCTGTCTCGCACATTTTCATCAGTGTCCGAAGTACTCAATAACTGATCTAGATCAACAATTTGTCAGCTTTTAAGTCCAGTGATATCACCTTGAAATGAATATGCATTTCTTGGAAAATGTTATCTGTTAAAAAGTTCAATGGTCCAGCTGTTTGGAGTGTCTGACTCAGATCATGACATAAACTACGAGAGCTTAAACATACTTGAAACATGCTCTATGATTAACAGCAGTCAGATGATTTTAAAACATACATGTTCTAAACACAGAAAGCCCTTGACCTATTACAAGTTCCTTAGATGTTACATATCCTTTAAGCTAGCAGCTTCTAAGATGCTCACAGACATTAACTCTTCAAAATACCTTCATGTTGCACTGATTAGGTCCTGGAATTATATCTTGGTAGCACATGGGAAGGAGAATAAGGCAATTAAACTACATATTTGATCATTACTGTTCATGCTGGATTGAGCGGAAGGGAGGCCTCACCAAATGTTTTGAAATCTCAATCCAGCACTTATCAAAAAGAATGTTAGTAAGATGTGTTTAATGCCTTGAGTGGCACTAGTCTCTGTGACTCCAGTAACTGTTTGAGAGACTTCATATGTGACCCAATCATTCTCCCCAGAGCCTAGATATCATCTTGACGTTTCTATGCTCTATACACCTTTTTTATTTATTTGATTACCAACATAGAGCTAACCTAGAGCTTGCTAGGACAAAAAAGCTGAATTACATCTTTCAGTTTTTTTTTAATACAGGTCTTTTTGAGAAGCCGGAAATGGTAGGTGCCATAGTTTCTGTCTCGGGTTGTCGATCCAGAAGGCAACAGTAGAGTGAGGTATACTTGGCAGCAGAAACATAAAACTGATGCTGTTTATTCTGAGGGTGATATCTATATTGAACGATTTGACATTACCCCCATCCATAGATGCAAAAATCAACCACCTGGCCAGAGCAGACTTTATATTGTACAGTGAACCTTTCAGCGTTGTTGATACCATGCTCCGAAAGACTGGTGTGAACCAAATCCATAGTTATGTCATATTCCAGCTACACGCATTATACTCCGAATGTGACATCAGTGCTTTTAATAAGTCGATGTGATACATAAAACGTCATAATTCCTTGTGTAACCAACAACCACAGAGAAGATTCTGATTACATGCATCAAGGAAGCAACTAAACTTTGGGGATCCATAAGTACAGAAGTAGGACATCTGCATAGAGTGGCATTTTCTGCTTTGCTCTTCCATAGTAGATGTCCTGAAATATCATACAATGCCTTATTCTAATAGTTGGATATTTATGCTGCACTAATTAAGATAAGTAGAGGTTTGGGACATCTTTGAAAGGTTCCACGTGTAAAAGGAGAAGAGGCTAAACCATTTGTGACCATATTGTCAATCAGAGACGTTACATCAGTCTAGTGAATTTCCTAAATGGTCGATATTTTTCCATCTCTTCCAATGTCTCAAAGAGGTAATCCAAGCCCAACCCATCTGGTCAAAAGTTTTCTCTGTGAGGAGTGAAATGGCCACCACAGATGCCAGAGGTTCTGATCTACCATCTGTGCGATAACCAGGCCAAAAGTCCTATAAACTGAAGTGGGCAGGGGGCAGACTTATCAAGTTAGACAGGATGCAGGTAAGCCATGGTGCACGACATCACATGTGACATGACAGTAAGTAACATCACAAAATGAAGTATCACAGCTCATGACCTCACAGAAAGTGGCATCACAAGACGTGACATCACATCTTAAGCCCTCACGCATATGTTTAGCAGGTCTATCATATGTATATTTGGGCGCATTACAAGATGTAACAAATAAAAGCTGATCAGTTACTCCTGGGGACACCCATTCCGGCTTATCTTCAAGTGGCAGGGAAACCTGCACCAGATGCGTTCCCTGCGAGATGCTTGCGCCCTGCTAGATATTGAACTGGAGGAAGAGGCTGTGCCTGGGGAACAATCGTCCCAACGCCTGCGAGAGGGGCCCGCATTCTCGCAGGCCGATGGATGGCAGCGAGTGAGACGACGTCGCCCTCCTAAAAAAGGCCTCAAACCCGACCCTGCGACAGTGGCCCATGAGCGAGCAGCAGCCATCCAGGAGGTGGTGAAGGACACGTCAAGTGCTGAATGAACTGCTGAGGTTCGGGGTAGACATACTGCACTGCCTCCACACGGGAGGGGGGGGACGGGCCGGGGAGCTGCGGGGATGACACCGCCATATTCCCTACCTGGCACTGGAAGTTATTGGTTGCTAAGGCCACGTTACCCACTACTGATCTGACCGATGGGCCTCCACGACCTTGTATCTGGTCCAGGACTATTTTGTTTTTGGGGTTTGTTCTTTGGGTTGTTTGGTGGGGTTGGGCTGGGGGTCGAGGGAAGTTTGGGAGGGGGGAGATAGATAGAAGGGGAGGGGGGGTTTTCCTTGTCCACGGAATTTTAAGTTTCCTTTTTTGTGTCCTCGGTTAATTCGCGCATACGGTAGTAGGCTGGGGTCACTGCGGCATACTCCCCTATGGTGGATCCGGTACACCGCGCAGCCAACCCAATTAACCTCTTAGAATGTCGCGCCCTTTAACAGTTCTTACGCTTAATGTGCGAGGGCTCAATAACCCCATCAAGCGCAAGGCGGTCCGATCCCTCCTAGAACACTCGAAGGCGGACATATGCCTACTGCAGGAAACACACTTGTTGCCCAAAGACCAGCACAGACTCTCAAGTCACGAGCCTTTCCCTGGCAGTTCTTCTCGTCCACGTCTAGAAAGGTAGCCGGGGTGGCAATCTTAGTGGCCAAATCCTTCCAGGGGCGGGTCCTGCAGAAAGAGGCTGAGGTCAAGGGTAGGTTGCTTGTCCACCGCTTCCAAGTTGCGGGTCAGACATTGTTAGTGGGTACCATATATGCTCCCAACGAGGGTCAAGAGAATTTTTTACATGCGGCCCTGGAGGCTGCCACTACCACCACACACCCACACTTACTGCTCGGGGGAGACCTTAACCTGGTTTTTCACAACACTGCAGACCGCTCTGCCCACAGGTCTGGACAGGTGGGGGCTCTATCGGCGGCAGGACACACCCACCTTTCGGAGCTGGACCTCACTGACCTACGGAGACACGTCCTCCCACGGGCCACGGCGTACACCTACTATTCCGCGGCCCACAAAACATATGCGAGACTTGACTACCTCTTGTGCTCCTCCCAGCTGGTGCATCAGACGCGAGAGGTGGAGATCCTCCCGGCCTCCCTCTCCGACCACTCCCCAGTGGTGGCGTTCTTTCTTATTCCAACCACGCCCGGACCGCAACGGCACTGGCGGCTGCGCGATGGCCTCCTGCAGAATCCAACCACGTTAGAACGTATTAAGGTGGCACTCGCTCAGTTCCTCACTCACAATGCTAACGATGACACCTCCAAAGCCACACAATGGGCAGCTCTCAAGGCGGTCCTTCGTGGAGAATTTATCTCTATAGCCACGGCTAATAATAGAGGGCGCGCACAGAAAAGGTCCGAACTCACACAGCGTGTGGCAGAGCTGGAGCAGATGCACCAGCGCACTGGAGCAGCCCGGGCATGGCGGCAGCTGTGTACGGAACGGAAGATGTTAGCAGCACTGGACCAAGATGTTGCCGAATTTGCCGCTATACGCCTCAGACACGCATACTACACAGGCGGGGATCGCTGCGGGAAACTGCTGGCGAGTAGATTGCGGGAGCAGCGTCAGCAGCAACATATTCGAACTCTCCAGTCCGGCCACGGCACCCCCATCACGGAGGACGCGGCCATCGCCGCAGCCTTTGGTGACTACTATGCTGAACTTTATTCGGCAGACCGTCTCGATTTACAGTCTGGCCATGACTACCTTCATGGGGCCGCCCTCCCGTCCCTGAATGCAGCACAGGCAACGTTCCTTGACCGGCCCATTGGCCTAGAGGAGGTGATCTTGGCGAACTCCCGCCTCAAGATTGGGAAATCGCCAGGCCCGGATGGCTACACAGCGGCCTTTTATAAGACCTTCTGCCCACAAGTGGCCCCACTACTGAGAGATCTCTTTAACACCTTCGATCAACCTGGCGCCATACCCTCGGACCTTCTGGAAGCGGCAATATCGGTGATTCCCAAGCCCGGGCGAGATCCTACCGACCTCATCGACCTTAAACTATACACCGGCATAATTGCAGGTCGTCTGGCGCCGTACATGCAGCCGCTAGTGGAGCCCGACCAAGCCGGCTTCATCCCACAACGGCAGACCATTGACAACACCAGACGGGTCCTTCACCTTATTGAGGCGGGGTCGCGGACGAGGCCAGACTGCATGCTGCTCACTATCGATGCGGAGAAGGCATTCGATAGGGTGCACTGGCCCTATCTGGACCTGGTGTTACAGCGGTTCGGGGTAGGAGAAATCCTCCGTAATCGCATATTTAACTGTTACCGCCACCCGAACGCTGCGGTCCGAGTTAATGGCCACACCTCCCCACGTTTTCGGATAGGCAGGGGAACCAGACAGGGGTGCCCGCTCTCCCCCCTCCTGTTCGCGCTCTATAAGGAGCCGTTGGCCCAACGCATTAGGCACAATAGCCTCGTCACAGGCATCCCGTTTGGTGGAGACACTCACACGATCAGTCTATACGCCGATGACATCTTACTCTCCCTCACAAATCCGATGCAATCTCTCCAAGCGCTATTTGTTGAGCTCCACACCTTTGCGCTGGCGTCGGGCTTTAAGATCAACGTCACGAAATCGGAGGCCCTCAGCATATCGCTGTCCCCTGAGGTGCTGGCAGACGCCAAAGCTGAATTTGACCTGCAATGGTCGACGACCACCATTCCCTACCTGGGAGTCTTGCTGGGCCCGACAGTGCAGGCCACCGTAGAGGCCAACTACGATAGACTGAGCGCTTGCCTCCGCGACAATCTCAGATGATGGAAACATCTTATGTTGTCCTGGCTGGGTCGTGTCGCGGCCACCAAAATGACGATGCTGCCGCAGATCCTCTTTGTGTTTCAGACCCTCCCTCTACGTCCACTAAAGGGATGGCTTCAAAGGACGCAGGCGGATCTGGCACGCTTTATCTGGAATGGCTGTCGCCCGCGGTTTAGGCACGCGATCGCTATACTCCCCCCCGCACACGGGGGGGTGGGAGTGCCCGACCTCACCTTATACTTTCAGGCGACCCAGCTGCGCACGTTGGTGGAATGGCACCAACTGGAATCAAGCAAGCACTGGCTCTTTCAGGACCAGGCGGTGGCAGGACGTATGCTCCAGGGAGTCCCATTCTTGCCGCGCTGCCATAGGCCCCCCAATCTCTACGCATCGCTCATTATGAGCACTGTCCTGGATGTGTGGGATAGAGTGGCTGTTAGGTGGGAGCTTACCTCCTTCCCCTCCCCGATGACGCCGCTCTTTGACAACCCTGACTTCTCTCCCGGCCTGGAACCCCGGGCTTTCGCGATATGGAGAACTACACCATGCAGGAATGTGGGACATATGTTTGACCTTAATGGCATTCTTCCCTTTCAGAAAGTGAAGGAGGACTACGGCGTACCGGAAACGGATCGCTTACCCTACCTGCAAGTCCGCCACTGGGTGTTACAGCCGTCGGTCAGACCCGGTGCACAACGCTTCCTTACCCCATACGAGAGATGGCTATTGACACGCACCTCTGATAAGAAACTAATCTCTGATCTGTACCAACACTTACTCCTCACTAACATCTACACATATAACGCAGGGAGGGCCAGATGGGAGAGGGACTTGGGGAGACAACTTACACGCAAGGAATGGGAGGGGGTTTACCACAGGGCCAGACACTCTGCCTATCACATGGGCCTTACTGAAACCATGACCAAAGTAGCCACCTATTGGTACCACACACCTGCACGACTACACCAATGGGACCCCCGGGTTAGCGACCGCTGCTGGAGGGGGTGCGGGGAGCTTGTCACGCTGGAACACCTGCTTTGGAGCTGTGACCACCTACAGGCCTATTGGAAATCGATCTTAGACCTGATAGACGCACACCTAGATACGCAACTGCCCAGGTTTCCTGCTTACGTCATACTGGGCCTTTCCAGCGCCCTGATGTACCCCCTTAAATCCAGGAGAGGGAGGCTTATTGCAATTGCACTGGGGGCAGCTGTACAAAACATAGTAGCGCATTGGAGAGCCGTTCAGCCTCCTTTACAATTGGGATGGGTGCACCGGCTCTGGGCGATCCTGGGGATGGAGAAATAGTCATTGGCAAGGGCAGGGAGGGGGGAGGAATTTGCAGAGCTGTGGCGGCCATTCTTGACCCTACTGACCGGAGAATTCCGAGAACTGAGTTGCCCCCGCTACCTGCGATTGCTGCGCCATGCGGACACCCCGCTCCCAGACTCTAAGAAGCAGTCGCGCAAACGCAAGACCCCAGATGGTGCTGCAGCCTGAGGACCCTCTTAGAGAGGAGACAATTGTTAGCCTTTATCTTTCCTCCGTGGACACGGAAGGGGGTGTGGGGGTGGAGGGTTGGGTGCTGGGGTTTGTTTTTTCTTCTTTCTTCCTTCCTTTGTTACTCATGCTTCACAATCGATACCACCTGCACCTGCCTTTTAGCCTTTAAGACGCGGCCGGCCCGATTGGGTTGTAGGCGGCTTGCTGTGTTAACGTGCTCGAGGGAAGCATTTCTTGGCAGTGTTCACGCTACTGAATCGCCCTTGCCCGCAATGTGCTTACGCGGGTGCGGGTGGCTGTACTCATTGCGATGTTTTGCTTTGCTGCTCAATAAAACAGAGTTAATACTAAAAGCTGATCAGTAAGTACGCTTGTGACTTGAGTTCCCTGTCTGAAGGCATTAACAGCCCAAATGTAGATGAAGTTTGGTGTCTGACTTACTAAGGTAGACAAGCCACTAAGTGCTACAAGGTAGGCATACTAAACTTGGCACTAAGAACAAGATACAGTACTTTTTTGTGTGCCCAGTAAATCTTGGGGATTAATACTAATGGTAAAATAACTCTTGCTTAATGCATTTGCTGGATAGATAGGTGTTTTGTCTAGTTACAGTTTTGCCTTTTAAAGTAGAATAGAGGGTTAAGGTGTCTCCTGCAGAGCACATCGTGTAACATTCAGATGCCAGATTTATAATTTACGTAGCTAGTTAAGTGCTTTTACACTTAGATCCTTTTGCTACTCACAATTCATTAATCGCAACCCTATAGCACAGTGAGCTATGAAGCAGCATAAAGAGCCTAAAAGCAAACTGCAAGGCATGTGTTTCTGCCAGGACCCCAGGATTTATGCAATTCTGCGGCCACAGCATTTTCCACATGGATAATTATGGATTTGCTCCACAAGCCACATAATCCATCATCTGCTCCATAACCTGCAGACTTTAACAAAAAAAATGTTTCTAGCTCAAGTGGTCTCCTGCAGATCACATCGTGTAACATTCAGGTGACAGATTTTTATTTTACATAGCTAGTTAAGTGCTTTTACAGTTAGATGCTTTTGCTACTTGCAATTCATTAATTGTAACCCTTCTAATATAGCACAGTGAGCTATGAAGCAGCACAAAGAGCCTAAAAGCAAACTGCAAGGCATGGGTTTATGCCAGGGCCCCTGGATGTATGCAATTCTGTGGCCACAGCATTGTCTATGTGTTTAATTATGGATTTGCTGCACAAGTCACATAATCCATTATCTGTTCCATAACCTGAAGACTTTAACAAAAATGAAAAAATTCTAGATCATGTGGATCAAAAGTTACAATGCATAATGTGCTTTTTGTTGCTGCATAATTTAGTCAACCCTGCACATAAATTGTTACTCTCTTACTGCATAACTCTTGTGGCCCTGGTTTAGACCATATTGTTTTTCCCAATCTGTTTAAATTATAAGGCTGCTGAAAAGGATTTCTTTGGGTAGTAACAAAGTATTTTTACATTTTAAATCCTGACTATGTTTCTCCCGGACATACACTCTTAATATATAATGCGTACCGGTAAGGATATATGACTCCTACACTTATTTGCCATATTTAACAAATCCTCTACATTGATTTACACACTTGTATGATTTATTCTTCATATATAAGGTGTACTTAAAATGTAAAGCACTCCAACACCCCTACAATGGGATGCGTATGGCTATAAAAGAATTACATTTAAACATGTCTCAGGCCTGGTTCTGCAGTGTCTGTGAGTGCAGTTTTAAACTGCCATTTCGACCTGGCAATCATACCCACTTACCAGGCCCAAACCTTCCTCTTTCCCTCAATCATGTCACAAGAATTTTGGAAGTGGGGTTTTTCAGGCATTGTAGGGGTCTGCCCCCGTATGAGCTACTGTTTTTTTTTATATGGCATTAAATCACTTGTGTGTGCTTATATCCTGTTGGTGTGTTTTTTTCTTCAGATTTTGGCTTTTAAAAAGGCCCTCATGTTGGTTTATGATACATGTATAGGAGAGGGTCCCCGTAAAGTAGTGTATGCCAACGGGCCACACTCAACAAGGATTAATTACAATTTAGAAAAAGACAATCAACAAAATTTCCATTGGTAATAAGATTTTATTACCAAAGGATAGAAGACAAAAATTATCTATTTCAATACAAAATTACATATATTAACAAGCCCCAAAGGTGGGGGGAAGAAGGGGAAGCGAGGAAAGAAAACTAAAGAAGAAGATAATAAAACAAATACACACAGTATAAATAGTGACCTGATTATTACAAGATTAGTGACACAGTACGAAGAATTGACAATACAGAGGCCAAAATACGGCCAAAATCAAACAATTCACAAATAGTCCAAAACATCCAGCACATATGATAATTCAGATTAATAAGGGTTGTGCCTGGTGTGTCAACAAAAGACAAACAGTCGACGTTTCGACCCCTAATAACAGGCTGAGTAAAGTCCTTTCACGGGGTCTTCATCAGGACGTCATACAGGGAAGGGGAAGGGGCCACACTGTGGGGAAAAACATTTTGACTTTAATACATGGTAAAGACGGCAGTTTATCCAATAGTCTAAACCAAGCAATTAATTTAACGATATTGCAGCAAAATTGAATTACCATGGGGTACGGCCTGGGGGGGCTCTGTACACAAGGTTGGCGCCACGCGGTTAAGTCGTGGTCAGTCACTACTGGTCGGAAAATCAACAGGAGAGGAGAAAGTCAACAGTTAAATCTGTACAAGTGCTATGTCACAATACATCTTATGGTGAGTCAAAGCACACACAAGGAGCCTTCTATTTAGCAGTTAGGGCAGCCACAAGAGTAGAACAACAGATCTTGTTGCCTCTCTCGTAATCATAAGATTAATAACTAAACACTTAACTACCTCGAAACTCTGGCGAAATTATTGCACCAGGAAACAGGTGAGGCACTCTTGGTGGAATGTGACCATTCGGACACGCTGAAATTAAGTAAGTGAAAGCACTCGTGTTACTGAATGCAGAAATTGATGACCCAAGGAATTCATGAATTAATTAAAGGCCAAAATTGGCGAACTTACAAGAGATTGTATTGTGAACAAGATAAACAGAGGTCTCCGTCACCCTGGTAATGTGAGGAGCCGTCTGCTTGAAAAGACTGCTAACACGAAGGCGGGTAGGCGTGTGTTTGTCAAGTCCAACCTGCCATCGGAGAAATAATTAAAGATAAGGGCTAGTACATATACTTGAAAAATTGCGTCAAACACAACCCTACAGTATCGTACTGTGGCTCTAACTCACAAGAATTGGTGGTACGTGAGCTTTCCGTCTGTGTGTAAAGCCGATGTATTACTGCAAGGCTCCACAGAAGATGTAGATTAGTGAGCGGGGCTCGTAGTCCCTTGGTTCCTAAAGAAACGGGATAACGATTAATTTCGGAGCTCTAAGGAGCCGGTAGGAGAACGACCGCCAAATATTTCACTTACATTCGATTGACATTGAAAGCGTCTTCAAGGATCAGGACTGGGAGGTGTCTGCAAGAATCCGGACAGCAACTCCGCAAAACAGCAATGCGGAGTTTGTGGGCGGAGCCAACTAATGTTGGTTCAAATAGAAATGGAAAAAATACTCAAGTGTACCGCAGTGCGGGCTGATAGTTGAAGGCAGCGATATTAAATTCGTAAGGAGTGTCTGGACCCGCATGAAAAAATATATATATAGTGAAAAATATATATTATCACAGGATAAGTCTTATCTATGAGGATGTCGACCACAACTACAATTTACAAAACCTAAATTGTCGTTTATTACAAATGGTGCTTCTCTCACACAGGAGGAAGTAGACCCATTCCTAGATCAATTACCCAACTACAAAATTAAGTGGCATCACATATTTAAGGACAATATTATAAAAAATGAGGGTGCATCTCTCACACAGGAGGATGAAAACCCGTTCAAACACTGTTCCAAGAGACATGATTACATGCTAGAGAAAGGAAGGCAACACATGATTTAAAACAGATCATGACCCATGGGTGCATCTCACACGCAGGTGGATGAAAACCCATTTGGCCAAAGGGGGGTGTGCCCAAGCATTCAAAAGGGTAGACTACAGAATCTCAGTTACTGGGGTCAAGAAGTTCCAATAGGGGACATGTTAGATGGTTCAACCTAGCGCTGCCAGTTGAGATAGACTGCTATCCTGTTCGTTCAGTCCGTTTTTTATGGAGTCCAGAAGTGACATCCATTTGGACTCCCGTGTATTCAGGATAGATAGGAGGTTACCTCCCCTTCTACCGAGAGACACCTTTTCAACAGCGAACCACCGTAGGTCGGTGACCAAATGGCCAGCTGTGAGCCAATGGTCCACAAGGGGGGCACCTGCCACTTTGCATCTCAGTCTACTACAGTGGGAAGAAATTCTAGCCTTGATTTTCTGTTGCGTTTGACCTACATACAACTGACTACATGGGCAACGAATGATGTATATCACTCCAGTAGAATTACAATTGGTGTAGTGTTTGAGGGTATATGTACGTCCACGGTGGTCAAATGTTTTAATCTGGACTGTGGTGTCACAGGCAGTACATCCACCACATCTATAGTGGCCGATCACAGGGGGCAAATTCCAGAGGGACGTTAAAGTGGGTTGGCTCTCGCTTTCGAGGAAGGAGTGAACCACCATGTCCCTTATGTTTTTTGCTCTCTTAAAAGAGTGAAGAGGCAACTCTGTTTGGTTGATGACATCAGCCACCAATGGCCAGTTATGATTGATGATCTTCTTGATGTCGTTGCTGCGGGTTGAGAAGGTCGTAACGCAAATCACGCGATCAGTAGTCGCACGTGAGGCGTCACTTGGATTAAGTAGGGAATCCCGGGGATTATACCAAGCGCGCTTTCTTGCCCTCTTGACCAACCTAATTGGGTACCCCCGTGCTATCAAACGTTCACTCAAGACCTCCGATTCTTTAAAATAATCGGCTCTTGTGGAGCAATTCCTCCTAATCCTGAAAAATTGGCCGACTGGCAGGTTGTCTTTTAAACCCCTAGGGTGATGACTCTGGTATTGTAAGAGTGAATTACGCTCAGTTGGCTTCCTGAACAAGGTGGTGTGCAGTTGATCTGATTCTGCGTAAATAGAAATGTCTAGGAAAGGTATAGCTTCTTTACTTGATTCCATCGTGAACTGAATCGCTGGATTCCGGGAGTTGAGCCAATTATGGAAGACTTTGAGTTGATCACCATCTCCGTCCCAAATACACAGGACGTCGTCTATGTATCTGACCCACAGGGGCAGATGTGCCTTAAACGGATTGGTAGCTGAAAAAATATGCTGGTGTTCAAAATAATCCATGAAGATTATAGCTAAGTTTGGAGCGAAGGTGGCCCCCATCGCTACGCCCCTAGTCTGCAAATAAAAATGGTCTTGAAAAATGAAAAAGTTTTGCATCATTGCAATTTCCAATAGTTGGATAATGAACTCAGTAGGGACCTGAAGAGGGGCAGTTCGAGTGTCTAAAGCCATTCTCATTATATCCAATGCTTCTTGTTGGGGGATGCTCGTATAGAGTGATATGATATCACATGTAACTAGGAGGGAACTTTCTGGATTAAAGGGTCGACCGTCTATCAAATTAATGACTTGAGTGGTATCTCGTAAATAAGCTTTTGTATGGAGTGCGATGGGCTTCAGAAAAAAGTCAACATATTGACAGAGAGGTTCTAAAAGAGACCCGCACCCAGAAACTATTGGGCGTCCAGGAGGTTGGCTAAGGTTCTTGTGTACCTTAGGCAAGGTATAAATTGTGGCCAGTCTGGGAAATTTTTGATTAATGAACTCAAATTCCTGCTTGCTCAAAAACCCGGTATCCAAACCCTTTTGGGTCACCCTTAGGATGGTGTTAGCCAAATCACTTGAAGGGTCACTGGGTAAAAGGCGGTAACTGATGCCATCTGATAGTTGTCTGTAGATTTCGGCTTTGTAATCAGAAAGGTCTTGAACCACAATTGCACCGCCTTTATCCGCGGGTTTTATAACAACCTCTTTGTTGTTACTTAAATCCGCCAAGGCCTTCTTCTCTGTTTTTGGTAAATTCAACCTCGTAAATTTAGACTCTTTGAGGGAAAGATCTATGGAGGAGGTTACAATATCCTCGAAGGCAAGGATCCGGCTATTCATGGCATATGTGGGTGGAAAGAAGGTTGAGGGGACCCTCAAGCCGGTGACCGAATTATTTAGTCTGGTGGTCTGATTTCGAAAGAAATAGCGTAACCTTATCCTTCTGAAAAAACTATACAGTTCGGTTTTAAGCAGGAATTTATTGACCGAAGCAGTGGGGACATAAGAAAGTCCTCGGCCGAGGACCTTAAGTTCTGCCTCCTGGAATTGATGTTTTGATATATTAATCACTGGACTGGTGGCACTGGAAATACCAAGAGCTGATCGAGTTGGCATGGTTACCATCTGTAAGTGTTCCTGCGTGTGGATATCTCCCCGTGTGTCTCGGGGCGAAAGGTACACTTGAGTATTTTTTCCATTTCTATTTGAACCAACATTAGTTGGCTCTGCCCACAAACTCCGCATTGCTGTTTTGCGGAGTTGCTGTCCGGATTCTTGCAGACACCTCCCAGTCCTGATCCTTGAAGACGCTTTCAATGTCAATCGAATGTAAGTGAAATATTTGGCGGTCGTTCTCCTACCGGCTCCTTAGAGCTCCGAAATTAATCGTTATCCCGTTTCTTTAGGAACCAAGGGACTACGAGCCCCGCTCACTAATCTACATCTTCTGTGGAGCCTTGCAGTAATACATCGGCTTTACACACAGACGGAAAGCTCACGTACCACCAATTCTTGTGAGTTAGAGCCACAGTACGATACTGTAGGGTTGTGTTTGACGCAATTTTTCAAGTATATGTACTAGCCCTTATCTTTAATTATTTCTCCGATGGCAGGTTGGACTTGACAAACACACGCCTACCCGCCTTCGTGTTAGCAGTCTTTTCAAGCAGACGGCTCCTCACATTACCAGGGTGACGGAGACCTCTGTTTATCTTGTTCACAATACAATCTCTTGTAAGTTCGCCAATTTTGGCCTTTAATTAATTCATGAATTCCTTGGGTCATCAATTTCTGCATTCAGTAACACGAGTGCTTTCACTTACTTAATTTCAGCGTGTCCGAATGGTCACATTCCACCAAGAGTGCCTCACCTGTTTCCTGGTGCAATAATTTCGCCAGAGTTTCGAGGTAGTTAAGTATTTAGTTATTAATCTTATGATTACGAGAGAGGCAACAAGATCTGTTGTTCTACTCTTGTGGCTGCCCTAACTGCTAAATAGAAGGCTCCTTGTGTGTGCTTTGACTCACCATAAGATGTATTGTGACATAGCACTTGTACAGATTTAACTGTTGACTTTCTCCTCTCCTGTTGATTTTCCGACCAGTAGTGACTGACCACGACTTAACCGCGTGGCGCCAACCTTGTGTACAGAGCCCCCCCAGGCCGTACCCCATGGTAATTCAATTTTGCTGCAATATCGTTAAATTAATTGCTTGGTTTAGACTATTGGATAAACTGCCGTCTTTACCATGTATTAAAGTCAAAATGTTTTTCCCCACAGTGTGGCCCCTTCCCCTTCCCTGTATGACGTCCTGATGAAGACCCCGTGAAAGGACTTTACTCAGCCTGTTATTAGGGGTCGAAACGTCGACTGTTTGTCTTTTGTTGACACACCAGGCACAACCCTTATTAATCTGAATTATCATATGTGCTGGATGTTTTGGACTATTTGTGAATTGTTTGATTTTGGCCGTATTTTGGCCTCTGTATTGTCAATTCTTCGTACTGTGTCACTAATCTTGTAATAATCAGGTCACTATTTATACTGTGTGTATTTGTTTTATTATCTTCTTCTTTAGTTTTCTTTCCTCGCTTCCCCTTCTTCCCCCCACCTTTGGGGCTTGTTAATATATGTAATTTTGTATTGAAATAGATAATTTTTGTCTTCTATCCTTTGGTAATAAAATCTTATTACCAATGGAAATTTTGTTGATTGTCTTTTTCTAAATTGTAATTAATCCTTGTTGAGTGTGGCCCGTTGGCATACACTACTTTACGGGGACCCTCTCCTATACATGTATCACATAGCACCCAGGTCCCCGTGACTATATGGGTTTAACCCCCCTTTGTGTAACACTCATGTTGGTTTATGCTTTGGTATGCCTCATTTTGTTATGACTGGGTTAAGGAGAAGGGGCGTACAGGTAATGCCCCTTTTACTTACCGGAAATCCTCATAACTCTGTACTCTACCCAGTCATACTTCCCACCCACCCATCTGATATTAGGCCTTTGTGGTGCTTAGTATTTCAGCATGTGTTGAGGTAGGGTTATGTTAATTATGGACCTAAGCTTATTGTGTTTTTATCCAGGAGCCTAAATCAATATTACTATTTTATGCCCTTGTTCGGTTATAATCAATAATATCCCTATAACGACATAATAATAATATCCATATTCAGTCGTAGCACATGCTGTCACATTAAGCAAGGCTACTTCCCCGGCCCCCTAGAAAGCACAACGAGTTCTCTAAACAATCCAAACCTCCAGCAACCCGGGAAATCCCCCTTGCTTTTGTTTTGATTTCATCCTAGAACTCCTGTAAAGCACTGTAAGAACGGCCAGTTCTTAGTGACATCTTTATTGACGTCTTATGTCCAACCTTACGTCAAACCTGGCACCTTTCAGGTATAAATATACCAACGTTGCCTTAAGCAAACACACAGTGGTGGTTTTGGAGCAGAGCTGCTATCTACTTGCCCAAGAGCCCAGCTGATGCGAGAGCCCACGGACACTGCCCCTCCTCTTTGACGCACTGAGAGAGACGCTGTCTTTTCTCCTGCCAAGAAATCCAGCTCCGGTGTTTCCAGATACCTTCGCGGGTTACTGGAATATCGAGTCCTGAGAGCGAGATACAAGACCTCCTGCTTTCTAATACCCAGGTACGGAGCTGACTAAAACCTTAGAGAGAATTCTTGAGTCAGATTCTTGGCAAATCCAACTTAACTTAAACTGCTACTTACTTACTCCTTCCCACGTATTAGGCTTAGGTCAGGTACACCGGGGTAGGCGTATTTAGAAGCACCAGTTGAGTACGTTAGTCAATGTATATAAGTATGTATATATTTTATCTATTTTAAAGTATCTTATGGCTAAGAAACCATATCAATGCTTTTACAGTATTATTTCTTAATCCTCCTTTTACTGTACGCACTTTACTTTACTATGAGTATTGCAATTGTGGCAATTCATTTCTCTTGTATGAGAAAGAAGACTGCTCAATAAATAACATCTTTTATTGAAAACGGCCGTCTCTCTTTTCTCTGCACTCTGGTGAAACTAAGTATGCACACTTGACTGAGTGAAATAGCTGTCTATTGTTTTCACACGACTCTAGAGATACACTCTTATTCTGAGGGAGCAAAGTTGTCATGTTATATGGTTGTCAGAAGCTAATCCCTTCTTGTCTATCCAGGGAGGTTAAACTCCTCCTCGTTTATTCGAGAAAGTTTCTAGTGACCTCTGAGCTAGCTGGCAAACCTTAAGTCTAATATAGTGAGTAGAGACCTAGTCGACCTCAGTCATACGTCTACACTGCTGAATATATTATTCCAATGCGCAGAGCCTATTGGGAATATAGGAACTACACTACATGGCGCCCAACGTTTGGTAAGGCGATAAATCTAACGCAAGACGTTAGAGTAACTCAGTCGTGCTTTTTCACACAGAACCCTTTTCCCGTAAATACTCCAAAAGACGTCTGGAGTGGGTAAAACGTTAAAATCCGCCGGAACTTAGTAGAAAGAGATTTCTATGTATAGTTTTTGGTATAGTCACGTTGAAGGATACAGTGTTCCAAAATATTGTGCACCTAATCTTTGTTTCCTTGAAACTTGATCTGCAACAAAAACCTTTCTGTCAGTAAAAATGTCAGAAAGTGAAGACGAAAGGGAGGCAGCTAGAATAGCAGCTCGACTCCTAGCGGGTGACACAAGTCTCCAAGAAAATGACCCGAATGCTATACTCATTCCGGTCAACATAAGGAAAACTATAACTCTTAAACTTATAGAAATTGGACTAACACCAAGAGGTGGAATAGTCGTATTCGTAATTGAGGCTCATGAATATCGGCAGACAGAGGTATTCTATTCATGGATAAACTTTCCAGCAGCAAACGCTGTCACACACGACTTCCACTATTACAAAATAGAGGAACCTCCGGATGAATACACCCCTTTCGAGGAGGTGGAAATCCCACAAAAAATACCAAGAGCACCTGCTGTGGTTTAAAGGCGCCCTAAAACATAATAATCACATCACCAGGCTCGGTCCACTAGGTAGACCAGGAGCAACGTGGCCGGTTCTAGCCAGCTACACACCACATCCCGACATCGAAAAAATGTCAGTACCAGAACTTTTAGCACAGCTAAAACAACTGATTAAGATACATAGACATTTAGTCCAATATGTAATGCTGACTTCAACAGTCCAACCAGCTATTAACATTCCACAGCTGACCCCTCATCAGGGGAACACAAACAAAATAACACCACAGAATATACAATCCTGTCTTGGTAAAACACCCGCAAAACGGGAACAAATTCTATTCTGGTTAGCACAAAAAATTACTCAAATAGAGGCAGTATTCCCGGATACTACACCTACTGAGAAACACAGAATTCTGACTATCTGTCTTCCAATGGGGATCGCACCACATGTGGAGGACTGTGACACTTGGGGCACAGTCTTTGCTTCCATTTACACGAAAACACATGGTGTTCCGTCCATGGCGGTTATACCAGATGTACTAAGACAGATTCAAAATGAATACGGTCCAGAACCTGCTTTAACTCTGGGTATGAAATTACTGAAAGACTTCAAGCAGGTTTCGGCTATATTATTAGCCAACATAAAAGGAGAAGCAGCATCTGTGGCGATCCGCCAGAAATTGAAAGAAACAGATATAGCAGACCAACCAATTGAACTTGCCAGAATCATAGAAAAATCCTATGAAGAACTAGGAAGAGATAGTTTGGGTGGGAAACCAGTAAAACCCCAACTAACTGAAAATCCTGAAAAGATATTTATTAAAAATAATCTAAACACTCCAAAAAAGAGCTGGGATGGAAATAAACAATCCACTCCCAAAGAAAAAAGATTCCAGTCCAGAGGAAGGTCTCCTCGGCGGAGAGAAAGATCTCCGGACCAAGGACACAAGTCTCCCCAGAGGGAGCCCTCTGAAAAAAGATACAACCTTAGAAATAGGGATAATTTGAAAAAACCTGATAGATATCAAGATATTGATACACGTCCCTCTCGATCTTTTCAGACTTCCTCGCAGAAATCGGAAAGAAGAGGACGGTCAGAACACAGGGAAGAGCACGTCAAGTCCAAAGACAAGGAACCTGCTCATCAAAGTAAAAAATTACAATTTCCAAGAAAGAAGGTAGCCAGTATTAAAATAATCAAACATGCCGAGGATACTGAGGACACAACTGAAAAACGGAGAATGGGCCCAGACAATGCTAGACAGTGCAGCAGAAGTGACCATAGCTCGCAAGATCCTAATGAATCTTCTGGAGACAGTGGACACGAATAAATACATTCAGGTGGAAACTGCAGATACCAGAGTTAGCAAACCTCATAAAATATACGAGATAACATTACGTATAGAGGGAGATAAGACTAGGAAAGTAAGGGGTCTATTTTGGGATCACCTTTCCAAAGGCTATGACATCGTTTTAGCTGAGAAAGACTGGCCACCAGAGTTTGTCAGGGAGTGCCCTCATGGCGAAGAAATGATTATGCCTGCCTTCTCAAATCATATTAATTAATTAATTAATTATGTGCTTATATAGCGCTGGAATCACTCCCGAAGGGGTACCTCCGCGCTTCGACCGCTGCGAAACCCTTCCTGGCTTCCCTGAGAGATGGTCCCTTAATGGGTATCTCCAGGGTGAGACCAGGCATCCCCGGCGGTCTGGTGGGGCCGTTAGTGAAGATGAGGCAAGCTAGTGCCCAGAGTTGCCGAGTGTGATCGCTGATCAGAGTGGGCACCGAGGCGAGAGAATTATCGAGTCCGCTGACCCTGGTCCAGAAACCTGCCGCGTCGGGAATCGAACCCTGGTCCCGGGCCGTCCTCTGCTCTCGGGTCTGCCGCCTCTAACCAGTGAGCCACACTACTCCTATTCCAATTCATAGAAAATATACATATGCAAGAAAATGGGCAGTAGCCCAAGCTCCTGCATTATATAAAAATCATGTAGGATGGGATGGGGACTCTCCTCCTCACAAAATCCAGTTAAAATGTCAACCAACTGCACAAAGGCAGTACCCAATTAAGCAAGAAGGTAAAAAACAAGTCAGGGAGAGCTTAAATCAACTTGAATACCAGGGGGTGATTGAAACATGCACCTCGCAAATGAACAATCCTTTGTTTCCTGTCTCCAAGCCAAACGATTCATATTGTCTAGTTTTGGACTACAGACACCTTAACTCATGTTGCAAAACATTTGCAGTACAAAACTCACACAGTGCAGCACTAATGAATAATATCGTGCGCAAAAAATACAAAACAACATTAGACATCTCTAATGGATTCTTTTGTCAAAACATTGCACCTGAAAGCAGGTATTTGACCGCTTTCTCAATAATGGGATCGCAGAAAATGTCTGTCGCCTCCCACAGGGATTCAAGAATAGCCCAGGATTATTCTCAGCAAGAGTAACAGAGTTACTACAAATATATGATGATGAGGCATTATCATATGTCGATGACATCTATCTGACAGATGATGACTTGGATACTCACTTGAAAAGAGTGAACACCATAATACTTGGGTTCGCAGCAGAGGGTTACCAATTCAACTTTAAAAAGTCACGAATTGCCCATCTAACTGTCCTGTTTTTAGGATATGAATTATCAAGTGAAGGCAAAAGCCTAGCGGACAATTTCTTAGAGAAATGTGCAGTACTCCAAGCACCAAAAACGCTGAAGAACTTACAATCAATACTCGGTTTCCTGAATTTCGGAAGAACTTACATTCTAAATTACGCAGAGAGGGTTAAACCTCTCTATGAATTAATAAAACCAGATTTTAAACCAATCAATTGGACTCAAAAACACACAGAAATTTTGAGATCATTGCAAACAGACATGTTAGCTAAAACAAAATTGCAAACTCGCGATAACACACGCAACCTTGTAATCCGAGTCATCCCAGGAAGATGCGGATTCACGTACCTGACCTCTAATGAGGGAGAAACGGTACCAATAGCTTACAAATCACATATGTACACACAAGCTGAAAAATCATTCAGTCTTGCGGAAAATACTGTAAATGCGGTTCAAACAGCTGTAACAAAAGAAAAAACCCAAGGCAAAAGGATAACTGTTTTAACAGCAGAATCAGCCTTTGAGTCATTAACGAGCCCAGACAATTTACCTACCGCGGCATTAGATCCAAAATGGATACAATGGGAAAATTCTCTTGCTACAGAAAAAGTGAAATACTATTTTGAACCGAACATGAAAAAACTGAAAGATCTAACGTATGAAAAAGAATATCCTCTGCCAATCAAAATTCTGCCCCTACAACAGTACGCCTGTGTAATATATACAGACGGATATGCAGAACCCTCAGTTTGGGGAAAACAAGCTTACAATGCTACGTGCGAGGTTGTTAAATGCCGGTGGCACGAAGGTACATTGAGACCACTGGTAACAATGTCTCAATCTGTAAAAGACAATTCATGTCAACAAACTGAATTAGTAGCTTTAAAAATGGCGCTCGACATTGCCGATCGCGAATTCCCGACACTAATAGTGTGCGATTCGCATTCCTGCGTCAAGTCTTACAATAGTGACTTGCAGAATTGGGTTCAAAACGGTTACAAAGATGACACAGGTGCCACAATCAAGCAAAAAACGCTTTGGGAACAAATAGTTCTTTTACGAAAAGAACTACAAAAGACTCACGTGATACATACACTGAGTCATCAGCGTGATGGCGTTCACGCTGCAGGGAATTCATTGGCTCACAAATAAGCATGGGCGTAAAATCCGTTCCGCTCGTGGATCTTGCGGATTTTCTGCAAATTCGCAATCCGCGAACTCTCGCGAATGTGCCGAAAATCCGTGAATTCGCACGCGGCGGATTTTTTGCTTGGTGTTACAATATTGCGGCGCGCGGCGTGGTGCACGGCGTTCACTTTCCGTCATTCAGCGTTTGCCGAGTTGTTTTTCTCGATCATATTTTGCGAGTGCTGCGCCATTTTGGATCTTGCTGCGGGATCCCGCGGGAGTTTGGCGCCCGCGAATACGTAATCGCGGCTTGCCACCTTGCAGAGCACGCCTCGCGAGAGTTCGCAATTGCGAACACGTAGTTGCGGCGGACAGGAACAATCTCGCACTCGCGAAATAGAGATTTTGCAATTCTGCACAAGAAATCCACCAGCAAACAGCATAAACCTTCAGAAAATGAGGATTTTTATCAGAATCACTCCTCAGGTTGACATTTGCATGCCCTTTTTTTTTTTGCAAGGTGTCCATTTTTGGGGGAGGGGGAGGAAGGAAGTGCCCCACAGTCTCCAACTTCCTGTTCCTGTCCAGCAGGCTCCTCCCAGTGCTTTCTTCATGTGCTGGTCACTTTCATTTGGACCTTGACCTGGAAGGATTACTTTTTGTGGGTGCTGCTGGATATTTGGATTTGAGGCCTTTTTGACTTTCTTTGGATCACTTTTGGATTAGAAATCAACTTTCACAAGTAAGTTTGTTTGGGGCATTACAGTTGCTGCAACTACAATTTTGGAACTTTTTCAGAACATTAAATAAAATATATTGTGGGTAGCCACAGTATCCAGTAGGACCAGGGTTGGTTATGGGTGCATGATACAACTGTTTTGTTGAATTTAAACACCATTGAGGCCATGGATGGGCTGGGATTGTGCTGAATTTTGTGTTTTTTGTCGTTTTTGTGGGGCTGCTGGTGGGGCCCTTTGCCCAGGGGTGGTGGTGCATGGACTGAGTCTGCTTGTGGGGTCTCACTCTCTTTAATGTAAACATCCTGGATGGCATTGGATTGTGGTGATTTTTGTGTGTTTTTCGTTTTATTTTGGGGTGTACTGTTGATGTGGACTGGCCATGTGGTTGGTGGTGGTGGCCATCTTGAGTGCTGCTGGTACAGGCAACAAGTGCTTGGGGTGCAAGGGGCCATTTTGAAGAGAGGCAGTGTCTGAGGCCTGCACTTATTTTGCCTACTTTTCATCCATTATGCCCAGGGGTGGTGAGTGTTGCATGGACCTAGTCTTTCTGTGGGGTGTCTTCTTGAATTTAAACACCATTCAGGCCATGGATGGGCTGGGATTGTGCTGAATTTTGTGTTTTTTGTCGTTTTTTGGGGCTGCTGGTGGGGCCCTTTGCCCAGGGGTGGTGAGTGTTGCATGGGCCTAGTCTTTCTGTGGGGTGTCTTCTTGAATTTAAACACCATTCAGGCCATGGATGGGCTGGGATTGTGCTGAATTTTGTGTTTTTTGTCGTTTTTTGGGGGCTGCTGGTGGGGCCCTTTGCCCAGGGGTGGTGTGTGTTGCATGGGCCTAGTCTTTCTGTGGGGTGTCTTCTTGAATTTAAACACCATTCAGGCCATGGATGGGCTGGGATTGTGCTGAATTTTGTGTTTTTTGTCTTTTTTTTGGGGCTGCTGGTAGGGCCCTTTGCCCAGGGGTGGTGGTGCATGGACTGAGTCTGCTTATGGGGTCTCACTCTCTTTAATGTAAACATCCTGGATGGCATTGGATTGTGGTGATTTTTGTGTGTTTTTCGTTTTATTTTGGGGTGTACTGTTGATGTGGACTGGCCATGTGGTTGGTGGTGGTGGCCATATTGAGTGCTGCTGGTACAGGCAACATGTGCTTGGGGTGCAAGGGGCCATTTTGAAGAGAGGCAGTGTCTGAGGCCTGCACTTATTTTGCCTACTTTTCATCCATTATGCCCAGGGGTGGTGAGTGTTGCATGGGCCTAGTCTTTCTGTGGGGTGTCTTCTTGAATGTAAACACCATTCAGGCCATGGATGGGCTGGGATTGTGCTGAATTTTGTGTTTTTTTTCGTTTTTTTGGGGCTGCTGGTGGGGCCCTTTGCCCAGGGGTGGTGAGTGTTGCATGGGCCTAGTCTTTCTGTGGGGTGTCTTCTTGAATTTAAACACCATTCAGGCCATGGATGGGCTGGGATTGTGCTGAATTTTGTGTTTTGTGTCGTTTTTTGGGGGCTGCTGGTGGGCCCTTTGCCCAGGGGTGGTGAGTGTTGCATGGGCCTAGTCTTTCTGTGGGGTGTCTTCTTGAATTTAAACACCATTGAGGCCATGGATGGGCTGGGATTGTGCTGAATTTTGTGTTTTTTGTCGTTTTTGTGGGGCTGCTGGTGGGGCCCTTTGCCCAGGGGTGGTGGTGCATGGACTGAGTCTGCTTGTGGGGTCTCACTCTCTTTAATGTAAACATCCTGGATGGCATTGGATTGTGGTGATTTTTGTGTGTTTTTCGTTTTATTTTGGGGTGTACTGTTGATGTGGACTGGCCATGTGGTTGGTGGTGGTGGCCATCTTGAGTGCTGCTGGTACAGGCAACATGTGCTTGGGGTGCAAGGGACCATTTTGAAGAGAGGCAGTGTCTGAGGCATGCCCTTATTTTGCCTACTTTTCATCCATTATGCCCAGGGGTGGTGAGTGTTGCATGGGCCTAGTCTTTCTGTGGGGTGTCTTCTTGAATTTAAACACCATTCAGGCCATGGATGGGCTGGGATTGTGCTGAATTTTGTGTTTTTTGGGGGCTGCTGGTGGGGCCCTTTGCCCAGGGGTGGTGGTGCATGGACTGAGTCTGCTTGTGGGGTCTCACTCTCTTTAATGTAAACATCCTGGATGGCATTGGATTTTGGTGATTTTTGTGTGTTTTTCGTTTTATTTTGGGGTGTACTGTTGATGTGGACTGGCCATGTGGTTGGTGGTGGTGGCCATCTTGAGTGCTGCTGGTACAGGCAACATGTGCTTGGGGTGCAAGGGGCTATTTTGAAGAGAGGCAGTGTCTGAGGCCTGCACTTATTTTGCCTACTTTTCATCCATTATGCCCAGGGGTGGTGAGTGTTGCATGGGCCTAGTCTTTCTGTGGGGTGTCTTCTTGAATTTAAACACCATTCAGGCCATGGATGGGCTGGGATTGTGCTGAATTTTGTGTTTTTTTGTCGTTTTTTGGGGGCTGCTGGTGGGGCCCTTTGCCCAGGGGTGGTGAGTGTTGCATGGGCCTAGTCTTTCTATGGGGTGTCTTCTTGAATTTAAACACCATTCAGGCCATGGATGGGCTGGGATTGTGCTGAATTTTGTGTTTTTTATCGTTGTTTGGGGGCTGCTGGTGGGGCCCTTTGCCCAGGGGTGGTGAGTGTTGCATGGACCTAGTCTTTCTGTGGGGTGTCTTCTTGAATTTAAACACCATTCAGGCCATGGATGGGCTGGGATTGTGCTGAATTTTGTGTTTTTGTCGCTTTTTTGGGGCGTATAACTGATGTTCCTCTGTCTTCCATTGCTTGTAGGTGCACAAGAGAACCACCAGTGCCAGGAAGAAGTCCTGCTGCGGTGTGTGCAGCACAACGTCACGTGTGGCCACAGACAACTCTGCAACTTGTGCAACTGCGGCCTGCTGTTCAGAGTGACATCTGAAGAAGATGGCCCCAAAAAAAGTTGCCCGTAGCTCCTCTAGCAAGAAAGTTGCCAGTAAGGAGCAGAAGAAGCAAGTGGCACCACTTGCCAAGGAGACTGGTGTGATGACGACCGCCACATTTTTTGGGGAAAAAAAAGTACGCCTGCTGCAGCAGCGGGGTCTGCTGGGGACCAAGCTGGGAGCAGCACCTCCGCTCCATTGGGCTCAGTGCCACCACCGCCACGCCAACTTAGGTCCAAGCCCTTGAGTGCTTCAGAGACAGCCAGTATAGTTCTTCAATCACCATCGACCAGTGATGTTGGCTCATCGCAAGAAAGCAGCAGCAATGTCCCTCAATCAACACAGGTTGTTGTAGCTCATCTGACGAGTGTTGAACAACCACAGCCGCAACAACAATCACATGTGCAAGTACAAGCCCAAGTACATGTGGAAGGAGAGGCGGCGCAAGGAGAGGAGCAAGCAGAGGTGCATGGAGGGGCACAACAAGTGGCCACAATAGTTGTTCCTCCAGAAGTAGGGGCACATCTGGAAATCGACAATCAAGCCGAGGTATCATTCGAGGAAGCCACTCCTCCTGATGATCATTCATTGTTGTCCACATCCCGAGCAAGGAAAAGATCAAGGGTGTTGGTGTCTACATCTTCTTCAAGCCCACCTCCTTCTGATGATCTGGATCTTACTTGGGAACCAGCACCACTGCCGTCTGAGAGTGAGGTTGAGGAGGCACACCATGATCTGACAAAGGTAGCTAAGCGTAAAAGGAAGGTCGTCGAAACTCTCAAAGTTATGGAGTGTGATGACGCTCAACAAGAAGTGGCGTATACTCCTGCTGCTGAAGACTCTCACGACGACGACACAGTCATCATCACTAACGTCACTGAAGCCCCAGCGGGCATGCAGCAAACAGACATTTTGACCCTAGCCCGACAGGCTGCTGAGCGTGATGATGAAGTCGACGAGGAGGCAATGGGAACACCAGAATCATTGATGTTAACTAGTACACCACAACGTACCGCTTCCATATTTCTTACTCGCCAGAAGGGTGGTGAAAGTGCACAACATAGTAAAGTTCAGCAATACACATCCTCCACTTCATCTGGCATTAGCAGCACGGCCACCACCAGTATCGCCTCCTCCGGCCCCCACAGACATTTCAAGTCCGCAGTTTGGGACTTCTTTAGTGTTTCCACAAAAAGGGAAAACATAGCCATTTGTAGCATTTGTAAGCTTGCAGTTAGTCGTGGTAAGCTTGGTACCAACTATGGGACTGGAGGCCAGAGAGGTCATCTTGAGAGACAGCACGCTGTCCAATGGTTTGCGCACCTAAAGGAGATCAAGTAAGCCCGAATTGCAAGTCGAGAAAACGTTGATGTTCCATCTGATGATGACGAGGAGGAAGAAGTGTCACACACTTCACTTACACCCAGTACCCCTGGGAGCCACACTAAGAGTGTGGGACAGAGTGAGAAACCAATGCGAAAAAGTTCATCAGCGAGTGTAACTGGGTCGAAGAAGTTATCATTGTCCCGTAAAATGGTCCAGGGCAACGTTAAAACAATGTTGTTTTCAGACGCGCCATATGACCGCAACCACCCAATGGTGCGTCTGTATAACACTAAGCTGGCTAAAATGCTAGCGCTGGATCTTCTCCCTTTTTCTTTTGTCGAAGGGGTTGGTTTTCTCGAATTAGTGGCAGCGCTCTGCCCTAAATGGAAGGTTCCTAGCCGGTACTATTTTGCCCGAGTTGCGGTTCCAGCACTACATGAAGATGTGCTGGAGGTGATTGGGGCAGCTTTGCAGAAGAGTGCTGTTCACACTATACATCTCACAACAGACATGTGGACCAGTGGCGCAGGCACTGATTACATGTGCATCACTGCACACTGGGTCTCTTTTTCAGGGGTTACAGCAAAGCTAAACGCAGCTGCTGACCTGGACCAAGTTTTTAAAGCTGCTCGGAAACATGCAACACTAGCCATGTTTGGCTTGGAGAAACGTCATACAGCAGAAAACATTTTGAATGAGTTCAACACAAAGGTCTTTCACTGGCTGTCTCCAAAAAAACGCGGCATTGGTTATGTTTCCACGGATAATGGCGCCAATGTAGTTAAGGCCATGGAACTGGGTGACTATTTCAGAGTGCCGTGTTTGGCGCACTGTATAAACCTGGTTGTTAAAAAATTCTTGGAGAAAGAAAGTCCAGCATGCCAGTTAGTGGTCACCTGCCGAAAAATGTGCAACCATTTCAGCCATTCTTTTAAGGCCCGGAAGCATCTGAGGAGCCTGCTACATGAACGTCGAATGCCAGTGAAAGCACTCATCCAGGAGGTGCCAACACGTTGGAACTCAACCTTCTACATGCTTGAGCATCTGTATGAGCAGTTTACGGTACTCGATCAGTATTTCTTAACAATCGGTACAGCTGTGAAGGAGGACCTGAGGTTAAATGCTGCGCAATGGGAGCTAGTTAAAAGCCTGACAGACATGCTTCGTCCTTTTGAGTTCTTCACGCGTGCAGTCAGCAGGGAGGACTGTAATTTGGGAAAAGCTATCCCATTGTTGCGTATGCTGGAGCACAAACTGAAGGCGGTGTCTTCAAAGTTTCAAAACGATGAAGAAAAGCAAGACGCTTTTCTTTTGGCGGAGAAATTATTAGAGCGTCTACGTGGCGATGAACGTCTTCAAAAGATCCACTCATAACAGCATTACATTTGTGCTACTATTCTGCATCCACACTACAAAAAGGCGCTGGCAGGCTCTGCATTATTTCCTTTTAGTGATGAAGATGCTACAAAGTACAAACGTTGGGTAGCCTGGTCAGCCATCAGGTTTGTAAAAGAACGGAAGCAAATTGAAGGTAAAGGCAGTACATCAGCATCAGCAGGCCATCCCCAGTCAGAAGACTCCACTTCTGCACCTGTGGCTGTGGCACGAGTGACCTCTCAGTCGTTAAAGATACCGGCAACCGCATCATCTGCACCAGACACAACAGAAATATCGGGTGATGAAGACGATTGGCTAGCTGAGATTGGTTATGGTTCTGAAAAGGTCCGAGCAAAAATTCAGCAAAGTGGAGGAAACGTGAAGAACTTTGAGTCGATGGTGCAGGACTATCTGAATGACTCAACAGAGGTCTATGTTAATGCTGACCCATTGGCGTATTGGCATGGGAAAAAAGAATTGTGGCCAGAGATCTCCCGCCTGGCTATACATTACTTGTCTTGCCCACTCGCAAGTGTGTCTTCTGAACGTGTTTTCAGTGCTGCTGGTGGCATTGTAACTTGCAAACGGACCCGCCTCTCGCCCAAAAATGTGGAGATATTGACAATGATCAAGATGAATGAGCACCTCATACCACCAGATTTCAAAGTACCAGATCGCACGACGCAAGAAGACGAGGAGAACAGCAACTTAGATGAGGGAATTTCTTCTGCGTTAGGTGACACTGACCTATTCCTGCCTGATCATTTCGCAGAGTATGAGGACGAACTCTTCTTCCCTGACACCGAGGCCTGAAAATGAGCCAATGAATTCAGACATTTTATTTTTCGTACTTATTGACTTTTATTCCTGTGTTTCTGTCTTTCTTTGTTTAATTGTTTTGCACAAGTTAATATAATTAAAACTTTAATCACCTGTACTTTTGCTTTTTGGCTGTTTGGGGGTCTTCTACTTGTTTTCGCCTGGGTTGACGGCTCTGGGGCCATTGCTGGGAAGGTCTAATACCGGATAAAACTGCTTTTAACAACATCCATGATGAAAAAGGTTTTGCATTTTCTGACATTTTGCTCAATGTAGCATTTTCGGGGGCCTGTTTGGGGGCCTTCCTGGTGTTTGTGGGTGGGTTTCGGGGTCTGGGAGCACTACTGGGTATGGATAGTTTAGATAGCAAGAGGTTTGAAGGAAATCCATGGAGGCAGAGGAGAGTTAGGGCCTAGCTGCAGAGCGCGCGCTGAGTGATTTGGCAAATTTTCAGAAAAGTGACTAAGTCCACATTTTTGTACTTTTGCTTTTTGGCAGTTTGGGGGTCTTCTACTTGTTTTCGCCTGGGTTGACGGCTCTGGGGCCATTGCTGGGAAGGTCTAATACCGGATAAAATTGGTTTAAACAACATTCATGAGGAAAAAAGGTTTTGCCTTTTCTGACTTTTTGCTCAATGTAGCGTTTTCAGGGGTCTGTTTGGGGGGCTTCCTGGTGTTTGTGGGTGGGTTTCGGGGCCTGGGAGCACTACTGGGTATGGATAGTTTAGATAGCAAGAGGTTTGAAGGAAATCCATGGAGGCAGAGGGGAGTTAGGGCCTAGCTGCAGAGCGCGCGCTGAGTGATTTGGCAAATTTTCAGAAAAGTGACTAAGTCCACATTTTTGTACTTTAGCTTTTTGGCAGTTTGGGGGTCTTCTACTTGTTTTCGCCTGGGTTAACGGCTCTGGGGCCATTGCTGGGAAGGTCTAATACCGGATAAAACTGCTTTTAACAACATCCATGATGAAAAAGGTTTAGCATTTTCTGACATTTTGCTCAATGTAGCGTTTTCGGGGGCCTGTTTGGGGGCCTTCCTGGTTTTTTTTTGGGTGGGTTTTGGGGCCTGGGAGCACTACTGGGTATGGATAGTTTAGATAGCAAGAGGTTTGAAGGAAATCCATGGAGGCAGAGGGGAGTTAGGGCCTAGCTGCAGAGTGCGCGCGGAGTGATTTTGCAAATTTTCAGAAAAGTGACTAAGTCCACATTTTTGTACTTTTGCTTTTTGGCTGTTTGGGGGTCTTCTACTTGTTTTCGCCTGAGTTGACGGCTCTGGGGCCATTGCTGGGAAGGTCTAATACCGGATAAAACTGCTTTTAACAACATCCATGCTGAAAAAGGTTTTGGTACTTTTTGTAACTTAGGGTTCGTTAGGGTTAGCCCTAGCAGCAGGATTGCATGTGTTTCGGGGTGTTCTTGGTTTTTGCAACTGAGTTCTGGGGTTTTAGAGCACTCGTGGGAATGTGTAATTTTTGTTGCAAGCGACTTGAAGAAAATCCATGGTGGGAAAGGGGGGATCACTTACTCTGTGACGCTGCAGCCCTGTACTGTTGCATTCTAGTACTACTTACTTTTCAGTAACAATGCATGCAGTAGGGCATGCACTTCATTTATGTCACTTAAAAGATTTATAGTTAGCTTTGTACCCAAAGATTTCTTTATCTTCAATTCTTGTTTGTCAATGCTGTGCTTTTTTTTTCTCTCAACAAAACCTACCCAAAAAGAAACCCCCATTCCCATCCATTTTCCAAACCCTAACCGTCTCCCCCCGGGCTGTGTGGTTTTGCTTGATGTGTGACTAAATGACATCAATAATTCCACACACTTGCTGGGGAGGATAAGGTCATAGCAACAGGCTGGTGAAGGAATCCGAGGATATATTCTAGACTTACTCAGCTAGCTTCAGTACTATTTCTTGTACTAGTAGCCAATGTCAAAGAAATTCAACACAAGTACTAGTTATACTTTCTACTTTACCATTTGTAAGGCTCTGTGTGGCACTGTTCTAGTGAACTGTCACCTCCTATATTCTCTATCGTACCGTTGTAATGCTATAGTAAGGACAAACCAGGTTTCATTTTCTTTTTTTCCATATGCATGCAACTGCCACTGTGTCACACCACTAGTACCACCGCAATGAGGACATTTCATCCGCCCAGGATTGCCAACCTTAATCGCCATTTCCTGTGGAGCCAGCCCTGGGACTAGCCCTACTTTCAAACACAAATTACAGGTAAGATAAGCGTTTGGTGGGAGGTAGTATAATGGAGTATTAGGAATAGACGAGAGATTGACGGTAGTACTACTAAAGTACTAGGACTCCTCAGGAAAACAAACTTACTGTTAAAGCCCCACCCACCAGACTCAAAAGCAGTAAAAAACAGGTATGGTCAGATAAAGTTTCAGAAAGTATATTTTAGTAGCCCTAACAAAATAATCTCCCGCAAGACCCTCCCGAACCCCAACGATTGTCCTTCAAAAGTCCCACAACCCAACTCCCAATTCCCACCCCCCAAAAGTCTCTAAAAAAGGGGCAAGGGACACTACACTACGGGAGGGTGCTGTTGACTTTAGCGGCCAGGGCATCATACTCCTTGCGGAGGGTGGCATGGTCGAAGCGGAGGCCCTCCACCAAGTTCTTGTAGGTATGGACCTCCTGCTCCAGGTAGGACACTCTTAGGGATAAGCGGCGCTGGCATGCCTTGCAACTCCTGTGGGGGGCAGCTGGTGTCTTTGCTGCTCGGCGGTGGCGGTTGGCTTTGGTAGCCCGGCTCCGTACCGCTGGAGCACTGCGCTGGCTGGCAGCCCGTGGGGGCACGGAGGAGGATGCAGCTGTCCCAGTAGATGTTGTTGTTGTCGTACCGGTTGACTGCGTGTCCTCCTCCTCCAGGGCCACCAGCCGCCGATATTCGTCGACAGTGGCATCCAGCCTCCGTTGCCGGGCCATTCGAGCCTGCTCCCTCCGTGATGGTCTAGTTGATTTGGAAGGAGCAACTATATGAAGAAAGAAAGACATAGTCTGTAACCCATGCTCCTTAAGATTAATAACACAAAGTGATTGAGCACAAAGTTGTGTCACAGTACAAGTAGCAAATTGAAAGCACAGTACATAACTATTGAGGACAGTATCTATCTAACCTCCCACTTCTTCATCCTTGCTCTAACATTAGTGGGAGTTTAAGGAACTAATTCTACGAGCACTATGGACTTCCATTACAGTCGACTATGACAGTCCACCAGTCTTATTCTTCTTCTTCTCTCTTGTTTAGGAAAATTGGTACGTTATCTTATGCAAGCCGGCATAATGCCAGCGCAGTGAACTTGCACCCGAGAAAAACAGACGCACACCATGATGAGTGAGACAGACTTGCTTTACTGTACCGGTCCAGTACATGCAGGTGGTGAAGCTCTTCCTTTTCTATTACGGGTGGCACTGAGAATACTCTGTTATAAGGGCTACTGCTTAATTAATTTAGCTTTCACCCTACAGTGCAAATGAGTACTAGAAAAGGAAAATGAAGAAGCTAAATAATTTGATTATCTATCACTTCACATGGGATGTATTTGATGACATATGGGATGACTTTAGGTGCTTTGCTTATTATTGAGTGAACAGTGATACACCCACACATGAATGACGTACTACTACTAAACTAAAGTTATTAAGAGAGGTAGGGAGTGTCCACCGTAAGAATCGGATATATGCTGGCTGTGCTTGCAGTTGCAATACAAACTACTGCTACTATTCATGGTAGTATTTGGACAAAATTACAACTTCTTTTCCTTGCCTTTCCTACACTGGAACGGATGTGCGGGTGCGGTGTTACATGCTCTTCAAGGTAACACTTAGTTCATCCAGTGACCGTCTACTCTCTCTAGATACACATATGCTATCTAAGAGTCAGATAATACCATGATCCAGGCATCCATCCATTCAAAGTATATGCACACATACAGTTTCTGTTTCACCCACCCAGGCTGTTCTCCTTCCACCCATCCTTGCTTCATCATTCACCCAGCCATGCACCATACCATTTTCTTTCCTTCCCAGCCACCTCGGGGACCAAGCAAACACATATCATTCTTCTTTGCCAGCCATCATTAAATTTCTCGTCCTTCCACACTTACTTACACCCTTCTTTCGCTTTTCGTTCATCCCATCCATCAAGTTCATCTCAGATCTTATTGGGATTCTTCTCGCCAAAAACTTCACAGCTAAGTCGGAGTACATTTAGAGGAGGCTACTACCTGGTTGATTTATAATACACCCGTGCAGAAAGCACACTATGCAGTCTTCAATCTCATTAAGTAAGGAATATATAGCTTACCTCTTCCCGCCACCACCGCCTGAACCCTCACAGGAACGTCCGGCACTTGCACCGCCTCCTCCCCAGAGTCCTCGTCTAACACCACCACCTCCGCGCTGGCCCCGCCACCAGATGTTCCACCTACAAAGTACATTTAAGAATGTTAGAATACACCACTCACTACTATATAATATTTGGTCTAGGAGGAATAAAGAAATGTGAAAAAAACTAAATACAATGTAATAATTTATTGCATTATTTCGTGTCCATAGTTCTGTTTGTGCAGATTTGTCCCTGCAACAGTAGTAGAATGGATTGTCCTAGTATCCAAACCAAAAGTAAAGTAGTATCTTATTCTTTCTTGGTGGTCATTCACCTTTTTATTGTTGGCAATTGTCAAAGCATAAACATTTCGAAGACTTGAAAAGACATTATGGACAATCCCAGAGGACTGCACTCAGTGCATAGAGCTATTGCTGACTAGAATGGGAGTCCAATGGAATTGCCAAATGTGCAATCTTAGTTAGCTACACAGACAGACTAATAAGAATAATCTAGTAATACCACAGGGAGTCATAGTCGAGGCAGGATAAGAATTTAGATCCAGTCTACAAGAAGATCAAAGACGATTTAGAAAAAATCGAATGAGGAACGCTAGGAAAAAATAGGTACTCTATATTAAAATTAAAACTTACTGGGGCCAGCAAAGGAGCCCTCGCCTGCCCGATCCTGGCCTGCATCCTGAACAGCACCCTCCTCCTCCTCCTGTGTCCTCTTGCCCCTGGGGGGAGCTGATGTACAACATGAAAGAAAGAAAGACCAGAAAACATGGATGATATTTGTCAACCAAATCAAACATTTCAAAATAACAATACAAAATATTTTGGCGAAATAGCAAATATATAGACAACTATTCCACGGGATATATTGACCGATCTCATGTGGTATACTACGTTATTAGTATTGCTTGATTTGCGGACCGTTGACTTTGAAAGTTCCTATGTAACTCACTAAACGGACTACTAAAAAGGTTTACCTTGGCCTGGCAGGCATCAGTCCGCAGCACGCGAAGTGACAGACAAAGTCCATCGTGCTTGCAGATCAGTGAATACTCAAACTATAAATCCACCGACCACCACCACTATTTTTCTTATAGCCATGTGTCTAAAGGAAGGACTGGACTTGAGTCTATAGGGGCTGATTTTGAAGCCCCTTGCAGCTCTTTTGCTCCATTGTTGCGTGACTTTTGTGACGCAGCGGCAGAACAAAAGAGGCGCCATGGTGCGGCGTATATTAACAAAGTGACGCATATGGGAGATGCATCACGTTGTAAAGCCCTGCGCCATCAGGGGGCGTTCCGGCGCAAGGGAGGGCGTTCCTGCGCAGGAACGAATCCTAAAAGTGGCTGAGGGAAATCTACAAGATGTCAAGCAGTCACTTTTAGGACAATGATGCGTGACTCAAACCCTGCGCCTGCTTGAAGCCGACGTACGGCTTGATGCAGCATTGGGGAGATAGGGCACCCCAGAGCATTGCTGGAGCTGCGCCATCGTTGGCACGCAACTCCAGCAATGCGCCGCCTTTACGGCACAGATGCGTAAGGCTTCTGTGACGTTTTGGGCCCATGGGTGGTGGTGGTGGCATGGCGCACAATTACTGGCGCATCCCTGCTACTTTGCAGGGATGCGCCGGTAATTGAAAATATGACCCTTAGTGTCTAGCATTATGCAGTTCTTTACACTACACTCATACATAATTTCTCAGGCCAATGAAATGAACACAAAATACAAAACAAATAAGCATAGTAGCAAGGCTACTGAGAAGGAGAGCAGTGCACCTGAAATGCATAGAAGATTTTGAAATATAATTTACCTACAATGTAATTGGCAGCATTATTGCTCTTGGTAAAAAACAAACATTTGCAAATAACAGAGCCGGATAAAACAGAGTAGTGATGAAATAGCTAGAAATAGCTACTACTACTCACCAAGCCCGGGGATCTCTACGCCAAGCACGTCCAGCAAGTCGCGTTCCCGGTCCATGACATCCGTCCAGCGGTGGGTGGCCTGGTTATAAGTGCGCCGGACCCCAGAGAGTTTAAACATGGCCCGGCACACCTTCTCCCACCGCTTCCGGCGCTCCCGGATGCCGTAGCCGGTTGCGATCTTGCCGCCTCCCATGATGGTCTTGGGGAGGCGGCGCTGGACATGAAATATTAGTGCGGCCACCTCCTCCGCACTAAAAATCTCCCGAGCTATCACTGTCTCCCCCCTCAAACGCCCGCACGGGAGCCGGGCACGGGGTGCGGGACCCTTCCCCTTTGCGGGCTTCTTCCCGGCTCCCTTTGCCATGGTCTGGGCAGAAAGGAAGCAAAATAAGAAAGAAGAAATAGAACAGGGAAGAAGAAAAGAAAAGCGTTTAAAAAAGTAGTTCAAAATTAACAAAAAGTAGCAGAAAACACAAAAATATAGAGCTAGAAAAATAGAGGGATAGATAATAAGTAAAATAGATAAAAAAAACTTCAAAAAAGCAAAGGATGGCAGAGATTAAGAAAGGATACAGAGAGCATGCCCAGAACCATAGCAATGAATGAGAAACAAGATGGCCGCACCCGTTCACGACCGCGTGGGTAAGTTCGCGCGAGATTTTCCTCGCGATCACGCGCGAAATTGTACTAGCGAGCCGCACACTTTGCGAGATTACACATAGCGGCCGGAAACGGAATTACGTCACGCAAACAAGATGGCCGCGCCCATGTACGACCGCTAGGGTAACTTCGCAAACGTAGCGCTACAAGCGTCTTGCGAACACGCACAAAATCACGCGAACATACACGCCGCAAAAAAAACAAATTGTGTATTCGCACAAATTCGCGGCTTCCGAAATCGATCTCGCACGGATTCGCGCCCCGCAAATCGCGCGAAATTGCAGAAAAACGATTTTTGCAGAACTGAAAGCAATCAGCAGGTGCAAAAGTTCAATCTTAACATTAGTAACCATTCACTCTAGTGCTTCCTGAGGGGCCCCTCCAGAGTTCAGTTGCCTATTTGCAACTATTCTATGACCCTGCTCTGACCCAAACAGCAGGCTCATAGAATAGCTACAAGTAGGCCATAAAGGTCCTGTGAAAAAAAAATTGCACTGCAACAGAAAGCAAATTACAGATAAGGAAGGAAGCAGGTGCCAGCCAGACTGGAAGTTTCAAAATCACTGACACATTAATCAACCCCAAATTAATTCATGGCAGTTGAAGCAGGGCAGGTGTGCTTGCTTTTTTTCACCCCCATAATTTACAGTGATAAACCAACCAGAGGGTGGCAGTGAGGATGTACCAGAGGGTGGCATGGGTGTACCAGAGGGTGGCAGTGGTGAAACAGAGGGTGCTGTGAACCTGTGATGATGAACCAGACGTAGAAACAACATAGTCGCGGCCGTTGCGAGCCGACAAGTAAGTTCGCAATTGCGAACTGGTACACAAATCCTCGCGAACCCTTGCGAACACAAAAAACACAAAAATCCGCAAATTTGCGAGAGTTCGCGGATTTTGCGGATTGCGAATCCGTAAATACGCAAGTTCGCGTACGCCAGATTCGCTAAATCCGCCCATGCTTACTCACAAAGCCACAGCGGAAGCAACTCAACCGGCTTCCGTAGCCACAAAAAAGCGTTCAGATAAATACATAGACGGAAAACCATGCTGGCGGTAAAAACGTCTTCAAAAGGCGACTGTGCAGCACTACCCGTGAACTATCCACTCAATTATACATACAGAATAGATGCAAACTCCGTTCCTTTTGCTCGAATCCCTGGAGTGGGGGATAGAGTAATTCCAAACACGAACAGGAGAGTCTTGTTAATAGCAGACGCACACATGGGTGAAGGTCTAGGGCACCGAGAGATCAAGGAATCTCTGAAAGAATTACAATCAGAATACTGGTGGCCGGGGATGAGCCTGCAACATTACAAATTTGTAATGAGCTGTCAAAACTGCAACAGAGATCGCAGTGGCGAACCGGCCGGAGTAGTGCCAGGACCCCAATTAGAGAGCATAAGGCGATCTATACGCATAATCAAACAGGAAAAATGCGTCCCACTGTATATTATTTAAGACTAAATTCACTTAGGATGTGGCCCCAGCCCTCGGCTGACGCCAGAACTGTTATAAAAGATTTGCGACTCTATATCGGCACATACGCAATTGGCATGCTACATTCTGACCAGGGTCCTGCTTTCAGCTCTCAAGCTTATAAGGAGGCCATGACCAGCATGGGCAGTGCATTGCGGTACTCTTGTCCCTTCCATCCTGAGGGAAATGGGATTGTGGAAAGAAAAAACCGAGACATAAAGCAATCTATAACGGCGAGGGTATTAGGTTCGGTTGATGGGTGGGTCCAACATTTAACAAGTGTCCAACGTAGTTTTAATAATCTGCCAAGAAATTCTCTGAAAGGTTTCAGCCTGTACGAACGATTGTTCGGGACTAGAATGCATATTCAGGACTTAGATAGTCAAACTTCAGTGGTAGAAGAAAAATGCTTTGATATCAAAGATCGTTTGGCTATTTTACAGGACTTAAATGAAACAAGAAAAGGCCTGAGCAACGTAAAGCTAAAACAGCAGCCAACAGCCACTGAAGATAAACCACCTGTCCCAGCAAGGCCTGTCTGGATTCCAAAAATTGGGGATCTGGTCAGAGAGAAGATCGTGGTGAAGAAGGAATTTGGGCCTTCTTACAGAAAAGCAGTACCTGTCTTAGCTATCAGCGGAACAAGATCAGTTGTGCTACCGCCCCTTGCTGGTAAAAAGGAGAACCGAGTTGTATCCATCGACCTGGTAAAACCACAATCATGTGGCCAATAATAAGTAGTAGGCCCAGTGGACTCCCAAGATGTAGCAGAACACCAAAACTTGCTATAATACAAGAGGTTCAAACTGAGAGATTAATCACATTCGATAAACCTGCAGTGATTAAAAAAGGACTATGCAACAATGCCATGGAACTTGTGCCTCTTGAAACCCAAATTGTAACAGTTCGTCAAGAAACACCAGTCTACAACGAAGTAGCCTCAGACTATGCTAATGAAACAAAAAATGCAAAAGCAACTGAAAATCCGGAAGCGATTCCAACAATTGACAGAACTGCATCAGGCTACTTCATTAATTTTGATGACTTTTCTGAGGATCCGAGCGAGCCTGAAGAACAGCCAACATCAAAAACTTTTAAAGACAAAGTAACAGAACTCTTTCATCAACTCAAAGAAACTTATCTGATTTCTCCATGGATTGAATTTTGGATTGTGTTAGGTGTACTTTTCCTCCTGCTTTGGCTCATCATGGTTCTTTGTTTAGGAAGATTTATTGAGGGAAAATACAGTACAATGGACACAGCAAGTCAGAACATCAACTTGGTCCTAAAGCCACACAAGTAATCTCACATCGAGAAAAGAGAACTATCATTAGTGAATGTCACAGCCAATCCAATACCCGGTGGGGTAGCATGGGACAAAACAGATTACGAAATCTATGGCCCGGTTGAGCTCTTGAAATATCCACACCGGTTCAAGGTTTCATTAAGTGACTTTGTAAAACAGAGTACATTCTCTGATGATTGGGACTTTGAAAGCACTAATGATATGATGTCAGATTTAGTAATGTCAGCAAAATTTACAGAACATGATTACTTACAAGGTTCATCTAATTATGAAGAAATGTATTGTTACAACCACTTTGCACATCACGATTTGCATAAATCTGCTCAACCTAGAAATGTTTTTAATTATAATCAATGGGAACATTGTGCAACTCCACCGAAAGGTAGTTCAAAAACATTTTTCGGGAAATTCACGTACTTCTCAGGATTTAACACAAGTGATGCAGAAACGTTTTATTTCAAATTGTTAAATAAGACAGGAATGAAAACAATGCTGACAAATACTAAATTGATTTATTCAGAAACATTTTATGAAAAAATGATTACATTTGGTTTTGATTTCTGGAAAAAGAACATTGAAACAAAAACCATCTGGGGTACCAAAGATTGGCAGGTCCAAGGTCTAGAAGCATTATTTAGAGCCTGCATGATCCCAGAACAAATTATATTCTTGAATGACACCATTCAACAGACAACCTGTCTTGGCCTAGCCAAAATCAAAGACTTAAACAAACCGTCTATTCCAAAGCCAACACCTGACAGTAATAGCACTACAGATGTTGAAATAGACGTATCCCATATTTTTAACCAAAACAGAACACATCCTGATTAGAAACAATGGTTGATCTGGCCCACAGACACAAATAACTGTCAAGATAGATTCCTGAACAAAGCGCAGGGGTTAAAAATGACCAGGCCAGACCCTTGATACTCCCAGAGACAACATCCAGGGATAGTTACAACATACAGTGTAGGGAAACTATGCCTTGAATGGCTACAAAAATCCTCACTGGCAGAAATTAAGCAACACTTGACTTTACTTAAAGACTGTGCTGACTTGCATGATTTCATAATGGGACCACGCAAACAGCGTCAAAAACGTTTCATAGCGGCCGGTATATACGCTACTTACAACGAAGCTTGGAAAGTGATGCAAATTAAAACAGCAGAAAAAATACGAGAAATTGATCGTATTAATTTGGAAAAATCATTTTCTGTTGTGGACAACGGGTTAATGACTCTGTCCTCCAGAATATATTCACTGGACAGTATTGTATCCTCTGCTATTGATATCATAGAGCAGGACTTACTAATGTTACAACACGGTCAGTCCCAATTACGTTCTATTGTACAGCTTGGCTGGACGTTGCAAAATCTGCGTTCAGGCTACGTGCCCTGGCGTTTAATCAACACAACGTCATTATTCTCTATCTTTAACCTTACTGATACACAAATCAGTTTGGCACAGAAAGGAGCAGACTATACGATTCTGAGCATTGAAAAACTTGAGAGATTACCATTGACAATGTCAGAAAGACCGGTGATTGAATGGATAATACATGGAATAATCACAATTTCGATAACAACTTTCCAATTTAAATACTGTCAAGAGTATATACCAGCGGGCCAGTATGAAAGGTTGGGTAAAGGGTACATTAAGTCATCATGGAAATTGCCTTACACACACACATGTTACAGTGAAAAGAAACAGAATGTATTTCTTAGTGGAAAAAATTGCAAACAATCACTAAGCGGTATACTTCTGTGTCAAGATATTGACCTGCATGGGGCCTGTGAGGAGACTTCAAATAACCTTTCATGTCACCAGCATGGCACACCTGCAACACGAATAGAGCCATTCTTTAGACGGCTTTCTAACGGGGGCTATATTCTAATAGTGGACCACAGCTGTTGTGGCATGGTGCCAGGAAAAGCTTATCTTGTAAGCGTGAGCTCCATGGTCACTTGCTGTATGCAAGTATTGTATCCAAACAGCACTCCAGACATGGAGGCAAAAATGTGGCCTTCTTTGAATATCTCTTCTATTCGAATTGATACTTTAAGCAGAATAAAGTCTGTCCTTTTACAGACAACGGTGCCCTTGACGTCATCAAAAGAAACGTATGATCTACAAGTTGCAAGGACAACGGCAGAGATACATACCCTTTTATCAACAAATTGCCCTGTGCAATTCGCAGAAATGCTAAGCCAAATCCTAAATATGTCAGATACCAATGGTATCCCACATATATTTAAGACAATTTTTTCGGGACTGTTAACACCCTTCGAAAAAGTTCTGGGCATTTTTCCTAATTTTGTCCATTCTGTCTTTGGCGGCCTACCACTTCTGTTGGGACTCGTAGCAGGCATTTTATTTTTGCTACTTCTGCTTCGATATGGCAAGCCAAGTCACAGACAAGACTCCAGCAACAATGGAAGAAACGATCCTAGCTATACGCTATCGGGACCGCATAACTAAAGTTCTAGGATTAGCCCAGCTAAGAGATCTTAATATGACCTGGTTTCTTTCATTCAGACCCATCTGGCAGAATTGCATCTTACCTGTGCTTCGATGTATGCTATGCGGAGAAGAATGCGTGTTGGACGTCTGTCTTACACTACCATCAGCAGTACCATTGGATACCGATACTTTGCTAAGTCCTGTAACGGCTCATGCATCATGTTGTCCACAGCGGCTACCCATTCTGATGACGGCATTCGTTGAGAGTTCACCACTACGATTAGGGGGTAGTGAAGTACGAGATGAGAGCAACATCACCCAGTTACGACCTTCTGTGAGCATTGCTGATCCTGACATCGATGATAGCAATCATTTTCACGACTGCACGGTTGTGGAATTTTCCAACTTGGTCGAACTTTCACCTGAAGCGGTAGACCACTTTTTTGCGAGTCTGTCTGAAATGATGTTCTCCCCTGAATAAAAAGAATAACTTTTAAGCAAACGAGCACACAGCGTTCCCTGAACTCTGAATTCGGCCTTCAGCTTTGATAAACGAAAGCTAGTGAAAATATTTGGAACTATCTTTTCTTCCCCATTGAAAGCAAAATTATTTTTTCTTCGATTCCAACATATTTATCTTTTTTCCTGGCACTTGTACTCTGCTTAAAGTAGAACTATTCTTAGAGAACAGAGCTTCTATTTTTAGGAACTCTAGAGACAATATATTACCTCAGCCTCTAGCACATTTACAGTGACTGTATTTATATGTGATGGAATGGTCTCGACCTTCTTTTCTGTATTAAGAGCCATTTCATGTGTAAATTTCGCAAATCGTTCAGCTAATCATATAAATATGCATCGTTTTAACTGAATGATTACACTGCTTGAAAAGCGTACAGTACCAATATCATTTTCGTGTATTTCTCATACACCATTTCACATGCAAAAATCTTTTTATTTTGGGGTGGGTTGGAATACACATGCACCTTTAAATGTTTACTATTGCTTAGTTTTAGAAATGATGGACATTAGATCATGGAGTGGGTATTGTGTTTTTATCCAGGAGCCTAAATCGATATTACTATTTTATGCCCTTGTTCGGTTATAATCAATAATATCCCTATAACGGCATAATAATCATATCCATATTCAGTCGTAGCACATGCTGTCACATTAAGCAAGGCTACTTCCCCGGCCCCCTAGAAAGCACAACGAGTTCTCTAAACAATCCAAACCTCCAGCAACCTGGGAAATCCCCCTAGCTTTTGTTTTGATTTCATCCTAGAACTCCTGTAAAGCACTGTAAGAACGGCCAGTTCTTAGTGACATCTTTATTGACGTCTTATGTCCAACCTTACGTCAAACCCGGCACCTTTCAGGTATAAATATACCAACGTTGCCTTAAGCAAACACACGGTGGTGGTTTTGGAGCAGAGCAGCTATCTACTTGCCCGAGAGCCCAGCTGATGCGAGAGCCCACGGACGCTGCCCCTCCTCTTTGACGCACTGAGAGACGCTGTCTTTTCTCCTGCCGAGAAATCCAGCTCCGGTGTTTCCAGATACCTTCGCGGGTTACTGGGATATCGAGTCCTGAGAGCGAGATACAAGACCTCCTGCTTTCTAATACCCAGGTACGGAGCTGACTAAAACCTTAGAGAGAATTCTTGAGTCAGATTCTTGGCAAATCCAACTTAACTTAAACTGCTACTTACTTACTCCTTCCCACGTATTAGGCTTAGGTCAGGTACACCGGGGTAGGCGTATTTAGAAGCACCAGTTGAGTACGTTAGTCAATGTATATAAGTATGTATATATTTTATCTATTTTAAAGTATCTTATGGCTAAGAAACCATATCAATGCTTTTACAGTATTATTTCTTAATCCTCCTTTTACTGTACGCACTTTACTTTACTATGAGTATTGCAATTGTGGCAATTCATTTCTCTTGTATGAGAAAGAAGACTGCTCAATAAATAACATCTTTTATTGGAAACGCCCGTCTCTCTTTTCTCTGCACTCTGGTGAAACTAAGTATGCACACTTGACTGAGTGAAATAGCTGTCTATTGTTTTCACACAACTCTAGAGATACACTCTTATTCTGAGGGAGCAAAGTTGTCATGTTATATGGTTGTCAGAAGCTAATCCCTTCTTGTCTATCCAGGGAGGTTAAACTCCTCCTCGTTTATTCGAGAAAGTTTCTAGTGACCTCTGAGCTAGCTGGCAAACCTTAAGTCTAATATAGTCAGTAGAGACCTAGTCGACCTCAGTCCTACGTCTACACTGCTGAATATATTATTCCAATGCGCAGAGCCTATTTGGAATATAGGAACTACACTACAAGCTGTAGGGTGGGTGTGGTTAGCAAGCATTTCCTGTTTTGTTTCCTGTCTCTGATTGGACAATCTCTCATTTTGTTATGACTGGGTTGAGGATGAGTAGGGCTACGAATAATAAGGATTACCGGTAAGTAATCAGGTCAGCATATTTCACTGGGGCCCAACATCTTGTCTGGGGGAGGTGTTCAACCTGTGAAAAAATTAGGTGGATGCCGTCCACCCATGTGTAACCCCATTCGTGGACCAGGACATAATGCAAGTAGATCAGTGCTATGGGGAACATCCTTTACAACTGAACTTTTACCACGCAGTGCCTTTACGACGCAACTATTACAACGCATGTCATTACAACGCATTGCGCTGGGGGGCGCTCTAGGATAGGTAATAGTTTAATTTACTATCCAACACCTTCCCTACTATCCACGGGGACTGGAGTTGGAATAGTAAATTAAACTATTCACTATCCAGCACCCCTTAGCGCTATGCGTTGTAACAGCATGCGTTGTAAAAACTGCGATGTAAAGGCATGCGTGGTAAAAGCATGCGTTGTAATGTCATACATCCCACTGCTATTCTCCCTAACACAAAACCTGTGCATGAATTTGGCTATGACGTCTCTCCAGGTGATTTGTTGGACCTTTGCTCAGCTCTTGTAATCTCTATTGAATAAAGTCATCAGTTTGCAATGTCTGCAAACTTTTTGAGTACTATTGAAATGACTGTGTCTCAATGATTACAATTTATTTTCCCCAGAAAAGCAAGGTACGGATTAATTGCACTGGGTTGCACGATCTTCAAAATATTTTGGGGTATCCTACCTTTTCCACGTTTCTACTCACTTTTACTAAGGATATTGCTGGATTTCCTATTTCAATATCGATATGGTCCTCAACATCTCCCTAGATTTTGGGGATGCTTTTTAAATAGGTTTTTATGTTCATTTCTTTAAGAGAATCCATATTATCACCCAAGGTTGAACAACACAATTTTTGTGTAGTTTAGAGAACGGCAGCTGATACTCTTGCTAGGCTGATTAGTTTGAGGAAGGTCCCATGTCTGAGACTCCCATCACAGGCCTCCAAATGTATTATTTCATTGTATTTGTACAGTGGATGAGACTGCATATGTGCATTTAGTTATACATTGTGTTATAAGAATGCAGTGAGAAGTCCATATGGACTCGGTATTGTTAAAATCTCTCTACCGGTAAACGCTAGAGGTTTTAGAAAATGTCACAATGTGTTCATAAACCCGAATGCAATAAAGATTTACCAACAGTGCAGGCTGCAGGTGAATGGGAGATTAACCACTGTTAACATGTTTGCATAACCTCTATTCATCAACGATAAAGAGTGTTGCTACACTGATTGAATTAACCTAACATTCTATGGGTTCCATAACTTGTTTTTAGTTCTCAGATTTAAAAATTCCAGATACACAAGACAGGTGAACTTTCATAAACGTTACTGCATCATATCTAAAAAAAGATAAAGAAAATGAAGGCAGATATTTCATGTTAAATCGAGTGTGAAGAAAATAAATGATTTGCTGCACCCTAGTGGTAAACATTAGGTAACGCGCAAACTTGCAAAATCTCAAAGGCAAATTGTTATTTCTGTCTGAAAATCTTCTCGTGAGAGATCCGTCGTATGGTGTTGTATGGGTATTTTGAAAGCGCTTACTACTCAGGAAGTGCTGAAACGCTGAGCTGGTGGTTGGAGTTATTTACTCAAGCAAGTTATTCCTCAAATCTGCCTCTTTATTTGCATCCAACACAATCTTTTCAACAGTCTGCTTTTCTCATAACACCTTAACGTTTGCCTGACAGAAACTGTGTGGTTTTCCTCAGACCTCGAGAAGCCTAGTTGGCACATTTTTCTTCATCGATCTTGGCAAAATAATTAATTATAATTAGAGACAGTTTTGTTGGATTCTCCCTTTTATGAGAATTGACCCTCCTTAATGTTAATTGGATAGAAGCATCAACATTTGTAGGGGTTAGAATATCAGTTTCAGTGGGACACAGAAAATAACACCCAATGACTTCAATGTCCTGATGGTGGTTTAACTTTAAAGAAGATAAGACTTTTATTCTTAAGTGGTCACATTTAAAAGTTAAAACCAGATTTCGAAAGAAAGCCAGAATATGCCAGTACCTTTTGTTGATGGGAACCAACCACATGTTTCTATATGCCCACATGCTAGGCTTTCAATTAACATAAAACCAATGTTATCCCAAGTGTCGTTGCTTGGATCCAGTTAGTTATCTTTGGGCAAGTCACGTATTGGTCTCTGTGCGAGGAGTGTTTCGACAGGTGAATCAGGCTCAGTGTAAGGTATTCAGATGCAGACCTTTGGGCCAAGTCTTTATACTAGTCCAATCTTTGTTACCAAGATAAACAACCTTACTGGGTGAAACCTAAGCTGCTGGGTTTCCAATCTCAAAACTTTACATAGGTCTTACTAAAAACCCTAAGGATGCCCCTCCAATGAAGTCACTGGCACATTTCAGGGATCCATTCTTAAAGTCAATGGTGACAGAGGGCTCCTGTCACTGATGCCGCTGGTGTCTGTCCAGTCCAAGTCACTGGAGTTCTATAGAACTGTACCAGGATCACTGACATAATATTGATGCACTTAATATCAAAATACAAACATGTCAGAAAATAAGTATTGTTAGCAAAAATATCGCATTCGTATAATGCTCCTGCTCCACATTACAACACCCCCAACAGAAAAGCTGCAAAAAGTGTGAATCATCTAGGAAGAACATACATTGAAGTATAAATGATAAAAGTAGTAGCATTATTTTATATGCAAATAACAAACTTGTAAACCTTTTAAAATTGCAATTATTTGTGCTATTACACTACTTTTAGCCTCTTCCATGCCCATGACGGCTCCCGGCCGTCATGAGTCACGGTGGGCGTGTGCTGATGACGTCCGGGAGCTGTCATGACCACGCCCATGATCGAAATGTTCAGCACTGCGGCGGAATTCGCGCTGCACTGGTGAGGTTAGACACAATGGCAGAAAGAGCAAAACAAAGAACATCTCAGAAAGGAAAAAAAATTACTGTGTCATATGGCCTACACCTACAACCAAGAAAGTACATCAGTGGAAAATGTGAATTGGAAATGCACCAAATAGTATTCTAATGCATAATATGGCAGAAAGAGCAAAACAAAGAACATCTTAGAAAGGAAAAAAATTACTGTGTCATATGGCCTACACCTACAACCAAGAAAGTACATCAATGGAAAATGTGAATTGGAAATGCACCAAATAGTATTCTAATGCATACTATGGAAGGGCCGCTACAAAACATGATTTGATTATTGTAAGGGAACACAACCACCCCAAAGATGTGGCAGAAATAGGAGTGAAAGTGATGCAGGATATAAGAGATGCAAGCACTAGCTCCCAGGAACCCACAACCAAAATCCTAAAAGATAAGCTCCCTAATGTCCCTGAACACATCACAAGCCAACTACAACCTATACCCACTTTAAAATGTTTAATTGCATGAACTAAAAAGCAGTCAGTGATAATCCTCTTGCCCCTAGAAGATACCAAGATATAGAAATACTTAAAACTTAAAAATGGCACATTATGATAAACCATTCCTGTTATATCACAACCTTAACAATGATACACAAATCCTAGTCTTTTTTAGAGCAGATAATTTACTAAAACTAAATCATCGTTAAACCTAGATGATGGATGGGACTTTCAAAATGCATCCCAAACCATTCACTCCATACATGGTGAATATCAAAACAAAAATATCCCTTTTATATAAGCCCTACTACCCAATAAACAAAGGAGCACTTACTACGAACTCTTAAACCACATTAAACATAAACTAAATACTACTTCCCACAAAACATAATCACAGACTGTAAACAAGCCATAATTCAAACCATTTTAAACATTTCAATCAAAGCATATGGAGGCACCTCCATTAAGTGTAGAATATGCTGAAGTCAATTTGCCTTTGAAATAAAAAAGAAATATAGCACTAGGCTACATTCCTGGCACTGAGGTAAGCTAACCATTATAATTTGCTAAAAGAAAGCCCTTTCCACCTACAAAATGAACACAATCTAAGCCCCATAATGGAGTATTTCAAAGATAGTTGGGTTGGCAGACTACATTGCTCTAGACACAGACACCAACTCAAATTCCAAATACCATGGTGGAATGTCTATGGCAGCACCTTGGCACAGGAAGCAAAAACAAACAACGCATTAGAAGGATGGCACAATGCCTTTCAGTCCACACTAGGCAGAACCCAACCTACACTCCAAACATTTCTAGAAGCTCTACATAAAGAGCAAAGCTACCAACAACTACAAATGAAGTGTCCTGTAACCCAAATTGCACCTAAACTTAGCAAACAAACCAAAAGAATGTACAACATGCTCACATTTAAAATAAAATTCTTCGTACACAGCAGAGGAGTAGATTATTTGACAATAATAACCGAACACATATTATAAAATAAATATTAACCTAAAAACTTCCCAAAAACTTTAACATAGTCTTAACCAACATAAAAAATTCATTTTTAAATAAATATAATATTTTATTACATCAGTCAAAACAATAAATAAAACTCCAATCCTAAATAAGACTAATATAATAAAATAATATATAAATTAGTCATATAAAAAATCTAACCTCACCAACCAAAAAGCTCAAAGAACAAACTCAATCTGTCACGTAAAATAATTACAACACATAAAATATACATTTCCAAATAAAAAAAATCACATAATAGTTACACAAATAATAAAATATAACATTTCCCACCCAAAACAAGTAAATTAAGTATGACTTACTGTTCTGTAATAGTAGATCATCCTCTGTATCCACATAGTCAAAAAGTATAATCCACCAAAAACTGGAATAATATTTTCCAAAATGCCTCCCAAAAAATGCAAAAATAAAACCAATAGCTGTTGCTAGAGCTCCCTTGGAGCAATCTAAAGCATCTAGGAACCATAATAAAACCTGAAAAAGTGTTTAAAAAAGAAACACTCCTGGAAACCTAAAAACATGGAAATAAAAGTTCCAAATATATTGGCTTATTGTTGGGGGCGTGGCCTGTCAAGATGACCGACAGGATGTAGCCGAGCTCAGCCCCTGGCCGGACCAATCTTATCCAGTGCCATCCTATTGCCCCTCTACTAATTTCACGCAGGGGTGGTAATCATCCTGTGCCCAGAGACCTTGACAGCCGGCTGTGGGCACAATTGTGCTTGATGGAGGGCTATGGCTGCTCCAGATACTGTGGCCTAGTGGAGCCCTGGGGTCCGCCTTCAAGCCACATGGAGCGGAGCAGTGTAGAAACAGGCTGCCACTGAGGCTGGGCCAGGGGCCAGGGCAGGGAGATGACCAATGGTGGGTTGCAGATGATTGCAAGAGCCAGGGCGTGCAGTGGCCAGTCACGTTGCTGCATGTGGCTGGTGCGGAAAGGTACCACGGAGTGCACAGCCTGATGGCGGCTGAGGTGGCTGAGACTGCATCAGCCGCGGCAGGTGGGGCAGCCAGTTCCCAGAGCTGGGCGGTGACTCATAGAGCCATTCTGGGTGAGCCTTGACTCCTTGCTGGAACAATAGAAAGGGGTGGGGCCCAGCTTGGAAAGGAGGTCATTGTGAGAAGATGAAGTCCCTGTGGCAGAGTAAGTCTGCGCTCCCGGAGACAGATGGAAGGGGCCACAGAGACCGATTGTGCAGCCCTGCTGGGGAAACACAAGTGGTCTCCCCTGCCTGTTGAGGGCTGCCTCGGGCCCTGCTCACATCCGAGAGCATGAAGTAATGCTGAAAAGCCCGGATGTGCCAAAACATGCCTGGCAAAGTAATTGTGGGTCCCCCTCGTGCATGTGTGGCATCTGGCACGATTGAGGGGGCCTGAGTTGGCAACTCTGGATGGAGGAGGTGGGCATCATCTGGTGGAACGGCCTAGGGATCATGAAGAGTTTGAAGGTCGAGGCATATGAGTGTGAGCTGGCAAGCCCCAGCTATAGACTGGGTTACGGAACCTCTGAGGTGCCCGGGAGTGGAGGAGCTTTCTGCCGGAGCCAAGGGAAGTGGTGAGTCCCGACACGATACAGACCATATGCAGGTATGGCCTTTGGGCTGCAGAAATGGGGTGCCTGGGGGTCTTGGTCTGGTGGGCAGGGGACCGAGCTGCACTGAGGGGACACTGCTGGGCAGGGCTCTGGCAAGGACCAGCGACTGTGTGGTGGTGACTGGAGGGAAGCACGGCAAGTGGAGCCCTGCATAGAAGGCCATGGGAAATTGAAGGTGCCTCTTTCCCCTACAAGATTTAGCTCCCCTGGGACTCGTGCAGTACGACATGGCATGAGAGTGGGCCGTGGAGGTGCTACTGATCCTGCTGGAGCTGGAGGGGCATGGCAAGGTGTTCCTAGAGGGCTTGGTTTTCCTGCTTGACAATTGCAATCTGTGGGGAGGTACTTGCAGTTGATGTATGCTGTGCATCATGGAGGAAGAACAAAACTGCAAGCTCGTACTCTAATAGCACTATAACACAATATACCTCACCCAGGCAGCCCTCTCAGTGGATTACAAGAGAGGGAGGTGCATAGTCTAGAAGGAACCCCTCACGTGCCGGTCTACTGGCGGCCATACATGGATCTCACAAGACCTTGGAGAGCAAGATTGAGGCTGTTTTTATTGACGTTAACTTGCTTTGAGCTGACCTCCGTGAAGTGGCAGACAATGTGACGATGGCAGAGGGTAACATTGAAAGTCTGTAAGAAGATGTCTCTCTGCTTAAGCAGCAAATGACTAGGAGGTCTACTGTTACCAGTGACCTGGAACACAGGTTGGAAGACGTAGAGGGCTGTGCTTGCTGCAATAATTTTCAGGTGCTGGGATTCCTGGAGCTGGTCGAGGGGGTATCTGTGGAGGGGTTCTTGGAGGCCTGGGTGAGACAGCAGCTGTTGCCGTGGGGCTCTCTGAGATCTTTGTGGTGGAGAGGGCGCACAGGGCACTGGTGCCTCCACCGCCTTTGGTCACCCCCAGGGCTATCGACGCCAAGATCCTGAAATATGGAGAAAGGGATTGTATTCTACAAGCCAACAGGGAGCAGGAGATTCCAATGTTTGAGATCAGTAAGATTGCAATTTATACTGACTATACTTGGAGGGTACAGAAACAATGCAAATCATTTATGGCTATAAAGCAGAAGCTGTGGGCAATACAATTGAAATGCATGCTGTTGTATGCTTCTAAATGAAAGTTATATTGCAGGGCAAAGCAACATTTTTTAACATCCTATGAGGTTTGGGATTGGTTTAAGTTTGGGACATATCCTCCATTGACTGACATGGAGAGTGTCGCCGCAGGGGGCTAGGCCCGAGGGCAGGTTGTGGATCATGGGGAGGGGGCGGCCCACCGGGGCCCGTTGGGATTGATCGTGGATGCTCACTGAGTTACGATTCGGGGATGGCACTATGCAGATGATGAAAGAGGGGGGATGCAGGAGATTGGATGGAGGGCAAGTTGTGCTCCAATTGACCGACCTTGAAAATGTGTACTTTGTTGCCATGGCAAACAATGTACCTTAAACAATGATGACTGACCCCAAGTAGTCATGGACTTGGTTAAGTTCATGCTTGATGGAATAACACAACTGCCACTTGTATTTTTGGGTGTCTACCCCTGAAGTGCATAGACATGGTGCTCTCCTTGGTTGGTGGCCCTTGGCGGCTCTATTGGATTGCACGCTTTCGAGAATCACATAGTGTGTATGTATTAGGTGTGACTGTACAAGAGGATGGCTGATCAGAGGTGGGATGCATGGCTCTGGTTTAATGATGGGGGTTTCAGAATCTACTAAGGTGGTGCAGGTGGATCTTGAGCACTCTCCTTGTTAGATCACCTGGGTGGGTGGGGGGTCTCTGTCATTGTTAGACAGGTTGAGAGTTTTAGGGTAGTCCCTGCACATTAATTGGGTGGACACGTGTAGGCACTATGCTACTCTATACTAGGCTGGGCGAGAAGGGCAGTTCATGGTTGGGGGTTCAGTTGAGTTAATGTGTGTTGTTGCAACTGCACTGGGTGTGATTGCATTGTAGTTCATGGGAGTGTTACTTACAATACTATAACACTTCCATGGGAGATAAGTATAGATTCTTGACAAAGAATGTCTGAAATTGGGATCATACACCAAGAGCTATATGGTGCTTACTTTATTAAAAAGACTTAAAATGAATATAGGCTGTTTCCGGAAGACTCACTCGAGTGATGTTGAGGCCGATAAAGTGGCTAAGAAATGGAGGGGTCAGATTTATCATGCCTCTTACTCTACATATGCTAGGGAGTCCTGGTCTAGGTAGCACTGTGAATTTCATTTTCCCTGACATACTTGGAAGTGGATGTTGAGGGTCGATACGTGTTGCTACCGGGGCAGCCGGATGAGAGGGACATATTACTACTGAACACCTATGCACCTAATACAGAAAACCATGACTTCTTCTATGATGTACATGACTTGGTCAGCAGGAATGCAGATGTGCCTCTGCTCTGGTTGGGTGTCTTTAATTATGTGTTGGTTGGAGAACTGAACTGGCTTCCCTCTTGCCAGTGCACAAACCCCTGAATGTCTGCTGTGTTAAGGACTGTAATGCATAACCAGGGGCTGTCCGATATCTGGAGGACACTGCACCCACTGTGTAGAGTATAAAATTGCCATTCCCTCACTCACAACACATATAGTAGACTGGATCAGGTGTTGATGGCTGGGCTCCCCGTGGATGGCAGGGTGGCTGTATCATACCTGACTGGGTTTTTGTCTGCTCATACACTGTATGTTGTGAGCTGGGATGGGGCACGGCTCTGGAACGAAGTGCACTGTGGCAATTTCTGTCAAATAGATTGTCAGATGTGAAAGGTAAGGAGTCATTGTTTCGGATGCTGACAGACTACATAGAGCATAATTGTGGTACTACTTTCTGCTGGGCTACTGAATGGGAGGATATGAAGGTGGTGCTGTGTGGCTAGTGTATGGGATTCTAAGATGGCATGCACAAACCTCGTGACACACGTCAAGGTGCACAACTCATGCCCCTAGAGTTCAACAATTGAAGTCAACTACTTATTACCAATTCTCAATTGTGATTTCTTGAAATTTATTTCATTTTTTTAGTACACAAAAATGATCCTAAATGATAGCTGTTAGCCCTGGCATCTTTGGGGTGGTTTCCCCCCCTATCTTTTTATCTCTACCTCCTGTATTTTTGATGCTGTGCTGGATTTCGTTTTTGCTGGTTTCGATGCTTTGGGCACTTTGCCACTGCTGTTCAGTGTCAAAGTGCAAGTGCTCCCTGTGTAGATTGATATTGTGATTGGTTATCCATGATTGGCATATTTGTATCACCAAGAAGTCCCTAGTAAAGTGCACTGAGTGTGCCAGTGCTGGTGATACAAATGCTACTAGTGGGCCTGCAGCACTGATTGTGCACCCACATGAGTAGCCCTAAAATGGTGTCTCAGGCATGCCACCGCAGTGCCTGTGTGTAGTCTGTGAGCTGCCATGTCAACCTGGCCAGTGTCTCCACTGACCAGGCCTAACCCTTCCCGTTTTGTACACACCGGACACCCCTAAGGAAGGCCCTAGGTACCCCCCCCCCCCGGGCAGGGCACAGTATATGTGAAATGTAGAGCATGTACTAGTGCAGGTGACATGCTCTGGTAGTGAATTACAGTCATTTTCGATTTTTCACCATTGTAAGGCTATCTTGCCCATAGGCAATGCTGTGTACAGTGGTTACCTGCATATCTTCCCATAGGGGCAAGATAGGACATAACAGTCTGGTATCCCTGAACTCAGAATTTAATAACACATCTTTTAGGAAAGGTGGTTTCTAAATCCTGTGTTTGAAAGTGGCACTTTTAGAAAGTGTCTGCTTTCTTGTCTGACCTTTCTGTGTTCCTTTGGCTATTTGTGATTGACTGTCTGGTTTGTGAGTGACAGGGCTGGGGGATTCCAGGAGGCTGAATGAGTCTGAATAGAGAGATCTGCATCTAGATGGGAGGGAAGAGTTACACCTGGAACCTGAATAGGACTGTGCCTGCCCCCCGCCCCCCCACAGTGCTGGCTCCACCCCCTGTGGTGCTTCTGATGTCTCTGCCCTGCTCTGTGAAAGGAGAGAAGGAATTATGTCAACAAAGTGCTCCAGGGGTGTGCTTTCCCTCCACAATGCTGGCTCCACCTCCGGCTGGGCGGCTGACGACCCTGCCCCTCTTCCTGAAAGGAAAGGAGAGGCCAGGAAAACAAAGTGCTCAAGGAACGTCCAGAATTGGTTCAGACCGGGCTAAGAGCCCTCCTGCACAAAGGGATCAAAGACTTTTAGGGGTATAAGTACAGGACCCCTGACTACAGAAAATTAGATCATCCTGGAAACAAGAAGGAACCTCTGCCAAGGAGAAAGCTGGAAGACTGGAGAAGAAGGACTGCCCTGCTGTGTAATGCTGGACTGACCTACAGTTGCTTTGCTGCCTAGGAGAGAGGAAGGACTTTGTTGTTGCTTTGTCCCCTTGCTTGAAGGAATCTGCAAGGGCCTGTTGTGAGCTGGCTCCCTGGTTTGAAGTCCCAGGACTTCACCCCCAGCTTCCCTGAGCTCTGCTGACAGAGCTCTGTCCTTCCTAGAGTGCTTGGGCCAGTTGTGGTGCCTCTGGAAGTTGTACCTGTGCTGGGAAGCTGGAAACCAAGATTTGAGAGACTTTGCTACAGAAAAGTTATCGCATCGCTCGCTTGCGGAGCGCATCCCCGAAAGTGCGAGGAAATTCCAGACGCTACGAATGCCGAGATCGTCGTAGCGCCTGTTGCCGCTGGCGGAGACGCCGCATCCTTCGTTTGCTGGAAGATCACCATCGCTGCGAGCATGGTCGCAGAGCCTGTCATCGCTGGGTGAGATCGCCGCACTGCCTGCTTGCGGACCGCATCATGTCGCTGCGAACATCGTCGCAGAGTCATCGCATCGAGGAGCTAGGAGAGGAAGATCGCCACAGGATCACGCATAGTCACCCAGGAGATCGTCGCAGCTCCGACAGATCATCGCTTCATGACTTTGCGAGACCAAACTTCCAACGGAACCTATGCACCGGAATCCATACAAGTCATCGCCTTCCTCCCCATGAAGACCGGATTCGTTGCAACACGCCCGCTGCTGAAGCAGAACTGTCGCCAACGCCTCCCCATGGTCTCAGGAGCAACGCATCGCTTGTTTTCCACCGCACCAGCTTCTGCTTTGGAACTTTGTCGCACTTAAAGGTACTGTTGGCTAAACGTGATGCAACTGTGAACTTTTCAAGCAACTGTGGATTCTTTTGATCGCAACTTTAAGAACTCTTTCGCAACCATATTCTTGAACTGTGTATGTTAGATTTTTGTCGTTTTGGTCTTGTGTAGTTTAGATTAAATGCCTTTATTTTTCTAAACTGTTGTGGAGTCAGTTTGTGGTGTTTTCACTGTGTTACTGTGAGTGTTGGTACAAATACTTTACACATTGCCTTTGATAAGCCTGACTGCTTGTGCCAAGCTACCAAGGGGGTGAGCAGAGGTTATCTAAAGAGGGTTTCCTCCTTACCCTGACTAGAAGCAAGGGTCCCTATTTGGACAGTGGTACCTACCTCTGCCAACTAGAGACCCCCAGTTCTAACATTGTTGGTCAGCGGTGGGATTTGAACTTGTATTTGTACTAGACCCACAGTGATTGGTGTACATCACTAGTAAGTGCAGACCACCACGCCACCGCATACTACTGTTTTTTTGGTTGGTTCTATTTTTGAGTAACTCTTCAAAGCATCATGTCTGTGAATGGAAAAGCACCCAGTGTGGAGGAGGCAGAATTGGAGTTTTGCATTGAGGATTTGTATTCCTACAAAGTTACCCAGCTTAGGCAATTCTGCGACCAATTTGAGTGCCCTTTCAAGAGCGGCCACCGGAAGGAGGAGTTGCAGAGAATCTTGAAGGCCCTTTGGGAGGCCCAAGAGGGAAATAATGTAAATAGAGGGAATGGTTTTCAAACCACAGATCTGCCTGTGAGCAGAACAGGCTCAAGGCCTGGCAGCAACCATTCCAGTAGGGGCTTCACCCAAGAAGAGTTACAAGAAAATCAAAGAGTGAGAGAATATGACTTGGAAGTCATGAGGATGAAAATGAAGCAATTAGAAGTAGAGAGGGCGGCAAAAATGCCCGCGCCCTGGAGTAAAATAAATTGCTTCTGGCTCACGAGTTGAGCATGAGAGAACTGGATCTGAAAGCCAAGGAGGTGGATTCCAGTTCAAATGGTGGCAGCGCACAGCCAGTGCAGGGGGGTAAAGTATATATTCCCAAGGACCTGGTACAGAATTATAATAGGAGTGAGGATATTTATGCCTGGTTTACTTCTTATGAAATTGCATAAAGAATGAATGGTGTGCCTGAACAGCATTGGGGGGGTGGGCCTGTGGAAACATTTTGAGGCTTCTGGGAGGAGTGTTAAGGCCCTTCTTAAAAAACTGATTCTGGATCAGGCCTTATACCCTGGGTGAGTAAGATTCTGGAGAGACACATAAATACCACACTTGTAGCCTTTCTGGAGTCTAACAATCTCCTTCACCCTTCCCAGACTGGGTTTCATCCCCAGCTTGGTACTGAGATTGCCTTTCTTGCAGTGAGGAAGCAAGAAGCAAGAAGCATTCTAGATCAAGGGGGCACAGTGGCAATTATCCTTCTTGATCTCAGTGCCACTTTTGATACTGTTAACCATAATACTCTCATCATTAGACTTTGGAATCTAGGAGTATCCGGATCGGCAGTAGCAAGGTTGCAGTCTTTTCTCAGTGATCGCTCCTTTAGGGTTTTTGAAGGAAATGTTGTCTCCAACCAGTTGTCTCTCAGTTGTGGGGTTCCCCAAGGCTCTACCCTGAGCCCCACACTGTTTAATGTCTATATGAGACCCCTGGCAGAGATTGTCCATCCATTTGGCATTAAAATCATCACCTATGCAGATGATATGCAGCTCGTGGTGCAGCTCGTGGTGACACTTAACCTCCCCTTCACCCTTTCCATGCCAGAAAAATTATGGTTTAAGCACTGATCCTCTCCCATTTGGACTATGGGAATGCTTTATACCTGGGAGCCCCGCAGTATACCATCAACAAGCTCCAAATTATTCAGAACTGCGCCGCCCGCAGGCTCCTGCATATTCCTCGTTGGCAGCCCGTTAAACAAACTCTAAGGAACTTGCACTGGCTGCCGATCAGGGAAAGGATTCAGTTTAGGGCTATGTGCCTGTCCCATAAAGCCTTTTGGAAGAATGGCCCGTCCATTCCACAATCTCTGATCATTCCTTATCAACTGAGGAGAGACCTTCGGTCCACTACCGCTTTCCTTGCCCTTCAACCCAGAAACCCAGAGAGCCAAATGTGGTGGGCGCTCCTTCTCATATAATGGTGCCATCGGTTGGAATGCCCTCCCACGTCTACTGCGGAAAGAGCATCATTTGCTCTCATTCCGAAAACTCTTTAAAACGTGGCTGTTTTAGATCTAAAGTCCCCCATACTGTTCTGTATCATGTACCTGTCTGCAGCACTGGGAGGCCTCCGGGTAGCCATTGCGCTTAATACATTTTATTTCATTCATTCGAACCAGTCCTGGGAGCTGTTGGCTCCTGCTCTGGCGCAAAACTGGACAAAGGACATGGGAGTAACTTCCCCCCTGTCCAGAAACTCCCCTGGAAGGTTCCCCATAATCTTTCCAACCCTCTCCCGTGGGTACTTTAGGGCTTACCTGGCTGTAGGACCCTAATTCGTCCTGGGCGAAATTCAGAACTGAAACCACTGCACTTCGACCGTTGTGGCACTCTAGGCTTCGTTGGAATTCATTTGGGCCTGACTTTGTCTTCCTCTCAGTCTGCTGCATCACCTGTGCCTGTGCACTGTACAGGATCCGTGCAGGAACTGTGGAGCATCCAAGACACCTGAAGATAATCTCTCTTGGAGTGAAGGAGTCACTCCCCTGCATTCGCAGTCACTGCAACACTGCTCAGCTGATCCTGAGTTCCTACAAACACCGAAGGGTCCAGCAACACAGGAGGTGGGTTCCTACTTCTGTTAAGGGCCGAGCTGCCCTCTCACTCAGTTTGAGGTCAGAATCCCTTGTGGGAGCTGCAATACCCGAACCCCTGTACACCGCATACATTTGCAAGTGCAAGTGCTTGTTGGCAAGTCTGCAACAAGTGCCTTAAGCTCCGAGTAGCCACAACCTCTGGCAACTTCTCCTGCAAAGATCTTCACCCACCTCACAACAAGCGCTCTGTGGCCTGTTGTTTTATACAGTTGCCCTGGGTCCTCTTGCAACTCCTGTGCCTCCAGCCTGTGGGTTCAATTGAGGGTCAACCTTGTTTCCTTTGGGCTCCCCTGATTGCTTGAGGCCTGCCTTGACTCCCCTATGTGTGGTGAGTCTCCTGGACCTTGCTGGTCCGAACTGTACACTTCTTTGACCTCATGCATGGGTTGCCTTTGTCAAGGCTTGTTGGTGCTCCCGCCAGACACTGACCCATCAGCACTCAAAATCCTTCATGGGACAGCTTGTATCCAGCTCCTGGTCTTCCTGGACATCGCCTGGTCCCCGCAGCTGCAGAGACAAGGTCCCCTTCAACTATCCTGAAGCACTGAACGTCAGTGGGCATTTGTATACCGAGCCCCTGGTCCCTCTCAAGTGACCCAGACTCTGTCCCCCCTGCTTTCAGGAAATCATTGACAAGAATCCATGTTTGGATTCCAACTGACACATTCTCTCCTTCCAGCAGTGGCACTTTCTCAAAGTCCTCCTTTGGGTTCGACTCAGGTATCCGACACCACTTCACCCCTATGCACCCAGCTTCCCTGGGATAGGTAACTTGGATACTTTGGCATCCACTGGTAGGGTGGCTCTCCAACCTTCTGTCTTTCACAGGGTTTCTTTGGAGTCCACTGAGAAGGGTCCTTAAACTTTAAAATTCCAACCGCAACTTGCACATAGACTTGTACGGAGCATTCGGTTGTGTTCTCACATTGCACATGCACTCTGTGGGGTCCCTATCTACTCGCCTTGGGTGGTTCCTTGGGATCCCAGCAATTCTATGTCCTCTTGACTTTGTGCAGGCTCAAGACGTGATTCTTATACCACTTTCTTAGCATATGGTTTGGTCCCCCCCTGGAGCCCACTGTGTATTAGTGCTATTTACTGTCATTTCTTTGCTTACGTATTGTGTGCTTTGTGTCTATCTCCCTGTGGGAGATATAGTAACGTACTAGATAGTGTGATATACTAAACACATATAACTACTGTGTGGTGCTCTTTTCATTTAATCTATACTATAAGATTCATTCTGGTAAAACAAGCTGCTTTATACTCCTTCAATGCTAAGCCTGAAGGCTGCTCTCCAGAGCCACCACTTGGATAGCTCTCTACGGCTGTCTGAGACCTCTTAAATCACTATAAGGGTTGTCTGGACTGGTTCAAGGTGCCCACTTTATTTACTGGACATCATATACCAGGCCAGCTTCTCACACTCGCCAAGAAACATATTAGGCAGTAAATAAAAATGTATAGAGCTGCAATCAAACTGAAGTATAGCCCCTCTCTACTACAAATGGAAAACCAGCTTCCAAAACATATACATTATCGATGGTTCAGCACTCAAAGTTACTAGTTATGCCAAGTAAAGTGCATTCAAAGGTCAAATTTAAAATGCAGGCCAATGAAGATAGATACAGTAGGCTACTGTGTCTATCATTCATTGACGTGCATTTTAAAAGAAGAAAATAAATAAAGAACTACAGAATAAGGAAACTCTCTCCATGTGCATTAATTAAACGTTGGGTGCCAATACACCGTGAATACTGCTGTGAAAATCATGAAAATTCATGTTGACCTTTGAATATGGCTGTAGTAGAATTTTGGAATAAGCAAAAAGTGAAAGACTTGAAAGTATTGAGTCTGTTGAGAGCATTTATGCTGAAATGTTTACAACTCAATATTGTTTTCAAGGCAAGGGATGTCCCAGGCATCACCAATATTATAGCAGATGCTTTGTCTGGCAGACGTTTTGCAGCTTGGCACCGGGGGCAGAGAGGAACAAGATACCGATCCCTCTGAGTTTGGGCCTGGGGGGGTTGAGGATAGTCGAGCTGGTAGAAAAGTCATTAGCCTCACCAACTCGAAGAAGTTACCTGAAAGCATGGACTAAATTCTTAGTTTATGGTAACACTAATATTTCGGCAGGAAATAAGAAGCCTACAAATGAACAAGTTATTTTGGGATTTGTTTCGTATTTGACCATTTGTGGAACAATTAGCAGGTATTTAATTTTACGGACAATTGTGGTGGGGTCCTGATACCATACAAAGTGTATTAGTTAAAAAGTTTTGAAAGGTTGGAGTAAAGAACAGCAGAACAAGAATTCACTCAGAGAACCTGTAACTTTGAATTGTTGCAACAATTATTATTGCACCTCAATGTCTGCTGTTATGATAAGTTTAAGAAGTTATTGTTTTTTGGAGCTTATAGAGCATCTGAGTATCTTGGTTTGAGAAGACAGGGAGGGATAAAAAGTGATGAGATATTTCTGGAAAAAGATAAAATACGGATTTGGTTGAGGGCATCTAAAACTGATCAATTGAGCAGGGGTAAATGGGTTTGTTTGAATAGTAGCGGGGTGTCTGATTATTGCCCAGTGGGTGAATGGGAGAAATGTCAATCTTTGCATTTTTCAAGAATGGCGAAATTTTTTGCCATGCAGATGGTTGATGAGTGACTATTTCAAATCGATTGGTTGTATTAAGGAAAACACTAATCCTTTTGAGAGAAGATCCTTTGCTCTACGGCACTCATTCTTTTGGAATTGGGGCTGCAACTTAGGCCGCAAGACTGGGCTGGTCATGGCCAGAAATAAAAAGAATAGGTAGATAGAAATCAAACTGTTGTGAAAGATATGTAAGAAAATGAATAATAATGGCATTATATGGTTGCTAACCATTGTTTCTTTTAATCTTAGTTTGCGTTCATGGACCTTTATCTTTAAAAATGATTACCTGGATATTGGGACATTCCTTTATAAAGGGAGAGGTGTGGCGCCGCTGCCAGGGCGACTGACGTTGGAATCTGGGGATCACGGTTCGATCCCTGGCTCCGGCGGCAGGTTAGCCCAGCACCATGTGACTCTGGGCAATAGCTTGCTTAATCTTCCCGACGGCCCCCAGTGCCTAGAGACCCTTACGGGTGATTGTGCGCTTTACAAATGTGGATTATTATATAAAGTGGGCAGCATTATACGCTGAACAACACATTCATGGCAGTTCTCTTGGACTTCCAAGTACCAGACACAAGGCAGTATGGAGGGGTAAAAGCGTTATGAGATGGGGAAGTCTGTTACCAGTTTTAACTGAACTCTGCTCGTCGAGAGGAAGCCCTGATATGTTATTAATTCATTTAGGCGAAAAATACCTAGTCAATCTATCTGGTTTAAAGCTAATCAAACAAATGAAAATGGACTTACTAGTCATAAACCATAATTGGAGAGGCACTTGTTTAATTTGGACAGCATTTTTACCCAGAAACAACACTAGAGCAGATCGCTTGGGGATGCTAGATGGAGAGAGATTGTGAGATTGGGGTATGCAAGGCAAGGTGGTGCATATTGAGGAGTTGAAGGACAGTGGAAGATTCAGACTTTAGTTTATTAATGAAATTGAATTCAATTGTATTGTTTGGTGTTCTTTAGTATTATGCTACAAACCTGTCCTAGGAAAGTGGTCTTTTTTGCTAAATAAGCAATAGTGGTATGTGACTTTTTTGTGCGATGCGCAGCCTAGGGGGAGCATGGCTTTAGCCGATCTTCCCCTGAGCAACTTCACACAGTTGGAACAGGCCACTGGCGGGATAGGCAGGTCAGTCCATGGGGGCGGGACTTAGTGGTAGGTGATGAAAGGCTGGCTCTTGGGCAGGAAAAACACTCGTTAGGCAGTGCCTTCACGATTCTTTCTCATCTCCTTCTCCCAAGATGGAAGTATTTTCAACACTCTCTACAATAGCAATGGCTTCAGTCAATGTAGAATTTTTGGATAAAAGGTTTTCCTGTATCCTAGTACTATTGGTGAACCTTACTAGTTGGTCTCCCACCAGGGAATCTGGAAGTTCACTAAACTCACACGTGCGTGCAAGGGTTTTGAGAGAAGCAACATAACTGCCCACACGTTCACTTGGACCTTGGACTTTCGTAAAAATTCTGTGATGTTCCAGAACCACATTGATGTGAGGTCCAAAATAACGCTCCAAAATAACACTCTAGCATAGTCAGTGACATCTCAAAAACGTCAGGAGTCTCTCCTTCTCCATTGCCCACTGGTATAAGGTCCATGCTGTCATATATATTTCTACCTTCGACAGCCAGATTATGTAAAAGAATAGCTTGTTTCCTGAATCCGGAGAATTTTTCTCCTCCAATTGCCACAATATAAAAATCAAACAGATTCCTCCACCTTTTACATGGGGGAAAGCTTGCCTATAGTGTTGAAGAATGATGGAGCACCAGAGCATCGAAGATTTGCTTTAGTGCTGATTAATATGTGCAGCTGGAAAGAGTTGTGGTCATCGCGTTGTGTACATTCATCCTTGAAGAATTTCCTCACCTTTACTAAAATGGCTGCCACACGTTGCACGTTGCACGATACGTCAAGTACCTCAAGAGTCAGTACCAGCGCAGTGTGATCGAGATCGTGAGGAGATGCAGGAGACAGGGAACGCAGGACAACATAGAACACAGGCACACGTGACGTTTCAAAAATAAGCGCGCAACCGTCACTTACTGTTGGAGAGAAAAAAATGTAAACTCGGGGAGGGTTGGCAAACAGGTAAAATACACACTCCGGTGTGTATTTGATGTCTGAAGTTGCAGAGTATAACGTTGAAATACAGGAAACAGAGCCAAGTAAATGCTGTGTTGAGATGGCAGTCTGCGTGGGTTGACAGGGGAATCGATGGTTGCTCACTTGTCCCCAATCAAGTAGAAATCATCGCTAGTATTGAAAGCTGGAAAACTGGAAGACTTTAGTAAAGCTTTATTCCTGGCAACCACTGCCAGGTCTCTTCAGGTGTCTTCAGCAGCTTTTCCAGGGAAAACATGCCTCATGACAATCCATGAGGTCATCTCATTCCATGGCTCGAGCTAATTAATTACAACATTTGAATCCCACCCTCCAACCCAATTTTTTTAATAATTTTTCTTTGTGTGCTATAGGATTCCCATTATGTCATTCATGTTGAGTTAAAGAAGTTATTTAGTCCTGTTTTAGACAAATGTTTGCCTTGCCATGATAAGGCAGGTTGTAGCGTTTTTTGTTTCTAGTCAGGCGTTTTTTGGGGGGAATGACAGTCTGGAGCTGGCTTATCCATCCCTCAGGGGGAGGACAGAACACAGGGGAGCTGAAGAGGATGTGATGGCGTTTTTGAACAACACTAAAGCAGATCGCTTGGGGATGCTTGATGGGGGAAGATCATGAGATCGGGGTATGCAAGGCAAGATGGTGCATATTGGGGAGTTGAAGGGCGGGCGAACGTTCAGACTTTTATATATTAATGAAATTTAATTAAATTGCATTGTTTGGTATTCTTTGGTATTATGCTACATACCTGTCTTAATAAAGTGGCCTTTTTTGCTAAATAAGCAATAGTGGTGTCCCGAAGGGGTTGGGACTTGTGGGGAATCGACTACTGGACTGTCTTGGGAGCTTTTGGTAAAGAGAAACACAGGTGCTTTCAGGAGAGGTTTCAAAGACGGTTTAATGGGTATATAAGTCTTTTTCATTGGAAAAGGCAGTCCACTTGCAAAACTATAAGATAACCGTGTCCCAAATCATATATGGCTTCAAGTCAGCTATACGTTCCGGAGGTCTTGACAGGCGTGGTGTCGTCTGTCCCTGGGGCTTCTGTCTCGAGGCTTCCCCCACTGGTACCAAAAGAAAGGAGAACAGGGGTCAGGTACTTGCAACGCTCTCAGACTGAATAAAGGGCCGGGGGTGAAGACACGACTCCCGTGCAACAGTGCTCACTTCACTCTTTCGGGTGTGAGGGACAGTGCTCGTGCAGAGGGAGGGGATGCAAGGGCGGTGCTCCTTACTCTCGGGGCTGTTTCCTCCGCCCAACCCAGCCCGCTACCCGGCCCCGTACCTCTTGGAGCCACGCTCCTCCCGCGGGAACGTGGCTGGGCGATGCGTGTTGATGTTGGCCTCCTGGCTTGTCGCTCTCACCACGCTCCGAATCTCTCCGTTCGTCTCCTTCGCTGCTCGTCTTCTCCTGGGAAACGCCGTTCGCGGAGCTCTCAGCACTTCCTGATTTTGACGTGGCGTCCTCATCAAAGGGCGGAGCCTCGGCCTCTCGATACAGTTCCTTAAAGGGGCCGCTTCTGTTGATATCGTCGGTCCAGTCGGACTCGGGGTCAGCCGCCCAGGTGCATTGTGGTAGCTGTGGGGACAATGGGCACGGTGAGAGGGGGGTGGCGGACCACCAGTCCTTAGGTCCTACCATGTCCGGTCCGCCCGCCCCGTCACATACCTCCCCCCCTGGATTCTCCCGTTCGGGGAGAGGGAACACTCTAGAAAGGAAATCCGCGTTCCCATTGTCTTTCCCCTTTTTGTGTTGCACTGTGAAGGAATACGGTTGTAAAGACAGCAACCATCGTAACACCCGGGGGTTGCTGCTGCTGTTGTGATGCATCTATTTCAAGGGGGCATGGTCAGTATGAAGGATGAATGGTTTACCCTCCAAATAATATCGAAGTTTATCGATCGCCCATTTAATGGCTAGGGCCTCCCTCTCGATAGTGGAATAGTTACACTCCCTGGGGAAAAGCTTCCGGCTCACGTATAACACCGGGTGTTCGACTCCGTCCTGGACCTGGGACAATACGGCTCCTATCCCCACATTAGAGGCATCAGTGGCCAACATGTAGGGCAGGGAGTGATCAGGTGACACTAGAACCGGGGCCGTGATCATGGTGGCTTTCAGGGTTTGGAAGGCTGTCACGGCTGTAGGGGAGGGTTGTCTGTATTCACGGGTCTTCGTGTCTTTTCGTAGGAGATCCGTCAGGGGCGCAGCCATCTCGGCAAAACAAGGTATGAACCGGCGGTAGTATCCTACCAATCCCAGGAAGGCCCGTAGGTCCCTTTTGTTGGATGGAAATGGCACATCAGCAATAGCTCGTACCTTTTCGCACTGTGGAGCTATCGTCCCCTCACCCAGTACATATCCCAGGTAATTCACGCGATGAAACGCGGCTTTCGATTTCTTGGCGTTGACATGGAGTCCCGCTTCCCGTAGCGCGGTCAGGATGGTTTCTAGGTGGTGTAGGTGTTCCCTCCAGTTCTTGCTGTAAATGACGATGTCATCCAGGTAAGCCGAGCTGAACGCATTGTACGGACGCAACACCTTGTTCATTAGGCGTTGAAAGGTAGCCGGTGCTCCGTGGAGACCGAAGGGAAGAACCGTGAACTCGTAGGCTCCTTCGTCGGTCACAAAGGCGGTTTTCTTCATGTCCTCCTCCCGAAGAGGCACCTGCCAATACCCCTTCGTGAGGTCTATGGTGGTGATATATCGGGCGTCGCCTATCTTCTCAATCAAGTCATCTACCCGAGAGATGGGGTAGGTATCGAAGTGGGAGACTGCATTCAAGGCTCTGAAGTCCATGCAGAACCGTTTGGACCCGTCGGGCTTGGGTATCATCACTATCGGGGAGGACCAATGGCTTTGGGATGGTCGGATCACTCCTAACCTCATCATGTCTTCTACTTCCCGTCGTATGGCTTCTTTTCTTGCTGCGGGGATCCGGTACGGTCTTTGCTTCACGACTTCTCCTGGAAGGGTTTCGATGCGGTGTTCCGCCAATTTGGTTCTCCCTGGTAGGTCAGAGAACACGTCCTGGAATGGTTGCAGAGTGGCCGACAACTCGGTCTTTTCTTGGGGAGTCAACCCGGGGTTTACCACCAGTTGGTTCAACGTGGAACCGTAGGGGTCGCTCGACTGCCCTACGAAATGTCTCGATTGGGGTACTGGGCCCAACCATTCTTTGAGAAGATTGATGTGATAGGTTTGGGTTTTGTTGGGGGACAGGCGGAGTCGGTAGGTTGTTTGCCCAATGGTGTCGACTACCTGGAATGGTCCTTGCCACTCGTTCCGGGTTTTGTTACCTGCAGCCGGCAGCAACACGAGGGCCCATTTTCCAACCTCAATGCGTCGGAGCTTCTTTCCCTTGTCATAGTACCTCTTGTACCTTTCTTGTTGGTGGTCTAGGTTGGTATAAGCCAGTTCCCGTAGTTTCCCCAGTTTGGCCCTCAGTTGCGTAGTGTATTCCAGCATGCTTTTTGTTTCCTGTGGTGCCTCGTTTTCCCACATATCCCTCGTGATGTCAAGGAGGGAGCGTGGCTGTCTGCCATACAATAGTTCGAGAGAGGAACACCCTAGGCTGCTTTGTTTTTGGGACCGAATTACATACAGGGCGATAGGTAGAAGACGGTCCCAGGTCGGTCCTTCGGCTGTCAGCATTTTCTTCAGGGTCATCTTGAGGGTCTGATTATACCTCTCTACAAGGCCATCGGTCTGAGGGTGATATACTGAGGTCTTTAGGTGTTTGATATCCAGGGAGGTACATACTTCTTTCATCAGTTTGGATGTGAAGGGGGTCCCCTGATCCGTCAGCACTTCCTTGGGGAAACCAACTCGAGAGAACAACTCTATGAACCTTTCAGCGATGGCGGTGGTTGTGGCTGTTCGTAAGGGAAAAGCTTCCACGAATCTGGTCGCGTAATCGACCAACACGAGGGCATATATGTGTCCTCTACCAGTCTTCGGCAACGGACCGATTATGTCCATACCAATTCGTTCGAACGGTACCCCTATGAGGGGCATCTTCTGCAGGGGGGCCGCCACAGGACGGGGAGTGTTTCGCCTCTGGCAGACATCACATTTGGCACAATATTCCTGAACGTCCCGATATATCCCTTGCCAGAAGAAATGTCGGACTATACTGTCGGTGGTTTTTTCTTTTCCGGCGTGTCCGGCCGTTAGATGGGCATGAGCGAAAAATAATACCTGTTCCCTAAAGGATTTAGGTACCAAAAGTTGAAGCTCCCCGTCGCTTTTGGTTTGTCGGTACAATAGGTCATTCTTAATCATGAAACGAGGGTAGGAGGGAGTCTGGGTTCCTAGGGGGGCGTGGGCATTTTCCCATGCGTGAAAGAGCGTGCGGTCTTCTCCCTGAGCAAAGCGAAAGCTCCGATCAATAACCCATGGTTCGTGTGACAGGTAGGTGGCCTTGCTCTCATGCTGTCGGGGTCTGTCAAGGGTTTGCTTGAATAGGGAGAGAAATTTGGGATTGTCAGTACCCAGGATCATATCTTCGGGCAGGGAATCCACCACCCCTACCCGGACCTGACAGGGATCCCTATCCGGTAGCTTGATGGTAAGGAAGGCCACCGGATACGGCTTGACATCCCCGTGGACACACCGGATGTATACAGTTCTATGGGGTTGTACCTGGTCTTGCAAAACAAATCGGGTTTGGATGACGGACTGTCTACACCCGGAATCTAACAAAGCCCGTACTTGACAACCATTCATCCTCATACTCACGTAGAAAGTGCTGCCCATTTCTGCGGAGTACATCACTGTTCTGGGGAGGTACCCAACCTCCATGGGTTCCTCGGGGTTCTTTCTCTTGGTGCACATCCTCGCGATGTGACCCCACTCTCCACACTCGAAGCACTGCGGGCCTTTATTCAGGATAGGCATCGTTCCTGTTGGACGTAGCGCTCTGGGTACCTCAGACATACTTTTGGGTCTTTTGTCCGCCTTTGGGTGTGTTAGGGGTTTGAGGCCTTTCTCCTGTTCCCAAGAGAGGGTCTTGGGCTGTGCCCTGGCGTACTGGGACGCCATTTCGATGGCCTGGGCAACCGTAATACCCACATGTTGGCGCAACCAGCGTTGGGTGGAGTAGGGCAACGCCTCCATGAATTGTTCTAAATAAACTTTGTTTAGGATGTCCTCCTTACTGCAGAGGTCCGGACGTAGCCATTTGTCTGCGGCCATCTTCAATCGGAAGAAAAGTGTTTTGGGGTTCTCCCCTTGGACTCCACGCTCCTTCCTAAAGCGTACCCGATAGGCTTCCTGATCCATTCCTAAATGGTCTAGGATGACCATCTTAATGGTCGCATAGGGCGTCGTGCCCATTGGGTTAGCGGCCTGATACGCCGATTGGGCATCCGCCGTGAGGAGGGGTGCCAGGAAGAACGGCCATTTTTCTTCAGGCCAACTCATGGCTCGCGCCGCCCGCTCAAAATTCAAAAGGAAGGCGTCTGGATCGTCACCAGGCATGTATTTCTGGAGGGCCATTCCGTGGGGGTGGGGGCTATGCTGGCGTAACTCCCCTTGGAGGACCTGTGTGGGAGGGGGTACGTTTCTCAGACTGTCCAGCTGGGCCGTTATAGTGGTGGTGAACATATCACGGTCGGCCTGGGCAGTGGCAATCTGGCTTTCTACTGCCCTCTCCAATTTCTCTTGTCCTTTGATAATATGGTCAATAAGGGCCTCCATCTTTGTACTACAGACGGATGGTGGTGGCAATCCCACTTCTGACACCAGTTGTCGCGAAGGGGTTGGGACTTGTGGGGAATCGACTACTGGACTGTCTTGGGAGGTTTTGGTAAAGAGAAACACAGGTGCTTTCAGGAGAGGTTTCAAAGACGGTTTAATGGGTATATAAGTCTTTTTCATTGGAAAAGGCAGTCCACTTGCAAAACTATAAGATAACCGTGTCCCAAATCATATATGGCTTCAAGTCAGCTATACGTTCCGGAGGTCTTGACAGGCGTGGTGTTGTCTGTCCCTGGGGCTTCTGTCTCGAGGCTTCCCCCACCGGTACCAAAAGAAAGGAGAACAGGGGTCAGGTACTTGCAACGCTCTCAGACTGAATACAGGGCCGGGGGTGAAGACACGACTCCCGTGCAACAGTGCTCACTTCACTCTTTCGGGTGTGAGGGACAGTGCTCGTGCAGAGGGAGGGGATGCAAGGGCGGTGCTCCTTACTCTCGGGGCTGTTTCCTCCGCCCAACCCAGCCCGCTACCCGGCCCCGTACCTCTTGGAGCCACGCTCCTCCCGCGGGAACGTGGCTGGGCGATGATTGTTGATGTTGGCCTCCTGGCTTGTCGCTCTCACCACGCTCCGAATCTCTCCGTTCGTCTCCTTCGCTGCTCGTCTTCTCCTGGGAAACGCCGTTCGCGGAGCTCTCAGCACTTCCTGATTTTGACGTGGGGTCCTCATCAAAGGGCGGAGCCTCGGCCTCTCGATACAGTTCCTTAAAGGGGCCGCTTCTGTTGATATCGTCGGTCCAGTCGGACTCGGGGTCAGCCGCCCAGGTGCATTGTGGTAGCTGTGGGGATAATGGGCATGGTGAGAGGGGGGTGGCGGACCACCAGTCCTTAGGTCCTACCATGTCCGGTCCGCCCGCCCCGTCACAAGTGGTATGTGACTTTTTGTGCGACAACACTGTCAAGCGGCGCAACGCAGTCTGGCCAGCCCCTCTACACTAGTCTCTATCCCACAGTACTTCCTTTCCTCCATACACAAACTCCCCTACGCCAGCTATGGAGCCTTCATGCCGTACAGCGCTGAGCTACCTCCCTTCCCACAGCTAGAGCCCAGCACGACCTCAAGAACAGCACCGGGAGCCAGCATGCCACCTCAGCCCACCACTCGGCCTTCACCAGCTCAGGTATCCCTCCCGTCCCAAGATCTCCGCCCATGAGTGCAACAGCACCCTGAAGGCCTGGCTGAACGAGCACTGCAAGAACCCCAGCAATGGTGAGAAGATCATGCTCTGTAAATATGTAATATACAATTGTCCACCCTTAATCATTTCAACTCTTCTTATAACGTTATCTTGAGTGAATTTGCACCTTGTGTATATGTAACTCTAACCACAGGTATCCGTCATTGACTTATGTACTTACTACCATTCTTATTATGTGATTTTAGAGTTTATATATTATGTTATTCATGTATTCTGAAGTCCTTATGTAATGTGACTGGTTGTAATATAAAGCTCTCATTTTTTTGTTGCATATTTATATAGCACGAACCCTTCCCAAAACCGGGTCGCCTGAAGTCCTGAGGCGCCCGGAGCTGCGGGGGTCCCCGGCGGCAAGTTTGGACCCCTTGATGAGGTGTGAGAGCTGAGACCTTTTTAATAGATTTACCTTTTCTGCAGACCAACATTTAGCACTTCGCCCCCAGGTCATGCAAGGTTGTATCTGGCTTCCAACTGACAGGAAATACACCTCGCCATGCCCCAACTGTAAGTTCTCCTTGTACTTCACTCAATCTTGTACTAATCACCTGCCAGGAACGATGGCGCGTTCTACTCTATCAACTCAGCTCACTAAAAATGTCTCCTTCCTCAGTCTTAACTGCCGCTCATTACCCATGCATAAAAGGGACATATACGACCTTCTGTCCGAGGACAACCCGACGCTTTATTTCTTACCGAGACCTGGTTCCATGAAAGCGCAGGCCCAGACGTTGCTGCAGCCTTACCTCCCAACTATGCTATAGTCAGGATGGATAGAGGCATCAAAACAGGGGGTGGTATAGCAATTATCTTTAAAACCACCTCCAATGCAAATTTGACCCTGGTAATTTCCCCAACTGCGAGGCTGCCCTCTTTAAACTTTCTCTTAACCCTAATTTCACTTTTTCAGGCTGTTTGGTCTACCGCCCGCCTGGCCCCTCCAGTTCCTGGGCCTCATCTTTCCCTAGCTTGATTACCCCTTTTCTTATATGTTCCAAAAACTTTTCAATCATCGGTGATCTCAATCTTCACCTAGATGACCTTCAAAACTCCACGTGCAGCACCTTCATAGCCGGTTTAGAGGCCATGAACATTACGCTCTTTAACTCCGGCGCCACGCACAGAGCCAGACATCTGCTCGACCCAATCTTCTCCAACCTTTCCCATATCCACTGCACTTCTGCAGTGCCTTTAGACTGGTCGGACCATTTCCTATTAAAATTTAGTATCACTCCTCCTCCGTTCCTACCTTTCCCAGTCAGCCCTCGAAAATTCCAAGGAGAGACTGGAAAAAACTTGATATAAATGTCCTGAATAGGCTTCTTTGCTCCAATCCACCCTTAGGTCAGTTTAATATTGATACACTATCAGGAGATGTCGATAACTGGCTCTCTGGTGCCATAAATACCTGTCTCCCCCTCACTCGGAAACAGCCTAAAAGACATCGAAACCCGGCTCCGTGGCTCAGCGAATCCTTAAAAATTGAGAAATCCAAATGTAAGCGCCTTGAACGTAATTAGAGGATTGACTATTCTCCAGACTCCAAGGAAACTTACAAAATGGCAAAAAAATCTTACCACTATCTATGTGCTTTGGCTAGGGCCAGTTTTGTTTCTAAAACCATTTCTGAGGCGACTAATTTTTCCAAAACGCTCTTTGGATTGGTCAAAGAGCTGGCAGGCTCCAAGACCATTACTATACCACCGCCTTTAAATTGTAACCAATGCAAAGAACTCGCACAGTTTTTCACAAAAAAATGGAAACTATCCATCTGGATATAGCCAAATTACACTCTGACCGGACCCCGTTACCACACACTCCCACATTTCTCGCCACAGCCTGCCCATCTACCACCGACTCTCCTCTCACCTATCCCCACTTGGACTCCTGGCCCCTTCCTAATTTGGACTCCCTGACTAACATCTTAGGGAAATTAAAATCTGGGTCGCCCAAAGACCCACTTTCTATCCCTATTATAAAACAACTCGACACTCCCCATTTATCCCTGATATTACACACCCTTAACACTTCTTTGCGTGAATCCTCTGTTCCTGCTCTTTGGAAGCACGCCATGGCAACAATTCTCTTAAAGAAGCCTTCAGCGGATCCCAATGACTTGTCTAACTATCGCCCCATCTCTCTTTTACCAGCCTTCTCTAAGATCCTTGAGAAACACATCCATTTACACCTTTCCCAATTTATTGAATCCCATCAAATTCTTCATCGCTCTCAGTCTGGCTTTAGAACTGGATTTTCCACCGAAACTACATTACTAGGAATAACAAAGAACCTGCGCCAACACCTGGACAGAGGAGAAACGGCTGCACTCATATGGCTTGATCTTAGTGCAGAGTTTGTTACTATTTCACACACCATACTCTTAAATACACTAAACTCACTAGGTATTCGCGGTTCAGCACTGAATTGGATCTCCTCATTCCTCGCGCACTGTACATTTCAAATCTTCTCTACTATATCCAACTCCAAAATTCACACCTCACCTTATGGGGTACCCCAGGGCTCAGGACTAGCCGCTATATGTATCAACAAACCATTTTGCATTTCCTAAATAGCGAATTTTAAGGAATCGCTATTTAGGAAATGCAAAACGGTATGTATGTACAAAATCGCTTTCCAATAGCGATTCCTTAGCATTCCTAATTTGAGATTAGCAAATTGTCAATCGCAAATTACCCCTTCATTTCCATGGGCCAGGAGGCCCATAGGAATGAAAGTGCAATTTGCAATTAGCAATTTGCTGATCGCAAATTAGGGATTTTTCCGAGGGTGCAGGGGTGTCTCAAGAACACCCTGCTGCACCCCTGAAAAAGACATTTGGGGGCATATGGCGCACATACATGCCCTAAGGGCTTGTATGGGCGTCATGTGGCACCTTTGGTTTTTTTCAAAAAAGCTTTTTGATAAGAATTCGCAAATTACCACCAACTAGAAGTTGGTGGTAATTTGCTAATCCTTAATGGCATTTTTTGCATATTATTTGTTTGATACATTGCATTTAAGGAATCGCAAAATTTGCAATTCCTTAAGTGCAATCGCAAAATAAGGATTAGCAAATTTTGCTATTCCTTATTTTGCATCAAACTTGTTTGATACATACCATTTGTCTAATTAGCATTCGCAAAGGCCGAAATTCGCAGAATTTCGGCCTTTGCGAATGCTAAATAGCTTGATACATATAGCGGTTAGTCCTTTACTTTTCAATTTGTACATCAGGCCTCTGGCTGACATTGCGGAACAAGTCGGTCTTACTCTATTCTCTTATGCAGGTGACTCCCAGATCATCTTTTCCCTTTCTAACAGTGACCCCAGCTCCACCTCTCTTCTTCAATCTGGTCTTGGGAAAATCGCTACCTGGATGAAAAACAATCTCCTAAAACTTAACGTTGGCAAAATCGAGGTCTTGATTCTTGGGAAAATTAAGGAACTATGGACCGCGGCTCACTGGCCTGCCGAGATGGGTCCACTCCCACTGCCCTCAAAACACGTCCCGAATTTAGGAATTCTGATTGATGATGCCTTGACTGTGCACCAACAGGCAGTCAAGGTCTCTGCAGTCCTCGTCAGCAGGACATTGACGCCTCAACTCCTCCTTGAGCCTAAGGATTGAAATCTATTCGTTTGAGCGTGGGAATTATCACCACCAGTACACCCTTGAGGGGTCTTCAATACCCCACGGTTGCCCTGTTTTTATTGTCCTGATGAAGACTCGCATGGTCCAGGCACAAACGACCGACAGGCCCTAAGACGAGTTGAAACGTCAACGCTCTAAAAAAACCTGGACCAATCTTTGTTTCTCATATTGATGTGCAATATTGATGTTACATATTTGTTCTTGTTAAAAAATTTAAGAAATAATTTTGGTTCATCAATTTTTCAGGTGGCCAGGTTACACAGGACGGATGATTGTGGATCTGTTCTGACTTGTATAGTTGTTGTGAATATTTTATGTCATTTTTCTATGAATTTCTTCTTTCTCTCTAAACCACTGGACACGCTTTACTGCACTCCTTTTCTATTTTCGCACGTCTTGTTTGGGGCAACCAATATGATTCGTATTGAACAAAAGTTCGGAAATGTGTGACTTGGTGGACCTAGAAATAATGGATTAAATTGCCCTTGGTCCCATATTGGTGCTGTTGGCTTTTTTATGTTTATTTATGTTTTTTGATGAATATGTGCATATATTGGACAGAGCAGATTGATTGGTACGGACTACGATAACGTCCTTTACTTAGGAGCTAACAAGGCAGTGAAGAGACGTTTGCAATTGGTGCAAAACTCGGCCGCAAGACTTCTCTGCAATATCCCCAGATATACTCACATTTCGGGATATCTGAGCGACCTACATTTGCTCAGAGTTGAGAATCGCATCAAATTCAAGACCCTGAGCTATATGTTTAAAATCAACCACGGCACAGCCCCACAATATCTGCAATCCCTTGTACGTCCCTACACTCCTTCTCGCCCCCTCCGATCTTCATCTTATGGTAACTTCACTGTACCTAGAGTAAAACTCACTAGGATGGGGGGCAGTTCATTCTCCTACCTCGGCCCCACTCTGTGGAATTCTCTCCCTCTAGATATCCGCAAAGAAACCACTTACACACTTTTCCGCAGAGCCATTAAGACGTGGCTATTCAACCAATAACTCTGTTTATCTGTTGTACTTAGGTGGTTACCAGTTCTCTGACCTTCCAGCGCCGGGAAACCCTTTTTTGGTAGTTGTCGCGCTCCATTATAAGCTCAATAAATAAATAAATAAAATAAGACAGTTCCTGCCGCCGGAGCCCGGAGCACGAGCCAAGATGGCGGATCTTGCCAAGCTTTATTGCCGAGACGTTCACTGCGGCACTGGGACCTACGGGGGCCGCGCGGCCACTGACGAGGACGAGGGTTCCGGCGATCGCTCTTACTTAGCCCCAGAGGGTGTTTCGACTGACGAAGGGTAGCGCCTGGTCCCATTGGCGCCCACGACGTAGGCTGCGATCCCCCAGCTTCGGCCCCGGTTTACGGAGGGGAGCCCCCCGTCGTGCGGCGGCTCATGATGACCTCTCCTGTTGACGACGCCTGGTACGGAGAGAAGAGGGGGGACCTACACACCAGTAGGTCACCAGGAATCACCTTGAATGAACAGTGCCTGTCCTTAGGATGGTGGTGATCAGGCACATGTGCACAACCTCATGAGGAGGCCCCGGTTGGAGGCTACATACCCCTGATGGCTCCCCCTTCTTCAGCGACCTGTTTTCACCCCTGAGGGGGCCCTGAGATAATACCAGCCCACCCTACAGTGGCTTATCGAGTGTGGCCCCCGGCAGCCCCCGCAATTCTGGGCAAGCAGAGATGGCCCGTGGGGAGCACCCCTTGGGGCACACACACCCCTCCCCCAAAACAAAGCAGCGGGGCCGTGAAAACACCAGATGCAGGCAGCAGCCCTGCAGCCACATTCGAATGAAAGAAACTACGCCACTGCCTCTCCTGGACTTCTTTACTTTTCTTTTGTCCTGGCCGCCATTGTGCTGCTGCTCGCGGCTGCTTTTCTCTGGACCCTGACCCGCCACCTTGTCCATTCCCTCGTCCTTTAACCCTTTTCCCTAGTTTCCCCCTTGACGATCCTCAAATGTTTCTTCCCTTTTCTGATTTGCCTTTTCTCCATACCCTTGTATCCCTCCCACCCTCCCTTGGTGCTGTGACTGCACCCCCCTCCAACCCCACTTAATGGAACTCTGCTCCAGTGGTGTCACTAGGGGGGTGCGGGGGGTGCGGACCGCACCGGGTGACACCTTCACATGGGGTGACACCGTGGTCCGTGTTGACAATAATCTTGGCCGGCGGCCGGGTAAGGTTCGACAGACAGTAATATTATTTTGCACACCAAAATGCAAAATAATATTACTGTCTGTCGAACCTTACCCAGCCGCCGGCCAATATTATTGTCCAATTAGGCTACGGCGTAGGCGTAGACGTCCGGACGTCAACGACGTTCGAAACGTCACTCTCGTGTGACGTGGCTCCCGATCCGCCGTTTTCATCACTGCCCATGGTGCCAGGTGCACACTTGTCTGTTGTCTTCAACTGGTAAGTTGCACTCCTATTCTTACCTTCGCTGTGTGTGTGTGTGTTTGAAATTGAAAGTATGCCCTTTGAACTGGGAGCTGGAAAAACAAGTACACCGTGCCGCAAACAGCATCTGTTAATACGCAACTTTCCTAAAGCATGTGCCTCTGCCTTCCCCAAATTTCACAGAGCACATCTCCGTGGCCACGTGAGTATGCTGAAACGTGATCTTTCGCAGCCATCTCCCTTGGCATCTGACTGGCAGAGGAGCATGGAGCGGAGGAAAGAGGCTGCCCTGGGCGCTGCCGGTGACGGGCACCACCTGGGTAGAGCATGTCCCAGCAGAGGGGGCACCGCCAGGATGCCGGCCCCGGGTGTCGGGGAGGGTGGCAGGGGCCCCGCCGAGCTCATCCAGAGGGCCCTGGAGTTCAAGAGCCAGGGGGCCGAATGCTACAAGCCAGGAGAAGACGTTCCGGAAAGCCATTGGCAAGTACCATCGGACCCTGCTGGAGCTGAAGGGGCTGGGGCTGCTGCTGCCTCTGGGGCCCTGACCGCCGAGCAGAGGCACATTGTGGAGTGCATCGAGGTAGAGTGTTACAATAGCCTGGAGGTTAGCAGCCCTCGCTACCCTTTGTGCTGCCTGAAAGACGCAGATTGGTTCATAGGAGGGTGGGCGGGCACTTTTGCCAAGCTCATGCATTGGAAAGGCCGGTCCAGCTGAGGCAGAGCCAGTGGTCTTGCATGCAGCTGCTGATGCCATTAGCGTCAGAAAGCGCCTCGAGCCCAGTTGCTGCGCTTTATATGCTTCTTAGTGGTAAATGGGATTAACTGACTCTGCCCCAGCCCTCCCTCCTCATGCAACTAACTTCACCCTGTTTTTAGAGTGACACCGTCTTAACCTCTCTGGCCTGTCAGGGGCAGCTGTATGCAAAATATGTTCCCCATTTTCCCCACTGCGCATTCTGGCTCTGTTTTTGTTTACGTTCTTTCTTTGTTTCCGGTTGTACTTTTGAGTTCTCGAGCTCCACCATCCGTGGCTGCCAGTTCGATACTGCTGCCCCCAAGTGCAGAATGCATGTCCGCCTGCCTTGCATGTGGCGTCCGGCTTGTGTTTAAGCACCATATGTAATAGAGGGTTATAGAGTATTTCGCTATTTCACTGTAGAAAGACAAACCTGAGTTTAAATTGAGATCACTGCAGCAAATGCAACGCCGCACAGATACTTTGATATTGCAAATTAGTTTAGAGGTAGGTAGATGTGGGAATAAAGTGGTATTGGAGATTTGTCTCTGGATAATGGTGGAATTAGAATACATTATTTTATTTGCACTACAGCACAAAGTGATGCATACGTACCGGTGCTGGGCGCAGCCCATTCTGAAAAAGTATATTATGTGTGTCCTGCTCCTTCGGTGTGAGATGCAGGAACACAGTCCTAGGATAACCTGTGCCCTGTAGTGAGTGCGCTTTAAGTTTAAAAATAGTTCACGCTCAGACCTGTTGATTGGCAATCCGATATATTATTGCATGAGTTACTTCTCTACATTGTATCTCTGGGCTGAGATTGGCGTCAGAGCTGTCTGCCACTGCCTTCTGCGGTTTGTGTGGCTCAATTAAAGTGCTGCAACTCAGCAATCTACCTTAATTAAAGCGCTTCGGTGCTCGAGCTCTATTGCACTTTGAAGGTTTGTGCATATGTAGCATGTGGATTGCTGGGGTTTGGATAGCGCTCAGAGTGTTGCTTGAAGGCGCTGCTACATTTAGGAGAGACTCAACTGAAAACCCACCAGACACGTTGATTTATGTGAACTGCACAGAGTTGTCTTCCAAATGACAGGCGCTAGGGCAGTCCGGTTGTAAGGCGCTAGAGTTACCGACCTTTCCTCAAATGCGTCCCCTTTCTTAAACTAGTTTACCATATCGTGACAGAGTGCAATGAACTTTCACTCACGCAAACCTCACCTGCACCCCTGTGTCAAGACGAGTGGCACTGCTGCTCAGTGCACGAGAAATAATGCACTGAAAAGGAAGAGTCGGAAAGGTGAACACTGGCTCTGCACTTCTGAATATAAATAAAAAAGTAGCATTCATTTTTATCATGAAACTTTCTTTGGTGATGGAAACCAATTAGTTAATAGAGTTACAGGTTCTCGAATAATTTACTTGTGCCCTGTATTATTTATTTGGCAACATTTTTGCCCTCTCGTCTTCCTTGTTAAAGAAAGTGGTTGAGTGATGTCTTGAGCAGAATGAATAGCAAGTACACAGTGCCTGGTAAGACAATTGGCGTTGTAACCGTTGACAGGTGCAGAGCTACTGTTATTTAAGTAAACTCCAGTCAGGTCCGGTAAGCATGATGCAAAGCGCCACACATCGGAATGGGGCAGATGTCTCCGCCTCGAAGGAATGCATCAAAGCCACACTCCACATTTTCCCATGTGTGGTTAAGACTTTTCTATGGTGGCCAGGAGCAAGGGGAGGAGTTATGAAAGGATGGGTAACACCTCTGCAGTGCTTTAGACTCTGGTGTAGAGGAGTGGGCTTGGAAAGGCCCCAGAAGAAGAAGGACCCCCTCCGTGGGTGCTGCATAGATGAATACATCTCCTCAAGGAGGTCCATCATGGATTCATGGGGTAAGTTGTGAGGGGGTGACACCATGAGTTACCCGCACTGGGTGACACCAACCCTAGTGACGCCACTGCTCTGCTCTTCTGTTTTTCCTTTGGGTCTTGACCTGAGAAAATCCACTTTGTGTATATATGTATATAGAGATAACTCTAATCACTAGTATATGCAGTAGACCTTCGTACTCTCTACCATTCCTATGTGACTCGTTTAGAGTATATCCATTCGTATCCCTTCCTTATGTATATAGAGATAACTCTAATCACTAGTATATGCAGTAGACCTTTGTACTCTCTACCATTCCTATGTGACTCTTAGAGTATATCTATTTGTGTCTCTTACTTGAGTGACTACTTTTTGTACATTTGCAATTTTTCTATCTGTTTGTATCTCTTCCTTGTGTGACTTTACATCTTGTACATTTGTAATTTTTTCTGTTTGTATCTTTTATGTAACGCATGTAATCCTAAATCCTTATGTTTTGCAACTGGTTCTTATGTAAGGCGCTCTGACACCTTCGGGTAAAGTTCGCGCTATATAAAATCGCATTAAATAAAAAAAGACCCGAAGGTATTGGAGCGCTTTACATGAGCACCGTATTTACATTACACATTCAGGCACGGGGAGATTAAGTGATTTGCCCAGAAATAATCACCGGATGTGGACGCGACAACGAGGCTCGAACCCTGGTCTCCAGCACCCAAGTCGGCAGTCTTGCAGACGACCACATTTACCGTCGGGTAAAAATCGCGCTATATAAATAAAGCAGCGAAAAGGTCTGCAAACATCACAAAACACATGGGCAAAAAGAAAGAGACGTCATTGGAGAACAAGTTGCAGGCTCCGACGGCAACCGTGGTTGCTAGAGACGCCATGGTCATCGCTCCAATCGAATTTTAGGAGACGCTGCCAATCAAGTTCACGAACAGGTGTGCTAGCTTTTTACTTCCGGGTAGAAGCGTTTGACAGGAAGGCTGGGCCACGTTGGCTTAGTTCATACGCCTCCTTGACAATTGGTGACGGATCTCTATTGTTTCCGCCCCTTTGCCGTCGTCAGTCTCTCCAGTCCCCGCCTCCTCTATACTTTCAGACTGGTGTGCGTTTACTGGAGCAGGGCATGTGATGCTGACAGAAGAGGAGAGAGGGAACCAGAATTGGAAGGGATAGTCCCGCGGTGACAGGTATGGCGGGGGTGGGGACGGACGAGGGAGCGGGTCTGTTTGGCCAATAGGAGAGAGTTAAATAGGATGGGGGGCTCCGAGAGAAAATTGGAGCAGAAGGAGCCGCAGTCGAGGTAGGTGTCAGTGGAACAGCGCAGGGAAGATTGAAAGAGGCAGGTGGGATGGCTAGGCAAGTAGGGAGTAAACCGAGGCTGAATCGGGATAGGCAGTTGCAACCCGCCTAAAGGAGTACGAAAAAATGTATTTTGGCAGTGAAGGGGGCGGTATCGAAAAAGAGAATCAAATCAAGGTCATTAGCGGACGACAAGTTTCTTAACCAGATCCCCTCCCGTACTATTTTTGCCTAGCTGTTTGCAGAGCTCTCATGTTACTTAGTTTCTTGCGTGAGTAGTTTAGCCAGTCTGGTTTTTTTCATTGCATGCTGGTATTTCTAGTTCCGTTTAATTGGTTATCAAAACAGGACTACAAGTCACAAAAATTGAAAGAACATTCCTGGGTTGGATAACTTACTCATGGAGGTTGGAAACGTAGGAGCTCTGTATTTGAAGAGCGTCGTCATCGCTGCAAAATATAACCCCGGAACACACACCGCTCTAACTGTGAAGCTGATGAAAGACCCTGAAATCAGAGCCTATTTAATTATCCGCTGTTATCCTGCCACGTGCCTTTTAGATTGGTGGTTGTGCCTTAAACGACCATTCATAGGTGACTGACAACCTGTGGTTGGGATCAATCTGAAGCGTCCTTTCCCATCATTCTGCTCATTCCAACCCAGGATGATGACTCCTTCGGCTGTGTAAAACGCTATCTTTAAACATCTTAAGTGCCAATAGAGGCGGTTTTGTATCCGTGTTTTTGGTGGCACGTTGCTGTTCTTCTTTCTGTTGTTCTTCATATGTTCCAATGAAAGAATGAGGCGGAGTTTTGTCTTTATGACTTGGGTTGCAGAGGCTGTTTTTAATTTCAAGTTTGCTCTGAGTAGGCCAGACTGTCACCCTTACCGGTCTTTATGTGGTGATAATTTGTCAAATGCTGGTGTTTCAAATTATAGTGCAATATTATACAAATGTTAAGTCTCAAGTAGGTTCATCTAGTATTCTTGTTTGTTGGATTGGTCCTCTGAGGTTTTCTTTGTGCCATAGGATTATGTTGATTACCTGGTGGCATTGTTTAGCTGGATCCAGCGTGTACGATAGTGCAGGGCATTTGTTATCCCGACTTTTCATTAGCAGAGAAAAATATACCCAGTTCTGCTCTGCACTCATAATTTAGTCAGTCTCTGTGTGTATGTAATAGATGTTTGCAGAACAGGAGGTTTAAGATTTTCTCTGCTGATTTTTGTTACATTCTGTTCAATGCTTAATATTGGTCCTAAGGTAGGATTCGGAGATATCCTCATCAAATACTATTGGGGTTTATAATCTATTTAACTCCTGATTTATTTTTAGAGTTTTATAGAGCGCGGACAAGACCCTTGCGGGTATCAGAGCGCTTTACAGTACATGGGGATAATAATAACATACATACTGGATAGGTCAATGAAGAGTACATAAAACCATCGGGCAAACATAGAGCAAGGCAATAGGAAGTGACCTGATGAGTGAAGGTAATACAGTAAAGGTAAGTAAGTCAAAATAAAAATAACATCATTGAGAACGACAAAAAGCAGAGCAATAAGGTGCCAGACAAGAGCAGGCTGAGGAGACATGGTAACGACAAATAGATTGATTAGGTAGGTTAGTTTGATACCATGTACGTATGTTCTTGCGGAATCATAGATCTGTGTTTAAGAGAATTTTGCCATAAGAATGCCTTTTACTTCCCGTTTGAAAGCTGCAGTGGAGGGGTTCAGCCTTGTTTCTGGGGGAAGGGCATTCCATAGCCTGGGCGCCATTTCAGAGAAGGAACGCTTGTATGTTTTTTTCTTGTTAAATCTTTGTGGCTTCAATAGGAGGTTTTCTGCACTTCTTGTGGATCTTATCCCGCTGGATATTGTACGTTTCTGTGTGAGATAGCTGGGTGCATTGTGGTGTATGGCCTATGCGTCATGCTCGCTATTTTCAGTTGAATTCTGGCTTCAAATGGCAGCCAGTTTAGAGATTTAAGGTCAGGGGAGATGTGGGTCCTTCTTTTTGAGCCAGTGATGAGTCTCGCTGCCTCATGAGTAGAAGCTCATAGGGGAGCCGTAGTAGCTGTGGGGAGACCGCATAGCGAGACACTTCCGTAGTCCAGCCGAGGTAGAACTAGAGCTAGAACCGCCATCTTGAAATCATTGGTCGGTAGGAAGGTTTTCAGTTTCCTCAGTGTGTTAATCTGAAAGTTTGCTCCCTTCGTTGCGTTACAAATGTGTTTCTGCATATTGAGGTTGCAGTCAAGTATTATACCCAATGATTTCGCTGAGTCCACAATAGTTGGTTGAACGTTGAATGCAGTGAGGTGTTTGATCCAATCATGCATTATGGGGACTTTGGCAGGTAGGGCAATTAGGAGGAATTCTGTTTTTGAGGCATTCAATTTGAGGTGATTCTCTGCCAACCATGTTTGGGTGGTCTTAAGGGTAGTGTTAAGCAAATTGATGTCTTCAAGAGTGTTGATCTTAAGGTAGAGTTTGGTATCATCAGCGTACATGTGGAATTGCACGTTGGACACTTGTAGCAGATCGGTGAGTGGTTCCATGAATAAGTTAAAACGTGTTCGTGAAAGCGAGGATCCTTGTGGTACTCCTAGCGTAACTGGAACGGGTTAAGAGAGGGTGTTGTTGACCTTGAATTTTTGGGTCCTGTTTTGCAGAAAAGAGGTAAACCAGTTAAGCACTGATCCAGATAGGCCCATTCTACAGTTCAACAGATCTATCAAGTTCTTGTGTTTGACTGTATCGAAGGCTGATGAGAGGTCTAGTAGCATAAGAAGGCAAGATCCGTTTTGATCCAGTATTTGAAGGGCATCATCAATGATGTGTGTGTCATGGCTGATTCCATGCTGTGATCTGCTTGGAAGCTGGATTGGTGTTTGTTGAGAAGGTTGAAGCGATCCATATGTTTTGTTAATTGGTATGGAACACATTTTTCCAGAAGTTTGGCCAGCGTGGGAATATTCGAGATGGGTCGGTAGTTGTTTAGGTCCGTAGGGTCAGCTGTGGGTTTCTTAAGGATGGGAGAGACCTGCCTCACCTTAAGGGAGTCAGGGATGCAACCTTGTAGGAGTGAACTGTTGATGATTTTGGTCCAGAGAGGGAGAGATTAGATCATTGAGGAGATCTTTCTTGATGTTCTCAGTCTTAAGATTGAAGAAGGTAGAGAATTCTTCACATGTGGGTTGTGGAAGAGTTAGGTCTTGTGGACGTTGAGGTGCGTCCTTAGATTGGGTTTTGATTAATTCGAAGAGTTTTTTTTGTCGTTTTCTTGCTTGGTCAAGTTGGTGACTGAAGAAGTCTGCTTTAGTGCGCCTTATCTTTCGATAGTAAGCATTTCTCTTTCCTTTTAGAATCATGAGGAGTTTGGCGGATGGGACCGATCTCCAGTTGCGTTCAGCAGTTCTGAGAGAACGTCTATCATCGTTAAGTGCACCATTGAACCAGGGTTTAGAGTCTTTCGTGGAAACTCTCTTTAGTTGAAGGGGAGCAAATTCGTTTATTATGGAAGTCATAGAGTTGAGATAATGGTTGGTGAGATCATGTACGTTGGAGGCACCAGCAGGGGGGAAGAGTAGATTGTGGCTGGAAATGGGTAACGTGTTTGGGTTGAGTTTTTTACAGTCTCTTTTCCAAACTTTGGGTTTTGTGGATTGAGCCGAGTTGAGTTTAACTGTTTAATTGAAAAAGAAGGTGATGATGTGATGGCCTGACCAATCGCAGGGGAGGATCGACTCCAGGTGCGTGGAATCGCGCTTGGAGATTATTAGGTCCAGAGTTGCGCCTTTATTGTGTGTAGGGCTGTTGCAAATTTGGTTGAGGTCTAGGGCGTTGAGGAAGTTTTTGAGACTGTTGACCACAAAATCGTTGAGGTCGTTCCAATGGAGGTTGAAATCACCCAGGAAAATGTGGGTGTTCTGTCCTCCGGTGTATGTAGTGACCATGTCCATGAGGTATTCTGTGAAGATGAGGTTGTCACCAGGTGGGTGATAGATGGTGTGTGACGTACAGATGGGTTTGCCATTACTGTTGATGTCCAGGCATATGTATTCGCAAAAGGGGAGTGCGGGGGGATATGGCTCTATTTACGGTGATGTTGCTCCGCTGGATGCATGCAATTCCTCCTCCTGTCTTGCCACTCCTGTCCAGCCTGATGATGTCATAGTTAGGTGGTACTAGGATGTCAATGAGAGGCGAGGAGGATTCTGTAAGCCATGTTTCAGTAAGAATTATCAGATCCAGGTCAGTAGAGATAATTAGGTCTGCTATGTCCGTTGCGTGCTTAGAGGCCGATCTGCAGTTCAGGAGTGTGCAATTAAGCCGAGGAGTGGCGGGGGAAGTGGTGTAGTCCTGCGTGATTGGGACTTTACTATGATTGTTATAGTTTATTCCTCTATTGTTATGGGTGGAGAGCCTATTGGGGTCTGAGAGGATAGAGGGGATGGGAATGTGTCTGGGAGAGGTGGGACTCGCGATGGAGGGTTCGTAGGAGATTAGAAGAGAGCGAAGATCGTTCTCCGAAAATGGGTTGGTGGAACGCATTGTGCGGGAGGATAGATTACGGTAGGGTATTGATTTCCAGCAGGGAACATTACATATGGGGGTGTTAGGTAGGTGGGCTGGGGGCTTGCTAGGTATACATGTTCTGTAGGATCTAGAGAGCCCTGGCTGTCTCAATAGCATCGCTTTAAAAACATGGAGATCACTCAATCAAAGAGGAAAGGTGGACATGAACTCATCTAATCTAGTATCAAATGTGGTAATGATTGGGATGGGAGGCGGTGACATGGGTGTGTGTGTCTGAAGTGTGGGCTGGAAGGGTGTATGGACAGGTGCAGGGGTGAGAGGGTTAGTAAGTGCATTTGAGTGTTTAGGGTGGACTGGTTGTTAATGTGGGTGGCTGAGTAGAGGGATGGTGGTGGGCAGATGTGCGATGCGATTTCAAAGGGTGGACAGTTATTTGAAAGGTCAAGGGGTGACCCATAAAGTGCAGGTGACTGAGTTGAGGGGGACTGGCTGGCCTGGGTGGGGTCCTTGCTAGGTGTGTTATTGCGAATAGGGGAAGAGGTAGAGGGAACGATGATTGGTTGGGGGGGTTGTGTTAGTGGGATGGGGAGCTATGGGGGTTCCCGAGTTAGGTTCCAATGCTGTATGGGGGGAGCTGTGATCGCTCCTGGAGTGGGCTCAATAGCTGTTGGGTGTGTTTGTGTAGTTTCGGAGGAGTGCTTTCAAAGTCTGATTAGTGTATTCAAATCCCAAATTAGCAGGCTCTGTAAAGTATGATCTACTGCACTAAAGAGAGAATGTATTTACTTTTTAAAAATGTTTTATCCTGAAGCTATTTTTTTTGGCCAGTTTTAATTTTACATCTACACTGTTTTCTTATTGGACATTTAGCGAGGGCATCAGCCCTTCTTTGGTGTATGCTAGGTCAACTGTGCACAGCAAACACTTCACTTCTTAGACATTCATGGTTATGGTGGGTGCCTCAGATTATGCTAGTGGTAATTCCAGTACATTAAGGTAGATGTTTGGCTGAGTTTGAATTCCTGACTTTTTGCGTTCCAGTTTGAAAATTCCAGTTGCATGCTAGATATATCCAAGCCATTGCACTGCTGGAAGCCTACTCTAACTTTATATTACCTCCCGTCACAGCCCATACCTCATTAGGCCACTGTCACATCCTGTGGCTTATAACCTATGACACCCCCCCCTATTCACACCCAGTTATTTTTTTCTGCGGAGCCAGTCTGTGCAAGACTCACCACGGGGGTACTTGATGCCTCCTGTTCCATGTCAAGGTAAGTGTGCGGCGGTCAGCGTTCGCATTCCCCCCTTGGTGCCTGAGAGTGCCTTCCCAGCTACGTTTTTGAGTCCGTTCTTTAGCGGGACTATGGGCTTTTGGCCAGACTGCCTCTTTTGTTTGGAGTGGTGGCGGGCCTGCTGCGGCTTCCTCCCTTCCGGGTTCAATCCCTGCTCTAGCGGGGATGCCCAGTGGGGTGGTGTGGGCGGGGTGTTTGGATGCATGGCATTGGCTGTCTCGGCACGTCCGGGGCAGGTGGTTTAGGTGATTGCTTTTTCCCCTCTGTGATTGTTCAAGGCCGGTCGGCTTGGCACTAGCTTCGGTGAACCCTCAGCCCGGTAAGTGCCTTCCTTACTTTGATGTACCCAAACTGTGAGGCTGGTTCGCACTGCATAGTGCTTGGGGGCCCATTGAATTGGCTTTGGGCTTCATTGTGTGTGCCTGCTCTGTGGGGGTCATACCGGGTTGGCTTTCCTCTCTTTTAAAGGATGGTATGGCTGTTCGGGGATGACGGTTGTGTTCATGATCTCCCCGCTCTGTAAGGGCTTTGTAGGGTAGTTTGAGGCAGGGTGATATGAGTTACTTTGGAATCCTAACCTGTGTCCATGGTGTGGCTGTTTGTTTCTCTGGTTCCTGTATTGAGATGCTTCTGTGGCACTGACGGGGACCCTTAAAGCAGGGACCTGGTTTGGTCGTTGGTTTTGTTGGGTGTGCAAGATCTCTGATTTGATGGTTTTGAGGTGGCCTAAAGGCCTGTTGGTAATTGGCTGTATGTCATTGGAGCTGTCACTGATTGGCCCTTGGGGGTCTTGGTTGATTGGTATTGGATATTTAAGGGGTGTGTGTGTGTGTACTCTTCTGAACTTGTCCATCATGGAAGGTAGACAGTCTGGGATTAGTGAGCTCCGGTGTGAGGAGGAGCAGGTGGTGGTGGTGGTTGCTGGTTCTTCCGCTGCTCCTTCCGTGGCTGATATGCAGAAGATGATTAAAGCAACAGTGGCTGTGGCCTTTCTGGCAAGAGAGCCCAAAGGGCCTAAGAGGCAGAAGTTGAATGCCTCTGCAGACAAATGATCCAGATGTGGAGTAGGATGAGGAGGTGAAGGGTCGTTTTGTCCATGGTGCGGACCTTCACAATGTTCTGCAACATGCGAGACAACTTGGGGTTCCCTAATCCCTTGGAGGGTGTAGAGTCTGAATACTTTTTCGCCAATTATCAGAAATGGAAGGCGGAGGCGGCACAGAAGGCTGCCGTAATGAGGCTTCCTTTCACGGGCTCTAAACTGTTTGGGGAACCGTTGGAGACCTTGATTAAGGAGACGGCAGAAGACAAAAAGTTGTTGACTCCGGTTCCCTCTTCGCAGAGCGGGAAGTTGCTGGATATAAGTGGGCTTTTGGGCAGCCGTTTCAAACCAAACTGGCAGCCCAGCCCTTTCGAAGTAGGGGATGTGGCCGGTGTGTCCCTTCCTTCCACAAGTCTGTGGGTCAGCAGGGTACCTCCTCTTCTTCAGGGCCCTTCAAGTTGTGACTGTGAGGGGTTCGGAGGTGGCACAGTTTGGGGGTCGCCTCATGTCTTTTTTCCCAGTCTGGGAGAAATTTGTTTGGGCCAGTGGGTCCTGCGGATTGTCAAACTGGGCTACCAGATCGATTTTGGAGTTCCTCCGGTAGATGTGTTCAGAGCTACCCCTGGTCCCAGATCTCGGGTCAAGTGTCGGACTCTGTTGGACTGGGTTCAGGACCTGGTTTCCAAAGGAGCTGTGGTGAGGGTGCCTGTGAGTCAACAGGGTTGGGGGTTTACTCAATCCTGTTTCTGATCCAGAAACCAAATGGGGACTTCCATCCTGTCCTGGATCTGAAGGTGGTGAGTTTGTGCATCCCTCATTGGTCCTTCAAACTGTTGTCTCTGAAGTTGATTCTTCCCTTCCTGTCTGTGGGGTATTTCCTGGCTTCTCTGGATTTCAGGAATGCCTACTTTCATGTGCTGGTTCACATGGCTTATAAAATAAGAGAGTTTCCCAGAAACCAGAAAGGACCGGGTGTCAATGATATAAACAAAATATTTTCCTTTCTGTGTTATTAAACTTTAGATTGGTGACCAAAAGGCCTACACATGAACCTTGTTTTCTGTTCAAATTGTGACACAAATGATTAACTTCATACAACCCAGATTCCCATGTACTACACAGTACTAATAATTTCTTTTACTTCTCAAGTTTTGTTTATTATTTTTTTTATTTTTTTTAAAAACATCAATTTCTCCAATTAAAAACATGATTAGGCATTCATTATGTATTGCATTCAAGATCATGTGCTCTGGTACATGAAAATGTGAAACTATCTAACAATTCCAATTATGGTTACTATCACAGAGTACACTGATCCTAGATGTTAAACAAAACTCAAATCTGATTCCAAATACATTTCAGCAAATATAAAACATATAATGAAAAACATAATACATAAAAGTCCCTTGTCGACGCGTTTCGGTGCTTTTAGTGATAATATGACACCTTCCTCAGGACGGACGAGTTAAAAACAGATATGGTCTTCACTCTACAAAAATGAATGCACAAAATTAATTTTAGCAAGAAAACTAGAGAGAAGCGTGTAATACAACAGGTTGTGTACATTTCGGGTCAATCTATTGGGAATTTTTCATTATAAAGAGTAAACTAAAGTGCTTACTTTATTTAATTTACTATTGGTCCTATTTCTTGCATAATGAGGCCCAACAACATGTAGATTTAGATTATAAGAGCCCATTCAGTCCGGATCAAAGCGTGTCTGTGAATTGAAAGAATAGGGTAAGATTAATTGCTGTTATCCCCAATTATTCAACATCCATTAAGTAGCGTCCCAACTTACTTCGTGGTCTTCATCTGTGCCGTCCCAGATGAAAAAAATATCATCTATAAATCTAGACCAATGGGTTATTATTATGACTATAACCCACTAAAAAACGATTTGTGATTCATGTTTAATTTGGATAGGAGGGTAATAAACTATACTTATCTAGGTATTACGGAAGAGGAAAGTGACCACAGTAACACAGGTTGACGTAATCATACCGCGAACGTGGTACCAGACAAAATCACTCTGGACAGCGGAAGGACAACACGCTGGACCTAAAATTTAACCTCACTGGTATGTATCTACACCCAAAGATAGCCAACAAATGTCTTTAAAACTATTAACAAATAGTATTATCCTGAGCACTCTGAACTTTTTCAACAGTATTTGCTTTAAATTTCCTGGTGGGTGCCCTCGTCGTCGCACGTAGCCTGAACGTGCCTTTGAAAATCAAGCGAATGTAGAGGGGTTAAAAAACTGAACTCTTCCCAGCCCATGGGTTTGAACGATCGCATCGAGTATGCGTGGGTCTTATGACTCACTTAACCACTGCGCAAATTCTCAGGCAATTTGAATACATAAGCAAAAAGGAAATAAATCAACGGTTGCATGCAACCACTTTAATACACTACCATAGAAACCAAAGGATCCCTAGGGGACTCAGGATAGCGCTCAAGCCAATGCTTTGCTCCAACAACAAAAAATTCTTGGAAAAGTGGTATCAAATTCTGAACAAGTGTTCCCTTGATCTGATATTGCTGATAGTCGAGGAACTGTCAAAAGTGTTGGTAGAAATAGAAGAAGAGATTAAAACTGTGAAAGAGGAATTGAATAAAATTCCTGATTTAGACAAACTATTGGAGGAGGTCAACCTGAAACTTGATAGATATGCGAAGGAGGTGAACGAAAGGAAAATTCGAAAGTATCGCCGCGATACGTTAGACTATAAATTGGAAGAGGTTTACTCTTGGGCTGAAATATACAATAAAAGGAAATGGCAACCACAACCTCAACAAAAACAATCAGCAACCACATCCTCACAAGAAAGCGTAGTATCCGATACAGATATTGCGCAGAACAGACCACCGTTAACAAAAACCAGCAAACAAACAGAGGTACCATCAACCAGTCAATTAAACGTTCAACAACCGACTTTTTTAGACATAAGTCCAGCAGCAAACGCTCCGCCTATCACATCGCAACAAGAAGGGCAAAAAGGAAAAGAAACAGCAGAGGAAATCGCAAAGCGAACACGGAGTCAAGTACAGAAAATAACTTAGTGATTAATATCTCGGAGAAATCATTAACTCCCATGCAGCTGGCAGTATTAAACAAAGGAACCACGTTTGTACCGACGTATAGGTCTAACATTGGAGAGACGGAAATTTCGCTATTCAAGTTTTTTAGAAACCTGAAATTGAAGTATTTCTTTAAGGACACAAGTCAAACCAACCCTATCCCGACTTGGGATCAAGAGTTCAAACCTCCGAGCACTTTCTGTGCTCCAACCACGCACAAAACTATAGAAGCATTTGAAAGATCCGTTATGTCTGAAATCCAAAAAATTGCTTTCAGCAAACCCAAGAGACCCAATTTAAGCACCACAGAATGGAACACTCTCAAAAACCTCAGTAAAGACAAAGATCTAACCTTTCAAAAAGCCGATAAGGGTAATGGACACAGAATTTTATATATCCAGTGTCAACAATCATGTTCAGAATCAAGATATCTATTTACCACTAACTGCAGATCCTACAGCAGAGTATCAAAAAATCCTATATCAGATCGTAGATCACGCCTTGACCATGAAATGGATAAGCCAGAAAACACATGCTTTCTTTCACCTCAAATATCCAAGGAGACCGCAACTTTATATGTTGCCCAAGATACATAAGGATCCCATTAGACCACCATTCAGACCCATTGTCTCGGCCTGCGGATCTATCTCGGAACCCATTGGTAAGTTTGTCGACAAATTCCTACAACCGCTTGTCCAGAAAAGTGATACATACATTAAGGATACTACATCCTTTTTGAATATGCTAAACAGTGTGAAACTGTCACACAGCGAAACATATTGGTTATGCACGATTGACGTCGTGGCATTGTATACTTCCATCCCACACAAAGAGGGCATCGAGGCTCTTGAATGGAGCTTATTGCACAGTGATTTAGAAGAACACCAGAGAGTTTTGGTTTTGGAACTGATGCAGTATGCACTGTATCACAGTTATTTCGAATGGAATGGAGAATTTTATAATCGATCCAACGCAACATCAATGGGCTTTGGGGGGGCCCCCTCATATGCTAATATCTTCATGCAAAAATTCGAAAGAGATCATATACTTGGCAATCGAACATGGATTGAAGGTCTCACCATGTTTAAGAGATTCATTGATGAAATTTTTTTGATTTGGTGTGGTTCTAGAGAAAAACTGGAAGACAATATCAAGAAACTTAATGATCAAAATGAGAGGATCAAATTCACACACACCATATCCAAAGACTCGATATCTTTCCTTGATGTACAAATTAACATTGCCAATCAGGAGATCAGTACCAAAGTGTTCCAGAAACCCACGGATAGAAACTCAAGTTTGTTCTTTCAAAGTTTTCATCCGGAGCCATTGAAAAAACATTTGCCTTTTTCGCAATACACACGACTGAAGAGAATAACATCGGATGAAGAACAAGCCAAAAAATCAATTTTGCAACAAACTGTAAAGTACAAACAAAGAGGGTATCCGGATGATATTCTAATACAAGCAATCGCTAAAGTCGACAAAATCAAGAGGATTGATCTATTGACACCCAAAATCAAATCAACTACCCAAAAAACTGTATGTGTACTGAAATACTCATCAGATTCAGAGAAAATCAAAAGAATCATCAATAAACATTGGCACCTGGTACAAAATGAACCCGATTTGAAAGACATATATAATGATCATGTGACCTTCGCATATCAAAGATCGAAAAATTTGAAAGAAGTATTGAACACTCCAAGTAAAGAGAAAAAAACATGGAAAGGAATGTCCAAGTGTTTCAACTGCATTCATTGCAATAACGTTATCTGTGGAAACATTATGATGCATCCAACCAAAGGCTTCCCCATCAAATTGGAGTATTCTGGTAATTGCGACACAGCAAATTGTATATATTTGATAAAGTGCCCATGTGGCAAGGTATACGTCGGGCAAACTGAACGCAAAGTGAAAATCCGCATCACGGAACATAAAAGCAATATTAGACTTAGCAATCTCAAGTCAGCAATAGCGTGCCATTGGAAAGAAATGAATCACCAAATATCACAGTTAAAATTCATGGTGATCGAGGTTATCCATCAGCGCCCAGACATGGATCCAATGAAACAAAGACTTAAAGCTGAGTTCCAATGGGTTAAAAAACTGAACTCTTCCCAGCCCATGGGTTTGAACGATCGCATCGAGTATGCGTGGGTCTTATGACTCACTTAACACTGTCATTGACTTGTGCCCAGGTCCTGTTTCCCTAAACATGTGTCAATATGTAATGGGATGAATTTTGCATGCAGTAAGGTTTGATCACGTATATTTGTTATGTTTCATTTTATCTTTTTTGAGTTTCCATTGATATCGAATAACATGTCACAACTTATTCTTAGGGCCAACTGTGTGAGTGTAGACTTATTTTTGTGGGATAGCTCCGACATAATTTTATCATTGCAGGGTTATTTTGAAGTCAGTATACTCCTCTCACGTGACCACGGTTCCGCAACGCGATTGGTTGCAGCCGCGATCACGTGACACACGCTTTATCCTATGAGAACAAGGGTAGTTGGCTAGTCGTAAACTTGCTGAAATCCATGGAAGCGCGAACGCGAGTATAAGCTTGTAAGTTTTCAGACCATCGTTTTATACTTTTGCCTTGTAATGCTGGCGTTTTCGATTTAGAGGCAGCGGCTAGCGCTATGATTTTCTCACAGTACGATGTTTTTTTCACAGTACGAAGGTGGAGCATTCTTCTGCTCATTAATGCATTCTTAAGCCAGGCGCTATGTATCCTTGATCTGGTGCATTTGGGTTCTTGTTTGAGCACGACTTTTCCGTTTTTTTGCGTTTTCTTTCTCATGCAGCGAGATTAAGAGTGATGTGACATGGTATATATTTTTAGACTGTTGGTTATTGTGTCGGGTGACTAATTTGGTCCTGTTTGATTTCCTTTCTTTAGACCCCTGACGAAGGGTCATGGCTGTTGTTTGACCCGAAATGCATTGGGTATTTTGAAAACATGGATTAACATAATGATGTATAACACAACATAAGATTTTTTATTATGTTGACAAGAGCAATAAATACCACGTTTAAATGAACAGATTTGAAGTGTTCGAAATGGAATAAACTTGAATAATCTAATGAGAAAACTTCGTTTTCGTTATTATTTAAAACTATTAACTCAGATCCAGATTGTAAATAGAGTATCTGGTTATATCACACAGGTGAATGAGGAAACAGCCCTGAATATTCTGCGCAGATTGAAAGACGCAATATTAATCAGGGATAAGACCGCAAACACGAGTCTCCCCGTTTTTAAGTAAGTTGGGACGCTACTTAATGGATGTTGAATAATTGGGGATAACAGCAATTAATCTTACCCTATTCTTTCAATTCACAGACACCCTTTGAGCCGGACTGAATGGGCTCTTATAATCTAAATCTACATGTTGTTGGGCCTCATTATGCAAGAAATAGGACCAATAGTAAATTAAATAAAGTAAGCACTTTAGTTTACTCTTTATAATGAAAAATTCCCAATAGATTGACCCGAAATGTACACAACCTGTTGTATTACACGCTTCTCTCTAGTTTTCTTGCTAAAATTAATTTTGTGCATTCATTTTTGTAGAGTGAATACCATATCTGTTTTTAACTCGTCCGTCCTGAGGAAGGTGTCATATTATCACTAAAAGCACCGAAACGCGTCGACAAGGGACTTTTATGTATTATGTTTTTCATTATATGTTTTATATTTGCTGAAATGTATTTGGAATCAGATTTGAGTTTTGTTTAACATCTAGGATCAGTGTACTCTGTGATAGTAACCATAATTGGAATTGTTAGATAGTTTCACATTTTCATGTACCAGAGCACATGATCGTGAATGCAATACATAATGAATGCCTAATCATGTTTTTAATTGGAGAAATTGATGTTTTTAAAAAAATTTAACAAAATAATAAACAAAACTTGAGAAGTAAAAGAAATTATTAGTGCTGTGTAGTACATGGGAATCTGGGTTGTATGAAGTTAATCATTTGTGTCACAATTTGAACAGAAAACAAGGTTCATGTGTAGGCCTTTTGGTCACCAATCTAAAGTTTAATAACACAGAAAGGAATTTTTTTTGTTTATATCTGGTTCACATGGCTACCCAGAGGTTCCTGTGGTTCTATGTGGGTGTAGATCATTACCAGTTCAATGTATTGCCTTTTGGGCTGTCTGTCTCTCCTAGGGTGTTTACTAAGGTGTTGGCACCCTTCGTGGGGTTGTTGCATGCTCAGGGGATCAAGTGGTTTCCTTACTTGGATGACTGGTCGATATCTTCCTCTTCTTTCCTTTGGGCTCAAGCGCATACCCAGGAGGTTTGCAGGCTCCTTCAGCAATTCGGGTGGATTCTGAGCTTGGAGAAGTCCCATCTTTGCCCCACTCAGGAACTGCTGTTCTTTGGGGGGAGGGGAGGGGGGTTTAAAAACCAAGTTGGGGAAAGTGTTCCTGTCCGAACACCGCAGACTGACTCTGGTACGCGAGCTGCGGAAGGTGTTGGGGGGCTCAGTCTTCCACGGCTATACAATAGTTATGGGGTTGATGTCTGCTACTGTGGTGGTTGTTCTTTGGGCCCGTTTGCACTTGTACCCCCTGGTGAATCATGTTCTGGGGCATTGGGATCCGGGGGCTCAGGATTACGAGCTGTTGATTCCTAGGGGGTGTGGCCATCACCAAGGAGTTGTCTGGTGACTGGAGGAGCTGAACCTCTTGCAGGGCTCTCCCTTTGTGTCCCAGGAGCAGTTGGTACTGATGACCGAGGCCAGCGAACTGGGGTGGGGGGGCGGTGTTGGCTCAGGAATCTTTACAAGGGATTTAGTCCGTTCTGGAGGTGGAGATGTCTTTGAATTGGAGGGAGTTGAAGGCGGTTCAGTTGTCCTTGGCTAATTTTCTTCCTTGGGTCCTACAGCGGAATGTGATGGTGCGGTCAGGCAACATGGTGGTGCTGTGTTATGTCAATCACCAAGGGAGTGCAAAGGTGGCTTCCATCAACTTGTTGGCTCAGCAGATCTGCCAGGGGGTAGAGTTGAACTTATTATTTCTGAGGGCATTGCATCTGCCGGGGGTTTTGAACTCTGAGGCGGATCGCCTGAGCCGGGTGTTTACCTCCCTGTCCGACATGTGCCTGACGCGGAAGCGTTTGGGAGCCTGATGGACCAGTTTGGGATCCCGGTGGTGGACCTGTTTGCGTCCCCGGGGAACGCATTACAGGAGAGGTTTTGTTCTCTGATTTGGTCGGACTCTGTTTGGAGGGTGGATGCGCTGTCCTTCCCGTGGGAGGGGGCCCTGATGTATGCCTTTCCCCGGATTGCCCTAATTCCGCGGGTCCTGCTGAAGGTCCAGTTGGATCGGGATGCGGTTGTCCTGATGGCTCCTGCTTGGTCTTGGAGGGCCTTGGTTCCCTCTGTTGTTGAGGTTGGCGGTGGGTTCTTGCTGGCGGTTGCCGTGGTTCCTTGCCCCCTGAAATTTTCCCCTCTGTCCTGGGTTTGTCTTGTCTGCTTGCAGCTAGTGGGTTGGCTGTTGAGAGGCTAAATATGGTGGCTTTGGGGTATTCTCCTTCTGTGGCTGAATTTACCTAGCGGTCCTGGCCATAGGCCAGGCAATGGGTGTCATTTCTGGATTGGTGTACGGCTTGGGGTTGGTCTGCTTTTGAGGTGGATCCCGTGTGTATCTTGGATTTCCTGAAGGATGGCTTCGACTTGGGGGTTGCTGTGACTTCTCTGAGGGCTCAGTGGGCGGCTGTAAGAGTCTTTAGGGGTTCGGAATGTGAGCCTGTGGTTCCCTTGGAGTCCTTGTTGTTGAGGAGTTGTTTCCTCCAGAAACCTGTGATTAAGTCCTTTGCTCCTAGTTGGGATCTGCCTTTGGGTTTGAGTGCCTTGCAGGTAGCTCCTTTTGAGCCTCTGAGTGAGTTGTCTCTACGTTTCTTGACGATCAAGGTACTTTTTCTTGTCGCTATTACCTCGGCTCAGAGGATTGGGGAGCTGGGCTCCTTGCTTTGTTCGGAGCCCTTTTTGCGTTTTTTCCCGGATTGGGTTGTTCGGCAGCCTGATCCTTCCTTTGTGCCCAAGATCCCTTCCTCATTTCACTGCTCCCAGGATCTGGTTTTGCCTGTGTTCTGTCCGGATCCTCTTTCGGAGTTGAGGTGCTGCTGCACTGTTTGGACACTTGGTGGGCTCTGGAGGTGTACTTGATGAATACTCCACCTTTTCGTAAGGTGGATTAGCTTTTTGTGACCTTTGGGCTGGCTGGTCAGGGTCTGACACCTTCTGGGGCTACTCTCAGTCGTTGTCTATGGGGGCTGCGTATGATGCTTGTGGCGTGCTGGCGCATGGATCGGTGAAGGGAAGATCGACTCTGGGGGTGGGGGCAGAGGGGGGCTGCTGGATGCTTTCTGGGCTTCCATGGCTGAGATCTGCAAGGCTGCTACTTGGAGTTCTTATCACACCTTTATATGTCCCTTTATCATTTGGTGCTGGGTGGACTGGGTCTGCAGTGTAGCGTTCTGTTCTGGTGGTGTGACTTTCTGCTTGTGCTTATAAAATCTGTTTCTGCTATATGATGAAGCAGGTTCTTGCTTTGGTATCTGTTCATGAGGAATGGATTGTGACGGGGAGGTCTGATGAGGAGGTAATGACCGGTTACATACAGGTAACATTAATTACTCTGAGTCGTACACCTCCCATCACAGTCCTGGTTCCATCCCTCCCTCCCTGTTCGGCTTCTTGTGGGTACAGGATGAGATTAGGGGTGTCATATGTTATATGCCAAATGATGTGGGAGTGGCCTGGAGGGTAGGGATGGGCTAAAAGAGTTTTGCTTGGAAGTCCTGGGGGTAAGGAGCTATGCTCATGAGGTATGCACTGCGAAAGGGGGGGTCTACGACTCGGAGTAATGAATATTACCGGTAAGTAACCGGTCATCAACACGTCTTTTTTCCTAAATTCCACTGTTGACTAATTTGAATATATAACCCGGGGTCTAAAGATACCTTTAGGGTCTTGGACAATAATTTTTTGAGAAGTTTGGTCAGAGTCCCTAGAAGTACTCCTCTGGTTCCGCTCCAGCTTGATTTAAACTTTCGTAGAACGGACCATCACATTATTCTACGTCCTTTACTGCTATGGATCAGGCTGTGGCGTGTACCCGAGTTGCAAGTATATAGAGATGGGCTCATAGAAATCATGGAGCTTGATAGCTTCAAGGTGATACCCTGGATTAAACATGTTAAATTCTGGCTTACCCTACTAGGTCTAACGCATTACTGGGAACATCCAGATTTACTTCCACCTAATTCAAAAACTATGGTAAAAAAGTGCTTTTGGTCGTACATTACGGACATGACCAAATACGCTTTATCTAGTGGGTCACTTGTAATAAGGTTTCTTACCTTTAAAAATGATCCATTCTTCGAGACCTTTTTGGATGAAATAGAACCACCTCTAGCAAAGACCTTATTTCTGAAATTCAGATATGGTAATCTCCAAATCGGTTCAACATTGGCACGTTGGTCTGGCGGTGTAAACTCGGCAAACCATGTAGAAGATGAATTATGTACCATGTGTGGATGTAATCAAAAAGAAAATGAGCTACATATCCTCTTCTTCTGCCCAGCATATGCACAGGCTAGAAGGAGATGGATTAAACCAATATGCTTAACATTAGGTGTAAGATCATGTTCCCAGGCTCTAAGGATTCTTTTGACTAACACTAGTCAACCTATTGTATTTAGTGTCAGCAGATTCTTGCATAGTATTTTTTTCCAACGAAGAAGATTGGGCTATAAATTGTAAAAAGCAGATATGTTAAAATCATTGCCTATTAATAATAGAGGGATAATTGATGAAATATTATTTTTGCTGTCCCTAACTGTTTCTACTAGACTGAATAGTTTTTATGATGTGTTAAACTTTTTAGTCTTTATCTTAAAATCGATATGAAAATTGAATGAATTTATACGGCAAGTTGTGTATTTTAAAAGAAATGTTTTAGCGTATTTATGTATTGTTCTTTTATGGTATTCATGCCGAAATAAAGATTTTTCAGACTCAGACTCAGAATATATAACCTTAGTGACCAATTGTGTTAAATGCTTGTCCGAAGCAGGTAAATGTTTTCATTGTGTTTGGTGTTTTACCATTTAACTGCTGATCGCTCTTTGTAAACTGAAGATATGTTGGGAAGTTAGCAGTTTGGTATGAATTCGATTTGACTTTTGGGCCAGCCACTGCTGTTGAGCAGGAAGTTCAGCGTTCGTTTACAATGCTGCAGAACAATTTCATCGTATTGTTAACACAAACCCTCATTGAGTTATTTCTGTCAAGGGCTCCCCATCTCTAAACGTGGTGCCACTCCTTCTCCCCATCCAATCCTTCCATGGCAGCTTCCTTTCGAATCCCGCCTATTAAACGTTTGAATGTGATACTTTACATTCAATGATGTGCTATTATTCTTTGCTCAGGGCCCGGAGAAGTCAGTAAATGTGCATTTTTTTTCAAATGAATGTAACATAAGCCATCTCCTGTGACACCTGTATTTCTCTCTGCCCATCCCTGCACCGCAGTCTTTCTTTTTCTTTTTTTCGTGCCTGTCGCTATCTCAGGATAGCTGCTCATTTTTGTGTGCTAGTTTAGATTGTGCGGATTCCTGCATCTCCCTCCATGTAGCTTAACATTTTACTATGGATCGATGCAACCATCACTCTTCTGATTCCTTTGCCACTCATCTGACCATTGCATCTCCCTTTCCTGATCTAATGCCTCACTACTAATCCTTGTAGACCTCTCCGCCCCCATCTGAGGTGTGAAGTTTTTTGGTTCCTGAAGCCAATACTCCTTGTTCCTGAAATATATTCTTCCTTGATGTGTGCAACTTTCAGTGAACCATCTAAAGTCCCAGCGGGATCTACAGCTTCTTCTGCCAACCTCTTCTCCCTTTTTCGTTTCCCACTTGTCTATTTTATCAGAATGTTACCTTCATTATGGTGCTGATTGTTTTTGCTTTTGGGAACCCACTCTTTTCTCTTCAGTCATTCCAAATGTATTTGCAAAGCACCTTTAAACCCTGGTGTATCCAGCTGTCAGCACATCTGAGGATACACCAAATGCAACAGGACATGGAAACTCAAAAACTCTTCTGAAAGCTCTACAGGTGTATCACTTTTCTTATATCATATGGAAGATCGTTACAATGTTTTACTTCTATAGCACTTTCTTTTTAAACTTAAGAGGACAGCCACTCTTTAACCTGCAGTCACACACATCGCAGTACTGAAGTCTGGTTCTCCAGTAGCCAAACTCTTCCTGGTTTATGGCTTCATGGATTAACTAGAGTATGAAACCTTACCTGGTTTGCCATAGGACACCATTTGCTGGACGGAGGAAAAGTGGGCTGGGTGGCAGAGGACTTTATGTCTGCCAACCTTACTTTACTCCGCTTACAAAATTGAGAGAGAGCGCCACCAAAACCGTTGACACCTCTAGACGTTGGCAGGGACTGCTTTCACAGTGGTTTCTGCATTGTTGGAAAAGTTGGACTGACTGTATTGTCAGATATCACCGATGGCCATCAACTGATTCCAAAGATTTTTATTTTTCTAAATCAAACTCCCAATGCAGGAGTTTGATTTTGAAAAATAAAACATTAATGGCCCCAACAGTATCGGCGGTTTCTCTCACTGTGTGGAGGTCATCATTTTGTTTGTTCTGTTCCTCAACCACCCGCTTTTACATGACATGACTGGATAGGAAAAAAACACATGGCGCCGTCTACCCTAAAGCTGGAGGATGATGTTATGTGCTTCCTTGGATGGCCCTCAAGTCTGCTGTTCCGTTGGAGGAAGATTTACACTGATGTAGTAAATTCAACCCCATCTGCATAAACTTGGCGGCCTGCAGGAGTCAAAATATGGCGAGCGGGTTGGGAATTCGTGGAGTGGTTTTCCATTGCTACAGAGTACCCTCTCCACCAAACTCTAAATTAGGCCCATAGTCTCCTCCAGAGGCATCAAGTTCCATAATTTACTGCCATAAACCTTTAATGACCTACAGCTTCATTTAGACAGCCTAATTTTTAAAAGCCAAGTGAGGCCTTTTTACAAAGATAATCCTACATCTGCTCAATTCCTCATTCTCTGCAAATGTTCTCAGAAAAACAAGTAGGCTGTTTTCTTGCAACTTGTGTGGGGGTCTCAATACCCCTGAATCCTTCCTGCGCAACGAGGCGCCTGCGGAAGGGGGGAGGAGCCCCCATAGCACTACTTAGTGCCGTCTAACACCCACAGTGTGGGATACTGTTTTCTGCTAGCCTGTGTGCGAGACTCAGTACCCCAGAATCCTTCTTGCGCAAGGAGGTATCTGCGGAAAGGGGGAGGGAGCCCCCGTTGTGCTACTTCGTGCTGTCTAACATCCCACAGCGATGGGAGTGCCCGGGACACACCTGGGCGAAAACTGGGCAACTATTGGCCCGACTTTGCCCATTTGAGCCGGGAAGAGGCATGGCAGTGCAAACCCCCCCTTGATGACTGGTTATATTTAGTACAACTTGTGCTGATTTCTACAGTTGACCCTGATGCACATTGGGAGGACAAAGGGACGGTAAGAGCTTTCTACTTTTTAACACAAAGTGGAGTGAGGCTGCTTTATAACAGTCTGAGCTGTATCCAGGGGAATACAAACTAACAAGTTAATTAAACCTATACGACTAGTGGAAAAGGGACCGAGTCTAATTTTCTGGAACTGAGCGCGCCCTTCCATGCTGCAAATAAGAGATAATGGAGAAAAGGAAAGCTCACAGAAGCCATAGGGAACTCCAAGCAATAAGAGAGTTGTTCAACATGTTGCAGATAACTGCACTATAGAATAAATAGACAACCTCATTGGGGAGGTGGAAACTATATGAAGCAAAGGAAAAAAGTTGGACCTTCCTGATGGAGTTTGAAAAATTTTAGGAATATTTAAAAAGTGCTACAAAACTGGGGCTTTTAATGTGCGACAGCATTCCTTAAAAAAACAATGCAGTGCATCAAGACATTGATTACAGTAGTAAGAGAGCCCAGATTGCTGGCACAGAGCATGTATAGAGCAAGTTTATTGATGGGGCCCCAATAAATGGAACGCTGTTACTGTTGTCCCCAAGGTGCTTTGTTCTAATCGCTTTACTCCCCCCTGGCAGGAGCGGAGATTCTACTCAGTAGAGAAACCCAGGAAGGGACATTACCTAATGTGCTGTGGAGTTGTAATTGTGGAAAGTGCTTTTAGGATCTTCGAGATCTCATTGTGCCGATGGGGGAGGAAATACAAAATTTGTGATTACAGGTTGCCCAGTTATTGAGTAAGACCGAGAGCCGGGCAATTACACAAAGTAGTGATAGAGTTGCAGCTTGTAAAAGCTGCATGTTTGAGAGAAGTAATGTGAGGAAATGAACGGGCATGCATGAAGCTATAGGCCCAATGACGTAATGCACCCAAAGTCGATATGGCCTAATGGCACAGGATACCCTGGGGGAGGAAGCCCGAAAGAGCAGGGACATTATGTACCCTGCAAACACACTGTACAGACCCCAAAAGAATGTTTCCATAGAAAAAAGGAGCCAGGCAGAGAAATGTGGAAGTACATCCCGATTTCCCTCACTCTAGCATGCAAGCTGAGGTAACACCGAAGTAGTGAGGCCCTTAGCAAGATCAAGGGGACATTTTGGACAAAAGCACCAAACTGTGTGTGGAGTTTTTTTTGGTTGTATGCTAATAGTTTTGGGTAGGATCTAAGCTATTAGTGCTCATGGATCCTGTCACATGAAATTTTTCAGAAAGCAGGCTGCGCAACAGGTATCAAAGAAAGGGGTAAGCATTAATACTTCTGGTATGGACTTCAGACAAGGACATGCATGAAAAGTAAAACAAGACTCTTGTACATAGTACTCATTTAATTGCCGATTTCTACTGTTAAATAAACGTTAAAAAAAATCAAACTTAAAAACAGCACTTTGAAGTATGCAGGTATGTTCTGTGTTGTGGCGGGGTTGATGAAGGGGCGCGGAGACAGGTACGTGGTATATAAGGCTTTATTTTTTCAAATGTCTTTTTCTTCCGCAAAGACTGTCTTTCTCGGGACGCTGCAGCCGGATCTACCGAGGTTTGTAGGGAGCGTTTTCTTCGAGGGCTGGTCACTCTCTGTCCGGGGTCTTCACAGACCGCTACTCCTCCCCTCGTCGCTTCCCAGTGCCACATGCGGAGAAAAGAAGTCTTTATTAGGGGATTGTTCTCTTGAATTCAAATCCCAATGGGAACCCGGGTAGTGAGGAAACCGGTGCTGGTGTATATACAATCCTCTTCAGTGAGTTACAACGTGGGGTTAAATTTGTGAGGGAAAGGAGGTAAATGGGGAGGAAGGGTCAAAAGGGGGCCAGAGGGGTATTTACACTTTTTACACAGCTTCACCTCTCCTCCCCAGCCAGCCCGATACCCGCTGACGTACCTGGCTGAGCCACACTCCTCCGTGAGCGTGGCTGGGCGGGTCGTGGTACCGTTGGCCTCCAGGCACAGCTCCCTCCGTCCTAGTCTCCTCCGCTTCGGGTTGTCTCCCTCTCGCTTCCTCTTCTCCGTATTCCGCTCGCTCTCCACTCTTCTCTCCACTCCTCCCGGTGTAGGAACACCCCGGTCCTTCTTCTTCCGGACTTATCTCCAGTCCGCAGAGCAGCGCGTCATAAGGGGGCGTGTTCTCGTCCTCGCTGTCGACGCTGTTAAAGGCGACCACCTCCATTCCTTTTCGGTGCTGGTTCCACCATCCGTCTGACTCGGATTCCCATGCACCCTGATACGGTGGAAGAGAGGGGAGGGAACGTACGTCAGACATCCACCAGTCATTGCCATTGTTCGTATCCTCATCTGGTCCCGTCACCCGGCCACATGTGTTTAATAAACTTTCCTAAAACAAATGTATTTTATGAGCTCGTTTTCTGATGCAATTGCACTTGCAAAGTTTAGTGCTGGCTCACAGTGCCTTCTTGCAAGCACACTTGCCTGTGCAGCCAGCTGCAGCTTTGTAGCCACACTTGACAAGTACACCACATGCCCACATGCCTTAGATGTCACTGGTAGTGGTACCCACAATGGGGTCCCGCACTCTCTGTCCATTGTCACCCCCATCCCTCCAGAGTGGGTAGCTCCTGCTGAGGTACGTCACATGTGTTTCAGATCCCTGCTTAGTATACCGCATGCTTTGTATGTTCAAAAACAGCAGACTGTGTTGGTGTTTCATTGTCTTTTTACTGCTAACAAAACCTTTCTCTGTGGGCTTCATTTACTGACTCAAGTTGGCTTCTAATCTGGTGTAAGATGACAGTGAAGCTTTCAAGAATTTGGAAGCTGTCCCTCTGAATGCCAACAGCTTTGAATGAATACCTGGAAATGTTGGCGAATGCTGCTGTAACTTCCGGATAAAATTTCCAGGCCATCCAACTCGGATTACATCCCTTTTCCAAGAAAAGCAGAGAAAGTGCAACAGCCAGTGAAGCTGTGAAACACCGGTAAGACTGTGAAATTCTCCTTTCCTGAGGTCTGAGCAATGACATTAATATGGATGTAGGAAAACATCCTGCTTGTGCCAAATGTGACACAGATATTGACCTTGGGACGTAAGTCTTGTAGCTGGTGAAACTTTCTTGTCAGTATCACTACGACATCGGTGTGCACAGTGCAGACCAAACAAGACACATAGCCTTGTTGGAGGGTATGTTGTACCTGTAAAACCAGTCGTGTATCGGCCTCCTTGTGGTTACAGTCTGTCATGGACAGGTACTGCCTCTGACCAGAATGCCGTCTCCATATGTTCTCACTACATCTTGCCAGGGGGAATTCACTGTCCAGGAACGAGAACAACTCCTGTTTGTTTTCTGCATACTCAAGAAGTTTTGACACTGTACTGAAAACTTATGTTGCCTTTGACATACATGTCCCAGACAATGTCCACCCTTCTCAAGCTATCAAGCTGCTGCACTATGTAAAGTATGAAAACATCATTGGCATTTTCTTCATAAGTCCTGACACCTGCAGTTGGCGAGATGAGGTGCACCATCGAACACCTTCAGATCAAGGGAAGTTGGCATATCTGTCTCGGTTGTTTCTTCCAAAGACACCAGCTCAAGAGCAAGATCCTAAACGTTCACCTCTGTTGATGGCTCTTCTTCTTCCAAATTGGCCAACAACACAGTTGCATAATCAATGGCATCGAATTCAAGTAGGTTTAGTGCTCATTCTCCGATGTCTTTACCAATTATGTCATTAGGTCAGACTTATTCCAAAACAAAGCTTTCCTTTATTAGACAGTGATGGTGGAAATGGATGATTTTCATGGCGGAAGAAAGTATTCAGATCACATCTGTCTTCAGACCTGCAATCTTGTATGCGTGTTTGCTGCTGATTCTCAGAGCAGGAGACTTGCACAGTCGGAGGGAGGAAGAATGGTGAGATTGTACTACAGGTTTTGTTGTCTTTTTGCAGTTGAACATGATTGTTTTGGAGATAGTGAGAGTTTCATGGGATTCGCACGAGTCTTAACTGTTGATGCCAGACCCATTCAACAACAATGAAACCAGCATTTTCAATGTTGTTGGTACGGAGTTATTTTGACAGTTTAATGGGAACGTGGCATCAAAGTGAAATATATCCATCATATCCCAAGATGTCTTCTCAAATGATATTGGTAGCTTTAGCCAATATGGCTGCATCTCTCTAATAGTCGGTAAAAGCATGTTTCAGTATTTGCTTCATGCCTTGGTCGAAAATCAGCACAACATGCTTTCCATAACCCTGTGAAAAGTAGCCAAGAACCTTTTCCTTGAAGTGAGCTTTGTTGATCTCCTTCTGAACTCCAAGTACCACAAGATGATCTGCTTACTTGTTAAGTAATTCAGACAACTTGAAGCACAAAAAATCTTCTACTGAGTTTTCTGTAAAGTTGATAAGTTCAGTGAAAGCGGCGGCTCTGTTATTTTCTTTCAGTTGAACTCCAGCAGCGTTTTTTCTTATGCATGCTAGATGACCATTCCGGAATACAGTGAGGCAATTCAGGTGGTACATGTCCTCTAGTGCTATAACATCTCCAGCAGCTATTCTCGCTATAACAGCAGTATCCTGTAGGTTAATGGCCTTGTGTCTGTTATTCTTATCAGCATCATGTGTCATGAACTCATGAAGGACACCCTCATTTGCTGTGCAGAAAATGTAGATCTTTCTTGTCTGTAACAGGCGATCCCTTTGTCTCATTCCTTCTGCATCTTCATTGGATGGTCCTGCTTCTTCCAAGTCAATATTTTTTTCTGAGCTCTTACCAACTTGCACTTGTTGATTTTTCTGTGACTGGATTTATGCAAAAATTCTTAACTAAATACTCCACACTTGTGGCTTCTTCGAAGTAGAGAGTCCCAGGGAGTCTGCTTAATTTGTGAAATGTACTGACATGCTTAGAAAGTTCTTATATGGCTAATTTATTTCCAGGTCCTACTCTGCATCAAGGGACACTTCAAACCTTAACTAGTTATTTTCTGCTAGAAACGCAGGCTTGCCAGTTCATGTTTACATGTATAGGAGGTCAAACCTGAAACATACATAATGTAAAGGTAATGTTAGTTTTCTAGGAAACAATTGAAATTAAATATGAAGCAGAAATTTACTTACATAACACATAAATAGTATAAGAGTAGTCTGTGGTGATTCAAGTATTATTTGTAATATGGCACTATCTGCCAGCTGTACACTCTGTCGGCCGACACAATCGCGTGGAACATAACTTGTAACTTGTGCTCAGTTGTCTTGATCACGTGAATCCTACCAAAAATCTTGAGTGTTAGCTATACAGATCACACAAAAAATATGGTGCTTTTGTCCGACCTATCCCCATCTGATTACATTTTTGGTTAAACAGACTGTACTAAAGGCAAATGGGGTCTGAAAACTAGATGGCCAAGCAGGAGTAATATAGCAATTATGAATAGATTATCTAGAGATGCTGCCTGAAAGAATTAAATGGTCAATGTTACCAGATTGTAGGAATTTAGGAGGATAATGACTTACTCAAGAACAAAGTGTTACACTGGATAACGAGTCACAGGCATGGATTCTCCCTGATAAGATCTGATATATTGGAGGTGGTGCTCTACTCCCTACCAAATTAGCAGTTCTTGAGCTATGCAAAGAGCAGTATGCAGTTGGACCAGTAAATCTAGACCAGTGAACAATTCTCCCCCCGCCCCTCAAGGTTCCCCTATACAGTTCAAGTTTAATCCCTCCTCACTAAGGAACACTATTCTCAATGCACATACTCTTAGTAAAATGTCACCTCTTTCCCAGATAAGAGGATCTCTTAATTGTGTTCCCTGAGAGACATCATGATGAAGGCATTGGTTAAATTGATTGACTTAAGAAGGACATGAAGTATTATCTGGGAAAAGCGTAACCTCAACTAGATATTTATCTCCCCTTAAGCCCCTAGAACATATAAATGGGTAATCGGATATGCGTATATAATTACAACTGGAAGAAATATATCCAACATCAACTCCCTTACTTCGCATAGGGGACGCAATGCAATTTAATCTACTCTCATGCAATGTAGCTGGATAACATCTAAAGTAACTTCCAGAATGGGGAGCCTTTTTTGATAGCTTTCATATGTGTGTGTTTCAAGAGACCTGATGTGGAATTTTAGTTCGTGTATTGAACATCATCTACGCCATCTTGCAAACACCACGTTCATGCATACACGACAGCCATTTTAGGTACCATGGTCTCCCTGCTCACGATCGCCCCGTCAGCACACTTCCCTGACCTGGCAAGCGCCCCCAATGCACCCTGACTGCCCCCGCTCTCTCATGCACAAGTCATGAGCCCTCCCCTCCCATGACTCTGTCCCAGGGAATCGCACCCCGCGCCTGACCAACACCTCCTCTCCGTCCATGAATACCCCTCCTTTGATGACCCCTTCCACTGAGCCTGAACGTCAGCACGGACCGCTGGTCATCCTTTAGCCCGAGGATACAGTTTATTGCCCATTACTGTATGCACTCGCCTTTCCTGAAAGAAGCCACTATTGATCATGACCCTCTACCCCCAGAGATTCGATCAGGCGCACACATTCCAAAGGAATCGGCAGAACCCTCAGCTGCGTGATAGCCCCCTCCCAATCATACGAGGGGAAAGAGTCCATACTGTTGTCATGTGTTGGAATGGGCTGGAACTGGGGGGGTGCCGGGGATATCGTTCTGATGTCATTCTCATGCTCTACAATGTCCCTGTTGTAATAAAGGACGTTCACATGTCTTAAACCAGTGTATAAAAGACCAGGTCTCAGAGAGGTTGAGAGAGCACCTCGAGACGATACCTTGTTGTCCGATCTGACGTGTTCTACTCCGCCGGAATAAAACTTGTTTCCTGTCTTCCAGTCTCCAGCGCCTGCCTCTTTATTGAATAACTTCGTGTGGTATTAGAGGCGTTTTACGCCGGGCAAATTTAACTCAGAAAACAACTACTGACATCGCCTGACCATTGTAAATTGATCTTTATCAATTGGCGTCCCAAACGACGCGACACGTGGATCCAGTGGGAGAGGTCCCGACGACAGAGTGAACGACTGCAACGATCCGAAGAGCTCCTGTCCAATAGACCCTCGTCTGACAGCCGATCATCTGAACTTCACTGATTCCGAGCAGACCTCTCCCGAGTGATCTACGGTCCTGACTGGGAACCACCAGGAGTGCCGCGATAGCAACAGAGAGTAGAGGACGATCGGGCGCTGGAAGCGGAAGACGAGAAACTGTCCATGCGGTCCGGGTAAGGTCGTGACACACGACAAATTGCGAAATTGATTGATTGATTGATTGTTTGAAAATACTAGTATTTCCTATTGATTGCTTCTGGGAGATTCTCTATTTGCAAACAAACACAGAATCGCCATACTCTGTTTAGTCTTTGCAGATAGTGAAGGGTAGGCAACGCAAAACTTTAACACGTCGTGCCTATTTTTTTCTCCCCATTGATTGATTGATTGAATCGAGCATTGAATTGTTCGAAGTTGGTTCTCTTAGGAATCTTCTCTGCCTGCAAACGGGAAGAATAGGAATATTCTCTCTCCCTTTGCCGATAGTGAAGGGTAGGTAACGCAAAACTTTACCACGTCGTACCTATTTCGTTCCTTCATTGATTGATTGTTTGCCCAAACATTGACTGTTTTGGGAATTGGTTCTTTCTGGAGGTATTCCCTGTTTGCAAATAGCGTAGAATAGAATATTCTGTCCAGTCTTTGCAAATAGGGAAAGGATAGGTAGTGCAGGCTTTTGCCCCCCATTGTAATCCGTCATGGCTATCTTCTCCCCATTGGCTCACAGTTGGGTCAACCCGGACCGCTTATTAGAGATGAACCATCCAGCTCCACTGGAAGGCACCCCTAATAAGGACATGTTTACTAAGCAAGGACTAGTCGCTATATCTTATAGTAAGTTATGGCATAAATATACAAAAAGGGATCCTAAAAACCAGTGGCCACTGATAGGTTCGTTTGATGAAAATAAAATAAAAACACTAGAAGCAGCTGTAAAAATAAATAAGGTAACACCCACTATGCTCGTCAGTATTGGCATGTGGCGCAAAGAAGCAGACCATCGCAGGAAAAGAGAGGAAGTAAAAACAGTGAAAGAATTACGAAAAGCAGCCCATCTGGCCGCAAAAGAACTAGATGAAGAAATAAGAAGAAGAGAGGAAGTTAAACAAATGCAAGAATCAGGACTGACAGGCCAATGCCCTGTCAGGACCTCCTCTACGCTCTACCCGGAGATTCCCTCCAAACAGCGAGCAAATGACGAGTTACTGCTCGGTCCTCCAATTATCTACATGCCTCCTCCTTATGCTCCCAGCCAACCTCTAGCACAACACTCACCAGTTCAAAGTGCAGGCATAGGTGACCATAGCGCTAGTGCCCCGGCTCTTGCGGCCTTCGCACCAACCGCGTTGGTAACAACAGCAGATGAGCATGAGACCAGCAGGCATCTAACAGCCAGACCAAACAGGTTGAGCAAAGATGAGCGGGATGGAATCGACCAAATAGCAAAAACCCTGGTAGAACGAAAAAAAACCGAAGAATATACGATGAATATGCACAACTCGCATGCCGGTAGTCACAGACGGCATTTTATTTTACGGTTCAGCTACCACACCCTGAACGCATATGAGGATAGGTACCAGACTAAGGGTCCTGCTAAAGTGACGGCTCTATATAGAAGGGTTGATGTCGGAGATGGGGCTGAAAGTGATGTGACGGACCTCTTCATGCAAACGCTTGAGGTCTTCCGCCACCTCGCGGAACAGAAACCAGAGGTCAAGATCACAGTCCCTGAGACGATTGAACCCTCACTAGAAGCAGCCAACACCATGATGCCTATCAGAGAAGCTGCCCCCTATTGGGTTCCCCCAAGAGGTCAGGGAACAAACGATAATATCAACCATGCAGATGCCAAAGGGAGGGTTTTGTACAACTGGGTTTACCAACCATGGGATCGGCAAGATATTTTAACTTTTAGACAAACCCTGCCCGATTTAAGAAAGAACCCTACAGCATTCTATACCGAATTAGGCACAGCCTTGGGCTCAACCATAATGACTCTAGCGGACATGGATTTGTTTTTCGGGTTGTGTCTGCCGGCTGATGTGTGGAAGCAAATCCGGAGAGCCGACCACACAGATCTGTTCGGACACACCTGGACAAAACTCGATGAACTAGATAGGCAGCGAGAGCCCGGACAGAAGCCTGTAAAAGACATATTGGAACTCCCCGACAAAATAGTGCAGAAGCTGAAAACGTTGATCCCAGAAAAGAAGGTAGACTGGTCGATAGTCACGGCCTGCCGCCAGAAACCTCAGGAGGACGTATCCGAATACTTCTCACGATTTGAAACAGTGTTCTCCGACTACAGTGGCCAAGACATGACCACCGCAACCGGACAACACCTATTTGTGCAGAACTACGTAAAGGGGCTATCGCAAGAGGTCTCCCAAAAGTTACAGACTAGCGAAAGTAGTTGGGGAGCCTCTAAACCTGCAGCTATCCTTCAGATGGCTCAGTATTACGAACACCAAAAGAACGAGAACGAAAGGGCAACTGAGAAAAAGAAAAAGGACCTAAAGGAACGAGTAATGATTGCACAACTACAGGGAGTGACCACAGGGAGGGAACGGTATAGGGGAAACTACCAGTCAAATGCCCCTAGGAATTCGGCCCCTAGAGACCGCAACCCCACCCCTGGCGCTCCACGAACCGACCTTGATGAGAACCAATGTGCATTTTGTAAAGAATTTGGACATTGGAAGTCTCAATGCCTAGCCCTTCGGGAACTGATTAAAAATAAAGAGACAAGGGACATGGCAAATGGCCCCAAAACTGGAGGGCAGGGACGAGGACAGACTCACGACACCACCAATGACCGATCTGGTAGATCAAACACATTTGACCGCCCCCGACAGAATCAGTGCCAACAGTCCGATGGCTACAATGATCACGACTCTGCATAGGACTGCCAGGGGCAAGGGAGGGATCCAGTCGAGCTCTGTGTTGACCAGCAAGGTCCTTATGTCACTGCTAAGGTCCTGGGTACAAAGTCTCCATTTTTGGTAGACACTGGAGCGACACGTAGTGTGTTATCAAAACGACTGATTCCAAGGGCACCCTTGTCTGGCTCACACATTACCTCGATAGGTTTCGATGGGACGCCCTCCACTAATCCCCTGTCTGTACCTATCTCCTTTGACCTAGGAAACAATCCCACTGACACGACGTTTCTGCTCTCCTCCAACTCCCCTGACGCTATTATGGGTATTGATTTACTGAAACATTTCCGAGCTACTATTAGGTGTTCCCCTGATGGAGTCCGAGTCATCCTGTACGACAACCCGAGCATGTCCAGACCCTACCCCGCACGACATATGTACGCCATAACAGATGCTGACCTATCCTTGCTCGATTCGCTACCCCTGCACCTATGGGCCAGAAACGACTCGGATGTAGGACGAATGATGATCGATCCTGTACACATAACTGTTCGACCAGATGCAATACTCCCGAAACTCCCACAGTACCGGATATCGCCCGAAGGCGAGAAGGCATTGGTAGCGATTATTCAGTCCTTGGTAGATGCAGGAGTGGTAGAGGAAGTGGTTAGTAATGTCTGCAATAGTCCTATCCTACCCATTGTTAAGAAGCAAGGCGAGGGGGATGAGAAAGCGTACCGCTTCATCATCGACCTGCGGGAAGTCAACAAAGTGGTGGTGCCACAGTACCCCGTAGTCTCAGACATCGCCACCATTCTGACCCTCATTCCGTCCACTGCCACCACCTTCACCGTTATAGATCTTAAAAATGCATTTTTCTCTATCCCCATCCATCCAGACAGCCGTTATCTCTTCGGCTTCACTTTAAAGAACCGTTCATACCGCTTTTGTAGAGCTCCCCAGGGCTACACTGAAAGTCCCAGCATTTACAGCCAAGCCCTGAAAAGGCAGCTGGACGCCGTCCAGCTACCCGATGGAGTAGTGTTAATCCAATATGTCGATGATATCCTTTTGGCGGCCGACACCACTCCACTTGCAATCACAGCCACTATCCAACTCTTGCACTTTCTCGCGGAGAACGGCCACAAAGTCTCCAAAAAGAAACTGCAGTTCTGTCAGTCCCAAGTAACATACCTAGGTCATCTCCTGTCCAAAGAAGGGAGAAAACTTACACCCGACCGAATCCAAACCATCCTAGACACCCCTATTCCAAAAACACAGAAGCAAGTCCGGTCATTAGTAGGCCTTACTTCTTTCTGCCGACAATGGCTACCAAATTTCAGTCTCATTATAAAACCCCTACTTTCCCTGTTGGCCAAAGATGTTCCGTTCCCACTCCCGTGGACCCCCGAATGCCAAGCATCCTTTAAGGAGTTGCGAGATGCCCTTTGCTCGGCACCCGTTCTAGGAACACCAGATTACTCCAAGCCCTTCTCCCTCTTCACTCACGAAAGGGAGAGATGCGCATTGTCTGTTCTAACTCAGCCCATCGGCGCCAAACAGCGCCCTTGTGCCTACTTCTCTGCCACTCTTGATCCAGTCGCCAGAGCTCTACCAGCCTGCCTTCGAGCAGTAGCTGCTGCTGCTGTCTCTATCCGACAGAGTGAGGGAATTGTACTTTCGAACTCTCTCACGGTATTAGTACCCCATGCAGTTGACACCCTTTTGAACCAGACCAAGACTCAACACTTGACTAGTGCACGACTGACAGGATACGAATTGACTTTACTTGCGCCCCACATCACTCTGAAGAGATGCACGACATTGAATCCTGCTACACTGTTACCCTTGCCCGAAAATGACCCCGATGTGCCCCCTATACACGACTGTGTGACTCTCACAGACGAACAGACTAGGAGTAGAATTGACCTCCGAGACATTGCTTTCACAGATCCTGACGGAGAACTATGGGTAGATGGCTCTTGCATCAAACTCCCAGACGGCACCACTTCTGCTGCCTATGCGGTAACGACTGCTCGAACAGTAGTTGAAACAGTTTGCATCACACAACGATCCGCACAGGCAGCAGAACTAATTGCCCTCACACGAGCATGTATCATAGCAGCAGGAACCACGGCGAACATTTACACGGACAGCCAGTACGCCTTCGGGGTAGTTCATCATTTTGGGATCCTGTGGAGGGAAAGGGGATTCCTGACGTCCCATGGTACACCCATCCTTCACGGGGATTTAGTCTCCGCCCTGATTGAAGCAGTCCTTCTCCCCACACGATTAGCAGTGATCAAATGTCAGGCACACAAGAAGGTGACAGATTTAGTTGGACAGGGAAACGCACTAGCCGACATCACTGCCCGAACCACAGCTGAGAATAGGGCCACGACACGCATGTATGTGACCAGGTCACAAGCAGAAAAATGGACCAACGCTAGGGAAACGATCAGGGATATCCAATCGACCAGCACACCACACGAACTGACTGAGTGGGCACGGGTGGGTCTAAGGGACGATGAAGGCTGCTGGCGGACAAAGGACACAAACAAATGGTTGCTGCCTGATGCATACTTGATCCCCATACTGACAATGGCACATTCCCCTGCTCACATAGGTTCTGCCCCCATGATCGAACTCATTTCCAAAGTCTGGCATAACGGCAAGATCCCCGACTCAGCCAAACGCCTAGTCCAACAGTGCCTTATCTGCTTACAACACAACCCCGGGAAAGGAACTGTGGTACCCCGGGGAGGGTTTGGGATCCCCGACCACCCCTTTGAGGTCCTCCAGATGGATTACATCCAATTAGAGAGGTGCCAAGGCTTGAAGTACGTATTAGTCATTGTATGTGCCTTCAGCAAATGGGTGGAAGCCTATCCGACCCGTGATAACACTGCCATGACTACTGCCAAAGTACTATTGAAGGAGTTTTTCCCTCGCTACGGCCTTTGTCGAATTTTATGGAGCGACAATGGCCCCCACTTCATAGCTGAAGTTATCCAACTTATCCTGAAGGGGTTGGGGGTCAAACAAAGGTTCCATGCGGTCTTCCACCCCCAATCCGCTGGCCTGGTTGAACCACACAACGCCACACTGAAACTGTCAAAAATAGTGGCCACCACAGGACTTAAGTGGCCAGATGCCCTTCCACTGGCATTACTATCGATGCGCTCCACCCCCACTAAGCACCACTTGACCCCCTACGAAGTTGTGTTTGGACGGCCTATGAACCTCTGGACTGCCCCCAAACCAACCTCCATTCATGACGTCCCCGACGTCCTGCTGTCAGATTATTTGTACAAGTTAACTAAAACGTTGGGACATGTTAAAGGGAGGACTGTGGAATTTTAGTTCGTGTATTGAACATCATCTACGCCATCTTGCAAACACCACGTTCATGCATACACGACAGCCATTTTAGGTACCATGGTCTCCCTGCTCACGATCGCCCCGTCAGCACACTTCCCTGACCTGGCAAGCGCCCCCCATGCACCCTGACTGCCCCCGCTCTCTCATGCACAAGTCATGAGCCCTCCCCTCCCATGACTCTGTCCCAGGGAATCGCACCCCGCGCCTGACCAACACCTCCTCTCCGTCCATGAATACCCCTCCTTTGATGACCCCTTCCACTGAGCCTGAACGTCAGCACGGACCGCTGGTCATCCTTTAGCCCGAGGATACAGTTTATTGCCCATTACTGTATGCACTCGCCTTTCCTGAAAGAAGCCACTATTGATCACGACCCTCCACCCCCAGTGATTCGATCAGGTGCACACATTCCAAAGGAAACGGCAGAACCCTCAGCTGCGTGATAGCCCCCTCCCAATCATATGAGGGGAAAGAGTCTCTACTGTTGTCATGTGTTGGAATGGGCTGGAACTGGGGGGGTGCCGGGGATATCGTTCTGATGTCATTCTCATGCTCTACAATGTCCCTGTTGTAATAAAGGACGTTCACATGTCTTAAACCAGTGTATAAAAGACCAGGTCTCAGAGAGGTTGAGAGAGCACCTCGAGACGATACCTTGTTGTCCGATCTGACGTGTTCTACTCCGCCGGAATAAAACTTGTTTCCTGTCTTCCAGTCTCCAGCGCCTGCCTCTTTATTGAATAACTTCGTGTGGTATTAGAGGCGTTTTACGCCGGGCAAATTTAACTCAGAAAACAACTACTGACATCGCCTGACCATTGTAAATTGATCTTTATCACTGAGCTCTCCAATTTATTTTTTAGGTCAGGATTTACAAAGTATAGCATGGAGGCCAGACATTCATCTGCTGGTTAACCATCAGGTGGTTTAAGACTATGGATTAAGACCATTTTTGTATGTAGGATGAAAAGATTTAAAGTTAAGTCCTCAGATATTCTGGGTCTTGATATTAATACTGCTAGAGGGCCTTTTGTGATCAGACTATTGAATATATAAAACCACTTTTCTAGCCCAAACCAGGTGTCAGAAACTCTTCTCCCCTTGGAAGATGCCTTGGAGAACTTAAATAGTGGATCTTGTTTTAGCTGGGGACTTCAAAGTAACACACGTCAGATGAGGAAAGAAGCATCCCAAGATAAATTCTCCATAAACACCATGGTAGCACTGCAGATAGCATTAGCACATGGTTTACGCGCATACAATGGGCTCACAATCTCAAGACGGGGGATAATTGTAGAAGTCTGATTGATTGCGTACTACTTGATTTAAATCTGTGACCTATAGTTCTGGATATGAAGGTTATTGACATGCCGGACAGTAACCATAATGCCCTAGAGATAAGGAATGTTCCATATTTTATTAATACCTGCTCCCCTAGCACACTGGTTTTGTAAATCAAATCCTCGAATGATGGAAGGAGAGTAAAATGACAATTTTGACCACTCTTGCCCACATATACACTATAGTGGCATCTGCTTTAAGTTTACTTGGCAAGCAAGAGCAAACAGATTTGGCTTGTATGCACATTTAACACATTATTTGATTTCATCAGGAAACATTTTCATAGCACCAAGACAAATGGTTCAGAATGGTTTGACAACCATTGTAAGACAGTCAACCAAAACCTCATGATTGCTGTAAAAAGTGGTAGTGCAATTGCTATATCCGAGGGAAGGAAATTATACAAAAGCTTACAGGCAACAGCTAAGGAGAACTGGGAAGAGGATACCTGGAGAAAATTGCTCATAGTGGCCACAACGAAAGATAGTTGGTCGTTTTGGCATTTGCTTGGTGAAGGGGTACCGTTTGTTTTAAGTGAAGATAATTTTCATATCATACCTTGTAACTCGGAACAATACTTCACTAACCTATATTCTACTTAAAAGATCAGCGCGGGAGTTACGGCTGGAAAAGATACTCTGCTTGAAGTACAAGAAAGAGCTAGTATCCCTACAGTCACCTACTCCTTGGAAGAGACAATAGTAGCCATCAAACACACAAAAAAGGGTAAAGCGTCAGGACTAGACAGGATACTGAGTGACCTTTGTCTTTTGGAGCCGGCAGTGTGAGACTATATGTTGAACACCATTTCCAATGCCATATCGAAGGAGGCAGAGTTACCGGAGACTTTGAAGGGGACAGAAATATTGCCAATCCCAAAAAAGTGGAAAAGTGTGACCCTGCCAAATATCAGTTTGATAGATGATGCCCAAAAAATGTTCTGGAAACAGTTGTTGCTGAATATACAAATGTGGATGGATGAAAACCAAATCTTGTCTAATTTGCAAGCAGGACTAAGAGCACACTTGAGTACTATAGAGCAGGTACTTCCCTTCTTACTTATTCTTTGGAAGGCATTTTCCATCAATAAAGGGCATCTATACTTAGTATTCATGGATGTAAAATCTGCGTTTGATCTGATTCCCATGGAGGAGTTATGGCTTGTACTAAAGGAGATGGGGTCCTAGTGGAATTCCTGCATTTATTGATAAAATTATACAGCAAAAATTACGCACAACTGAGGTGGGACAGGCCGCGTAGACATCAAATGAGGGGTGAGACAGGTGTGTGTCATAGCCCCAATCTTGTTCGCACTCTGTATAAACAAATTGACACGCTATAGTTAGCAGACCCACGGATTCTGGCCCTACTCTTCACAGATGACATACTGCTACTTTCTAAGATTCCTATGGGTCTACAGAACATTGTACACTGATCCTCGGTTGCTTATGTTAAATTTAGCCTGGTAATCAATGTGACCCCAAAAAATGACTTTATGGCTACACAAAACGTTTTGAGGTAATGTGATGTTTAGGCTCAGCAATTTGGAGCACGTCAAAGATTGAGATTATCTGTGCATGAGACTAGCTAGTAATCTGTCATGAACCCCACAAATAATAAAAAGTCGGATGTCCCTACAGCATGTTGAGGCTGCAATTACAGCATGTTGAGGCTGCAATTAATAGGAAAATAAATCTAATTTACGCCCAATATCATCTGCCCTTGAAATCTACTGCGCTAAGGGCCTAGGCAAGGCCCTTTATGGAATAGGAACAAGGGGATTCGATCAAACCTAGGACCTAGACAAAGTAGAAAATAAATACATTCAGTCATTACTGGCCCTGCCTAAAAGTGCACTACTTACCCCGATGTGATTTGACCTAGGGATGAGGAATGTTGCATACATTCCTGCACTTTAACTCCTATCTATTGGGTGAAGCTCTGGACGGGTAAATCCCAGATTCTGGTGAAACAGGTAATTGCTGAAGCAAGAGATGGATAAGCAACTAGTAATACCCTGGATCGAACATATAAAGATGTGGATGTATGAGCTAGTCCTGCACGCAATCTTGGATAACCCGGAGAGATTGACAATCGTAATGGTAGCCCAGTTGAAAACTAGATACTGAGACTACATCCAGGGAAGGATGTTCTACTTTGGTTGCTTTTGTTGGCATACCATTTGCTAAAAGTTGGGTGGGTTGTGTCTAGCACACTTGTAGTAATGAGGCCCTAAATGTTCAGATATCACAATCCGCAAACATCTCAGAATCTTGGTTCTAACAAATATTCTCGAGTGTTTTTTTTCTGTCATTTTAATCTGTGATGAATGGATGAATTGCAAAGCTATGTTAGCATTGATGAAATTGCCTTTACAACACATCCATTACAGCACGTATACCTTTACCACTAAAATATTTACCACTCATATGCCTTTACAACGAAAATATAAGTATAGATACAAATATATCTTACTTAAGCCCACAACCCTATTTATTTGTGGGGGAAAAGTGCGTGGTAAAGAAATGTTGTAAAGGCTGTTTCATAATTTTTTTGTCTGTTTTTTTTTTTTTGCCTATTGCACTCATTCCAGATTAATTCCATTGTCCGTGGATTCATTTAATTGCTTTCCTAGATTGGAAAATATAATTAGGCACGAATCATTCTTTTTTTGTAATTCTTTTTCCACGTATGCTATAAAGTTTCTGGGAAAACTTGGGAAAACTCTCAACTTATCAGTTTTCACAGTGACCATTCTTTCATCTTCATTTTTAACGTAATTAATTCCAGTGGCTGCTGTATTTTGTTTAGTTTACAATATAGCATTTGCTTATACTTTGAGATTTCATGTGATATTAAAATATCCTTTTGTGCATTCACATGCTCTCTGCCCCACTCGTATAACTAGGAGAAAAATGTAGCGCTGCCCTTTGTTTCCTACACACCTACTAGGGCCACAGGAACATCACACTAACCTGCTGACTGTTTGGAATGAAACCCTTGATTTTAAGGTCTAATTTTAAAGCCTGTTACTTTGTCTAGCTGCTTTAATATGTAACTTTCATGTGACATATTAGAGTTTTAACTCCAGTTGCTGGACAAATTCTGTCTTCACAATTCCAAATGGCCATAATGGGAGCCTTGTTCTTCAGGTTGACTGAGTAGACACTCAAACACACAGCTAGGCCACACTCCAAGGAACATCGCGTTTGCCTAACAACTGACTGGCTCTCTGTGTTTGATCTCTTGTTGTCACTTCTCCATCAGCACAGCTACAGCTAGCTCTGGTGTATCGTCAAGAGTCCCTATTCTTTCCCACTAACCATCACAGCCCTGCAAAAGAAATCTGTACATTGCGACATGTACACTGTCCTCCTTAAATACGTTTTTGAATTTTTTTAGGCTAAATGTACTTTTTTGTGTGTGTGTGTGTTTGTGTGTATATGTATGTATGTGTAGGTGTGTATGTAATTCTTGCAACATTGTTATTGTATACTGTACCTTATTATTATCTTGTAACTGATGTAACTTTTAACACAACGATCCTAAATGAAAAGCGCTCTGATACCTCTTGGGTAGTTGCGCTATATAAAACTATATATATATATATATATATATATATATATATATATATATATATATATGTGTGTGTATATGTATATATATATATATATATATATATATGTATGTATATATATATATATATATGATATACACTTCGTTGTGCCCTTACTCCCCCTCACAAACTCCTTGCCACAAAAACACATCTATGTGGTTGGATTCCACGTGAGTTTAGGTACAGTGATATACTAGTGGTAACCACCTGTTATCTGTCTTGATTCCTTTCAGTCAATCTAGAATGGATTTTAGAGGGAAGCATGATCATTCGCTCACCCACCCCTGGCACCCCCCTATGCTGGAACCTCTAAGAAGGTGAAGCAGATGGAAGCAATTTGTGATTTTAAAATGGGTTTGCAACCATATGCTTTAGTGAACAACTTCATTTATCATCACTCTCTCCTTAGGAAGAGCTTGCAGGCACTTTTGCTGTATCGCAGTTCCTTCATTGTAGGTACAACAGTCCTCGCCGGGCTGAACTATGGAGTTAGGATCTGAGAACCATCCACCTATCTGAAATGTCCAAAGTAATAGTATTTGGCCTGCTTGTGATTTGCTTGTGGTGTCATTAAGGGTATAAAAAGCTACATAGATGTTACAGTACAGTACAATGTGGATGTTTGAGTCATGTCAAGTTTATGGCAGGTTGGGGTAGTAACTATGTAACTGTGGCGGTTTTACTCATATAAGAGTATGTCTTTCTGTGTAATGGCTGCCTGTGTGAATTGGGTGCTCTAGTGTGAGATTTACATGGTACTGGTAGGCTCCTTTTTATGCATCTTCCTTTCATTGAAATTAAGCCCCAAAGCGAGAACAGACTTTCGTATACAAGTCAACCTGGCGTGGAACAAACCATCTCTTCATCTATGACAGAAGTTTCATTGACTGCGTTTTTTTAAACATCTAAAATTCTCATCTTGAAGCCTAGAAATGGGCAGATCCAGGGAGTTGTAAACACTTTGTAAAAGGGGTTTAGTGTGCTATAGAGTTGTTTTTAGACAGTCACTCAAGCTAAAGCTTAAAACTCAGATCAGGTAGCAGGTTACCGTATCTCATGTTGTCTTGACCATGCATTCCCCATTGTAACATAAAATAATGAGAATTATTTTTTGTGGGAAAAGATGCTAACAAATTCTGTATCTACTGTTTTCTAGTGGATCTTTTATCTCAACATGGTGGCTGCCGAGATAGAAGCTGTCATGGAACTTCTGTGCTATGTCGCTGAGACTGATAAAATTAAAGCTACAGTGAAGCATTCTGCAAGGGGAGCACTCTATGCTGGTGCAGCCGCCTTCATGGGAGGTCTTGTGGGCGGGCCACCAGGAATCGCGGTTGGTAAGTACATTTTCTGTCACCATTTTCAAGACTTGCATAGATTGAAATCCTATCAAAAGGGATCGTCAATTTTGACTAGCAGAACAAAAAAAAACATCCACTTATCTTCCCGGGGCAACCTATGGGCTGAGAGTGTGTCCCCAGTTTGTAGGTGACTGCTATAGAAGTAAGAATTTGCATTGGGAGACATGTGTTCAGTTTACTTGTAAGATGATCAGTCCTGACCCTGCAGTCATATTAGTTGTGTGGCTGCATTATTTGAGCCATAATTGGGGGTGGCTTGACAGTTTTGACTTTGTCATTATAAGTTACTTTAAATGTGCAAAGCATGAGACGCATTTGGCAAATAATATTACTTTTTAACGGCAGAAGCTTTCAATTGTATGACATTTTTCATACAGAACGTAATGCAAACCTCCTCCTAGCAGATTTTCTCATTACAAAAGACCCTCACTTGGGGAGAGATGCTACAGCAAACTGTATTCTTGGACTGTGGGGGAGAGAGATGCATATCCCTTGGAATGAGCTGTTGCTGAGCTCTCGCACAGTCGAAACAATCTGGTACCTAAAAGTAAAATGAAGTGTCTGTAAGGAATCCCAATGTCATCCCTCGTAGCGTGCGCTAGCAGAGATAAGTACATGTGTATCAGAACAACCCTACAGTTAAGTTTAAATTCCCAACTCTGTTTAGTTGAGAAGAGTAACATCTAATTATTAGAAAGATACCAAAGGAAAAAGGATATAATGAAGCAGTTATAAAAATAATAAAAAGTGGTGATATAGAAGTATTGGACTTACTGTAATACCACAGTAGGCAGTTCATATTTCTGTGTTGTCTTCCTAGATGTTTCTGCTATATGATACTGTATTTACATGCTTATTTTGATTCTGTGCCCTGGAAAACTGCTAAGCCATTCCCAGTGCTTAGACCTCCTAATTGTCAGGAAAGAATAGCTAATCTAATGAGCATATTTTACATTTTAACTAAGGCCCCAGATATATGGTGCAGGTTGTGGATCATGGCATATAAGCTTAATGTCATGCGGGCTGCTTATATGTTCACGCCACTCACATGAGTGAATTTAGCCCATGATTTCAGGTGTGACATTGCAACTCTGAACTGTTGCGAGCCAAACTGTAACAAACATATGTAAACAGAAACTGTTCTGACATTTTTTAAAGACTGCTTTTCACATTTTCCAAGATAATTCTAATTAGTGCATAGGCATACAGAGTGATAGTTATGTAATGCCCAATGGTGGGTCATGACTTATGTTTCAGAGTGTTATTACCCTGCAATGGCAAACCTTTGCTGTCTAAGCTATGGTAGCTTTTCCTGTGGTAAAATCAGATGGAATAAAAGTTATTATTTCTTTTTAGTGGCTTCCAGAAACGCTACAAAAACACCAGGGCACCATTGTAATATTTATCAAAGCGAATTTCAATGGTGAACATATATATTTGTTAAATATTCTGCAAGTGCGATTTATTTTGAAACCTACTCTTCTTTGCCTGAAGGCCTGCACAATAATGAGTTTGATTCTGCACGGTCTTCCCTGTTCCATAAACACTAAACTGTAGGTTAAGGTGTGACACAGCTTTTTGAGAAAATAAGCTAGCTCTAACACCTGCATTCGATCTTGAAGGAGTTAATTAATTAAGCAAGCCATCTGCCCCTATTTATCTTTGAATGTGGTAGAGGTTAGTGGATAGTAATATCACAAAGAATAAGCTGGAGACTGATAGTTGTAATAATGTAAGTTGCTGCAGGAATCACACCCCAAATTGCTTCACCAGACCCAAGCAGGCAGGATTTGACTCAAGGCAGTTTCCTTAGTGCTTCTCAGTGCTAAGAAGCAGAAGGGTTTATATAAGTTCAACTCAGCAATAACTGGCAGAATTCCCAAAGCTGAATTGTGTCCAAAATCTTACCAAAGGAATTGTTGCCCACTTTGCAAGATGATTGGACTCCTCCTTATGTAAATTTCTCTTTTGTCCTTTTGTCCTTCATCTGGCTGTTCCCCAAACCAGTCTCTTGTGGATCAATGCAAAACACCATCTTCTAAGTACTACCCAGGAGTAAGGCTCCATGTCTTCTTGTGAAACCCCTACGCTTCAAAGGAGGCTATTGTTGAGCTTCTTTTTGACTGTTGCTTAGCAAGGTAATGGTGATCTAGTATATGGGGTACATTTGTGGAAGCTGTTCCTTGAAGAGTGGTGTTAAACACCAGTTGTGAATTGTCTCTGCAGGAGACAGTAGCAGCTAAGCATTCCTCTGTCTGTCTGTCGGGCAACCACAAATCCTCCACGTACACTTTACATATGGCAACCAAGGAATTGCTAAGGCATACTCTAAATTTAAGCATGCCTCCAAAATCGTCTTGATTTAGAACAACCATGTCCCTCTTCCAAATAGAGTGCCAGAGCATAGGGGGGCAGCTTATATTATGTAAGGCACCCCCATCTTACTGTGGCATATTATATTAGAGCAGAAGCTGGGTAAGGCTAAAAGGTTCTTAGTAAATATATCTTCAACTAGCTGGATTTCATCAACATCCGCCTTGACCCAAACAGATGCCCCGTAGCTGGCTGCTGTGACTGATTCTGCTGCCTAAATACTTAATATCTCGGGCATAGGCTTCAACCCTAGTTTGTTAGTGAAGTTGAACAGGGCTGATATCGTTTTTTCCAATATCAAAGCTCTGTTTACAACCATATTTTTCCAAGAGTTTTTAGAGTTGAACAAAATACCCAGATACAAAAATGACTCCACCTCTTCCACCCTACGGTTTCCAATATGGAACTTGGGACGTGGTTTAGGCCATTTCCCACAGATCAGTGTGAAAGGTTTACTTTTTTCACCTGGAAGTCGAGCTCCCTCCTAAAAAGTGTGTAATCCTCTGAGACCCTGCAGGGCTCAACTAGTTTGTGCTATGAGCACCGCATCGTCTGCATAGAGGAGTATGTCTAGGGAGTGGGCGTGATCTAATGTAAGGAACGTCCCTGGGCCTCTCTACCAAAACTGTTTCCAATCTGTTCGTATAAAGGGAAAACAGAACGGTGGCTAGGACACAAACCTGCTTTACACCGCTCAATCTTAAAGTGCTCAGTACATTCACCTTCCTGGCCAAAGCGAACAAAGGCAGAGTCCCTCAGGTACATCTCTTATAAAAGTGATAATGGGGCCTTCAATACCCATCTTAGCCAAAATACAGACCACAATTTAGAGTGAGGAACTTAATTGAAAGCAGCCATGAGGCCCATAAAGGCCAGATAAATGGCACCTTTCTTCGCCACCACACTTGCTTATCAACATACTCAGTTTGAGCACTGGTCTACTGTACCGCTACCCTTCCTAAAACTGTACTGTATGTCTACCAAGATACTATTTGACTCTGCCCATTCATCCAACCTGTGTAGCAATAGGTGCCCCATTAGCTTTGCAGTGGAATCAAGCAACAAGATTGGCCTATTGTTTTTGGGACTGGACATATCTCCCTTTTTAGGTCACGCCTGAGCCAGCGCGCATGCGTTGCTCTGCGAGTCTTTTAGTAAGGACTTCCAACTCGGACCACACGCTTGTGTGTGCTTTTTTTATTTTTTTGCTCACATGCTATTGCTCTTTGCGTGTGTCTTTCCAAGAAAGACAGCACGCAATTGGCCAAAGGCGGGTGCATGTCCCGCCTTCTCTCTTCCCTGGCCTAGGGAGCTCGGGAGCAAGCAGCGGCCCCGCACTGTGCCTGCTGCATTCCTTAAATTCTTTGCAGCGCGCGCGCACTCGCAGAACGATGCAGCTGCATTACTCTCATCCCACAGCATTTTTGCCTGTGGGAGCGAGCAGCTGCAGTGCCCCTTTGTTTCTCTTGAAGGCAAAATAGTATTGCTTTTAAGTTAAACCAGTGCACGTGGTGTGCTGGCACCGGCAATGTATTTACAAACAGCTTGTTAAGGCAGCCTTGCAGCTACACAGCCTCCAAGCACACAAGTTATTGTTTTTCAGCTCAGCCGCTGCAGTATGTGTATGAAGCAAGGCACTAGGGGGTCACACCTGCGCGAGCTGTGCCACGGGGCATCCTGCTGCAACCCGCGTGCTCTGTACTGGCTGGCCGTTACAGGGTACTGACCATCACAGACAACCCAGTGTGCTGGGGTGAGCAGGGTACTCGCCGTCACAGCCTGCTCGAGTGGGCACGGTACTGGCCGTCACAGCCTGCTTGAGTGGGCAGGGTACTGGCCGTCACAGCCTGTTCGAGTGGGCAGGGTACTGACCGTCACAGCCTGATCTAGTGGGCAGGGTACTGCCCGTCACAGCCAAGAGCTTCAATCCCCTTTGGAGTTTGACGGGTTGTATCAATTGTAATAATAATCTTTTAGCGCCTTGAAAAGCGCTGCGACGGAAGCATGCTTGGCGCTAAATCGAAAAACAAATCACGAAAGAGCAATTTTCATGAAACCGTCCTCACACTGGGAGAACATTGTGGAAAATTTGGAGGGGGCACATCAGCGGGGGTGGCTGGCTGTTGCCCTGCCCCTCTGACTGTGCTCTAAATTTGGCAGTTTATAAAGTGAAGAGATTCCTTGGAATAAACTTTGTTTCTTGCCTGTGCTCCGGCAGTGAGGGAAGCTCATACATCGCTAATGTCTTTTTAAAAAATTGTATTGCATTGATTGTAAGCAAATGCCCCAACCTCTTCAAAATCGTGTTGGTACTGCCACCCCTCCTTGCATAGACCGAATGTTCCTGGGGAACAACCATCAGTGATTGGGTGGGCCCCGTGCACTTTAAGCGACCCCTGTCACAGACCTATTTGGAGGAGTCTCCGGTTCAGGCCTGGTAGGCTCTTTTTGTTAGACTCGAATTTGACTTTTCTGTTCCTGTGTCTCTGATTTTCTAGAATCTGTGTCTTTTTATCTCTGCAGAGTTTGCTGCTCTGGATGGTAGGCATTTCCATCTATACACACCTGGCTCAGCTGACGGCTTTTCGATTCCCCAACCCGTTCACACAAAGTGAGCTATCCCTCCCCCTCATCCACCCATCAAGACTTTGTAGTGTTGTTCACCACAACACCTCTTTGTGTCCATGAGGTTTCTGGTGATCCAGTGATCATAGGCAAAGGCCCCACGCTCTTCAAAATAGTCTTTGGTGTACAGCAATACCCCTGCTGCCCCTCTTCGCACAGACAGAATGTTCCCCAGGGAAGAACCATTAGAGAGGGGGCGGGCTCTGTTCACTCCAGCTCCCCCTGTCTCACGCCTATTTGGAGGAAGCTATGCTGCAGGCGTGGAGGGTACTTTAAAAATATTCTTCTGTGTTTTGTGCTCTGGGAAGAGCCTGGGTGAGAGGTACATTTCACTTGCACTCAAATTACACGAGGTGGCCAGGGTGATTGTTGTATTGTAGCTCGCAGGACCCTCCTACCCAAAATGCAAAGGTTGTACTTCATGGGCAGTGCCTTGCTGCCAGCGGATACCAAAGTAATATAATGCTTGCGATGCTTTGCTGCTAATTATGGGTTGGGTGAAGACAGAGGATCATTTGTCAATGGCTCTGATATGTTAACATGAATGGAGGCGCAGAAGGCTGGACATCACTTGATGTCCTCGTTTGCCACAGATGACTAAGGTGAATGTTGCCTGCCATTTCCTGTGCCCTGTGTGCTCTGCTGGCTTGCACCGTACAAGCATGTACAGGTCGCTTGCTGTACCCTATTGGCCTGTGAATGTGCGCAGGTTGGGAAAGTCCAGAGCGAGGGCACCCACTTTATCAATTGTGTTCGCAGACTGTGAGGACTGATAAAGCTTGCACATCCAAAAGTGCCAAGTCTTTGGCTCATGCATTTAAGGTGGTCCAAGGAGCGATGCATTTTAAACTTGCTGTGCTCAGCTGAATAAGGGAGGCTAAGAGGAGGCGGGCCCATCTCTCGTCTACATTGTGGTGAGTGGATCCTTTCCTATATACTGCAGTACGTTTTTGGGGTTGAGCCTAGGCAGGTACCGTGAACTACTGATTACAGATAGTCTATGGGCTGTTCCGTAGGTGGGCTCTGGGTAGGGAGACCAGACGTCCCCGTTTTCCTAGGACAGTCCCCGTTTTTGGAGAAGTGTCCCCGTGTCCCGACACTTTTCTCCAAGTGACTCAAATGTCCCTGTTTTCAAACAGTGTCCGGGTTAAACACAGAAATGTCCCAGTTTTTCATTGTTCTGGTTGAGCATGCGCTTGCATGCTCTCTTTGCACTGTTTACGGCGTGTGTCGACACTGAGGTGAGAGCTGTAGCAGGAAGGGAAATCCTTTGGAGACATTTTCTCTCGGGATTTCCCTTCTCTTTTTTCACGCAGTGCCATCTATGTCATCGTGCCAGCCATATTTGAACAATTGCATATCATCAAAACTGAATCTTCGCTAGAAGAGGAAATAGTGATATTAAGGTGCAACACCACTTTCTGAACTTTCTGAACTTATGTGATCTGTTGAGGCTGTGTGTTTGCTGCTCCCCCAGATGTCCGACCTAGAAGTACATGAAACAGCAACTTTAAAGTATTTCTGAATGTTAGGATAAGTGTCCGATAACACGTGGTGATGACGTCCCCAACGTCCTTCTCAAGCTCCAACCATTCATTTCTACCAGTTCCAAGATCAGAACAGATATCCTGGGAAACGAAACACTGGTGATCAGGTGAAAGGCCGAGTCGCTATTTGAGGCCTTCATTCAGTGGCTTCAGGTTAAACCTGCCTTGGATATTAAATCTGCTAATTGTTTCCAACATGTTTTTCAGATTGTAAAAAATTTCCCCTATTATTGCATTATTTAAGCATATTTACTAAAAGTGGATATGTGGCAATAGCTTATCTGTTTCATATACCAAGAACATATAGATTGCACATTGCACATTTCCATATCATGCCCTTTGCTTGCGTTATTGGTCGTTTAGTTGCATCAGTAGCCTAGATATTGCACATTCCCAAAGCCATTAAATTTCACTTAGCCAAAGATCTGTAATTAAAAGCTCGTCAGTTGCACATGGAAGTTGTGCATCTATTGCTTGCATCAGCAGTTTATCAATTTCACGAGCAAGCATACTGTCCAGGTGGCAATCCAAAAGATCTTCCGTTGCCTAGCCCATGTCTCTTACCAAAAGTTTCTACTTTGGATAAAACAATATTTCTTCGTCCTGTAGCTTGTATTCATAGCCATACAAACTTTTTAGTAGCCCTTATGTATACCGTGCAAGGATTAATGTATTGCTCATTGCATGTTTTATTCATAACCAATTGATGCATGCTCTGTGCTCTCCATATCAAAGCTATGACTTGAACTTTTGACTGACCTTTCAGATCACGGCAAACTGTTTAGCTGGAAAGGACTTAAAGTAGCAGAATGAACGCCTTTGGAAGACACAAGCAGTGCTGCTCGAGCTTTTTGCTCAGGTCTTCACACTATTGCGCTATGAGATGATACCAATGGCTAGAGTGCACTATACATACCCCAGTAAGGTAACATGACATCACAGCAGTGACCACGCAAATGTGGGAGGACTGTGTGGTCGGCCAGCCTTTGCGACCCTTGGACCCTAAAGCAGTAATACCTGGAGAGAAGTTTAGCATTTAGCATTCAGCAGTTTACCTCCCATGCTTTTGTCATGAGCAACTAAGCAACATTAGTGAGTTGTACTTTACGCGGTGCTGACATGCAGCTATAGTATCAAGCATTGATAAAGCTAGTAAATCTGGCGTTTGCTAGCCTGTGATGTTTTTTTGATTTTTGACAAATATATCCTTAAAAGTGTAAATGTAATAAAAAGTACTAATGCTGCTGCGTAAAGGAGAGGAGTGCCAATAAAAGACCTCGGATTTGTTGTCTGTAATGCTTCATCTCGGTCTGTGGAGGGAGTTGTCATTGTAGTTCTTTTTCTATGTCTATGACAGCTGTTTAATAGTCCTAATTTTATGACGATGGTTACTGCAAACCGTAGGCCTACTTCTATGTCTATGACCTGTCCCCGTTTTTTGTTTGGAGAATCTGGTCACCCAAGCTCTGGGGCATACGAGTTCTTGAATTTATTGTACTTTTGGCTGTAAAACCAGAACTGCGCAATGTTCACCCTTACGATACAACATCAGGTGAAAGTGATTTTATTGTTTGCACGCTTACTGCACTATTCTGAAAACAGTGTTTGGAGTTGCCACCTGAGTGCTGCAGTAGATACTTTAGCACCCAGTATAATGTGCTGCATGGCTAAATACTTATAAGGTCTCAAAGGCGAAACCTATTGGTTATGCCAATGCTTGTTATATATTGGGACAATAACTGATTGGTTCCAAGATACCAATGGGCCAACCTTTACTATGGCATTAAGCATAACCACAAAAAACGGAGCCCACAGATCCTGGCGCTCCAAGAAGACATACTCCGGTACACTGTCTGGGCCAGGGTCCTTGAGGCTGCTACATTCCCCATAGGCCCTCTTTACCTCCTCTACTGGTTGGTTGGCAGACACTGTGAGGCCAGTCCTACACTGATCTGCATAAAATGGTTTATCCCAACCGCCTCCCCTATGGCAACGACTAAAGGACCTTTAAGGTCCTTGAGATATGCGACATTCACCACCTTCCACAATCTAGAGCGATCTCTAGCTAGACTTATTTCCCGTAGATCCTCCCAGGCCTGTTCCTTCAGGGTCTTTAACCTAACTCTTCTAGCCTCTTTATATGCTGTGTGCAACCTCTTCACCAGCACCCTATCTCTCTCTTCCTTGCAAAGCCCACGTGCAGATCGGCTAAACTCCCTGAACACGACGAGTCAAACCAGCGCGGTGTCGGTTGATTTTTAAGTCGACCGTCATGTGTCGACTGTTATGTTATGTGTGACAGGATACCCGTAAAAGCAGAAATAACATGTCCTCAGGGAAGCTCTGGTTTCAGGCAAGCAGACACCTCTGATTCTTTACAATGGAGGAGCCCTGGGAAAAACTTTGGGGAAATAGTTCTGTTGATTTGTAATAACCCCTCAACCCTCAAAGAGCAGGATGACTGAGCGTCCCTGAGAAAAGCACTTTTGTCTCCGTAAACCTTATGCAAAAAGATTCTGAAGTAATAATATGATCAATCGGTGTCCCTATCTGGGTCCCCAAAGGTACCAGCCAACGATGCTGTCCGGCTATCCACTTTGTTCCTTATTACCAGGTTCATTTATACAAGGAGACAGTTCAAAAAGTCCCCATATTCATTGTGTTTAAAATGACCCAATGGCTCAAACTTATTATCCATTAACCCACAAGCAGATTTTTCAAACCTCTGGCACTCATGCATATTGAAGATCGCCCATCAAAATGACATTTACAACTTTGGGGTGATGGGATTGGATGGACTTCAACTCTGACTCTAATGAGCATGCTACTAGGCCCATGTTTCCAGTAAAACAGTTATTGTAAAAGTTAACAATTAGCAAGTCCCAATCTCTTCACATTTAACAGGCCAGACAACGGAAATAAGGGGAGGCATTGTGAAATGTACACACTTTTTCCAAGCAGGTGTTTGGAATCAAAGTGAGGAGCCCACCTTTTGTTCTACCCACCCTAGAAGGAATGGCAGGAGAATGGAAGGAACGAAAACCATCCCAAAAACTGGACACTACCTTCCATTTTTCTTGCAACCATATTGCATCATACCTGCCAATTTCCCTCACCAATTCTAAGTTTTCCAGTTCCCTCCTCAGACCTGCTATATTCCGAAATAGAAAATGTTATGGCCCTATCCGAGCCTGCCGTCAAGTTGACCTATCTGTATTCACCACTGTCCCCCATTGTCCGCAACAAAGGCACACTCATCACAAGGGAGATTAGAAATTAAGCCTGCAGTATTCCATGAGGGACCTTTTATGACGTGCACAGATATTTCTTCAGCATTGGGTGAGCAAGGATAACATTTGATTACTGCCATAGGACTACTAACAACCGAACCTGAATAAATATGATCGTCCCCCTGGTGCCCTAACTCTTCTACTCTGAGAGCCATAAAAATCCCTATTACGGTTAAGGCGTCAATCTATGTTCGCCAAATCGGACAGGGGAAGGAAGTGATTTGAGGTCAGAACCGCAGAGCTCCACAATGCCACGGATCTGGAAAGCACAGATCCTCAAACACCCCCCTCACTCTTTGTTGATAAAATAGCCCAATGTTGTTGTTCCCCCGCCCCCAACAGACTTGTTGCAACACCAGATTGTAGTAGGCGATAATCTAGGCCATGGTATTTACAGTTGATAACACAATCCCCGTTAAGTTTTTTTTCTAGCAGATCCAACCCAACCAACCCATGTAACAAATGGAATGGAATTAAACTAGCTTAGCTTAAAATCAGTTGCACGACCGCCAATGACAAACTTTGTTTTTAAGTTCGAAGGTATGTTCCTCCCTAGTTGATGTAAGTACGGTATGCCAGTTAACACTGCTACATACGGGCAACATTCAGGTAGAAGATTGAGGCAGGACTTATTAGGAATGGTGTTAATACCCAGAGTGCCTCCTCCTGATTGAAAAACAGCCTGCCCCTCAAGTTGTCATTGAGCCCCCCACACTGGTTGAGCCTGCAGGCTGAACCCTTAACTCATTCGCCAGAGAGAGCTTGACATTATTAGCAGATGAAGGACTTTGCATGGTGATATGGCCTGGGGCAGGAGCAATGCTACAGGACTAAGACCCGACTAAATCCTTTGCCGGTATCAGCACAGAATTTGGCTGATCGAGAAACTTTGCCTGGGACAGGGATAACTGAGCAATAGCGTCCTCCAAGTTCTGCAACCGGGCCATTAGAGGGGAAATACAGTCTGCCACTTTGGCTTTTATAATATCCAGCAAACCAGACCAATCTATGTTCGCCACAGCCCCAGCAACACCAGGGGTAAAAGGCCCCATTTGAGCTAGTTGGAAGAGACTCTGGAGTAGTAGACTCAGATGACTTGGGAACACCCCCATGTCCTCTATCCGGTTCAGTTGAAGATTTATTTGAAGCCCCTTGTTTGAAATTGCGTTTTCTTTTGCCTAGGGGACCACCAGCGGGGGAAACGTTAACACCATTGCTGGTGGCACAGAATTGGACATTAAAACAGACCCCTGAACTGGTGTTTGGTGAACTGTGGTATTAATCAGTTGATCTTGTCAAACGGCTCAGAACCGCCCTCCCATGCTGCTACCAGTTGATGATCATCTGGACAAGAGAGGGGCTAAAGGTCCCTCCCACGTTACGGGAAAGGAGTTGCTCTGCTCGATCAATTTCTTCCGCAAGAATACCCACTGCCCTTGTTAGAAAAGAATCCAGAGATTTGACAGTTCTGTTAGCTTGCGTAGTATTCACATTCACCTGCTCTCGGTCCCCTGAAGCTTTCGCTTTACCATGACTCAACTAGTAGACACAATGGTGCGCAGAAACATTGTAAATATAACTCTATACGTTCTTTACCACATAACAGAACTCACCATGCAGCGGATGGAAAAACCAAGAGGAGTTTCCCAGTCCAGCCTCCTCCATTCACTGATCGTCTGCAGGTGTGAACGTAGCAGGGGATATGAGGCTTGTAGTCCCCCAACAGCTGCGGTCGGACCCGCAGCAGCTTTCCCTAAACACTAAATTTGTATTCTAAGTCCTCCTCCACAGTACGGTCACCAGGTCCAAAATGTGGAACTCTTCAGCTCTCTCCCACAATATCCACTCCTGCGTAATATGGTTTAATACAGGCACAATACAATAGTCAATGGTTGTGGTAGAACAGGACATAGGTGCAATTTGATGCTGTCTATAGTAAAGCGCAGGTCCGATACACTAACCAGATTTATCTAGTTCAAAGACTTTAAATTCTGTTGTTAGTCCTTTAACTCCCAAACTTACACATGGGTACACTTCCAAAGTCACTCATAGGGAGGCACTTAAAGACTCACAGGGTGATCGGCAAAGTCCAGTTGAGGTCCAGTTGCCACAGATGAGTTTTGCGGTTGACGGAAAGGCCTCTTGTATCTTGTTGTATCCCAGTAGTTTGAACAAGAGGTCAACTTTAAGACCTTTGAAGTCCACTTCTTTGTCCTAGGTACAAGGAGGAGAGCATATCGAGTAGTTAAGGACTCTTCTCTTGGTCCTGGAGTTTCCTGAAGCATGGTGCCTAGAGATGCCACATTTATACCTAACATGAGCTAATGGGGGAGATTGACCTCTAGCCAATGAGTAAAGGCTCCTGGGGCTAATCCTACCCACTTTGGGGCATTTTCAAGATGACCAAAGTCTTCAGCAACACCGAGCTTGGACTCTCCCATCTGTGTGTGGCGGTGGGTAAGTGCACTATGGTAATTCTAGTCCTCCCACATTTAGCACTGAAAACTAGTTTTAGGCAGTCCTGTACCCCAACAAATTCGGAGACAGAAGTCTGGCCATACAAAGTTAAGCTTTCAGCAGCCAGAGTCAAGTTATATTGCCATTCTGTTTACTTTCTTTGAAAAGTGTCTCTCACATATATGAAAATCCCAGCAGACCTGTCAAGCAAGCAGGTACTCCAGCAGGATCTGACACTTATGTGAACAATAGGCCCCTTCTGATAAAGGCCGATCTTCCTTGAGGGTACAATAAAAGGGTGCATGCCTGGGTGCTAGCTACATATGTTTGTGACAGGGTAGGCCTTTTAAAGTTCAAGCCCAGTCCACAGGTCATCTTATCAAGGGCACAAAAAAACTTCCCATGCCCAAGGGCTTTTATTTTTCCTGTCCTGAGAGTAAGTTTACACCTCAGTCACCTCTATTGAAATGCTAATTACTGCTTAGCAGAAGAGAGAGAGCAAAAGGCAGATTTAGCTTCCAGAGACTTCAGACAAGGCATAAGTGACTTTCTAAAAAGCCCTTTCCCAAATATTTGATTACTCTGACTTCAACAGTGAATTGAGCTTGTAATAAATATTTCAGAGTCAAAAAGTATATGTATAGGTGGTTTCCTAAACCGGGATATTCTTCTTTTTTAAATACCTATATTGTATCCCAGTGCTATCCTATGGAGCAGCCAACCCTGCTACAGTAAAAATAGCTTTGATGGCATTTTCACTATAAGGAGATCCCTTTAAAAAAAAATATATTAACTTTCTTTTTTTCTTTTTTAGTAAAAGAAGGTACCAAACATACACTAATACTTTTATCACGTGTTGATCATTACATTACATCCTGCTTACATACAGTAGTATATTCCAGTCTCAGTAGGTTCCATTTTACCAGGTGTTGTCAGCAAGAGTCTTTTAACCAGAGGGGGTTGTTCACAGTTTAGCTGTATGTGCACCTTAACCACCTGCTTCTATGCTCTGCTTCTTACATTATTATTCAGGTTGTGTATCTGCAGAGTCAGCTAATTCAAGTAGGTATGTGCGTAATGGCTACCATATGTATTGCGGCCTTAAGGTTGGTGGCTGTAGTTGCGCGTAAAGGTCCACTGTTTGTGTTGCAATATATCAACCTGTTAACCCATGCTTTTGACCAGGTGGGGCCTACCTCCCCAGTGTATGGCCACCTCCCTTTTGGCCTTCTAGTACTCAACCAGGTTCTCACAGGTCCATGTTATGTCAGCGAAATCAGCGGATGGAGCGTGACATTTGGAACAGGTACGATGGTGGGAGGGGTCCATGCAGGGCACTTTTATTTTATGTAATGTACGTCCGCCATTAACACTTGAAGTGTAATAGTTGTGTTGATGATTAAGAAAATACCATACATGTTTACATACAGCAGTGTTGCCACTGAATATCAGTGAGTACCCCAAGTCCAGCTCCCATGCAGTATTTATCCCTTTTATCTCCAGTAGAGAGCAATGCCAGGGTGGATTTATACAGATTAGATATCAAATGTTCACCGCTGTGTCTGGGATAATTAATGATTAAGGTGGAAAGTCATCCGGCTCAAGGGGATAGCTGGGGATCTAGGCCCCGAGTGCTCCCCGTATCCGTCTCAAGACAAATTGATCCATAATGGGTGCATCCCAGAAGCAGGCATCTCTGTCTGGGAGAAAACATTCCAATCGGGGTACAGGTCGCCAATGCTATTCAGGGAGTATTTTGTTACAGTTCGTTTTGGGAGGGCGTGATGGGCAACCAGTTATTCCCAGCTAATGGGATGTGAAGATGAGTATAATAGGTGCCCACTTGTTGACCGAATCATCCTCTTCCATGCCCAGCTAGTCATGGATACTCTCTGGATCTCACGCGGGTCGCATGGTACTCCAACTGGCAGCTCCGCCCCAGTGGGAGTGGATCCACAAGGTCCGCCTCCGGGTTGTGTATGGTATCCTAGTATCGGGGTGGTACCAATGTAAGGCAAATCTGCACTGGGCTCCAAATAGTAGATATTTAAGTTTGGAACCCAAAGCCCCCACGTTCATATGGTAGGGTCAGAGTGTTCCAGCTAATTCTTGGCTGCTTTCCCCCCTTACCTGACATAGTAGGACTGTATGAAGTGCTGCAACAAACATATTAGTGGGATCAGAATGTTATTAAACGGGCACAAGAACTGGGGCAATATCACCATTCTGATGATTGCTATGCGGCCTGCCATACTCAGAGTTTCAACCATCGCTCTATCCAGACAGATTTTCCAGCGCTGGCCCATAGTTAAGCCGTTACTATTTGATCCTAATCTTTAAGACTGTGCATTCCCAGATATTGGACCGAGTCGTCGCATCTCACCAGTGGGAATTCCTGGATCTATGTTATGGGGGGCAGGTGTTTGTGGGAAATATCACTGATTTATCCCAGTTTTATATGTCGCC